>NC_140560.1:1822730-2422730 GCF_057381845.1 Rhamphochromis longiceps | reverse complement strand
AACGTATGCTTTCAATTGACGTCTATAGCCGTCAATGGCAGTGAATGAGTTAACTGCACAAGTAGTGCTGGTCACAGCTGCTGGCTACCTGTGTAAGGCTGTCATGGGTCTGTAGCTCTGTCACCGTTTTAGGGAACATATTTAGTTTTAAAGTAAGTTTCCGGGCTTTTCCTGCCTTTCTGGAGGGATTATATTTCACTAAAAAACGATCTAATATGCATGTCCACATAATTATGCATTATTATAATTATAATATATTAAAAAACACACGCTGTATTTTAAAGAACATACATTAAGAAGCAGATTATATTAGATTTATATTTTAAATATGACAAAATTTGGATTTTACAGCAGTAAAATGATTGTATCTCTACAGTTTAAACATGTAATAAGCTTTGCCCTGCACAGAGTGGATAGTAAAACAAATGGAATCATCATAAATACATTATTTCATATTTATTACTTCCCCCTCCTCTTTGCTTTATTATTGTAGCTCTAGTAATAAATAATAATGTAAGGATTCTGGATCAGCACAGTGATGCCCATAGTATATACAGTATTCTGAAGAAGGTCTAACATGTCACTGTGTGTGCGTGCATGTGTGTGTTTTATTTAGATGGATTTTAAAAAAAATATTACCCATGATATAACATTGTGCAGACATGGCTGGTAAGGACATGAGGAGGAAACAGCAGGAGCTGTGTGAGGCTACTAAAGGCAGGGCTATAACATTTTTCTGTCATCATTTTATTATAGATTAAGTGCTGGAGTTGTTAGGTGTGGATAATTAGATTATAGTTTATTGCAATAGCAAGTTGTGCCTTGTTCTCACATAGACAGCAAGTGGAGAGTGATATATGAAATGATGGGATGGAAGGAAGAAGAGAAGCAAAGAGTGATTCACAGGCAGAGCCTAAATTATTTCTCACAATTTTTTGTGTCCTTATGGTTCCAAGCGCTGTCACCAATCTTTGCATTTTGTTATTATCTCATGACACTTGTTTAATCAGCTACCATCTCTCCTGTGGACTTTTTAATGTCTACAGTCTCAGATCAACACAGCCCTGCCCTTCCCATATTAGATTCTTGATGAATGTGTGTTGTTGTTATTCAACCTGGTTCAATGTGCCCCTTTTTAACTTTGAGCACCCGCCCCTTTAAACCTCTCTGCACGGCCCTGGTGTAGGGGACACAGCAAACATGTGGAAGAAGGTACTCTGATCAGACGAGACCAAAGTTAAACTTTTTGGCCTATATGAAAAGCGCTACATGTGGCAGAAAAATAACACTGCTCATCACCAGTGTTGGGACTAACGCGTTATTAAGTAACGCGTTACAGTAACTACGTTATTATTATGGTAACGAGCACGGTAACTAGTTATTATGCCAAAACCGGGAACGCGTTACTCGTTACTGGGATTTAGATAGGCTCGTTACTCGTTACTTCGTGTGGTGGCTGTCGCGGAGCTTCCGCAGATTCAATAACATTAGCAAGTGGTGGAAGCCAGCAGGTGGATGAAGGAAAAGGGAGAAGAGGAGAGACCCGAAGCGGGCGCTGGTCCGAGAGTGTCAGGTGAACTGAACTTCAGGTAAGAAGTTATGACCTGCAGTCTCTCTGGGTCAGATATGAACCAAGTTTAGGTGGAGTTTATTTTCGTTGCGCTGACTTTTTCGTACTGCGTGCTAGCTAGCATGACGGAGTTTCTATACAGCTGGGTGGTGCTATGTTACTGATGTTGAACTTTATTTTGTTCATACAGTTAATTATTAGAGTTGCCAACCGTTCCCTAAAAAACAGAATCGTCTCGTATTCAGAGAAATTATTACGCGTTTCTTATTGAGGTGAAAAGGAACACAGTTTGTTCCGGACTTCAGCTACAATGAAAAAGACACAAAGCTGGAGTTATTCTGTGTTTACGCTGCACAGCTGCCTCTTCTTCTCTCATTCTCTCCCCTCCCTCTCCTGTTTCTACTTTAATTATGAAACTGATCAATGATCAGCTGATGGCTTTTCCCTCTTGTTTATTTATCGTCCACTTTGCGCAAGAAAGAGGAAACCACCGGATGTCGCGCTAAACAACAGCAGCACGTTTAAGCTTGATCAGCTGTTGTTAGAATTTATTTAATATTAATTTCTAGTATCAGCTGATGTTTGCTGGAGCCACAGCTGTAAAGCTGCTGGTCATGATGTCGGTTTGTATATCTGGTGAGAGGGAAACATGAAGATGAAACCAGGAGATGTCCTTACTGAATCATCAGAGCTAAACAGGTGATGGAGAAACAGGTTTACCTTTTAGGTGACATGAATGAGTTGAAGGGAAGTTATGAACTGTTTCTGAGAGACAAATAACACCAGGATCCTTTTCTAAGTAGCTGACAGCTGGTAACTGTGCAGGGGCGGGTCTAGCAAAGTGTTGCCAGGGGGCCATGTAGGGAATTAACAGGGAAAGGGGGGCACAAAGAAATACTTTTCTTTCTTATTCTCATTTAAAATGTCTAGCTTTTAAAAAATAATTATCTGAATCTTACAACAAACGATTGATAGATTGATACATATATACCATCAAGACAGTGTACATCACTGTCACAACAGTGTTTGTTTTCATTCAAAGGCTTTATGATATTTGCAATAATGGCGTCTCTAGTCAAAATGCCCGGGCTGATTTTAGTCCCAGTCCAGCCCTGTATGCAGCGCATCTGCAGTCTGGTGTTACCTACATCTTCCTATTCGGAAGGCAGAATTTATGAGTTCTGAGTACAATCGAAAGCACCACGACTGCAGTTTTTGTGTTGGATGTAAAAAGCGCACATGACGCTGTGACGTAGACTAGAATCATGGCGGCGGTCAACAACGGTCCAGGCGTGGGATTTCTCTCGTGGAAATATGCACATTATTTTTTCCTTTGGTAGGTGGCACAGTGCACTTGTGGCAAGTAAGCAAGCTAGAAGACTGGCAATCTTGCTGGGTATCCAGTTAGCAACACATTAACAAGAGAAGTCTGAGTAAAACCAAAGTTACTTTCCCTAGTAACTAGTTACTTTGAAAGTAACGAGTAACTTGAAGTAACTGAGTTACTTTTGATGGAAGTAACTAGTAATGTAACTAAGTTACTAATTTAAAGTAACTTACCCAACACTGCTCATCACCCTGAACGTACCATCCCCACTGTGAAACATGGTGGTGGCAACATCATTCTGTGGGGATGTTTTCCTTCTACAGGGACAGAGAAACTGGTCAGAGATGATGGGAAGATGGATGGAGCTAAATAGATGGGAATTCTGGAAGAAAACCTGTTGGAGGCTGCAAAGGACTTGAGCTTGGGATGTAGATTTACCTTCCAGGAAGACAATGACCCTAAATATACAGTTAGAGCTTCAATGGAATGCTTTAGATCAAAGAATATCCATGTGTTAGAAGGGTCAGTCAAAGTTCAGACCTAAATCCCATTGAGCATCTGTGGCAAGAGTTGAACATTGCTGTTCAGACACGCTTTCTGTCCAATCTGTCTGAGCTTGAGCTGTTTTACAATGAAGAATGGGCAAATATTTCAGTCTCTAGATGTGCAAAGCTGGTAGAGACATACTCCAAAAGACTTGCAGGTGTAACTGTAGCAAAAGGTGGCTCTATGAAGAGCAGGGGTTTGAATAGAAATGCATGCCACACTTTTCCAAATTTATTTGCTTAGAATTTTGACAACCATGTATTATTTTCATACCACTTCACAATTATGTGCTACTTTGTGTTAATCTATCATAGAAAAGGTCAATAAAAAACACATTTTGTTTGTGGTTGTAAGGTGACAAAATGTGTAAAAGTTCAAGAACTATGATTAATTTTTTAAGGCACCGTAACTTCAAATCACCACACAAGCACACATCAGTTAACATGCATGTACACATATGCAGTTAAAGCATATGTGTACATAGGGCTGCTCGATTATGGTAAAAATGATAATCACGATTATTTTCACTGAAATTGAGATCACGATTATTTGACGATATTTATTTAACCCTTTAAGACCTACCATAGAACCAAGTCCACCAGAGCTTATATTATTTTATTTTTTTTACATGCTGTAGTGCCATTTTGGGAGCATTTCAAGTTGCTATACATCAATACAACTGTTATAGCCCATATTTTAATAATATGTATGCATTAAGTCCATAGTAATTACATAAATTGCAAAAAAGTGCAATAAACTACAAAAAAAATTGAAAATCGCTTTTGTTTTGTTTACATATATTTCTACTTGGAGAAATTTAAGAGGTTTATCCCTCAAAACTTTAAATACAATAAAGTTGCAAAAAAATAGTTTCCCACCACAGGAAATTTATTTTGAGTGTCTTCATAGTTTTATTTTGGAGATACAGCAATTTTTATATACTGCAGGAAAAACAAAAAACAATCCTATGATGCAAATTTGCAAAGAAAACAGCATGTGCATCATTTTACTGTGGGAAGTGTTACGAACAGCTGATAGGAACGGCAAAGCCTGTTTCTGGAGTATTATGTTTTTGTTCCTGCAAGCGCTTTTTATGCAATTTTTGCAAAGCTATATGTGGAACGAAACCGTGACCGAGGACAAGCTGATGGCATCAGATGTAAGTACAACTCCTCCGGTTTCATATGCAAAACAAATTATTGCGCTAGCTTACACGATTTAGGTTCTACAGGGATTTAAAAATAGTTACACAACACGGAGCGTGCTGCTCTGACCGGCTTTAAAGGGTTAACAATGACTTTAAAAAAATAATATAAAATAGTGTGCAACACCACTGAAGTTTTTTTTTTTTTTTTAAACTCTCTTTTCAACCAACGGCAGTCACTCTCCTCTCCAAATAACTTCTGCTTCAAAAGTTAAAGTAGAGAAAGACTGCAAACCTTAGGAACAATATGGAATGAGTGATAATGTCAGCACCGTTCCATGATTTGGAAATATTTGTTTCACTTTAAATCTGTTTTTTTTTCTTAATTGCAAAAACTGTAAAATTTGAATTATCTTTTGTATCGCTTCAGTGTTCTGTCACTTCACTGACTCCCTCTTGTATCCTTGCTACACATTGGATATAATTTTTCTTACCACGATGATGCATGATCTTTACTCTCAAATCATTTTAATGGCTTCTGAGGAAGTTGCCCCTCCGCTCCAAATTACTGTTTAACAGGCAATTTGTTCTTTACTCTAGTTTGTTCCTTGATTGTAAAATCTGGTATTTTTGCAAATTTGGCTCAGGGGGACCTGAAAGCCAGGAGACAATTTATTGTATTGGCCACAAACAATCTAATAGAGGCCCATTTCCCATAAATATTAATAAAGATTTCTATCAGAGCAAAAATATCTCTCTCTCTCTCTTAAGTATTTGCTCCTAACCTAGCAGTCATATATAGCCTTTAATTAATCCTGCATTTTTTGTCAAAGATATTTGTCACCATGAAATTAATAGCTTAAAACGGCAACGTATGAACAGATTCACTGAGTAATCAGAAAAGTTTAGCATGAATCTGGACATTAGATTTAAGCTTGAAGTTTTAACCTTATCAAATATCACTTGGTAGAAGCTCCTTACCGTTTGAAGAAATCTCTTCTCAATCTGCTGTCCTCTTTTGCTTGCATCTTTTTTTTTCCATCTGAGACTGACGTTATTCCGTGTTAACTATTTTTTCTCCGTGAAAAACACAGCAACTCATCTTATCCCGGGGTGCCAGGGCGTCGAGCTCCGGATCTCAGCAGAAAAGTGCCAGAAAACGTTGCAGGCTGATCCAGGTATCAGTTTAAAATAAGTTCTCCTCCGTGACGTCAGAGTTGGAACACCGTTGCCTCTGCGTAACCATGGTTACAGGGGACGCTTTGGAGCTCTGCTGCTCAGCAGCAAAAGATTTCAGGTTAAACTCTAAAACCAAATAAAATCAATATACTGTATATGTGTATAGTGTACCGCGTAAGCGTTCGTTTTCTGGAAGAGGCTGTAAAACGGACAGTTAAAATGTGACCGGATTGAGGATATGTCGAGCTGTCGATAAGCACGGCTGTTTTTGTGCTGTTATTTACTGTTAGCCTGTTTTGCTGGCGTTACTGAAGTTGTTTTCAACTGGATGTCACATTGTTGAACTCTGATGATTAATGAATAAACTCTCGATGTGACGATGGTAGAATGTAATTGTAACCCTGTGTTCATTTAGTCGTTTGATACCGTTTAATATCCAGTCCATCTGTTTGGTATTTTGTTTTTAACATGCCCTGGAATAATTTAAAGTTTTACAATGCCGGTGATTTTCGACTCTTTCGCGACAGTCAGCTGGGGAGTAAACTGTGGGGTTCTCAGAGGTAGCTCATGTGAGCCAGCAGTGACATCTGTACATGCAGTAGCCTTAAAATACTGATTATTTATTCTCCTGCTAGGTAAGAATTTGTGTTTTATACGTACATTGCTTCTTTCTATATGTTATCGTTTGGTTATGTTATGATGTGTGGTTAATGATTATTATTAGTGTGCTAACCGTGAATAAGGTAGTAAGCTTGAAAATTAGCAGCCATGTTAAGCGGATTTCGGTGATCAAATTCGTGTGTCACTGTTTGGAATATAAACCCATATGGCTTGCACTACTTTCAAGATGTAAGCTAAAGGGGTGTGTTTTAAAAAAGGTGCAAGAATGACCTAACTCAGTGAGCGATGTGTGTTCATTGTACAGTAAGTTGTAATTTATGTTGTTGTGCATTTGAACTAGCAGACTGCACTGTTGTTTAGGGGCTATGAGCACACATGGGCTGTGACCCAATCCAGTGACCGCACGCTTCGGGGTACGCGCAGTTCGCGTACTACGTACGGCGCGTACTAGGAAGTACGAGAAGTGCGGAAATGAGAGGCTTGTGAAATGGGACGGTCTGGCCGTCGTCGCGCTGCTCAGGTTGCCTAGCAACCATGATACTAACCGCGAGAAACGTTAGCTAGCTAACCACGCTAACGAGCTAACCACGCTAACGCCATGCAGCCCAGAGGTGCTGCACGGACTAAAATCCTTTCATTTTCTCAAAAGTTGACAGCGCGCCTTATGTATGAATTCTGGTTGTGCTTGATGGCCGCGAACCGATTTTATGTGGAACACGGCGCTCAGCAATCTGTCCAAAAATGTTTTAGTACGACTTTAGTAAGCTACGGAGCTGCACCGCTTGATGGATTGTCGGAGCATTACGGCTGAGCCTCGCGGAGTGATACGTACTGTGCTTCAACGTAATATTACCCTACTGTGTATAAGGACCATAAATGGCACCTGTTAAGAGACGTGGTTGCGAAGCGGATTTCAAACTCCAGGCTGTCAGTCACGCAGTAGAAGTTGGGAACAGAGCAGCTGTGAAATCTGTCTTTGTTATTGTGCTCAGCGTCTTTTAGTTTACATTTTGACTGCACAATTGTGAGCTTTTTGTTATGCACAAAAACAACATTGTTTTCTTTTATTTATGGAGCATTATTATTTAATAAATGCTCATAATTTATTTTTGAGTAAATTTATGTACATCTGCTCTATGTTAATAAAAGTGCCTGTGTGACATCTGGGACACAGCTTTGACTAAGAACTCTCTTTTTGTTCTTACTTTATGGCTTTAAAAAAATATATCGAGATATATATCTTATATCGCCATCCAGCTAAAAAATATCGAGATATGAATTTTGGGTCATATCGCCCAGCCCTATCAGGGGGTCCTTTTGTCCCTCTGTGGGGGGATACTCCCACTAGGTTTATATCTGGGACTCTCCACCATTTGACCTTAGAACTGAAGAAGCTTCTCGGATGAGAGGTGAAACGTCTTCAAGTAACTTAAAGAAGTCCAGACGCTTTTCTTTGCAAGCTCCTTTGACTACGATGACCTGGATGACTGAGAACCTTCACAGACATTAGCAGGTGGTGGAGGCCAGCAGGTGGATGAGGGAAGGGGAGGCAAGAGGAGAGACCCGAGGTGGCCGCCGGTCTGAGTGTCAGGTGAACTGAACTTCAGGTAAGAAGTTATGACCTGCAGTCTATGTTGGTCAGATATAAACCAAGTTTAGGTGGAGTTTTATTTTTGTTGTGCTGACTTTTTACAGTCAGTTACAATAACTCGTACTGCGTGCTAGCTAGCATGATGGAGTTTCTATACAGCTGGGTGGGTGCTATGATACTACTGATAGTAGAGTTGCCAACCGTCCCGTAAAAAGACGGAATCGTCCCACATTCAGAGAAAATATTACGCGTTTCATATTGAGCTGAAAAGGAATGCAGTTTGTCCCGTTCCATCCTACCTGACAAACCATCCTACCCATTGTTTCTGCGCATGCGCACAACACGAAATTAAGTGGCAAACCGTACTACCTTTGTGAATATTAGCCAGAAAAATATTCTGACGGGTAAAATTAAGTGCCAGACCATCCTACCTTTGTGAATGTGACCTACAAGCATACTAACAGCTAAAATTTAGTGGCAAATCGTCCTACCTTTGTTAATCTGAGCTAGAAGCATATTTTCACAGCTAAAATTCAGTGGCGAACCATCCTACCTTTGTGAATATGAGCTACAAGCATACTCTGATGGGCAAAGTTAAGTGGCAAACTGTCATACCAACTTAAATTTGTGCTGGAATTTTTCTGTGACAGCAGAAATGTGCATAAACTACTTACGGTAGGACATTTTGCCAAAGTAGGATGGTTTGTCAGAACACCGTACTTCAGCTAGAAAGGAAAAAGACACAAAGCTGGATTTATTCTGTCGTTACGCTGTCAGCTGCCTCTTCTTCTCTCATTCTCTCCCCCTCCCTCACCTGTTTCTACTTCAATCATGAATCTGATCAATGATCAGCTGATTGGCTCTCTTGTTTGTTTATCGCCCACTTTGCGCCAGAAAAAGGAAACCAGCGGATGTCGCTCTAAACAACAGCAGCACGTTTAAGCTTGATCAGCTGTTGTTAGAATTTATTTAATATTAATTTCTACTATCAGCTGATGTTGGTTTGGATATGTGGTGAGAGGGAAACATGAAGATGAAACCAGGAGATGTCCTTACTGAATCATCAGAGCTGAACAGGTGATGGAGAAACAGGTTTACCTTTCAGGTGACATGAATGAGTTGAAGGGAAGTTATGAACTGTTTCTGAGAGACAAATAACACCAGGATCCTTTTCTAAGTAGCCGACAGCTGGTAACTATGCAGGGGCGGGTCTAGCAAAGCTTTGCCAGGGGGCCAGGTAGGGCATTAACAGGGAAAGGGGGGCACAAAGAAATACTTCCTTATTCTCATTTAAAATGTCTGGCTGTTATTAAATAATTATCTGAAGCTTACAACCAAAGTTTTTATCTGACGTAAAATGTATAGAAATCATACATATACCAACAAGACTGTACATCACTGTCACAACAGCATTTGTTTTCATTCAAAGGCTTTATGGTTTTCCTATAATACCTGGTGGGCCGGTCTCTAGTCAAAAAGCCCGGGCTGATTTTTTGTCCCAGTCCAGCCCTGGGCACAACACGCAGTGAATTAATCTGAGAGGTGCATTAAAAAATAAATGGCCGCACCAGCGGTGCACATCGCAAATCAGCTCACATAGACACATTAGTTGTGCCGCTTCTTAATGACGGTATCTTAGCTAACAACCCTAACAATCAGATTCAACTTGTAATTGGGTTAAAATAACTTAGCCTACTGGTGAGAGGGACGTTATTATCTTTCTACATTCCGACACTTCAAAAGCTTCAGCAGCTGTGCGCTCAGCGCAGCATCAGCACCACGGAGATACACGGATACATCCGTAGACTCGAGACAGAATTCACAATGTGTTTTTGGGACTTTCAGGTGTATGGACCAATGTTTTATTTTCTGATCAAACCAGAAATCTTTAATGAGCAGCTGGATTTGTCTCACATTAACTGGCTGAGTTAATGCCAGTTAATGCAACATCGAAGCAGCTGGAATCCACAGCTGTGTGTGTTCATGGAGCTGCATGTTCACCTGCTGGACATCACTACCTGACAAGTTTGACTATCTTCAGAACATTGCAGAGGCCTTATTGACAGTATTTGGCTCTACATGTCTGTGTGAGCAGATTTTCTCTCACATGAATCCTCAGGTAGCCTCTGAATGCTGGACACTGGGAGACCTGTGTCTCTGAGTGGGAGACCAGAGATCACATTAACATGTGTGTCTCTGTATTAACAAACATGCCATATTGGCCCAGTTTATTTTTCTTATCATTGTTGTGAGGAGACCATAAACAGCATTTGTATTTTCTGTTGTACAGTTCATTTGCTCTTATGGATAAAATGTGTTTTTTTTGTTTCAAAATAGCTGATAACTATTCGCTGACAGCTGCCAGCATCTGCAAACAAATATAATCCTATAAAGTGGTTCTATATAGTGTGTAACTGTTCATATAGAGCGTTATTAAATTTATTGCTAATGCAATCATATGGCACATTGACTTCTGAGGAAATTTTAGATGCACTCGTCATCAGAAAAGTTGCCGACCCCTGATATAGATGTATCATATATAAGAGACAAATGTTGTTCCTTCAGTATGTTGGCATTATTACATTTGGCTCAATGCTTACATATATGTGTAAAAACAAAATGTACGAGCTGTGATAACTGTGTCTGATAGAATGAAGAGTCGACTGATATATGAAATATTCCTTTATTGGGTGAGAAAACCAACATTCCACAGGCCACAATTGACAATCTGATAGACTCCATGCGACGATGTGTTGCACTGCATGAGGCAAATGGTGGTCACACCAGATACTGACCGGTTCTGGGTCCCCAGACCCCCAATAGCGCAAAAAACTGCACATTCCAGGGTGGCCTTTTGTTGTGGGCAGTCTGAGGTACACCTGTGCACTACTCATGATGTCAGATCAGCATCCTGATGTGGCACACCTGTGAGGTGGGATGGATTATCTCAATATGGCAGATGTGCCCACTACCATACATTTGGACTGATTTGTGACCACTGTTTGGGAGGGATGGTTATATTGTGTATCTGGAATGAATTTTAGGTCTCTACGTCCATCCCATGGGGAATGGGAGCAGTAACAAAGGTGTTGCGTTTATATTTTTGTTGAGTGTATAAAGCATTAAACAGTTACAGCAATATGATGCAACAAACACAGCAGCTACTGATCCAAAATACTCAAAGCTTCATAGAACTGAAACCAACATTTATTTTTAGCTCCATTCTGCTGCTGATACAGACTTTAGGTTTCTGAACATTAAACTTGTTGCTGCCTTTCATAGTGTGTAACTTGAAGGCCCTGAGTACTCTGAGTACTTTCTCCCACACTGGAAACACTGGGATGATCACATTATTTGAACATTACCTAATAAGACTGATTCAGCACAGACAGTTATGTTAAACTTTCCTAGCAGTCCTTCACAAACAGGGAACAGTCTGTCTATTCTCTCCATCTGTCAGCTGCTGCTGGCTCTTCCTCCTCCTCTTCCTCACACACTGCTGAGTTTGTCCTGGTGGATCATCAGGGGTGCAAAGCCTCACAGATGATGTGCAGCAGTGGGTCCCTCAGTCTGTCCTCACTCTGGACACTTGCAGTCGTCACACATGGAAATCAAATGTGTGATAAGCTGCAGGATTCAAACACAAGTGTAACTTATAAACACATGTTCATACTTTTATTCCACAATCAGAGAGAAAGAAACAGAGAGAGAGTGCAGGACAGACAGACAGGTGACAGTCTCAGGTGTACACACTGCTACACAACAGCACAGAGAAGCAGGATTTAGTGTTTGTGTTATTACGAGTGTAAACAAGAAGAGTTCCAGATGGTGCAGTGGACACATGTGTGACTGCTGTGATTAAAGCATCTTTCTTTCAGCTTAACGAGTGAACCGTCAGCTCGTTCAAACACACGTTAAAGTGCGTTTGGCTCGACACCACCGAACAGAGGCAGCAATATAACACAGCTAACATTAACAGTGCAGTGAATCCTGCTTGTGCCGTGATGTTCAGGACTGCAAACCGAGCAGCATCACTGACTTTCAGCTTGTTGTGTTTGTGGATATATGACTGACTTTAATTATCCACAAAATCATCACATTCTCTGTCAGATTAAGGTCGACTATTGAACGGCGTATATTTTAAAGTAAAGGCTGTAAAACCAAGTCAGTACATTCACAACTAATGTCACATAACTTTGCCGACATGTGGCCAACAGTAATGTTTTAATGTTCTTCATTATTAAACATTCGCACATAAATAAGTGACATCATATACAGTAAACTTACTTTTGAAAGTTTACTCTTCGGCTGCTCCGCTTCTGCCCTCTGCCGTGTTTTTCGGCAAAATTATCCACACCCACCACCGCGCTATGAATTGTGGGATATATGGGACCACGAAGTGTACAGCGGACCACACTTCAAATTTGGGGAAATCGACGGCGCATTTGGAGTACACTTCAAATTGGGACAGCCGTCGTCACGTCGCTGTGACGTAATAGGTTTCAAAATGCGTACTCAGGAGCGTGCGGTCACTGGATTGGGACACAGCCAAGGTCTGTAGCTGTGTCAGAGCAGCTTGTGTGAGCCAGCGGTGATATCTGTACACGCAGTACCTTTAAAATACTCGTGTGTCATTCTCCTGCTAGCAGTGGAGGAGACTTCTGCTGAGGAAGAGGCCCTGCTGTCCTGCCGTCTTACTGGTGCCATTGAGGGATCAGCGGCTGCTATATATTCTCCTCGACCTCGAGTATTTGGACTGAAGGACTCACAGACACGTTTTATATTTAGCTCTATACATTTTAAAAAGATTTTTTAAAAATATTTTCTTATTCACAAAGGCTGTATGGAGACATTTTGGTTATTGCCACAGACGCTTTCTCTTACTACGGATGGAGGATGTTGCGGTTTTACAACCCATGAACTGAGAAACGACTCAATAAGTAATATGTTCACATATTCCAGTGTTAAACACAAGTGAGTCTCAATTGAGTGAAGTGTTGGTAACTGATGCCAATATTTTTCTTCTGTTTAAATCCCATTCATATAAGGGACCCTAATTTTATCCTGCTACAAACATATTCACCCAGTGTCATTTAAGTTTCCTGTAAACTACACATGTAAAGCGGATGTGAGAGAGGCTGTGATGAAGTCCTGGAGTTTTTAACGATGTACGTGCTCCAGTCCAGAAATTTGTATTATATGTTGGACACAGGTGGTAAAGTGCTGTCACACCCTGAATAAATTGTCCTCTGTTCTTTGGTAAGCTGACATATTTGTTACATAATCATATGGTTTATCAGAGGGGAAGTGCGAGTTTTAGAATACTGGAGCCTAAGGTTAGGTGCAATAATATTCAGCCGTAATATTAGCTTATAACTAGGTCTTGTCAGTTAGCCAGTGTTGTGTCAAAAAGTCATGTCTGCCATAAACTCATTTTCGGTATTTGTCAAAAACCAGTTGATCATATTTAACCCTCCTGTTATGTTGGTTTCCAGGAACAACAGTTATGCTTCTGGGTTAATTTGACCCGGGGCAAATTTACTCATCCAAAAGTGTAGGAAACACTGGCATTGATTATTTTACAATTTTCTTTTATAATTTAGATTTTTTTCGTTTTCTGCAGTGATGCAGATGACATGTGACATCTCTTCTGTTCTGGGTCAATCTGACCCGCAACATAACAGGAGGGATAAACTGCTATAGACAACTTTTTGGTCTATAATATGTGAAACATGTCATATGTGTCCCTCATGAGTGATATTGAGTCATCTTGTGCCACAAACAACATTCCTGTCACAAGGTAGAAGCTGCAATCACTTTTTGGCAGTGATTTTTACTTCGTATTTATTCATTTGACATTAAAATTACTTTTTTAAAGAGTAATCTGGCCAAGAGGACAGCAGAAATTGCAACAAATATAATAATAGTTCTCTAAACATATTTTAAGTGTCCCAAAAGGACTGGGTTGGTTTTAATATAGTTACAATAACACAGAGTTATAAATATACTTGAAAAAATGGGTCGTTATTAAACTTGATATATAGCCTTTTGTAAATCATGTTCACTAAAGTCTATTTACCAATATAAGTAAAGACATTGGAAATCAGTTTTTGTCAGACGATCACTTTTTGGCACAACACCGGAGGTAAAACAGGTATGATCCTTCATATCTGGAGTGTGAAGGTGCAGACATAAATTCAGATATCTCTGGGATGTTTAAGAGTTTAGAATTTCTCTGGTTCATTAGCTTTATTCAGATAATTCAGTAATCACTCAAGATTAGTTCACTAGTACTCCTGAATTCAAAGAAATAGTCAGGGTATTCGGCGCTTTGCTTTCCCACAGGCGAACTCAGGTGAAATGAAAGAAGTATTGGATGCCCTCCTCCTCTGGCACAACGATAACTCACAAAAGCTCCTTGGAGTAAAGAGATCAGGTTCAGAAGTGGTTCTTTCTAAGAACGTATATCTGTATTTATAAATGACATATTAAGGATGAGTGATGCTTAAATAATGAGGAAATTAAGCAGTGACATTTAACAATGTGTCATTTTTATCCACTATTCTATGTTTATTTATGAGTACAAGATGCTTTTTTCTATCAAATACCTAAAAAATGACTCACTGCACCTTTAAAAATACTAACTTAAATAAACCAAGATAACCCAGCAGTCCATAGGAAATAATGTGTGCACTATGTCACTAAATTTATTGTCACTGCAAATGTAAAAGGAAACATAAATGAACCACAGAGGAAGTGACATGACTTTGAGGACAGATGTGATCAGGTGGAAAGTGCAGAAAGCTGACTGATGTCCATCTGTGGCTCCATTCAAAGTTGGCCTGTCCTGTATCAGGCATTCAGGATTTTCTTTTATGGCCATTTAGCTCTTATGGCATGAACTTGCTCAGTGCATTATTATTGGCGTTTCTACAGTCTGATATTTGTTTAATAATTGATTGATACAGTGCATCAAATAAGTTGATAAATAAGATGTTAAAAACTTCATCATCATATCAAACATGATCGATTTGGAGCAAGTTTATTTGGCACATGCTGACTGCATTCTAATTGTAACCAGAACAGGAGGCGAGAGCAGAGAACGAGAGTGCAGCAGTTTAGTGAAAGGAACAGGAAAGGTGAAGAAGAGGTGAGCATCCAAAAGACGAGCAAGAGGACAGTTCCAAAGGAGACATGACGGCACAATAAAAGCTGTAAGAGCAGAGATTCATTTTTACTATTTTTTTCTTTAGGTTTTACTCCCGCTGCTTACAGTAAATCAAATATATAGTACAAACAAGAAAAACTCAAATTGCATTGTTGTTCAGTATAGCTCTGTGACTTCAACCTTTAGCTAACGTATAATGTTTGACATTTTTTATAACTGTGACTATAAAATATAGTCAATAATATTAAAAAGGTGCTGTTACTGAGTGAAACTTCCAAAGATTTCAGGTCTGGATTTAGCTCCAGTGCTATGCTGGACATAAGCAACTGTGTTAGTGTGACGCCCTGCATATTTGAAGCATTGCAATAAACTTCTGTTCTTACTGAATCTGTAACATTGCCTTGATCTGCCTACATCATTTTTTAAATAGTTTATGTTGTTAAATGAGTTTTGTGTCACTGTGCACAGAGAGAAACTCACCTGATGTAGTGGTAATGCGTTATTCACCACTAGATGGAGACAACCTGGCACAGGTATTTTCTCTACACACGAAATTTCACACTGAAAAGCATTGGTGGGAATTTTTGTTTACATAGTAAGCAAAAGAAAAAATGTCTTGAGGTCTTTCCAGTGTTTTCAAAATTGTGTTTTTCAGATACACGTCAAAATTTAATACAGACAAACACACACACAAAACAACAAAATATGTCAAATTACATGCACGTCTCATTCACTTTTCAATTTCATGGAAAATAACTTGTGTTATTCATGACATGATATCATTTAAAATAACTTTGTCAGGCCAGTGAATAGCTGCCACATAAGTATAAATCTAAATCATGCAAGTGTAATATAGAAAAAAAACACAAACAGTTGTGCTGTTAGTTCATAATAAATGGGTAGGGGTGTATAGTCAGTAAAAGCCACCAAGGCTTTGCCGAGCTCCAAACCTCCTCTGCCACAAACAGAAGCATCAAAAATGTGCGCTGGGAGCTTCATGGCATGATTTCTACAGCCACACAAATCTATATGTATGTGGCCAAGAACCTCAGTCCATGTAGAGTATCTTAGCACAGTTTACTTGTGTCAGTTAGGTCAGCTAGTGGGATGGCAGAGAGGGCAGCCTTTACATTATTTTATTGTAGAGTGACTGGAACTGCCTATGAGCTTCTAATCAGGCAGAGATATTGACAGAAGGAAATATTTCAAAATAAAAAATAAAAAAAATTACTTTTTTAAATTTCAAAGGAAATACATTGATGAAAATCAAAGAAGAGAAATATTTATGTGATGTTCCATTTTCCTGAGAACTGATTGGCTGTGATGACTCCTTCAAGTACTACATGCTACTTTGTCCTGCTAGTTAAGCCTGCTGTCTGTTCTCAGGCCTCCTCCTGCTTCACTGCCATAAATCCATCACCAGAGGGCTCCACTGACCTGCCTGTTGACATCAGAGCACGCCCCTGTGTCATGTGACCTGGCTGGAGTTGCAAAGCTGGACTCAGACCTGGCCCAGGCAAGTTCAAAGACAGTTGTGGTAGAGAGAGCAGGGAGTATAGTAGAGCACTGGAAGGATGAGGTGGAAACAGGAAGCGTGTAGATTCAGTGGATTTGGCATCCTCCATCTGTCTCCATGCTCTCTTTACTGGCCTTCTAAAAATCACTTCTAAAAACTTTTCCTGTAGCTGTGTAGCTGCTTTTGTTTAAATGTTTAGCATTTAGAATTCAACTTTACTGTCATTACACATGTCTAAATACAGGGTAACAAAATACAGTTTGCATCTTATCAGTAAGTGCAATAAGAGCAAATATACAGATGTACTACATATATACAGATGTATCGGTGTGAGGTAAACAGATCTACAGAGTGCTATGAATATATCTACAGCAGTGGAAGCGTAGCTCTCTGAACAGACTACAATAGTGAACATGGGTGTCAGGTTGACACTGTGCCCGCTGCACACTACAAGGTTAACAAGTTCCTCTCGACTGAGCCCAGACGGACTAGCCACAGACATTTTCTACATTTACAGAATAAATAAGTTTGTGTATTTCCTAAATATTTCGTTCTTGTTATTTTGTTTTGCACAAAAGCGAAATACAATCAGGAGCGTTGTCATGAAGCTTTTCCTGAAGCTGCCTCCACTGAGTGAGCAGCGGCGCCCTCTGCAGTTTGTGTGTGGAAGTGCAAAAGCTTACAGCACCTGGTATTCCCAGGCGGTCTCCCATCCAAGTACTGACCGGGCCCGACCCTGCTTAGCTTCCGAGATCAGACGAGATTGGGCGTGTTCAGGGTGGTATGGCCGTAAGCGAGGGAAGCCCGCTATAAAAGACCTTTTATACTTGGCAAATGTCACGCACTTTAAAATATAGTATTGTGCTAAGCTTCACATGTTACAGCGAAAACATGCAAACCTTTGTTGTGAACTGCAGCTTCAACACTGAGCTGCAAAAATGCTTTTCCCGCGGTAACGTCACCATAATAACACATGTTAGTTTCTCACAGCACAGTGTTAAAGTGACAGAGAGCACACAGTGTGTTAGGACCATTTGGAAGTCCAATATTTTTGTGCTTTGGAGAATTCAACTTGTATACAGGACATAAAAAAACGTAAGCACGACCGTGTCATCACAGCATGTATAAAAAGGCTGTTTGTGACGCAGTCCCTCGCTTACGGCCACACCACCCTGAACACGCCTGATCTCGTCTGGTCTCGGAAGCCAAGCTGGGTCGGGCCTGGCCAGTACTTGGATGGGAGACCGCCTGGGAATACCAGGTGCCGTAAGCTTCTGCACTTCAAGACACAAATGACAGTTTAACCCTTGTGCGCCCGCCTGTTCTCGGGGCGTGGGGCGTGGTGACCCCCCGAGGGGCGTGTGTGTTATTATGATGATTAGGGTGGGGGTCGCTAGGACCCCCGAGGGGCGCTTGTGTTATTACGACGTCGGCGGCGTCTGGGGAGCGTCGGTGCGTGAAGCGGCGTAGTTGGGACAGTACGTGACGGCGCAGTTGGTGCACACGTACACTCGGCACTCGTGGCACAGGATCTTGGTCTTGACGTCTTTGCTCTTGGGACACACGCGGCACCTTCGCCTCTTGACCGGAGAGGAGTCGTGTGGCGTAGCGTCGGCGGTGCGAGTAGTACGAGCATCGGCATCGTCGGCCTCGGTGGCAGTACCTCGGCCCGCGACTCGGCCTCCTCCCCGTCCTCGCGCTAACGCCCTGGCTTCGAGCATGGGGCGCGCGAGCGCTTTGCCCAGTCGCTCGAGGAAGAGCCGTCGTTTGTTGAGCTTGCCCGCCATCCAGTCGGGGTGAATTTCCCTCCACAGCACGAATGCGTTGTAGGCCGCCACGTCGACCATGTTGTGGAAAAGGGCCACGGGCCACCTGCAGGTCTTTCTCCTGCAGCTGTACGTGCTCACGACCTTGTCCAGGTTGTCGACGCCTCCCTTGTTGCGGTTGTAATGCAGCACCAAGGGAGGCCTTGCGAGCCGCCGTCCTGGCAAAGTTGCAACGGCATTTCGTAGCCGTGATCCAAGTGGCTCTTTGGTTGTTAAAGGTTGCTATGGCAAGTATGACAGAAGATTCTTAAATCATCTTAAAAAGGAAAGTCTCATTTTGCTCAACTGTTTCTGGAGGTCACAGCTCACGATTGAAATGGAAAACATTAAAGGAAGAAAGTGCACATTCTCTCATTTTTAAGGTTTGACATATAAGAACATAATAGAAATGATCTGGTCTTTACGAGCTCAGATGAACCACAAAGTGTGTGGAAACTAAGAACACCCCATGATTCAGTAGCTTGTAGAAGCAGCAATAACTTTATCAGGTTCTTACATCACTGTTGATAAGAATGTTGGCCTTCACTTCATTGAGGGTTTGAAGACATTGGTTCATGCACAGCTCTCTTAAGGCCCAACTGCAGCATTTCAATCAGGTTGAGGTCTAGATGTCGACTGGGCCGTTGCAACACCTTGGTTGTTTTTTTACATTTATCTTTTCACCTAGCCATTTGGTTGCAGATTTGCAGCAGAATGTGTTTGAGATCATTGTTTAATCTGTTATGTTGTTGTTCATCTGAGGTTGTGTGTACCCAATTTGAGCCAAGCTTTATCTGTCAGGCAGATGGCTTCACGTTTGATTCAAAAATACTTTGGTACACAAAGGAAAGGTCCTGTGGACTTGCTGTGGATGGTCCTTTCTAATTGTACTGTCATGAACATTAGCATGTAACATGCTAGCAGTGGCCTGAAAAGTCTGAGACGTAGCTCTTGGGTTTTGTGCAGTTTTCCTGAGTATTGCACAGTTTGATCTTTGGGCATATTTGCTGGGATGTTCACTACTGAGAAGATTAGCAACTGCACTGAATGTTTTCCACTTGACAATCATCTGTCTCTCTGTAAAATGATGGGCTTCTAATTGTTTGGCCTCATTATAGCCTCATAACTTTTCCTAGATTGATGGGAAGCAACCATTTCTTCTCAAAGATGGTTGTTGATGTCTTTTCTAGTTGGCATTGTGTTAACAAACAGCTTTCAGACCTGCAAGCTGACAAAGCTGCTTTCACCGCGGTGTGCACACCTGCTGTTGTGAACACCTCTTAATCAAGTACATTTGATTAGTAGCACCTGGCTGCAACATATCTTCTAAATTCCTATTAAAGCAATAAAGGTGAACTCAGTTTTCAACACACTGTAAATTGCATTTTGTCTTAGCTTGTCTTAATGACATGGTGTATCATATCAGTGTTATACATGATAACATGTGATATATGTATGTAATATGTAGTTCATCTGACGTTGTATTTACCTCATTTTAAGACCTGCTAAGAAACAGATTGTTTTTATGGTTTTTTTTTTTTTACTATGACTACAAATAAGGATTTTAGCCATCTAGAGCAAGGCAGAGTGAAAGATGGAAAACAGAACATAGAAAAAAACAGAGGTTAATGTGAGACATATCACATATTGACGGGGTCGGGTTATGTTAAAAAGTATAAATTGTTATACTTTGTTCATTGGTTCAAAGGTACCCCACACTTCTTTTTTTGTTTGCTTGTTTGTTCTGGTGTATTTTTCATTTGAACTGTTATTCTGCCAGAGTACTCATATTTACAAGATGGCATTGAACGCCTCATTGGTGTGTCAGGAAAACTCTTTTGTACGTATGTTCCTTGAAGGGGATTGGAGTCGTTCTTTTTCCACCGCAGCGAAGGGCTAGGAGTAGGAGAGGAGCTGCTGTATGTTTTTGTTATCGATCTGATTGTGAAATAAAGCATATGCAGTGAGAAAGCAACTCCAGGAGTCATCCCTGCCTTAAAGCTGCAACATTAACGTTATTTAAAAGAGAAACAACCTCTCTATAGGAGTTTATTAATAAGGTAATAACACAAGGTAATAACTTGGCATTTTTATTACTTGTCGTCCTTTCCAACATCTTGAGACAATGTTCCACATTTTGACTGGCTCTGCAGGACATGGCTGGCTTTTAACTAATGCAACATTGCAGTCAAGCGACGGTTCGGCAGTCCAGTGCTATGCTGAAAGTTACGAGTTACCAGAAAGTCACAAGTCAACATGGTGGGAAGTAGATAATTTTTTTCCCATTTCAATGCGGTGTGTGTGTGTGTGTGTGTGTGTGTGTGTGTGTGTGTGTGTGTGTGTGTGTGTGAGAGAGTGTGTCTGTGTGTGTGTGTGTGTGTGTGTGTGTGTGTGTGTGTGTGTGTGTGAGAGAGAGTGTGTCTGTGTGTGTGTGTGTGTGTGTGTGTGTGAGAGAGAGTGTGTGTGTGTGTGTGTGTGTGTGTGTGTGTGTGAGAGAGTGTGTCTGTGTGTGTGTGTGTGTGTGTGTGTGTGTGTGTGTGTGTGTGTGTGTGAGAGAGTGTGTCTGTGTGTGTGTGTGTGTGTGTGTGTGTGTGTGTGTGTGTGTGTGTGTGTGAGAGAGTGTGTCTGTGTGTGTGTGTGTGTGTGTGTGTGTGTGTGAGAGAGAGTGTGTCTGTGTGTGTGTGTGTGTGTGTGTGTGTGTGTGTGAGAGAGAGTGTGTCTGTGTGTGTGTCTGTGTGTGTGTGTGTGTGTGTGTGTGAGAGAGAGTGTGTCTGTGTGTGTGTCTGTGTGTGTGTGTGTGTGTGTGTGTGTGAGAGAGAGTGTGTCTGTGTGTGTGTGTGTGTGTGTGTGTGTGTGTGTGTGTGTGTGTGAGAGAGTGTGTCTGTGTGTGTGTGTGTGTGTGTGTGTGTGTGTGTGTGTGAGAGAGAGTGTGTGTGTGTGTGAGAGAGAGTGTCTGTGTGTGTGTGTGTGTGTGTGTGAGAGAGTGTGTGTGTGTGTGTGAGTATATAATGACTAATACATGAAATCATATAGGGAACAAAATTCAGCTTCCTGTTATTATTATTATTATTACTTGATTTGGAAACGTTTCATTTAAATATAATGTGTCTGACAAGATAACCTCGGACTGTTGCGCCACACAAACTCTGTGCTAGTTTGTTGGGGTCTGGTCGCCCTGGTCAGCCTGTACAGTCTGCTTAGTATTTGATATCAAACACCGATGTAGCTTAAAAGCAAATACAGTTTCCACAAAGTGCTGCTCACGGAGTTCTGTTTTCCTTCGTTTCCCCATTTTAACAAATCAGCTGGTGTGTTACGGAATATGACATATTTTAAATATTGTCACAAACGAGAGGAAGCGTTGGTGAATATGTTTATTGAGACTGGGATATCTACACAACTGTGTGAGTCAGTTGCCTTCAAAAAGTTTAGCAATGCACCCGGTGCTGCAAGAGTTAATAGTCTTATTGGGGCCAAGATATATCTTTTACAGTTGCCTGCTATCAATGGTTGTTCATCTGCCCTCATTTTTTTATTTTTTTAAAGAACCCATAGGTTCCCCTTAGGTGGGAATGTGAGTTGTCTGTCTCTGCGTGTTAGCCCTGCGACAGACAGGCGGCCTGTCCAGGGTGCAGGGATATGGTAGCTGCAATAGCAACATACCCAAGGATGAGCAGAAGAGCATGACTGATGTGATGAAACTGGGATTTTGTTGCACTTAATTATTGCAAACACAACTAAAACTATAACTGAAACTAATCAAAACTATAACTGAAACTAAGGATGTTCAAAAAAATAAAAACTGAACTAAGCTAGCAAACAATTGGTAAAAACGAATTAAAACTGATATAAAATTGAAAATCTGAAGTCAAAACTAAATAAAAACTCTTGATTTTCGACTTTGCTAACGAAACAACTTCATCCTTAAGTGTTTTTGACGGGGCTAGATGTGATGTGATTCGAATGTGTTTTTCTCAATTAAACAACATATTTATATTAACAATTCACAGTTAGATTTAATCTCAATATTGAGCGTTTCAGTTAAAAGATGCTAAATACAAGTTCATTACTCACAATCAGCTCCAGGGCTTGTCTTATGGGAGACTGTATGTCCAAAGATTTACGGCCCTGTATTTTGTATCAGTTTTTACATGCTCTAGTCAAAAGCACCACTTTAAAAACATTACCTTTTAACAGGAAACAGCACTTTGTTTTGACATCAAGAATTCATTTAGTGATTCATAAAAAAAATGATTCGTGTATTCTTCAGTTCTCTCACATCCTCGAGGTGAAGTCCATTCTCCTGACCAGGGACCTGCTTACTTCAGAAACTGAACGACAACCTGGACACAAACACACAAAACCATGTTTGTCAAATAGTCTCCAGTGATGACAAAGTCTGAAATCTGAACTGATGTAAATGTAACAAGACTCAATCAGGTTAAATATATTGATACAATAAAATAGCTTACTTCATCTTGTGTTTTCAAGATTGGAGGAACCAAATATTCTAGAATAATTTCTCCACTTTTAACAACATATCACAGTCTTTGACTTTAATGTTTTAGTTCTGTTAATTATACATTTCTAATCAGTTTGTTTTCATATTCCTTCTTACATCTCTCATTCCCAGCAGAAAAAAACCCTAATCAAAGTCATATTCTGAGGCTGACTGAGAGAAAGTCTCCGAGCTTTAAAGTATTTAAGGACTGGGCAGTGGGAATGTTCCACTTAATACTTCATTATGTTTTTTGTGGATTCTTCAGTTTAGAAAATTACATGGTGTCAAAATCCTGAAATGAAAAAAAAAAACATCAATACATATGAATGAAATTAATATAAAACAATTGCAGTAAAAAGGCACATGTAATGTAAAACTAGCTAAGCAGATCCACATAATAAAACAAATGTTAAAGCTTCTTAATAAAAAAAGATCTATTTGAGCTGCATCATCAACACATGCTGATCACAGAGCTCTACAATCAGAACAATCAGAGCTTTATATTCATGTTAGAACTTGGCTGAAGGTCGACAAATATCTTATCCATGGCGTAGAGACAGAGCCTCTGAGAGTCTTCACCTGGAACTCCATGCTACTGTTTTGGGATATTGTGGGTGAAAACCAGCAGGAGGCAGCAGAGACCTGAGCAACCCAGCAGGAGCGTTTGAGATTTGGCATACACAGGCCTCCTCTGTCTGTCATACGGGAGATATAGTAAAGATGGGCCTAATCTGGGCTGTCTTTTCTTTTAAATACGTTTATTGAAGATTGTTTTTATCCTTGCATCCTTGTTTATGCATTTAGTCATAGACATTGGCAGCATAGAACATCTAATGATTGATTCCACAACAGTTCATTGTTGGCATGTAGTTTGCACAATTCATCTGTTTTTAGAGTCATTTTAACAACAGATAGGTAAGGCTGTCTTTGGCAACTTCAAACATTGTTTAAACAGGTGGTTCATTCTTTCGAAATATTAAAAAAAGGAAATATTTATAGCCAGAGGTGTTGCCAAATGAGCACCTGGGGAGTTCAACACTTTCATTTGGACAATGTCCACTGTCAACTTAATTTGCTTATTCTGTTGTCAGAGATATGAGGGGCGAGGGTCCAGCCTTGGCATGTACACACTGGTTCTTTTGAAGTGTAACTTTCCAGTAACATATAACACTTTAAATATTTTTTAAAGGTCTAAAGGGATTCCATCTGTGCTGGGTGTTTTTCCTGTGTTTAACGTCTCTGTGGCATTTGAATGTTCACTCACTGATTTCTGTCTAAGCGCTTTAGACCAGACTGTAATGTTTTTATCTGCAGTTCATTTATTGTCCTCTCATTCACTAATGATTTTATGCGCCATACCAAAGGCTTGGTTTTATGTGCCAGATGGGCTACAACTAAAAGTAACATCTGATTAATGGAGTAGTCAGATAGGAGAACTTTTTTATATGAACAACTGTTAATTCTGGGGACAAGAGAGTTCTAATTAAGGAAGTAACCTATAGGACTCCAGCTATTGTGTCTGGTTGAATGACAAAAGTATTTTCTCATTGTTGGGTTTTCTAGTCTCCGTATATCTTTAGTTCGGACATGAATTATTGGATAACCCGTCTGCTTTCCAGATGAGAAGAGTGTAAATCTATCACCACAAAGAGCTGCAATATAAAGAAACAAAGTGTTGTAAAGACTGGGGACCATACAGATTAACTAAAGTCAGGTTCATCAGTGAGCTTTGTATTATGATGAATCTCCCTGTGGGGTCTAAGATTTGGTTTTGTTTTAAATAAGTATTGCTACTCGCCTAGCATGTGATGAGATGTGTGCTAGAAAACACCTGACTTGGCCATGTTGTCCTTAGTAATTTTACTCACAAGTAAGTGTGTTTCTTGGATAAAGACTACTTTTGAGTGATACTGTTTGAGTCTTTTCATAACTTCTTTTAGTTTGATAAATTTCCTAAGGCCTCTTACATTCCAGGAGATTAGTTCAAGATTGGAGTCACTACTCATTCATTTTATGCCCTTAGTATCTTAACACTAACTGCCTTTTTGTCTCAACGGTAGTGGAAAAAGCTCTAATTACATCCTTTATTTCTTGATGCGATGTTACAACTTCCCGTAGTTCTAGACAGCTCTAGACAAACAAGCAACTGCTGGTCAGCCATCCAGATATAATGGGGGTTAACAAGAAGCAGAAGATCAGTTGTAGTAATCCCAGTGGACAGCAGATAGGAGGAGCATACTGGGAACAGAAGGCAGAACTGGAGCAGGTGTGTACAGTCCAAAGCAATCCAAGTGGTAATAGGAGCATTAGGAGCTTTAACCTCAGCAGATTCCAAGCACAACATCAGAGGTTTCTGTCCAGATGAGTGCAGTCCTATGAAAAGCTAACATACTCTGCAGAAATCTCAAACTCATAAGCCTGTGGTAGTGGACTCGAGCTTGAGGAATACTGGCATCGGACCAGGCAACATTGCTCACAATCTTCTACAGTTCACATGGTGAACCCTGTTCTTAGCTACTGGAGTGATACTGGTATGTTCTTTTGCTGTTGCAACCCAATGTGCTTGATAGATGCTCTTCTGGATACCTTGGTTGTAACGGGTGGTTATTTTTCTTAATATAGCTAATATACTTCCTGTGAGTTTTAAGCAGTCTGGCGATTCTCCTCTGACATCAGCAAGGTATTTCATCGATGTTGCATTATCAAGCAGTTGAACAGGTATACCTAATGAAGTGGCCGTGAATAAGTATATGGTTCACATAAACTAAATAATAGGGGTGCAACGATACACAAAATTCACGGTTCGGTTCGATACTTTGGTGTCACGGTTCGATATTTTTTCGATACAAAAAAAATGTTCATGCCTTTTTAATTTGTCATTTATTAAAATTATAAATATATATTTTAACTCAAAAGTACAGTTTTAAATTTAATATGGATTTATATGGACGCAAACGCGCGTTTGCGTCCATATAAAAAGCAGGGTTTTGTCCGCTAGAGTGGGATTTTCACGGCACATTCTGCACCACATCTCTGTGCGTTCATCATTTGTTTGAAGCCAGCTCACCTCCTGCAACCACTTTTCCGAGAATACGCGCTTCTTTTGTGGTTCGGACTCCTGACATTTGTTTGGAGGTGGAGGAACATCACAGTAATTGCTTAAAGGAGCTTCTTCGACATCTTTAAGAGTTCTAAACAAATGTCTGTCCTCCTCCAGAAAATCTTATGTACACAAACACGCGTTGCAACTTCTTATCTTGTGTGTGTTTTTTATTTTGACAGCGAATGCGCACCTGCGGACCACTTATGTGCAGCCCTGGTTATTTAGCTCGTCATATTGCAGCCACAGAAATTCTTTTGTCCATGAAACCATAAAGCTGCACTTTCTTTTTGCCTTATAGTCTGATTTGTCATAACTTCTCCGTTTTGTGGTAAGCTTTTCTTTGGCTGTCACTTCTTCACCCTGACCTGTCTTATTTGGCTCAGCAGAACTGAAATATATATCCTGCTGCTTTTACACACGCACTCACATAAGCTCAGCGATTCTCTGCAGATCAACCTCTCACATGTTTAAGCTGCCGGAGATTTCACTTGTCATGTTTGCATAGTAAGCTAACGATTGATAATGTCACGGACCCGGTGCCGGGGACTCGGGGTTCATGAACAGTGTGGACCTTTATTGTTATTAGTGTATTGGATGTATGTTTGCTGCACTGTGCTCTTGTGTTCCATGCTGGTGTGTGTGTGTGTGTGAGGCTGGAGGATGAAGGACAGCCACCTGCAGGCCTGAAGGGTGTGGCCCTGCCAGCTGCTGGTCACGCCTAGCTTACCACACACCTGCTTCTGATCAGGATCGTCGGGGGAGCTACTTAACAGAGCGATGGAGCTTCCTCCGGTGCAGGATCGTTGAGTTAGACTCCACGTCAGTGTCTCTAGTGTTGTTAAAGTGTATGCCTGCCGGAGTTGGTGCCATAACGGCTGTGTCTGTGTTTTTCCCCAGGAGGACAGCGGAACACAGGACTGCAAGACACACGGGGTGTGTGAAGGCACAGGGCCAGAGAGCACGGGATACCAGCACTTGGGAGAAGACACGTCACGGGAGTCGAGGGAGCACTTTTGGAGATTTAATGTGTGGTGTACATTTACCTCACTGTAAATAAACCCACTGTTCATTCCATTAAGTCTGCGTTTTGGGTCCTTTCTCCTACATCCCCCACGGTCTGCCCTCCAGACCGTGACAGAACGATCCTGCCAGATGGACCCAGCGGACTTTTCGGAGAGGTTCAGGAGGGAGGTGACAGACAAAGTAAATCGTCTATGTGAACTGTGGCTGGAAGCGCACGCGGAGGGTTTACGTTGTGCTGTGGAGAAGCGGTTGCAGGAAACACTGACTTGTTTTCCCTGGGTGTTGGACAATCTTTTTCCGATTGTGGCGGATTTCCTGTTCAACACCCTTCACCTCCACTCTCCGATCCAGGCTGCCCCCCCACTCGGCCAGCCTGAGGTTCTTCAGCCTGATACGCCGGCCCCGACGTCTACCCGGAAACGGCGTTCGCGCCGCCGGCGTTTCTCACCGCAGCCGCCCTCCCGGACATCTCAAGAACCGGCTGTGGTGAGTAATAAGGACACTTTTTCATTTCTCACCCCATCTGCTTTTTTGTTTTCAGTGGATGGTGACACCGCTGACGCTGCTGCAAGCCGGCCAACAGTACAACTAGCGTGGCCTCATTCAGCAGTCTCCACGCCACTGGCGGCTTCACCATCTGCGGTTGTAGCGCCGTCATCATCCCATCCGCATGCAGTCACCCCTCGGCCATCTTCTTCACCGGCTCTACCTTCACCTTCCCCACCTGCGGACACCGCATCACCATCTTCGCCTCCGGATCATCCATCTGTGGCTGAAGCGCAGCCAGAGGTGCCCGCACGGCCAGCTGTTGAGCCCTGCGAGCAGGAGCAGGAGCCCGGAGAGCGGGAGGAGCTGCTCAGCGAAGCGGAGCAGGAGCTCAGGGAGCGGGAGGTGCCCGCACGGCCAGCCGTGCAGCCCTGCGAGCCGGAGCCCGGAGAGCGGGAGCAGCGGCTCGGCGAGCGGGAGCTCAGCATGCCCGAGCAGGGGCTCAGCGAGCGGGAGGAGCTCAGCATGCTCGAGCAGGAGCTCAGCGAGCGGGAGGAGCTCAGCATGCTCGAGCAGGAGCTCAGCGAGCCGGAGGAGCTCAGCATGCTCGAGCAGGAGCTCAGCGAGCCGGAGGAGCTCAGCGAGCCGGAGGAGCACAGCGAGCCGGAGGAGCACAGCGAGCCGGAGGAGCACAGCGGGCCGGAGGAGCTCAGCGTGTCGGAGGAGCTCAGCGAGCTTATGCTGGAGGAGCTCAGCATGCCGAAGGAGCTCAGCGAGCGAGGGGAGCCCGCGTCGCCAGCTGTGGAACTCAGCAAGCCGGAGGAGCTCCCCCTGTGCTCCTCCGGCTCACCGAGCTCCTCCGGCTCGCTGAGCTCCTCCGGCTCGCTGAGCTCTACAGCTGGCGACGCGGGCTCCCCTCGCTCGCTGAGCTCCTCCGGCTCGCTGAGGTCCGGAGGGATCCGCTGAGCCAGAGCTGGAGGTCGGCGTGCCGGAGGGGCCGCCACGTCCAGCAGCCCGGCCGCCACGTCCTGCAGCCCGGCCGCCACGTCCTGCAGCCCGGCCGCCACGTCCTGCAGCCCGGCCGGTACATCGAGAATCATGGGTTGTGCTGAGGCGGGAGCTACAATGCCGCCGCCACCGGACCCGTGGCAGGCCGCCGGAGGAGCAACGCCGCCGCCACCGGACCCGTGGCAGGCCACCAGAACCGTTCCACCGCGGCTGCCGGACCCATGGCCGCCCGCCGGAGCTCCTGCGTTTCCATCAAGGGGTTAGAGGTAGGCCACCTGAACTTTTTTGCCGCCACTGCCTAACCCGCAGCGGGTCCCGCTTGTTTTGCCGTCCTACAGGTCGGCCGCCAGAACTGTGTTTGCTGCCACTGGACCGGGGGATTGAACTGTTGAACTGTGTTTTTCTTTTGTTGCTTTGTGGTGGCTGTTTAGCGGAGTGGTCAGAGTGTCAGAGGAATTGGTGCACAAATTATCACCACTCACCAATCAGTGCTGTCGCTCTCTATACACAGTTCGCACGATTGCAAAGTGAAAGCAAAAAACAAGCCCAAATTCAAACGCGACTTCAATATGTCACATATTGACAGTGGCTCACCGATGCCAATGACATAATTACCCAGCTACATTTCTGAAAGAATGCAAAAGCATTGACATATATTTTTCCTTCCTACAATAGCCCGACGGGCAGGGCAGAGATAGATTTTGGTAGCCCGACTGGAAAAATCGCTAGCCCTGGGACGTCGGGCTAGCGATATTGCGAGCCCTGTATCTGATTGAGGAATCACTCATCTTTGGAAAAGAGAGTTTATTACAGAGAAATGTCTCTTTCCAAAATAAAAGCTATACTATACGCTTCTTCTGGGCTATATTCTCAGCAGCATATTAAACATATCAGGTCCCCATAAGGAGAATCCTGTGCTAACGGCTGTCTAAATGACTCGGGTAAAGTTTGTAGCATGGTGCTTGTTGTTTTTGTCTGCTTCCACTTGTCTTTGCACTAGGATGCTGTCGGAGTAAATGTGCAGTCATATTCGTTGTGTTCCCACTAGTGCTGTCAGCGTTAATCTGAAATGACGTTAACGCCACAACACAGCGAATCTCCGTTAACGAGCTACCGCGGATCGCCCCGTGCGTGGGGCTGGACGGCCAACACGTTAACGAGCTAACTGCGCTAACACACTAGCTCCCACCCATGTAATTGAGCATTGCATGGCACATCCGACATACTGTTTTACTTTAGTCCATGACGCGCTTACCTTCAGGGTCATACGTCACATGAAAACCAAAATAGTTCCAAACGCCAGATCTGAATGAGGGTGGGGGAGGTTCAATTTGCCATGTTGCAAGGAGAGCTTAACTTCTGTCTGCTAGCTTGCCCTGCGCTCAGTGAATCTGCGTTCGACTACTCCGCCTAGGCTGCACTGTCGAGCGCAGATCCACTGAGCGCTCAACGCAGACAGCATAGTCAGAAGGAAAGTTGATAAAATAAATTAAAAATTTTGTATTGTTCGATACATATGCGTACCGAACCGAAAGCACTGTATCGAACGGTTCAATATCGATACGAGTATCGTTGCACCCCTACTAAATAACATACAATATAATTCCTTTTTAACAAATTAAGATAAATTGCTGCTTTCTGAAACCAAACCTTAACCCTAGTCTTCACTTTAACATACGCAATGTGTTTTTTTTGTCCACATTTGTGTTTATATTCAACGGGTTTGTAAAAATAGTTTATAGGTGACTTTTCTGCAAAGTACATTTCCTGTGTTTTTGTTACCTGACAGGGCCATAGCCAGTCGCAGTTCATCTTTCAGAAGCTCCAGAAGCTCAATAACTCCTTGTTCCCCCTGGGCAGACATAGAAAATCAAGATGATGTTTTTATAAATAACCATCTTTATTTTGGAGCCCAAAAAATGTGATGGTGGAAAAAAGCTACTGAAGTGCTTCACCTGACAGGCAAGGCCCCACAGCACAGGTCGACCAATGAAAACAGCCTTTGCTCCCAGAGCTAAGGCCTTTAGGACGTCTGTCCCGCGTCTCACTCCTCCATCCATGTAGACTTCACATCGACCCTGCACTGCCCTCACCACCTCCTCCAAGGCATCTAGCTACACACACAAAACACACAGTGATCAACTACAATGACAATTATTAACTCAAATCATATCCTCAAATTCTAATGTATCAATGTTCCAAATGAATTTGGTATAGATGTTTAACATTTTGTTCAAGCACACGTCAAGAAATAACACTAGTGTTGACCTAAAAAGTAAACTAAATGTCTACAGGAACTAAAGTTAGCAAATACTGAAAACTCTGACAAGAATTAAATAAAACTTGAAAAGAAAAATAAAGACTTCTAAACTAAACAAAGAATTAATCTAAAGCAGGGGTGTCAAACTCAACCAAACAGTGGGCCAAAATTCAAAACTGGAACAAAGTCGTGGGCTAACGTTAATATTTATTGAAATATATTTATTCCTCCAGATATAAGAATGAATCTACAGCTCTAATAGTAACTTGTTTTGGCTTCGCGGGCCAAATGTTAATTAGGCTGCGGGCCAAATTTGGCCTGGGGGCCAGAGTTTGACACCTATGATCTAAAGCAACAACTTCACAAACATTAAACCAGATATCAAATAGAATAAAAGACAAATTGACTCCAATCCAGACGAAAACCAAAAGTACACGACACAAATTACAAACTAAATGAACTTTAACAAATAGTAAGGAAATCTGTGTTTGGTTGATTATTCATTGCAACCACGTTTCCTGGCAATAAACAGTCTTTCCAACAGTAAGATTCATTTGCCCTTAAATGTTGCCACATTCTTAAAGAAAATACATCGATGGGTTGAGCAGAGGACTTACGTCCTCTCATACACCCCTTCGTACATCAAATTACTTTTTGCACAGCCCATTGTTGCATTTGCCTGCATTGTTCTGTTCTGTCTGGTGTTGCACTGTCTTTGTTTTGTTTCTGTTGCAATTTTTGCACACTTGCACTTTATGTATTCCTGTGTTGATTGCCTGTTATATGTAGCACCGTGGTCTTTGAGGAACGTTGTCTTGCTTCACAGTACACTGTACCACTGCACATGGCTGAAATGACAAGCCACTTGACTTATTAAGTGACTTGACTTGTTTTGAGCTGCTGGTATCCCAAGTGCTGACAATTAAGAGTCTGGTTGGTGCCTGAGTGAGCATGTCAGCAGTCAGTTGGTGTCTGCTCCCATCATGCTAAGTTTGACTGATCTGGATAGGGCCTGTGCCAGAGGGCATTTTCAAGCTGCTGTTCCTAAAACAACCAAAAACCCCAAATTACAGCATTATTTGGAGTGCCCTAGTACCATCTTCAAATTGAAGGCCAAGTTGCATATAACAGGGGATGTCAGACACAGGCCATGAAGTGGGCGTCCCAAGATGACGACACCACAAGAATAACATTTCCTCTCCCTGTCAGCACTTAGGAAACATAAGCAACCTTCAACAGATTTGCAGTCAAGGTTTTCAGGACAATATGGTTGACTGCTCTCTACCCAGACAATCCAGAACAAACTGCACACAGCCAATGTCTGGTCTCTGCCAGGAGTCCTGCCATGACTGCCCTTCATCGTCAGGCCCATATTTCAGCGATGAGTCCAGATTCTGCCTATGGCAGGTGGACGTGGGTGGGTAGAAGTGTGGAGAAGACTTGTTGAATGCAATACTGAGGGCAACATGTTTTGGTGGAAAAGGTGTGATGATGTGGGGTGCTGTCTCCCATAAAGAGACAAGGCTTGTCATCATCTGAGGTGTTAGAAAGCACACCGTTTACATGTTGGTTATTTCTCTATAGTATTATGTTTCATCCACTGATAGTCTGTGAAAGCCATCTCTATACTGGAGCTCCTTCAATGCACGACCTGTGTTTGATGCCATGTGGTGAATGTTTATAATGTCTACTTTCTCCCATTACGGCTGCTGATAGCACACATCTTTTTCTTTTGCCCTTTTTACTGGATAGCTGTATTTCCTTGGTTAACTGCTCTGTGTGAATGCCAGAAGGTGAGTTCTGATGATGTCATGTAGATTAAATATTAGCACATGTATTTGTTCACTTGTGTATACACTAATCTTATGCTAAGGCACCATTCATGCTACTAAGCTAATTTATGCTAGTTTTAACCCTCCTGTGAGGTCATTGTTTACGTTACTGATACATTTGATTGCTGAATACAGTCCTGTTCTGTAATCTTATGTTTGTGTATAGAATATATGTCGCTTGCTTGCTGTACTGATTGTTTAGTTGTTTGTATTATTACTACAGACCACAGCAGAATCAAGCCAAACCTAACCAAGCTGCACCACTTTAGAGGACATGTCTCCTCTGTTCTGTGCCTGTCCTTGTCACGAGGCAGTCTCTATGCAAAGCGATATTAAGATGAGATTGACAATCCTTTATCTCCATAGTCTGGAACCAAACTCCAACCACGCTTGTGCCCACAGAGTGTGGTTTTATTAAAGACTGCCTCCGGTGGAAAGGATGGAATGGTTTCCTGCAGTTCTGAATTTTATATGCAAGGCCACAAGAGAGTCACAAAATGATAACTACAACCAAAGCCCTCAAAGATAAATCACTTCCAAAACCAAAAGGAAACATGAACTCAAACTCAAAACGGTCACCGTAACACTGCACGCAGAGTAGGAAATGAGAGTCTTAAGAAAAGTAGATAAGATTTCATATTTAAACATATTTAAGACAATCCTGGGTTCAGCAGTCAGGTCCTTCTTCGGGAGCCCCAGTTTTATCCAAAACAATCATTTCAGGTCACCTCATGCATCTGTGAAGCCACTTTTACTGGATGGACGCACCGAGTATAAAAACAGATTCAGGTTATACATTTTTAATATTATTATTATTATTATTATAAGATCAAACATTTAGGGCTGCTTAATGAAAACTTGTATTTGTCAGAGTTCAATTGCAATCCACCCAAAAACAGAAAAATTCAAATGCACACACACACACACAGACCGTGGCAGAAACCCCGTCCAGTTGCCGAGCTCCGTGATTGGACACCAGGATGCCACTGACACCACAGTTCACAGCCTTGGCAGCATCCTCACCTGACACACAAAATCAGAGAAATAAGCTCAGGGTTTCTGTGTGATGAGCATATTCTGTATTTGAATACAGTTACTCTTGATAGCATTGTTTTCCTAGTACACCTGTGAGGAACCAGTGTGTATGTACCTCACCAAATGTCTGCGACTTTCATTTTCCTAATACTGCCAAAATATAACCACTGATGTGTGCAGCACTGGATGCTTTAAAGTCTACTTGAAAAGCATCTTAAGTCAAATTTATTTGTATACAACTATCCAGACAAGCCAACTCAGAGGGATAGAAAGGAGTATAAAGATACATGTATACAGGTCATGATATAAACCGTACAAAACTAATCAGAGAAATGGAAAAGTCTTGTTTCTTTTTTGCTTCTAATCGGAAGAGTTGTTTTCTGTGTTTGCAGATCTGCAGTAATATATATTTATTAGAGATTAGAGGTTATTTCTGCAACAACTTTGGTAAAAGTAATGTCAAAACAGTTTATTAAGAGAAGATCCAGCCCTCTGTAGCCAACTCTTAGTCTGCTCTCTGACATCTAACTTTTAGACCACAAAAAGGTGAACATGAGGGACCACCCACTAGAAATTAAATGGAATCAAATCAGTTTGCAGATGTGGTTCATTAATAGGCTACTTCCAATAATAAAACGTTTTGAGGCCTGATTTAAACGAAGTAAAACTCGATGATTTCAGGTTTTCAGAAAGTTTGTTCCACAGTTGATGACAAAAAAAAGACTAAATGATTTTTCTTTGTTTTTTTCTTGATTGGGGATATTTTGAAGGTCTGTTACTGCGAGTTCAGTACATAGTGTAAGTTACAATGGATGCCTTAGTATTACGCTGATTCAGTCCAAGTCCATTTAGTTCTTTTTAAACTAGTAGAAGAGTTTTAAAATACATCCATTGTGACATCAGATGCTAATGTATAGATTTGAAAACAGGACCAATGTTCTCAACATTTTTGAACCTGGTTGATTCAGCCCCCTGCATCTGAATAAGCTGTAGGAGATCTTTTGCTAAGACCCGTAAGACCTAAAAACCGTTTTATTTTCTATAAACGAGGGTAGGAGCTATGGTCCTGAGTTGATGATAAAATATAGAGTTGTGTGTCATCAGGACTCTGTGCCTGCCAGCCAAGTTCTTCCACACCACACTCACTTAATCTTGTGCGTTGGTGCACAGACATGTTGGAACACAAAGAGGCCATCCCCACACTATTCCCACATAGTTCTAGGTATGTTCTAGGTATACTGAAGCATGAGTTCCCTTCACTGTAACTAAAGGGCTGAGCCAGCTCCTGAAAAAGAACCCCACACCAGAATCTTACGTCGGCACAGTGTAGTCAGACAAGTCTCCTGACCACATCCAGACTTGTCCATGGAATTGCCAGACGGACAAGCATGACGCGTCACTTCAGAGGACATGTCTGCACTGTTCGACAGTCTAGTGGCGGAGTGCCCCACAACACTGCACTTTGCACTTGCTCATGTAAGACTTAGATGCAGCTGCTTGGCCATGGAAACTGAGCTGAGAGCGACCCATTCTTTCACAAATGTTTGTAGAAGCTGCCTCCAGGTACCTGATTCCATGTGGCCATGGAAGTGACTGGAACACCTGGATGGGTGAGTGAACAGTTTTGGTAATATGGTGGATATATGAGTGAGATGGCGAGACTGTCATGATTCTCTTTCCTCACACTATGATCTGTAACTGTGTGTGTGTGTGTGTGTGTGTGTGTGTGTGTGTGTGTGTGTGTGTGTGTGTGTGTGTGTGTGTGTGTGTGTGTGTGTGTGTGTGTGTCCATCTACCATTTAATACTCCTTTTACAATCACAGGGAGGCGTGTGTGTTTTTTCAGCCACGTGATGTCATCCCAACAGATAGAAGGGTCTATGGCGTTTGCAACATAAACAGCCAGGCCACTGTCATTGCCGTAGTCTCCCTCGGAGAAAGCCAGGGAGGCTGTTGAGAAGTTAGCCATGCTGGAATCACACATGCACAAAGACACAGAGAGAAAGAAGAGTTCAGAGTTCGATGCTACAAAGGAACGTGGTGTAATTACACAGCCTGTACTGTTCTTTTTGTTTCCCTACCTCAGGTGTGGGGGCATCTTAAAGCGGTTGCGCACATCATCCAATCTCTTCCCTAGGTATGGTGTATCCACGGTAACAAAGATGGCTTTATAGCCCGCCTTCTCGGCCCGGCGCACCAACGACAGCGTGAGCTCCCTGTCTTTATAGATGTAGAGCTGCAGCCAGAGGACACCACCACTGCCCAGTGAGGTAGTCATTGCTGACATCACTTCCTCTATTGTTGAGGTGGCCCAGGAACTCAGCATCATCCCAGTTCCCATTGCTTTGCATGCTGTGAAGAAATGTTATATTACTGGTGACAATGGTCTTTTCCAAAGAAGTTTCAAAGGAGGTTATGATAATACTTTAACTTAACTAACCCAACTCAGGTATTCAGTAAAGATCTCGCCCTCTCCCCTTCCTCACCTACCTAATAATTTTTCCATAGATCTGTCCAGTTGCCTTTTGCCCACTAGTCGTCTCTACAACTTAACTGAACCCAAATGAAAAGCTATGGAGAAATATTTCACTCACTCTCTTGCTTCCAGTATAATCCGCCCCTTTCCTCTCCTATTGGTGATGTTTTTTCTTTGTTGAACAGAGACAAAGATAGATTTCTATGGCCTCAACAAAATCACAGTAAAGAACAAACTCCTAAACACCTCTAAACTCCTACAGGGGCATGTCATACGTGTGAAGTGTGAGGGTTGTGATGCCCCAAATGCAGAGGCTTTGAGGCAGTGTAAATTTAATCAAAGACTAGCCGCTTAGTAGGCTGACACAAAAAATGAAAAGATGAAAATAAATTAAACTTGAAAACTAACCTATGAGTAGGGAGCAATGGACCGAGAGACACGAGGGAAATGTCCTCATGTCAGGTTTTGGGTTTTTTTTTGGTTTTTAAATGATGTGTCACTGTTTATACAGTGATACTTAACACTGAATAATATATTAATCATGCAAAGACTATAATTATTTAGGATTAGAGAACAGAACAAGATAATTATCAGAACAAACTTATAGAAGACCTTGATAAAACTATTGCCATATTTTATAGATATATATGTTCTGACAACTGTAATTCCTTCATGTTCCTATGATTTTGAAAGCAATCACATGAATCCATCTTGTAAGTAATGTACTTACTTTTTCGGGGGTAGTATTTGTCTTCAATACAGAACTTTCGAATAATCGAAACAGCCACCGTGAACATGTAGCACACATGAGGCACAGCAGGGAAGAATGTACCTTTTTTATCTTAGTTCTGTTAATTAACTTTTAATCAGGACACAGTGTTTTTCTGTGTGCTGATGCTGTGTTCATGTCTTCAGCGTGCTGGAATATTCATGTTCCTCCCGTGGGGGGCACTCTTGAGTCACACAGAGAAAAAGTGAGTGAGAGTTTTGTCAGACAGAGAAATGGCCAGTGTTGGGACTAATGCGTTATTAAGTAACGCGCTACAGTAACTACGTTATTATTGTGGTAACGAGCACGGTAACTAGTTATTATGCCAAAATCAGGAACGCGTTAGTCGTTACTGGGATTTAGATAGGCTCGTTACTCGTTACTTCGTGTGGTGGCTATCGCGGAGCTTCCACAGATTCAGTAACATTAGCAAGTGGTGGAGGCCAGCAGGTGGAGGAGGGAAAGGGAGGCAAGAGGAGAGACCCGAGGCGGGCGCTGGTCCGAGAGTGTCAGGTGAACTGAACTTCAGGTAAGAAGTTATGACCTGCAGTCAGATATAAACCAAGTTTAGGTGGAGTTTATTTTCGTTATGCTGACTTTTTCGTGCTGCGTGCTAGCTAGCATGATAGAGTTTCTGTACAGCTGGGTGGTGCTATGATGTTATTGATGTTGAACTTTATTTTGTTTATAAGGTTAATTATTAGAGTTGCCAACCGTTTCCTAAAAAACGGAATCGTCTCGTATTCAGAGAAAATATTACGCGTTTCGTGTTGAGGTGAAAAGGAACAGTTTGTTCCGGACTTCAGCTACGATGAAAAAGACAAAGCTGGAGTTATTCTGTGTTTACGCTGCACAGCTGCCTCTTCTTCTCTCATTCTCTCCCCTCCCTCTCCCGTTACTGCTTCAATCATGAAACTGATCAATGATCAGCTGATCGTCTCTCTCGTTTGTTGATCGCCCACTTTGCGCCAGAAAGAGGAAACCAGCAGATGTCGCGCTAAACAACAGCAGCACGTTTAAGCTTGATCAGCTGTTGTTAGTAGAGATGGCACGATACCACTTTTTTATGTCCGATACCGATATCAAAAATTTTGATATCTGCCGATACCAATATGAATCCGATATAGTGTGTTTTTTAATCAATAAAACAGTTTTTTTTAATATCTTGCTGCTTTTTGTATGAGTTCATACTCAAGTTAAAAAAAACAAAACAATTCCACTCTCGCATTCACACACTGGTGGAGGCAGCTACAGTTGTAGCCACAGCTGCCCTGGGGCAGACTGACAGAAGCCAGGCTGCCATATCGCGCCATCGGCCCCTCTGGCCATCACCAGTAGGCAACAGGTGAAGTGTCTTGCCCAAGGACACAACGACCGAGACTGACCGAGCCGGGGTTCAAACCGGCAACCTTCCAATTACAAGACAAACTACCAACTCCTGAGCTACGATCGCACCTTAAAATACAGATATTTGGTTAAAATATCACTAATGCTGGAAAAAGGCTATCACCAAGGGATAGGGAAAAGAAGATCCTCCTACCCTGGACCAGTGGACACAGATTGTAGAGGAAATCTACATTATGGAAGAGGTGACACACCAAAGGAAGCTCAGCACGAAGAAAAAAGGACTAAATGGACGCTTTATAAACCAGAACAGCAACAAAAAATTCAGAACAACCGGAAAGGAAAATTTACCAATAAAACTAAACTGACAAAAAAGGCTCCTGACTCAGAGGATGAATCAAACCTGGCAAAGACTTTTCACTTGCTTGTTTAAGCAATTTTACTGGCAGATGGTCACAGAATAAATCTATGACAAATGCCAACGATAACACAGTAACAGACAAAACAATATTTTTGCACCAACAAGGTGATTCCCAAAGTTTCCCAAAGTATCTCAGTAGGAGTATGTCGGAGGAAATAACTGAACCCTGTGATCGACTAATAAAACAGTAAAATAAAAAGATGAGAAGGCAAAGAATCTTTGAATTGAAATTCTAATTTGAATGTTTTCACTCGGCTTGAATCTGTTATGAGAATGAGAACTTTTTAGCTGTTGTCTGTTTGAGGGCGACTTTGCTTCCACAGAACAATGAGAACAGTCAGGGGTTAAAGTGGGAGCCTGAGATCTGTGCAGTGTCTCACAACTCGCAGTGATGTGTAATGTGAGCTCCAGGACAGGCTGTGCAGGGTGTGACCAGCTGACCATTGTGGATTTACAAAACTGAATCCAACAAGATAGAAGCAGACATTTCACAAGCTGTCCTTTACAGCATGCTGTTTGTACCATCTTTATCCACTGGGGATAGCCCACTACCATCCTTATACTGTATACAGTTGTTATAAAGGTTGAATTAAGTGGGTTAATCTAAGTATTATCATCTTAAATGCTAAGTAACCTACTGCGTAACATAAGTCTGACCATAAGGAACAGCCTAACAGTGCTTTACTAGGAATTCACCTCAGTACAGCACAAAACTACCCAGTACTTTGATGCAACAAATTGTAGGATGTCTCACAATATGAAAATACATAATTTATGAAAATACCCCATATACAGATTCAATTTGTGATGAAACATTATGACATTAATCAAATCTTTAAATGTGCAGTTCTTCCCTTCAAATACTGTCATGGTCCTTGGTCGGTGACCCAGCGCTTTAAGTTTATTATTAGCATTTTCCAATTTATTATCATGATTATTATTATTGTTCGAGTTCTACGTGTTATATTCGGTCTGAGTCTGCGTCTGTATCTGTCTGTCTATGGTGTCACCCCGTCTGTTTGTTAATCTGTCTGTTTAGTTCAATGTCTTGTCTGGTTCCATGTGTCTGAGTTTCCTGTTTTATTGTGAAGGTCTCTGTCGTATGTGAGTGTGCTCAGTTTACGTTTCCCCTGTCTCGTCAGCTGTGATTTCTCCCAGGTGTGTTCCCCTCCTGTCTCTCATCCCTTGATTACTGCCATCTGTGTATTTAAGCCCTGTGTTTCTCTGTGTCAGTGTCGCGTCGTACCCTCAACTTGCTGTGTGTTTGTAATGTCCTGTCCTCCAGTACCTCGGGTTGGAGTTTTGTTTTTGTAAGTTTTATTTCGTGAATCATTCCTCCAGCAATAAAGCTGCATTTTCAGTTTATTCCCATCTCCAAGAGTCCTGCAATTTTGGGTCCACCACTTCTGCTTGCCTGCCACACAGCCAACCATGACAGAACGACGCGACCAGTACATGGACCCAGCGGACTCATCCCGGGAGCGCGATCTCGCCCGCGTCATGACCCTAATGAAGCGGATTTCCCACACAAAGGATACTAAGGCAATGGCGATCGGATTAAACGCTATCGGAACAATCCTCGAGGGGAATCCACATCTCTGCCAACTCAAGGGATTCATGAGCTTAATTGACGAGATGCACGAAGCCCAGGAGGTTCTTCAGGCTCAGGAGCTAGCGGCCTTTGCTCGTTCGCAGTACTCCACTCCGAGGCCTCCGCAGCAACAGCAGCAACGGACGGAGCGCGCCGCGAAGCAGTGTAAGCTCCCTGCAACACAGCAGCAGCCGAACATGGAGCCTTCTGCGACACCACAGCGATCGCCACGGGCAGGATATCAACCCCTTGCCGCTGCCACCGAGTGAACCACTGACTCCGGTCTGCTCCAACTGTCGCTCGCCAGCCTCTTTCCTTGCGGCCATGTGGGCGCAGGATGAGGAGTCGGCCTCTACGCCATCGCCATTCTCCTCTGCAGTTTCCACTCCCACTTCCAGGAGGAAACGGCACCGGCGCCATCACCATTCCTCGCTACAGCCGCACTCCAGCCCCTTCCCAGAGCAATCAGCAGCTGTGAGTAACCTGCTGGTTCCATTCTGTCCCTGCCAGAGGTCCCCGCGCCTGCTGGTTTTGTCCTGTGTGTTCCAGGGGCCCCTGTGCCCACTGGTCCTGAGACTGTTTTCGCTGGAGGGCCTGAGGAGCCCGTCCAGCCTCCTGCTTCGCCAGCTGGGGGGCCCGAGGAGACCGTCCAGCGACCTTCCTCGTCAGCTGGGGGGCCTGAGGAGCCCGTCCAGCCACCAGCTGCTCCACCAGCAGCCTCATCCACACCTGCAGCAGCAGCGGCATCAACAGTTTCGTCCACGCCGCCGCCTGCTGCAGCCTCGGAGTCTACATCCTCGCCAGCTGCAGCCTCTGTGTCTTCATCCTCGCCAGCTGCAGCCTCTGTGTCTTCATCCTCGCCAGCTGCAGCCTCTTCGTCTTCATCCTCGCCAGCTGCAGCCTCTGTGTCTTCATCCTTGCCGTCGCCTGGTCCAGCTTTTGCTTCACCCACACCGTCGCCTGGTCCAGCTACTGCTTCACCCACGCCGTCGCCTGGTCCAGCTACTGCTTCACCCACGCCTGGTCCAGCTCCGGTTTCACCCACGCCTGGTCCAGCCTCGCCTTCAGCCTCGCCTTCAGCCGCCTCAGCCTCGTTTGGTCCAGCCGCAGTGGCTTCTTCCACGCCAGGTCCGGCTTCAGCGTCTGGTCCTGCCTCGTCTGGTCCTGCCTCGTCTGGTCCTGCGGTTGCCACACCATCATCAGTTCCAGCTCGTCCTGTTCCACCTCGTCTCTGCTGGCCGCTTTCCTGGCCTCTAGTTGGGCGTCGTCGCCGCTGTGGACGACCTCCTGAACGCCGCCGCTGCCTTCTGCGTGGCCGGCCTCCGGACTTGCTCTGTTGCCACCGCTGCCATACGCACGGTCGGCCCCCGGACTTGCTCTGTTGCCACCGCTGCCTTTCGCACGGTCGGCCTCCCGAAATGAACTGTGCTGGCCTTCTGACCTATCGGTCCCCAGACCGACCTCCTGACCTACGTTTTGGACTCTGCTCCCCTGTGTGGTTTTTGGACATTTTTTTTGGGTTTCTGGGGGGGCTCTTCTTTTGTTCTGTTCTGGGCCCTCCGTCCTGTGCCTCCCGCCGCCCACCCTGGCTTGGTGGTCTGTTTGTCTTTTGGGGCTGTCGGGGGCCAGCCCTTGAGGGGGGGGTACTGTCATGGTCCTGGGTCGGTGACCCAGCGCTTTAAGTTTATTATTAGCATTTTCCAATTTATTATCATGATTATTATTATTGTTTGAGTTCTACGTGTTATATTCGGTCTGCCTCTGAGTCTGCGTCTGTATCTGTCTGTCTATGGTGTCACCCCGTCTGTTTGTTAATCTGTCTGTTTAGTTCAATGTCTTGTCTGGTTCCATGTGTCTGAGTTTCCTGTTTTATTGTGAAGGTCTCTGTCGTATGTGAGTGTGCTCAGATTAAGATAAGATAAGATAAGATAAGATAAGATAGAACTTTATTAATCCCTCGGGTGGGTTCCTCTGGGAAATTCGATTTCCAAAAAAGCACAGCACCGACAGAAGTTACAGAGTTATACACACACACATATATATAAATACAGAGACAATATAAATAAAATATACGAAGGGGATAAATAGAATAAATAGGAATAAAAATAAAAATACAAGTGAATTGCACATTTCAAGTATTGAGTCTATTGCACTGTTGACTATTTACAAAAAGTATTGCACAAAAGGTATTGCACAGTGAGGTGAAGAGGCACTATAGCTTAGTTGTTCCCCCCTCCTTTGTCCTCCTGTCTCCCCTCCCTCTCCCCTCCAGAGAGGAGTTAAACAGTTTGATGGCGTGTGGGACAAAGGAGTTTTTAAGTCTGTTAGTTCTTGTCTTTGGGAGAAGCAACCTGTCACTGAACAGACTCTTCTGGTTGTTAATGGCCGTGTGCAGAGGATGCCTGGCATTGTCCATAATGTCCATCAGTTTCTTTAATGTCCTTTTCTCTGCCACTGTCACCAGAGTGTCCAGCTTCATGCCGACCACAGAGCTAGCCCTCCTGATCAGTTTCTCCAGCCTGGATGAGTCCTTCTTTGCTGTGCTGCTCCCCCAGCACACCACAGCATAGAAAAGTACTCCAGCAACCACCGACTGGTAAAACATCCTCAGGAGCTTCCTGCAGATGTTAAAAGACCTCAGCCTCCTGAGGAAGTACAGTCGGCTTTGTGCTTTTTTATACAGGTGCTCTGTGTTGCATGACCATGATTGCATGATTACGTTTCCCCTGTCTCGTCAGCTGTGATTTCTCCCAGGTGTGTTCCCCTCCTGTCTCTCATCCCTTGATTACTGCCATCTGTGTATTTAAGCCCTGTGTTTCTCTGTGTCAGTGTCGCGTCGTACCCTCAACTTGCTGTGTGTTTGTAATGTCCTGTCCTCCAGCACCTCGGGTTGGAGTTTTGCTTTTGTAAGTTTTATTTCGTGAATCATTCCTCCAGCAATAAAGCTGCATTTTCAGTTTATTCCCATCTCCAAGAGTCCTGCAATTTTGGGTCCACCACGTCTGCTTGCCTGCCACACAGCCAACCATGACAGAACGACGCGACCAGTACATGGACCCAGCGGACTCATCCCGGGAGCGCGATCTCGCCCGCGTCATGACCCTAATGAAGCGGATTTCCCACACAAAGGATACTTTTTTTTTCTTTTTCTTTCTTTCTTTCTTTTTTTCTTTCTTTCTTTCTTTTTTTCTTTTTCTTTTTTGTCTTTTTTCTTTTTCTCCTCCCTTTTCCTTTTTCCTTCTTCTCTTTTTTTTATTCTTTCTTTCTTTTCTTCCTTTTCTCTTGTGATGATTTAAATTAAGCAGTGTTCACCGAGGTTTGTAATCATGTGGTACTCACTGGTTCTGGTTCGAAATTAACAGCAAGCAAAAGCACCGAAAACTATGACAAAACTAGTTCAAAATTGGCTCGAGAAGCAGTGCACGCATGCGTCAGTTTGACCGGATGTCCAAGTTGACACACGTTTAAGCTTGATCGGCTGTTGTTAGAATTTATTTAACATTAATTTCTAGTATCAGCTGATGCTTGCTGGAGCCACAGCTGTAAAGCTGCTGGTCATGATATCGATTTGTATATCTGGTGAGAGGGAAACATGAAGATGAAACCAGGAGATGTCCTTACTGAATCATCAGAGCTGAACAGGTGATGGAGAAACAGGTTTACCTTTTAGGTGACATGAATGAGTTGAAGGGAAGTTATGAACTGTTTCTGAGAGACAAATAACACCAGGATCCTTTTCTAAGTCGCTGACAGCTGGTAACAGCTTTGTAAGAGGGGCACAAAGAAATACTTTTCTTTCTTATTCTCATTTAAAATGTCTAGCTTTAATAAATAATTATCTTACAACCAAAGTTTTTATCTGATGCAAAATGTATAGAAATCATACATATACCAACAAGACAGTGTACATCACTGTCACAAGAGCGTTTGTTTTCATTCAAAGGCTTTATGCCTTTTCCTTGAGTTTGCATAAATACATTAGTTGTGGCGCTTCTTAATGACGGTATCTTAGCTAACAACCCCAACTTATTCAACTTGTAATTGGCTAAAAATAACTTAGCTAACCGGTGAGAGGGACGTTGCTAGCTGGCAGTTTTATCAGTCAATGTTGAAATTTCCACATTCAGATACTTCAAATGCTTCAGGAGCTTTCAGCTCAGTGCATCATCCATCCATCCATCCATCCATCTTCATCCGCTTTATCCGGGGCCGGGTCGTGGGGGCAGCAGCCTAAGCAAAGAGGCCCAGACCTCCCTCTCCCCAGCCACCTCCTCCAGCTTATCCGGGGGAACACCAAGGCGTTCCCAGGCCAGCCGAGAGATATAATCTCTCCAGCGTGTCCTGGGTCTGCCCCGGGGCCTCCTCCCAGTGGGACATGCCTGGAACACCTCACCCAGGAGGCGCCCAGGGGGCATCCTTGTCAGATGCCCGAACCACCTCAGCTGGCTCCTTTCGATGTGGAGCAGCAGCTGCTCTACTCTGAGCCCCTCCCGGATGGCCGAACTTCTCACCTTCTCACTTCTCAGTGCATCATCACCACGGAAATACACGGATACATCCGTAGACTTGAGACAGAATTCACAATGCGTTTTTGGGACTTTCAGGTGTATGGACTAATGTTTTCTTTTCTGATCAAACCAGAAAGCTTTAATGAGGAGCTGGGTTTGTCTCGCATTAACTGCCTGAACACAGAGGACATCGAAATGCAGCTGATTGAACTGAAAAGCTTGACACTGTGGGGGTCAAAGTTTGCAGAACTACAGATGCAGCTGGAATCCACAGCTGTGTGTGTTCATGGAGCTGCATGTTCACCTGCTGGACATCACTACTTGACAAGTTTAACTGTCTTCAGAACATTGCAGAGGCCTTATTGACAGTATTTGGCTCTACATATCTGTGTGAGCAGATTTTCTCTCACATGAAGAGTGTCCTCACGTAGCCGTCTGAATGCTGGACACTGGGAGACCTGTGTCTCTGAGTGGGAGACCAGAGATCACATTAACATGTGTGTCTCTGTATTAACAAACATGCCACCACTTCTGCTTGCCTGCCACACAGCCAACCATGACAAAATACTACCTCTCATCTTCCTCTCTTAGCGTTCTCTGTCTCTGACTGCAGATACCTGCACGCATTTCTCCTCCTGAGTAATCCAGCGGCTGGACCTTCAGCGAGCATCACACTGTGCAGCAGATTGCACAGTTTGTGTGTTTGTTGTTGTTTGTTGAGCCAACAGAAACATTGCCACTTGTTTTATGATTGCTCCTCTTCTGTAGCACCAGATGCAGAAGTAATAACTTACAGACACCTGCACACTCTGGCTGATGTTGTCTCTACATAGCACAGCTGTACTGTGATAAAACGATCTGGGTTATTTTATCCATTCATTTTACCTGATTGGAAAACCGAGGCTACATTTTTTCCATTTTGTGTTCCCAGTTTTGTGCGTGTGTCTTTAGTGTGTGTTAACCTTTTGCTGTGGCTGTCTCTCCTTCAGGATGAGCCATCCTCTGCATTGCAGTGGCAGCGATGCAGAGCGGCATGCTGAGCTTCTCCCCCAGCACTGAGACAGACAGATCCACTGTAGACACGTCCCTCAGCACTCGAGGAACCAGATACCACCTACACACGTGTGTAATAGTGGAAGAGGTCATTCTACAGTTACACTTCTGCAGCTTCTTTTTACTTACAAAGATTCATTCACACTCTGATGTCCATTGAAAAACGGAGACAGACTGATTCTGAAAAGAAAACACGTTATTTCTTTTTTTTTTTGGAAGTGACATCAGAAACAGCAGCATGTGACATCACGTGATGGCGGAGCTTCAGTTCATCCTTTGTCATCCTTTTTTTTTTTTTTTTTTTTTTAAAAACAAAAAAAACCACACGTTATTTCTACAACTGAAAGCTTTGGTAGAAGCACATCAATATATATATATATATATATAGACAAAGTACTGGGCTGTTACATTTATCTGAATTACATATTACACAGCTGTTGAAAGCCATTAAGCTTCCAGCGCAGGAGGCTTGGAGCTCTGCAGGTTTGCAGTAGTGTGTTTGTAAAGGCAGCCTGCATGGCTAACTCCTGGATTTTATACACCTGTGGAAATGGCACAGAAAACACCTGGATCCAAAGATAAACAGGTGTGGTACTTATGTCCCTATAGTGTAATTCATTACACATTAAACGTACCTGTTAGCACATAAATAATGTAAAATGATAAAAAGACAAGCATCAGAGTCCAGAGCAGCTGCTGTGTGTAATTTCAGCTTTGGATTCAGGCTCCAACACGGTTTGTAGAAATTCTTACTCTGAATGTTCAGTTCAGTATTTTTGTATTACCACATCAACGACAGTGACCTTCACACGTCTGTGTTTTACCTGTTGAAGGCAGCCACATTGTCAGCCAGTGTCTTTTGCTCATCAGCTCCTGAGCGGTAGTAGTCATACACAGCTTTAGGAAGAGTTTTCCTGGCTTCCTCCTCAAAGTCCAACACACACACACGCTGCATTGTTTTTCACTTCGAACTACCAGAAAACTGAAAACTGCAGCCTCTCTGTGATTTGCAATAAACAGAACTAGTTTAATCATTAACCTGCCAGAGGTTTAACAAGCTGTGAGCCTTTCACGTCCTGACTCCTGTGCTTTACGTTTCTCTTCAGCCCTTATTGATGGCATCAGACACGACGCCTCCCTGAGCCTGATTGAGCAGAAGGTTTCTTCCTATTAAAGCCCAGTTTGTCCTTCCTGTGCTTTGATTGTTTTATTGTTGGGCTCGAGTGTTGTTGTGACTCTGTCCTATAGAAATAAATCATAAATGAATTAAACTCAGAGGAGTTTCTGCTTTGCTCTGTTTACACAAGATAAGACTGCAGCTGTGAGGATTCCACACCATCTGGGCCTGTGTGTTGCCAGATTAGAGTGTTGCCATGTCTAGTGCTGACTGCCTACGAACTTTGAAACTTCATGTGCCTTCTGTGAACTTTGAACCCAATGATGTTTTCATTAAAAACAGCAGAGAGGTGGTACTCTGTGGATACTTTGTGTCAAACCAGTGATTTATAAGGGTTAGCGTGTTTTGGGGGTTAAAAGCCACAGAAACTCAGTGTTTAGAAAGCAGCAGTTCTGATACTCCTGACATGTACGGGATCACTACAGGTTTTCTCTTAGGCAACGGTCGTCCTTCTCTCCTGGATCGGCTGGAGCTTTCTTTAGGAGTCTTCCCAGCTTTGGCAAAAGTCCAGGTGGGACAACTACATTTACTCAGGGCCTTCTTGATGTGCTGTTCTTCTGCCTCCCTTTTTGTATTTTCACCACTGAGCAGTGACAACATTTTCTCTTGATAGTCTTTCTGGTTTAGCAAAACTGTGCACATACCCTTGCCTGTCATTACCAAGTGATGTGAGTGCCTTCCTCTCCTCCATGCTGATGTTGGATGCTGGGGGCTTTGCATTGCTGAGACAGGCCGTAGTTGCTCTGCTTCCACTTTTGCAATATTGTTGCTGTTTCGAATTGCAGTTTCTGTGGCTGTGATCAGCTCCGATCAGATTTGTCTCTGCGTCACAGCAAAATTCAACCCTTTAGCAAGGATGTTTTTCTCTGCTTGGGTGAGCTGTGTGTCAGACAAATTCTTCACCCACTTGTCCACATCCATGGTGTGGCATCCTTCTCTCTTCTGGCCGCTGAGGACACTCGCCGTATTTGGCTGTGGTTTACGCTACATGCAGATGAACAGAATCAACTTTTGGGGATTAAATGATGCTTGTACTACTGAAAATCACTTTATCCTTAAAAACCACGTAAACAGACATGAAGAAGAATGTGTTTGTAACACTAACATTATGTTGTTACAAAAAGGACTAGATGTTACAGTCCCTGATAATGCATTGCTTTAGATGGAGAGACTCTTGAGGGATGGCTGTTATGAGGAAAGGCAGCCCAGAAACTTTGCCAGCAGCACACATCGTTATGTGCCTCAACTTTCGGTCTTTTACCCAAGCTAATCTGCCATTTTTCTTCCTTGGTTAGGTTTAGGGATTACAGATCTGATCTAGATTATCATTTTAAATTTGGGACACATCGTCAGTAGTGGACCTTGGATTCATCGGATGTTTCGGCCATTATCACTAGACACCCTCATCCAAGGAGGCCCTGCCAGGGTTGATCAGGCCCTGGAGTGTCACTGGTTTATGTTAAAATGTTATTTCTCTTCTTCTTTCTTCTGTCTAGTTTTCTACAGTTTATTTTCTTCTATCTATTCACTGCAACTGAGAAATAATACTTACCTCTTTAGCATTTATGGAGCCTCACTTCTTCAAAGGGATAGAAAAGGTGACAGAGAGGAGTACGACAAAAGGGACACGATCAGAGAGAGCAGAGAGGAGAGCCGGAAGGGCGGCGCCCGACCTGGCTTCCCACACCTCCCAACCAGATTGGGCTGTACGCTCTACCTTCCCACTTTCACCCAGAAAAGGGAAGAAGAGCAGAGGGGAGTAGGGCAGAACATTTCTTTTCTCTCGCAGTTAGCTGACTGCCTTAGGTAATGTCAGCCCTTTTTAACCATAGCCAGTGACTGGTCCTCTGATCCCAATCTCTCTAAGCAGCTTTGCTGTTATGCTGGCAACAAAGCCCCTGCACCCCACTTCCACTGGGCGCACCTTGATCTTCCAGCCTCTGTCCTCTGCCTCAGCTGCCAAGTTGGCTTCTTACACTCAAACACTTCCTCAATTGCTTCCTCCCATGGTACCGTCAGCTCAATGATGTATGCAAGTTTTGGGGAGTTAGACCAAAGGACGAGGTCTGGTCACAGAGTTGTTGTTATGATCTCTGTGAGAAGAATTAGCCTCTGATCCAAGTTCACCTGCATCTGCCAATCCCTGGCAACCTTCAACGGGCCCAGGTCTGGGGTTGAGGGGCTCGTCCTCGGCTTGTCTCCTTCCTTGGTTCGTGAAAGGTTGAGCGTTGATGGATTTTCTTTTGCACTCAACTTTCTTGGCTAGACACCTGAGAACCTAGTTGTGTCTCCATGTGTATCTGCCCTGAGTAAGGCTAGTCCTACAACCAACCAAGATGTGCTTGAGTGTTGCTGGGACTGTACACAGGGGGGAGGATGGGTCCTTTCCAAACCACAGCTGCGGATTTATTGGAGAAGGTAGCACATCGTATGTCACGCGGATGATGAAACTTAGTCTATTAGACTCCGAGCCCCAGATTTCACTCCATGAGAGTTTCCTCTTTTCCACACTCTCCCAATTCATCCAGCGACCATGTTTGGCCAGCGCTATGGCTCTGGCATGTCTGGCTGTTTCCTCCTGTCGACACACCTCCTACACCACCATTCTTCGACATTCGGTTACAGATGCCTGTTGCCACCGAGGTGTTACTGCGCCAAGACCAAATCCACCTCTGCCCTGTTGGACGTGACCCACCACGTCACGATGCCGAAGAGCAGGTTTGGCCCGTAGCACAGATGTGGCTGGGGTCCACTTCCTCCCCGTTGCTAGGGTGGGAGCAGTGCCTCCCACTACGGGGTCCCGGGAGTCCATGAGTGACATCTCAAGCCTCACATTTGCACATTTAAACTCTGCAACCAGGCTGGGGATAGGCAATGACAGTATCCCGTCGCTGTAGAGTCCAACGCTGCTGAGGCACTTGGGAAGTCCGAGCCACTTCTTAGCGTAGGAGCTCACTAGCCTCTCTAGTTGATTGGTGTGATTGAGTGAGACCTCGTACATTGTCAACGGCCACAGTAGTCTGGGTAATAACCCAAACTGGAAGCACCAGAGCTTCAGTTTCCCTGGGAGTGCAGTGTTGTTAATCCGCTTGAGGTCATCAGCCAAGTTCTGCCTTAATTGTTCTAGTTGCCACGTATCATTGAGGTCTGCATTATACCACCGTCCCAGGCTCTTTATGGGCTTCTCTAAGACTGTTGGAATTGGTTCTCCACTGATATAGAATTGCTTGACTGTCAGTTTTCCTTTTATGATGGAGATGCTGCAAGATTTACTTGGCTTAAACTCCATCCTTGCCCATTGTTTTCCAGGAGCTTCTGTAGGAATCACCTAGTACATGGTTTTGTTGTTGTAATGATGGTCATGTCATCCATGTAGGCCCTAATGGGAGGAAGATGCTGAAATAGTTGAAGGCCATCCACAAGATGTCTTGTGGGACTGACCCAAAGGCGTTGGCAAGGTCTAAAAAGACCACATGAAGGTCTCTTCGTTCTTTTTTGGCAGTTTGAATCTGGTGCCAGATGACGCTAGCATGCTCCAGACATCCCGAGAAGCCCCAGATGCCAGCCTTCTAAACTGATGTGTCAACATAGTTGTTTCTTTGCAGGAAAGCAGATAGTCTTTGGGCCAAATCACTGAAGAAGATCTTTCCCTGTACATTCAGCAGGCTGATCTGGCAAAACTGGCTGATGGATGAAGAGTTCTTCTCCTTAGGGATCAGAATACCTCCTGCTCTTCGCCAAGCCTTCTGCCATGCTACCTTCATCAGCTTCCACAGGTATTTGAGGACTCGTAGGGTGTTTTTATAGAGCCTGTATGAGATGCCATTAGGTCCTGGGGCCGATGCTGCTCTTGCCTTCTTCACTACCTTCTCCACTTCACTCCATGTAGGTGGTCTTATGTCCATTTGGTGTTCAGGTGCCTGGATGGGTGGCATATCAGTCGGAATGGTAACTGGCTCATGCCTCTGATCATAAGAGTAAGCTTTCCTCAGATGATCTTCCAGGTCTTTTATGGGCATTTTGAGGCACCCGCTCTGCTCTTCAACAAAAAGGCCCTTAACAAAGTTGTATGGGTTGCTGTAGAAAAGGGTCCTTGTCCGTTCTTTCTTCTTACGTTGTCGTCTGAGGTGTTCTGCTCTTCGCAGCTTAGTAAGTTGTTGCTTTATTTCCTCCTGCAGGGCAGTGAGTCCCTCCCTTTCTGTCTCATAGGCCCTCCTCCACTGTTGCCTCAGTTGTCTTCTAGAGGTGGGAATCACCATACACCCCACGATACGATATTATCACAATACTTAGCTCACGATACTATATTATTGCGATTTTTTTTTTTAAAATATATTTTTGCAATATTCTGGGTATTGCAATACAATATTTTGTGATTTATCACATATTTTTTCTACTGCAGATTTTGTCCATAAAGGTAAACTTTATCATTATTCATTTTATCTAATAATAAAGTCTCACACTCAGTCTTTCTCTCATGTCAGTCAGTCTTATTGCTGACAAAGTGAACGGTTTGTATAACAGTCTAGTAACCAACTTAACTGAACGTAACTATCTGGTACAATTATAGCTTAAAACAAAATATAATTTTACATTAAATAAAAAAGTTTTAAATTTAAATAAAATAAAACATGTCTTAAATTAAAATAAGTAAACTGTCCTGTTTGTTGCTGCCCTAAAAAGAGCTCCAGAGCGTGGTTTGCCACTGTGCTTCTATTGAAAAACCCAGTTATGCGCCGCACTCTCCCCAAGACCCTGGCTACTGCAGGCAGGTTTAAGGCTCGTTGTGATGCCAGATTGAGCATATGGGCGAAACACTTCACATGCAGGTATCCCGCTAGCTGAGTGGCAATTGTCATATTAGAAGCATTGTCGGTGACAACCACCAGATTTTTGTCAGCAATCCCCCATTCCTGTGCTGCATTTTGCAGGAGATTTGCAATGTTCGCTCCGGTGTGACTTTCATGTAATGTTCGAGTTTGGAGAACGTAAGACAGCAGTTGCCAGTCCGCTGTGAGATAATGAGCTGTTATAGTCGCATATGAATCCACAGCCCGCGAGGTCCATGCGTCGCAAGTTAATGCAACCCTTTCTGCTGTGCTCAAACTGTCCTCAACTTTACGCTTCACATCTATGTAGAGATTGGGTACGGCTGTGTCCGCGAAAAAACGTTGTGATGGTATCACATACCTGGGTTCCAGCGTCTTCATCATGTAAGAAAAGCCCTCGTTTTCCACAATGTTGTAAGGACGCAGGTCTTTGCAGATGAAGTACGTGATAGATTGTGTTATTTTCTTAGCTCGCTCTGAATTGGGAGATAGCTTTGCTAAGCTAAGAGTGTCCAGCGTTGGTTGATTTTTCAGTGGAGCTGATTCAGAGCTAGCTTTCCCATCCGCGGTTAATGCTATATTTGGATGGTGCCGTGTAAGATGGGCCCTCATGTTCGTAGTATTCCCAGAGTACTTTATTTTCATACGACACACCTTGCAAATCCCGTGTGTCATATCCATCTCATTTGTTCCATCCTTGTTAAAAAATCCAAAGTACGTCCAGACGTTTGATTTAAACGCAGATGGCGCTTTCCTGATCTCTTTTTCTTCCTCCATCTTTGTTTGATCAATTTTCCCATGTGCTGACCTAACCTCTGCTGACCTCACTAGAGAAAAAGCTCAACCGCACCATCTGGTGGACTGGAAGTTTTTGGAACAAAATATCGATGTCTGCTGTCCCTGTATCGATACATTATTGGCAAACAAAATATCGCGATACTACGCAGTATCGATTTTTTCCCCCACCCCTATTGTCTTCTCTCTTTCACTAATCTACCACTTTCCCGCTGTCTCCTAGACTTTAACTGGTTTAAATGGCCTTTAAACCAGTAACCTCTGAGAACTGTTTCTGCTATTAAAACAGTTTGTTTTGATAACCCTGAATGATTCTTGGTCACAACATTTGCGCCATCAGAGAAAGCTCATTTTACTCCACACACATTTGGAAAATCACAGTTTGAACATAAAATCCCAGAATAATTAGTATTTGAGATTGCTGCAGCAACAACATTAAAGAAAAATATCTTTTCATGTTGCTGTGTTTTCATTTGAAAATATAAAATGTTAATGTTTTTTATGTAAAACATAAAAACAACAAAGACGTTAAAGATGTTCTGATAAAATCTGTGAATGTCTCAATTCATTGGTGTTTCCATCTGAGAGTCTACAGGGTGAACACTGAAGTTGGGTTTTAGAAATACAAATGGCAACAGGACACGGGTTAACTTTGACCACACTAACGTCTAGTTTAAGGTGAGAGAAGTAAATGCATCACAGAAGCTAAAAGGAGCTGCTAATAAGACCCATGAGATGATTCACATCATCTAACAAGACTTCAACAGAACCTGGAACATTAAAGTTCACTTCCGGTCTGTGTGATGATTGTACTTTTATTACCTGAGCTAATGTGGATGCTGTAAAATCAGCCGGGCTGAAAAAACAAGTACACATTTGGACAAACTGTGCTGTAACTTCACATGTTGTGAAATCTTTGAGAAAAGAAAAACAGAGAAGTCATAAACTCCTTGATATGTTGACATCATGTCAGTAATGCACACAGACGTATGTTGGAAGGGTGAGCTTAACAGTTAAGATACAGTCGTCCTTACAGTCTGTACACACTTTGTCATAGATAATAAAGGTGTGATAATAAATAAAACCATAAATGTTAATCAAGTCATTTGATTTATTCTAAATTGGAAAATTATTTTCCAATTTATTCAATTTCCACCATTTTTGCGACTAACTGTTTCACTTCCAGGTGACTGTTGTTGTAAATGAAACTGGATTCATACTTCTGCTGTGCAGCTTACTGAGTGTCCTCTGATGGGCAGTGTGCAGTCACACAAAACAACAACTTAAATGTCCCCATAACCATGACTTGGAAATATAAAGGACATTATACTGTAACTACTACTGTAAAATCATTGCTGTGACTTTAAGATCACAACCTGATTCCAAACAGTCTAACGTCAACATTCTGACCCCTGGAAACAGAATGAGATCACAGGATGGCAACAAAATGGACTTTAAAATGAGATCTACCCTAACAAAGAGTAAGTGCAGCTATGTAAGAACAAGCATCACTGCTGTGGAGTTTCTTTTACATACAGACTCTGAGCTGCTCGTCTCCTCTTGGCATTTTCTTATTTAACCATTGGTGACTTGGAACCTCAAAGTTTAGCAACAAAACACTTTGTTTCCTTTTTCCATCAAACATTTCTTTCAGTCATCTGCCATATCGCGCCATCGGCCAGTCTGTCCCAGGGCAGCTGTGGCTACAACTGTAGCTGCCTCCACCAGTGTGTGAATGTGAGAGTGAATGAATAGTGGAATTGTAAAGCGCTCTGAGGGTCTTGAAAAGTGCTATATAAATCCAATCCATTATTATTATTATTATTATCTGTGTTTATCAGTGACTAATCTTTATTCAATAACCACAAAGTACACAAATACAAGATTAAATATTTTATTTTGCTTTATTGGTGGATCAGGGAGGAGTCCCAGCTCGGGGGTCGCACCGTGAGTTAGATGTTACTTGACCCACACTGGCTGCTGTGCGACCCTCTCGGGGATCCTCACTCTGGTACGATCCTCTACATGAGGTGGAGCGTTTATACTTCGGACTTTAATCCAAAAAAGGAAAATCGATTCAAACAAACAAATAAAACGAGTGAAAGCCTTCCAGCGGGGCATGCAGCCTCCAGCTCCCTCCATCTTGTTACAAAAGCACTGGTTTAATTAAGAATCATAATATTGGAAATATTTCCAAACTAATTATATTGGAATAATAATTATAAAGAACGCCCAACAGCGTCTCCAATTTCTAAGAATCCCCAGAAAATGGACCCGAAGGAGCTTCTGATCGTCTTCTACTGCTGCTCCACTGACAGTGTGCTCCACCTGTGGATGGGTCTCCTGCTCCAGCATCCTACGGGACCGTCCACACCCAGGACATCGGGTGTTTAAGCTGCTGCCGTCTGGCAGGATGTTCAGGCTGCTGAGGTCGCGGACAAACAGACTGAAGGGCGGCTTTTACATCAGGGTAACAGCCCTGATCAATGCAAACAGCTGAGCTGATTGAATACCTCCCTGGACTTTACTATTATTATTGCCCACACAATAATAATGTGCAATAAACATTCACTCATTTATTAAGTCATTTCATTTTTTTTTTTTTACTCGTACCTTTCTTGTGCTTAAAAAAGTCCACTTCAAGTTACTGTGTTGTGCCGACGTGGGACAGTTTCCAATTTCCTTGTCTTATTGCACCATGTGTGACTGCATGACAATAACGAGCATCTTATCCTAATAACCTTTTTACTGTGGTTTAACACATTTTCTCTTTAATATTCCATCATTTTAATTTCTGTCTCAAACATCTGATTCTTGCCATATTTTTATGATCCAATTTTGGGGGTTATATCAGAATTTTATGATATTCATAAAAATGAGGACTCCCATTAACTTTTATTACTTCCTTTAATACTTACTAAGTCATTATTCATTTGACAGGGGGCCATAAATCACTGGTTTTGACATAAGGCGTCTAATATCACTGTCTCGCCTGGATGAGCTTCAGAAGAGCTGAAGAAATTCAGATGCAACAAACAGATCCGACCTGACTGTACAAAATCGAGCCCTCTGGTTGAAGACTTATCTGTGTCGTAGGTAAGTTAGCATCCCTACGTAGTTGAGCTGGGCGAGGATGGTCATTTCCAGCAGACCCCTGTTCTTTAGCACCAGTCTAATCGTTCAGCCCAGTTAGAACTGTCACAGAAAACAGCACACCTCTCTGTTCCACGTTTATTTGGCATCCAACAAAATCCAATAAAAGCTTTAAGAATTAACATGTTTCACCATCACCAAAAACAACATTTCTCCCAATAAAAATGTAAAACTAGAAGGTCCAAAATCATAAAAAGCAAGCATTACGGCTTGGGGTGTAAGTACATGATGCAAGCAGCTCGAGACGGGCAAGTTGGAAAAAGGCAGAAATCTAATCCTACTGATAGTAAAGCACAACACAGATTAAAGATCCACACTGAAGAAAATCAAGCAGAGGTTTTCCCTTCAGCTGACTCACAGCCACCTGAAACTAACATGACAGGGTGTTTCAGCTGTAACCACAAAAAACAGAAAAGACCTCCTGAGAAAACAATTCTACTTCATCTTTTATTCGGTGAAATCTAACAGCACTTCAGAGTCAAGTTTGTTCTTTTTAACAACCAAAGCAAAGTTTGATTACTACGTTTCCACCGTGCTTGCAGCTGGATTGAAATAGAGTTTTTTAAACCCCCATTTCACTCCGTCCTCCCTCACAGTGTTACCCACTGGCTGCTCAGGATGATAATGCCAAAAGTTGAGAGAAAAACGCGTAGCCGTGTAAGCCATCTAACCGTCCACTGAGTTTGAGCCACAGTAAAGTCCCAGCCAGTGTGTCAGCTGTGTGCTCCGGAGGAAAACAGCTCACCTCTCGCTTCATCCCGCCCTCTGCTGGGCTCTGACGGCCACAAAAAGATGCAGTGATGTTTATAGGTACAACTTGACAGTCAGCAATGTAGGTGAGAGAGGGAAGGTATTTTCAAGTTGAGGGTGAGGTGGCTTTTGCCTTCCTTCCCTCCTTCCTCTCCTGGTGCCACCATGCCCACTCAGACCCCAAAAAGGAAGGCCGGTCAGCAGGCGCACCAAGTGCCGTGTTAGCCCAATCACCCATTGTTGGGGGGAGTGTGGTTGCAGCAATGCTACGAGGTTGCTGCCCCAGTTTGGGTACCCAGGGGTGCGGGAGGGTGGACTAAGCATCCACGTCCCATATTCTTCCCCTAGTATGGCCTGGTACTGCTGTGTTGACACCCAAGTCCCGCTGGACTCTGGTGGATCTCCAAGCCTTCGCTGGACCAGACATGAAGCAGCAGAGCGTTCACACCCATGCAGTCCAGCCCTCATACAGCTGGGCCAAGTTATCCATGTTGGTAGCCTCCTTGATAACAAAGTCCACCTGCAACCAAACCAGATGTGGTCAGTTTTAAATACAGACAACGTTATTGTTACGATACCTGACTCTTTCATAATGATTAGAATCTGCTCAGACGATCCGATTCCAGTCTTTGTTTAAAACTGGACTTTGCTGTGCTCAGACTCATGCAGACCACTGCTGCTGCATTACAAAGGCTTCAGACATCTGATAAATCCATGCGACTCTCACAGCAGCAGACATCGACTTCACACTGTGTCAGCACATTTTGTTTGTTTCTTTTAAACAACCTCTTCATCCTGTCACGAGGCTGCTTTGACATGCCTCCCTATTTTGGTTACAAAATGATGTGCTACCTGCTCGGAGACACTCATCCTCCTGTTGGGATCGATGTCTCGGCCCTCCAGTTTGGCTTTCACTCTCTTCCACACGCTGACCGCGTAGGAGTTCCTCTCTTGGACCGCTGAAATCGAACAAAGTGTTTGTTCAGATGAAGTCTCTAATGTTAATGTTTGTTCTGCACAGGAACCTGTGTAGACACTGGGATACAATTTCATTTGCTAAAGGTAGGTATGCACCAAGCCTACAACTCCTGCTGAACACAAGTACTGAGACTGTAATCCTCACTCTGAGAAAGGGAACGAATGCTCTTCTGACCTCAGACAGCTGCATACATATTACATATTTGTGAAACCTGCTGCTTTTTCAAAAGCCCCAGTTTCCAAAGATTGTGAGGAGAGTGAAGGAAGAGTACCTCGTCCTGTTTTGGGGTCTCGTACAGCCCTCTTGGGGCTGGAGTTGAGACCTTTACTGCTCACTAGAGTACTGGGCGGGGTATCGGTCGGGGTTCCCAGGTTGCGTGGGAGAGCCTTGCGTGCATTCTGGGACATCGAGTCTGGCTGGGTTTTCACCCCACTGCATCTGACAGCTAAATGAAAAACATAACAAATACACACACGTGTGTGTACGTGTCACATGTTCACTTGACAGGACACACACTGACACCAGTGAAAACCCATTTTCCCCACCATAAGGTTTGTAGCATGCTACAACATCGGGAGGCCATACCTGCTGCAAAGCTCGACTGTGCTGCAGAAACAGGACTGGAGCACTCAGCGTCTCTGTCGGTCACCAGTGGGGAGGCAAAGCCCACCAGGCCGTTATAGACGCTGTTGGAATAAACGCATGCATGCATTAATAACGATTATTAATAATAATTAATACGATTTTTATGTGAAAATTAAAAAGATCACTTAGTGTGTGTGTGACCCAAGCACCTCTGGCTCTGTGAGTGCAGCTCTTTCAGAGTACTGGGGATTTCTTCCAGTAGTTCGAGCTGCTCCTGGCTGAGGTGCTGTCCACTGGCCTGGACAACAGTGAACAGCACTAACTGGATGTTGTCTTGCCAAGCTTTGTACTCCAACAGGAAGTGACGCACGCTGCCCTCGTATGTCACCTCTTCACCATCCGCCAGCGCTGCCTCCTCGTCCTGTACGACATAAGAACAGTGACGACTGCAGGTTCACAGCAGGATGCAGCAACGTGCAACACACGTGTGGACCATTTTTAAACCTTTGTGCTCGCTCATCTTCTACACTTATTCGAATGGCAAACACATAATAGTGGTGAAAACACCCCAGATTTTAAAATCAGCTGTGTGTGTGCCTCAGGTGTACCTTGGCCATGGCCCTCAGCAGGTGCTTGACGTCAGCTAAATGGCGGTTGTGATTAGAGAGAATCGTTTTGATCGAGTCCACCAGCAGCTGCAGTGTTTCTCCACAGGTTTCCAGCTGCTGCTCCCGTTCCTCCTGATTCCTCTGCTCCATGTTTAGCTCATCCTCCAGCTGCCTCTGGGCACAGCTGAGCCACTCCACACTGCCTATAGGTAGGTCTAGCACTGGACTCTGTAGCAATGGAAAGCACATCGCCGTCTTATCAAGTTTCTCCAAACTCACTGGGTGATCACTCAAAAAGGTGAGGGCAAAGAAGGACGCACATGGTGGCCATTGATAGAGAAACACAAAGAACAGGTTTCATACAAACATCTGTTAGACTGTGAAGATGAACTGTGAATGCAAACAGAAACATTTAGTCTCAGTAGGAACTCCACGCGTTACATGTCAAAAGTGGGTTTGGAGTGGTTAATGTTTCGCTAGCACCTGTAAAGTCTGGTTGTCCAGACACCGACAGGAGAAAACTGACCCTCGCTCTGACCTCAGGAAATGTTTGTTTATTAACTCAGCTGGTTGTCTGACTGCATGCTGAGAGTTTTAATAAAAAAGTTTTAATAACTTCCTGAACTCGGTGTTTTTAAATGTATCACAGCCTGACAGACTCGTTAAGGGCCGGCTGGAACTAGGTTTCATATCCTACATGTGACAGCAGAGCATTACATGTGGAAATGAATGTTATTAAAGATGAAGGACTAATTATTTAAAATGTTATCAGTGCATGTGGTACAAAAACAAGGCTGCACCAGAAAAACTTGACAGAAATGTAGGTCAAAGGTCAAACCAACCAGTCTGTGCAGGAGCTGGAGTTCCAGTGCAGACACCGTGCTGCTAAACTGGGCAGCGTACGAACACGTCTGCTGGCAGCGCTTCAGCAGTTCAAACAGGGCTGCGTCCATGCTGAGAGCCTCGGGGGATCGGGTCCGAAGGCCTTCAAAGTTGAGGATCGTGGAGCACAGGAATGTGACCTGGAAAGGAAGAGTGGCAAAATTGGCATTTTGTCCAAATGTGGTGATCAGTGACAGTAGGAGGCGAACACAGCAGCGGCTGTACCTGGCTGGTGCGCTGGTTGTCTCTGGCCACCATGGCGCGTCTCTCTCTGATGGTCATCTCAAAGTCCTGCAGGACAGGCGCCAGTGCTGGGTTGGCTCCACCGGCCCACTTTAAACGCTGCTCGATGCTAGCCTCCAGCGACGCTAGCTTCTCCTGAAGACACCACCAACGTGAATCACAGGACAGGAAAAATGTTTCATACAACTCACAACCCTGATAACGATAAGCGGAAATATTATTACAAAGTCATAATGAAGCTCTGAGAGGAATACTTTGCACATACTGAGGTGGATGCACATGATCACAGGATCGTTTCCATGGTAAAGGAGGAAGAGAGGGCGGGTGCATGTGGGATACATAGACTGGTTTCCCATTACAACACAGTGTGCATGCTTGTCGTCATAGCAATGCGACATGAACGCTACAACAAAGGGGGCGTCGCTTGGTTAAAATCAGGCTTCAAACTTTCCTTTTTGTTAAAGTAGCATAAGTGAGCGTCTCACCAGACCCCCCTCCTGCGTTCTGAATGACACCTGACGCTATACACAGGGAGGCCCCTCCTGACACTGGCGTCACTTAGCCAGCCTGCAGGGGCTGGTGTAACAGCAGCTTCTGATGAGGGGCGTCCCCATAGTGAGACACTCACATCTGATACTCAGAGAACCTGGGTTACATACGTAACCTTAAGTTAGCTTGAAGGACTTTTGGTTCGCCTGGCAACCCAGCAGGCTTTTCCTGAATTTCACTGACATGCCTTTCAGGTAATGTTTCTGAGCTGCTGCAGTTTAACTTTACTATGAGAGTTTCCTGTAGAAGTTCCTATGTTAAACATACTAAAGTATGTTTAAAAATGTCATTCTCCTAAAGTGGCCAGAAACTATTATGGTTTTGATCTGGGAATGAAGACAAACTCACCTGAATGGCAACGATGGCTGCTTCATCCTGACTCAGCTTATACAGCTTCTTCTTCATGTTGCTGAGGATCACAGAACGAGGAGGAATGCTGACACTTAAAGGCTGATTGCTGGGACCCAGAACATCCTCGTGCTGCCACTGAAAGAAACGCACCAATAAAAACAGTGGTATATTTGGACAATCACCAAATGACATGAAGTTACGTCAGAGATGATCCAGACATCATCATGATTCTAATACAGCTGACCAGAACTCGCCCCGTTCTTTGCAGCACTTTGTGTTAGCTTCACTGATCTTCAGCTTACACCGCAGGCGACTGGAAGTATTTTTTGTGATGTGAAAAGTGATCACAACTCCAAAAGCAGCACTACTGGTGCATGTACCTGGAACATAGCGATGTGCAGCTGGCTCCTCTGCAGGCTGGCCCTGGCAGCTTCCAGGTTGCTATCCAGCCTCCTCAGCAGGTCAACTTTTTTCCATGCTGTGTCATAGGACGACACCAGCACTGTGGCTCTGTTCAACAGCAGCTGGGAGACTCGACCTGACGTCAGCCCCTGCTCCACTGCCTTCTTACAGAGCTCGTCCAGAGAAACCTTTGGAGGAACACACATAGCAAAGGTTACTTTATGGTATTCTTTACAGTCTTTGAAAACTGGAACAATAAATGTGTATCCACTCTGCATTTACACTAAAACATTCAACATTTCACACACACAGCGTTTTTTGTAAATAAGGTTTTTCCACGGTGAGTAGAATCTGGTGAAAAATGAAGAATCCATTGTGGAAGAAGGTTGCAACATGAAAAATATTTGGAACAGGTGACACATGAGTATGAGATCCAGAAAGGGCGATGACTGTCCGACAGTCAGGGGGAGGCTTTGAAAGAACAGGTTATCAACTCAAACCCACTGATTACTCTGCAGCTGAGAGAGCGATACTTGTTTTTAAACAGGCTGAGTAAGGACTACCTGATGGGCAGCAACGATCAACAGATCAACCAACCTGAACTAGAACGCAGCCAACAGGTGATCAGCATTTCTAAAGACTCCTTTAAGATAGTTGGAAAAATTCAATAATGAACACTCTTTTTTAACGTTGACATGGAGAACATGAAGAAGGTTGAAAAGAACGTTGAGAGAACAAAGATACTGAACACCACATAATTCCACACAGATCATACCTTGCTCTCTGCACCAAAGTCTTTTGCTTCCACCTGAGCGACAATGTCCACACCGAGGGCAGAGAGGGTGCTGCAGAGGGCCAGACTGAGGGCTTGGCTGGGCATACCCATAAGCATCTGCCGGACAAACTCAGCAGTGAAGGCCTTGATGGGACGAATCATCTGTTCCTCACTGACCACTGCTGCACCCGACCCAGTGCTGCCGGGCCGGCCGTACAGGGACTTCCCCAAACCAACAGGTCCATTTGTAGGTAACAGCTCCTCAGCTGGGGCGCAGGTACCTGCAAAGATTTGTCCCACAGTCATCAGACATGCCGCAAGAATATCTGGTTATTTAAACCACAGAGCTCACAACTACCTCGGAAAGCTATGTTCTCTCTTTCTATGCGAAACACTGAGCAGTTTGACTTTGTCAAAGTGCAAACATCCAGAAACACTTCATAGTGGAAGAAGAAAAGGCTGTAGATTATGGCTAAACCAATATTTTAACAATGCTCAGCCCTCTCTATAGTGTCCATGGCATCAAGTGGGTGCTTTTAATAAAGTGCAACAACATGATAAGTTCATCCTCAGTCTGTGTGGCCGTGAAGAGCTCTTACCAGAAAGAGTCTGAGCAAACGAGGAACACAGCCTGAAGAAATCCCTGATGGTCTGCAGTCTCTTGATGAAGAACACTTCCTCCATCAGCTGACGCTGATTCAGGCTATCAAAGAAGTGGAGCTGTGTGGCTCGGGCCTCCCTCAGAACATCCACCTTTCTCCACAGGGGCGGCACCTCTAAAGAACTCAGCTAAGGATAATGCAGAGCAAAGTAATATTAGTCGCTCCAGGAAACAACGGTGTAAGAAACGCAGACTAGTTCCTGAAGAGCAGGTTAGGACTGGATCAAGCTTATCCTGCACTGTGTTTCCACCTGCTGTCAGGATACAAAGTGCATTGTTGTTTGCTGTGCTGGTACACAACCATGCCTGTGTTGAGAATAACATGGAACCTGGCGGCCAATTATGGTACAGAATTGAACTCAATATTTAAAATAAACAAGCTATAAAATGCACCGTGAGTCATAAAAATATCCCGTTACAGACGTGACGAGGATTTCTGATGTCATTCTAGGTCTTTCACTGCATTGTTCTGCCCTCTGCAGCCCCTAATCTCTCTGCAGTGGCAGTGCAAGAGTGTACAGCTGTTGCTAATTGACCAGGTGTGGATAAACCTGAGGCGGGCTTTCATAAAGGCTCACTACTGTTTGTCTTAGTGGTACCAGTTATTTTAGCCAACTTGTTATGCGATTTAAAATAAAAGCTCTTCTCTGTGAAGTTCTGGTATCAGTCTCCATGTTTATGTCGCAGCTTTGGAGCCGGGTCGTAACATGCATTCACTGAATGTGCAGAAATGTAAGCTCTACCTTTTCAGTCAGCTGCCCAAAGGCCGTCTCCAGCTGAGTGAACATGCCATCAAAGGCAACCAACAACATTTGACCTGCAGACATCTTTGGTGTGTCCTGGCCCTGTCCATCCATGCTATGAGGCTGGATCAGTTCAGAGTACTGCACACGCAGCATTCTGACAAACAGACACACACAAAACAAACTTTAAGCATGCAGGTTAGCAGCAAGTTAAACAGCACTGTGTCCGCTAAAAATGCACGACAGGAACTCCACCTGGTGATGTGGAGGCAGTGGTTACGGCCGTTGTGGTCCAGGCCTGTGCCGGTTTGCAAACTATCGGCCAAACCTTGCAGGCCAAGACCATCAGAGCTCTGATCTACCAGCTGCTCCAGTTCTGCCAACATGGACTCCAGAGTCGGCTCTCCTTTGATCATACATCGCAGAGCCTCTGGAAAGATGATCTGACGGAAATTGGTGTTCAGCTCCTGCAATAAAAAGATGACAGGCCAGAGCAATGTCAGCAAAAAGACTTTACACGGCCTCAGCCTGTTCCTGCGCGGCTTCATAGTTTGCAGGTGGACCTACCTGTAAGCAGGTATACACAGCACTGGCCAGGTAAACAACCTGGGTGGTAGCTGAAGGTGGAGGGAGCTCCAGGTCATGAGTTAAGAGTGGGCAGCGTTGCAGCAGTGTTACAAGCCCATTGATGTTTCCAATCATACTGCATAGCTCCTCCAAAAACCACGCCCCATCCCGAGACGTCAGGTCCACGAGCTGCTCCCCAGCGCTGGTTGCTGCACCCTCCATCACCAGGTTGCGTCTACGGTCAATCAAACACAAGACAAAAGTGGGTTCACTGTGTCCACTGCAGCTTTTATCCACCCACTCAAACCCATCCACACCGAGGTTGGACTGATCTCATTTCCAACGCTGCTGAGGACCACATCGTTTTTTATTACGTCCCATTAAAGCCCCATAAGTAAAAATGGTGCACTGTCTTTTTCACATGACTGCATGCTGCTGAATAGACACTTCACGTTATGCACAGAGCACTTCTCGCCATGTGACCTTCTGCCCACTCTAATGTGTGAGATCAGTAACAGTAGCACGCCTGCTAGCTTCCATGGTTATTATCACAGGTGAGTTGGCCAAGTCTGACTAAAGAAAACAGAGTCCTACATGATCTGACCAGGACTCAGTCGTGCTGACAGCAAAGACAAATCGCCGAGAGCTGGATGAGGAGGCCTGCTTCCAGTCTGTAGAGCAGCCTGTGACAAGGCCAACAGGCTAGCAGATTGCTTCGGGATACAACCTTTAAAGCTCTGCGCCAATGCAACAACAGGCAGCAGGATGATTTTGTGGAGCGCTCGTGCAGGAATCACCTTCTTTAAAATGTAAATAATGATGGTGACCGACTTCAGACAGAAGAGGACCGCTAACATGAGTGACCATCACCATGTGGTTCAGATTAGGGCTCGTTTCTTTCCTCCTGCTTTATCTTACCAAAGATCTCTTTTCCAGAAACAAAGACTTTTTAAATCTTTTCAGTCCTAACCAGTAGTTTGAACCTTAACCAGAGCTTTAAGTGGTCTTTCAGGGTTTTTAGTGCCGCTGAGTGGATTTCTTCAGATTACTGACTCAGAAACTCTGGTGTTAGGTTTGAGTTTTTCCCACCTACGTTTGGCTGCCTTCACTTACATCAGCATGTTTTTGGACCTCATACTACCAGATTCTTATTCATCTGTCTGTTGACCTACAGTACGGACACAATTAAACCCTCACAGACAGTCACAGGGACTGAAAACTGTGAGACACAGAATGAAAATGTGAATGAAACCTGCAGAGTGTGCAGAGGGCAGAGGTGATGATTGCAGCCAGGCTGAGAGAACCTGGCTCTCCATTCTCCCGCAGGAAAACTGTGATGCAGTGCTCAATCTCCTGCAGCTGCTCCTCACACGCTGCTACTGTGGTGCCCTCAGCCTTCAGCCGCTCTGCTTGGTGCACCACGCGCTCGTTGGTGTCAGCCACTTGGTGCTGCAGACTCAATTCCACACTGGAAAGAAACTGGCAGGAGGCAGCAGAAGGTTGTGGAGCAAACAGCAACTCATATCTGGAAAGAGAGAGACACACATTTAGCTGGTATCGTGAGTTACACCATGAGGAGCAGAACATAAGCTTGGATGTGATTCATGGTGATGCTGCAACCTGTCCTGTCTCATGAACTGCAGGTATCTGCAGGTAACTCAGGTGAAGGGGCGCACAGGATGTTTGCCGAGTTGAAGAGAACTATCATAGGGGACATTTTTAGGTGTGTAACTTGGACCTGACGGTGGGTCTCAGGGGTGCTTCTTCACCAAAAACATTTTAGGGACTCTGCGAGGACTGGTCACCAGTAAGGCTGGTACCAGCTAAGCGACACATGCAGTCCTAGGGTTAACCAATGAAAATGAGAAAAGACAATGCGTGGCTCCTTACTGTCTGTAGATGTGCTGGCAGTGATCTGCTGTCATGTCTCTCAGCAGCTCTTCCAACCAGGCCTTCCACTGATGGGCCCTGTGGAATACTAGGGTAGCCCGTGGGTACAGCAAAGCCACTGTGGCATAGCTGTGAAGCTGCTCCAGGGAGCTGCGGAGGGCTCCACGGCGCTGCTGCAGCAAGGTGCTCACCTCCGCCTCCAGGCTCTCACATTGGCTGATTAGGTGGGCCTGACCTGCATTTTGCAGGAAGGCTGTGGCTGGCACATAGCTGGGAGGGCCTGATGGGACAGCCAAGAACAAGACAGCACAGCTCAGTACAATCAATGCATTTTTACTGAAAACTGAACCACAAGCAGTGTTGTTTAATCGTAGTGTTAAGCAGGGATAAATCATCAATATCACATAAATAATTAACATTGACCCTGACAGGCGGGCACACAGTTAACCATCCAGCTCTTCAAGATCAGTAAATGTTCACGATGACATCACTAGAGACAGAAACAGCGTCCGACAGAGTGAACCTGAAATGTGAGTTTGGAGAATCAATAATTGGATAAAGGGCCATGACACTCAACCAGTGGCTGTAGTTCCACTTCCACAGCACAATGTTCTCGTTCCCTCCTTTGTTCTATTTACAGAAACACTAACAGCAGGACAAAAGGCAGAACTCACACTTTACTGTACAGACAATACTCTTCCAAGACCTTCAATAATCCTGAAAAGAGTCGTATGAACATGTCCCTCCCACTGAAAACGCTACATGAAGGCAAACAATCACGTTCCTGGGATTTCCTGACCTGGACGATTGAGCTCGTATTCAGACAACCTGTGTCTGTTTCCACTGGGTGAGGGAGTCCAAACCAAGAAGTGGGACGCACAGGTGGAGCCCCAGGTGCACGCAGACTTCCTGTGTCATATGCAAGCTTATTGGCTGCTGACTACATATTAAAACGGGCTCCCTCCAATCAGGTCAGGAGCAACTCAAGAGCTGTGCAGTTATTGTGTAAACATGCTACGACTAAAATAGAGGGACAAGATTATTCATTGTATAGAACAGCTGCCAACCTGCTTGGCCTCGCACTACTGAGCTGGTGGGACGTACTGAACATCCTGGGTCAGGAGAGTATGCCTTCTTATTTATTGTTGTTCTGTTTTAAATGGAGGTTATATGAAGTTTTTACCCTGATTTAGAACTAAATGTCAAATCATCCTATTTTCATTTTATATATTTTTAAGTAAAATATACCAAAGCAACACCCAGAAATATGTTGAAATACACAATATTCAGAAACCTGAGGAGAGTATTTTACACAGACACTGACCAAGATCGATAGGACTGCTGATGTCCTGCAGCAGGCTGGCGAGCTGTGTGGCCTCCAGGCTGGAGAATGCTGCCTGGTACTGGGAGATCCACTGGTCCAGTTCAGTCAGTTTGCCCTGGATGGCCTCCTGCACGGTCCGCTGTCGTGACTGCAGCTGGGTATGTTCAGAGTACCTGTGAGCAGGAGGGCTGGGTGAGTAAGAGTTCAGAATGAGGCGATGATGTTTGTGGATACAGTATTTCTGTTATCGTCCTGATCTCATCTATTCCAGCGGTGCTATTAAATTTCCTGCACGTAGCACTCAGCAGGCGTGCGCACAAAGAAGCCATCGCACACTCGGCTGCAGTTTCACATTCTCGCCACCAGCTCTCCGTTTCTCGGACTGAAACCCTGCTCGCACGGATCAGCTGAGTTTGAATGGTCGGAGCAGTGCAGAGGCTCAGCAGTAAATAATCCAGCTGTCAGCATCTCCACTGCTACACAGCAAACTGCTGATAGTTCACTCTGCACACTTTCAAATTGTAAACAAAGTTTCAAATAGTTTTTCTGTTGTTGCCACAGTATGACTGTTTATATAACTATGATCATCTATTCAAAGCGACCAATCGCTTTACGACCCCGTCCTCCTTTGGGCTCCGCCTCCAAACATTCAGCTGATTTGTGTTCACCGAGCTCGTCTGTTACAGATCTGCTTCCTGATACAACCGTCCCGCCTGCACCAGGAGAACACCCCTAAGAGTGGTCTCATTAACATGTGTGGTAACTGTTGAATACTTAACTCGAGTGTGTGCAGGCTGTGTGTCAGCACTGCTGCAAATGAGCGTGCGATCTGAACCATGTATTTATTTTACAGAGTTATATTGTTCTTCATGTTCTGGCTGCTGTAACACATTCGTTTCCTTCCTTCAGGGGTAATAAAGCTTATCTTATGCTATAAGTGTGACCACAATGTTTCCAAGCAACAACATCACCTAACTTTATCTATCAATGAATAATTTAAAAGCCACATTTCCTTATTTTGTTGTCTGTAGTGACTGTTTAAAAGACGATCAAATATCCAAACATGTTACAAAATTCAATGAATCCACCGGACGCACCTTTCAGTCTTTCAAATGTATATCCTTAAATGCACCTTTTGGCATGCATTTGAAAGAACATGAACAGTGTGCTGTGTCTGACCTTTGCTCCAGGGTGAAGATGTCGTGGTCAGGGTGGTTCTCTGCCCCCTCTAAGAAGGCGCTCTCCTCTTGTAGTTTAGCTTGGCGTTTCTCTCCTTGGCAGAGAAGCTCCTGCAGGACCAAGTACTCTTCTACGGCTTCTTCTACTTGTGGTAGGACCGCTAGCATTTCGTCACGATTCTTAAACCAGTTCACCTGCACGAGGCCCACACAGAACAATAACACATTAAAAATATGAAATGCAGGAAAGGATTCATTCTACAGCCTGCAGGGTTGTTAAAAACAAAGCCAACCCTACTCCTGCCTATTTAGACAATGTGAGCTGTAAGAGCAATAACTGTAGTGTCAGTCAGCTGTGGATTAACCTGGAATGACAGATAAAAGCCACTAATATTCTCCTTCGTTACACTGTAACGCAGTCCTTATTTAACTTTCTCCCCTATTTATTGTTCTCACTGCCAGACAAAGTGAAGCAACATTGACAACTGCAATTAAAGAAACGGCTGCAACCATGGCAACCTGAGACACCACCACAGAACCGACTGGATTTGCTGATAAGGTGCTGTATGATTATTTGACATCTGTGAACTCACCTTGATCTCAGCCACCCTGGAGGAGAAGAGAGAGCGCGTGATGTCTCTCTCCATGTCCCGCTTGCTCTTTTTGCTGTCAGCCTGTTGGCCTCCCCCTCCGTACACTGCACCCGCAAATCCTACCTCTCCCCCCGCGGTCCAGTCCACCAGAGGGTCGTACACGAAGGCCTCCAGCAGGGTCAGTAAGGTCTCTCTGCCTCGTCGCATTATCTGAACCACCTAGAAACACACATCCCACTTGATTTTTTCCCCCCACGTGTATTTTGACTTCCATCCTGTCACAATAGCCGACAGCTCTAACATCTCCATGTTTCAGTGCATGGGAAATATCCCGAGGTACAAAACGTGCACTGGCTACATCCCTCTAACAAACAGCCTGTAAGCTGCAGCAAACTGTAAAAACAAACTGTCACTCCATCTACTGCTTAATTTTACCTTCATTATTCTAAACTGTGCAAAAAAAGCCACTCGTCTCAATATTTATCAATTACAGCCCAGTGGGAATACTTTCCAATCGTGACCCTCAGGGAAACAATCATCTCAGGCTCATGTGTTCATTTTATAAGCTCCAACATATTGAACACTTTGAACTTGGCTCTCGCTTCATCAGCAGCAAGAGATGAAGATCCTCATTCTAACAGCAGAGGTGGGCGGTGGTATGGTGTACCTGCCACGGGGCACACTGCGACTATGCTACGTGAAATTAGTCCAATCTGTTACAAGGTGTGTGAGAAATGCTACTGATGATAACATAGATGGGTGTGTTTTAGATACCCTTTCACAGATGGGTTGAGTTAACGCCTGTACAAATGGTTTTATATGCAGTGTGATGTGAGAGTAACCTGTTCACAGGACAGCCTGAAGATGCCCTCCACCCCAGTGACTCCCAGAGCCATCTCGATGTTGTGGGTCATCCTGAATGGGACCTTCTCTGGCACTCGCAGGCTTTTCCCTGGCAACACACACACACTTTGATACTGTGCACCCAGGAAAACGAGCAGGTCACCCACTACATGGAAAATCGATACTGTTCCACGCTAGCAGCCAAAAATAACCCCTCAGCTGGGTTTCCTCCAACATCTCAGTGTGTGATAAAGAGCTTTGAGTCTGATCATATTATGGGGGACTGTGGAGGAGAAGAGCTTTATTATATCTGCACAGAACAGGCTGACTAGCTGTGGTGAGCACTGTGTGAGTGGTGTTCACCTCTGTCCCTTTGCTTCTATCACATGCAGCACAATAGTTTTTTACCTTTTAATAAATGTGGTTCTAAACTATTCTCTTTAAAATGAATCGCAGCAACACAGTTAAACGCACCTTTTTCAAAGCATACGTTGTAGTCAATGTGCACCACCTCTCCAGTGGTCATGTCAATCAAAACGTTGTCAAGGTGACGGTCGCCAAGGCCAATAATGTATCCCACCATTGACATGACAGCAGTAGATCGGGCGTAGGACTGCAGACAGAGAAAAGGAAACAAAGAAACATCTGGATTACATTTCTGAGCATCTGTCCTTTTCTGAAACAGGAGACAAGGAAGAAGGTGAGAAACGCTTTGAATGCATCTCCTCGCACCTGAGTGACCCTCCACCACTCGCTCGGCGTGGTGCAAGAACACCAGAGCTCCTTGGACAGAAGGTTGGACGGCGTTGCTTCCATCAACTCTTTCAGAACCTCCTTCATAACGCTGAGAGGCCAGTCTCTCCGTGTCACATCCACACTCAGCCCCACTGCCTTTAGAGCCGGCCCGATGCGACTGTAGTACAGTTCACTGGGGCGGGGCACTGGAGGTATAGGCTGCTGTGGGAAGGAGTCCTGGGCCTGCTCAGAAAACAAAGTCACGTCACTAACCAGTAATACGGGCCCGAAACCAGAAAGCGCTCGCCGCCTGACCAGTGTTAAAGCCGTGTGTTACAGTGCAGACAAACCTCTACCTTCTGAGCCTGCTGCACAGCCTCCCTCTGCTGCCAGCGTTTGTAGAGGCCAAAGAGGGGCGTGGCACCGTCCACCCACTGGATCAGCCCTGAACGAGTTCCAAGCGGCGTGACAGAATAGTGTCGGGCATGGAAGTGTGGTTGCTCCTGCTGATTGATCTTGGTGAACATGGTGTTGACAATTGACAAGAACTGCATGATGCGCTCATCCAAATGCAAATCCTCCAGACCTGAGAGAAACTTCAGTCACTATTTCATCACAAAGGAAACTTTGACATTTTTCCCTTTGCTTTCTACGCACAACACACAGCTCACGAGCTCAGAGGGATCATTGGCGGTTCACATAAAAGCTTTTTAATGACGACTCTGTCTTGGTAAAATGACACTGTACAAACGATTTAGTATGAACACCCACAGAAAACGTTTGTGCTACTCTCAACTCACCCCCAGCTTCTGTCAGGTCTGCGTTTCTTTCTCACGTTCTGTATTTCACATGTACGTGCTGACTCGAAAAAACTCAATCGTGGATACAAATCTGGGCGAGTTTACACACAGATGATGTACGTTGAATGTGACGCAGGAAACGAGCAACTAGAGAGCCTAACATCGGGTCAGCGGGTCGAATGATGAAACAAACAAAATATATATGAAAATAAAAAGAATTGGATTTCTTACAGACCTTTTTATAATAACAATCACTATAATGCCAAGTGTCAAAGGTGCTCTTGGGAGGACCCTGTCTCAAAGTGCTTGGACCCCATTTGTTAAAAATAAAATTAGGCATCTGTCACGCAGGCGTGGGGACCAACTGGCAAATATATAAATCAAAGGCTGCATTACCCAACCTTTGGTTAGCACTTGTTGCTGCTGGTTGTCACTAGTTAAAATTAGCTACACCAAAAACCTTGTGGCTGCCACAGTTACGACTTATTTGCTAACTATCGACTGTTAGCAAAACAAAGTACAATAAAAACTGGAAACAGAACCTTCGCCTTCAAAGTAAAAGCTGCGCCTCACTGCTACAGGAAACACTTTTTGGTTGGAATACCATCGTCACTATTTCGCTATAACGTTGCAGATAAAAGTCTTCCATGCAAATTGTGGGTGACCATGGCAACTGCCACGTTTTGTGGAGTACCACCATCTTTATGACCAGCTTCACCTTACAACTGGCCCCACCTCCAGCAGCCAGCTGGGGAATATTCATTTGTCCTGTTTAGTCACACAGCTTGCATTCAAACTGCGTCAAACACAGAAGATGTTCTCAGAAACTACAGACTCAACGGGTCGATGTGCCTCTCTCATACTTCATGTTCTAATGACTTTACTAACATTACTTTATCTGTTTCAAAGCACTCCTCTGCCCACTGAAAATCAAAAAAAAAAATGAGAACAACTAAGCTGTAGTGCCTCTTCACCTCACTGTACAATACCTTTTGTGCAATACTTTTGTAAATAGTCAACAGTGCAATAGACTCAATACTTGAAATGTGCAATTCACTTGTATTTTTATTCCTATTTATTCTATTTATCCCCTTCGTATATTTTATTTATATTGTCTCTGTATTTATATATATGTGTGTGTGTGTGTGTGTGTAATATATATATATATATATATATATATATATATATATATAATATTCTGTAACTCTGTAACTTCTGTCGGTGCTGTGCTTTTTTGGAAATCGAATTTCCCAGAGGAACCCACCCGAGGGATTAATAAAGTTCTATCTAATCTAATCTAATCTAAAAGCCAGGCTTCAGTTGTTCACAGAACACAACTGTCAATATTACCAACTGAATGCTAATGCAGTTTTTACGTTTCCTGTTCCCTGCAGCTTTAGAAGACTGTTTCCATCTACGACTGCTGCTGCGACCGAGTTTCCCCACCTTTAAAGAGGTACGGGTAGTTGTGTCCATCTGAGCCCAGGAAGAACAGTTTCTTTGGCTTGGTCTTGGTTGGCAGTATGGTGATGGTGTTCCCTACACTCTGTATGGTCACTGCATCTAATGCCGATGCCTCGCCAGGTAGAGCAATCTCTGTTGTAGTCATGGAAACCAGGCGGGGACTAATCTCGTCCAGATGCAGCAGATAGCTGGTTCTCTTCTGAGCACGCTGTTGCAGGCTCATCATGATCTGTCCAACACAGACAGCACATCAGTCAGGTTTGGAACAGCTACACAATATAAAACTATGGAAATATCAAGGATCCTACATCTGTGGAAGTGATGCATCTCAACATAACAGAATACATACACAGGTACATCTTCACAGGTGCTGGGGAAACAATTCCTGTGTATATTTAACACACACTGCACACAAATACACAGTTTGCTAAGGACAAAATGACACTCGGTGGATCATCAACCGTTTGAGAGCTGGATTTGAAATCACACGTAGTTGAAAGTGAAAACTGAATGTGCAGACTGAGTGGGCTCTCCTTCCAGACCTGAACCAGGACATCAGCGAGCTCGGGGGCAGTGGTGCTTTTTGGCAGAGTCAGACGCACCGATGGCCCAGAGGTTCTCAGTTGGACTCAGACCTGGGGAACATCAACGCCTTCATCTTCCAGGAACGTCACAGACACAATGGCCATGTGAGCTGCACACAGTCCTGGACCAGGAGGAGACCAGGGCCCTCTGCACCAGCACCAGGTTGACAAATGGTAAATGGCCTGTATTTATATAGCGCTTTTAATAGTCCCTAAGGACCCCAAAGCGCTTTACATATCCAGTCATCCACACATTCACACACTGGTGATGGAGCTACATTGTAGCCACAGCTGCCCTGGGCAGACTGACTGAAGCGAGGCTGCCGGACACTGGCGCCACCGGCCCCTCTGACCACCACCAGTAGGCAACGGGTGAAGTGCCTTGCCCAAGGACACAACGACCGAGACTTCTTACGATGACATGCTGGCCCGAACGTGCAGCAGGTGGGACGACACGTCACTATCAGCAGTGACACTAACAACACAAAACCGAGCTAAAGTCAGTGAGCAGGATGAGGTAAGCAACCACCACCACTGCATTTTTAAGGGTCGTCTTGTTGTCGCCTGTTCAGTGAACCTGTTGTCACACACTGTTCATCAGTTTCTGCTCCCATTGCTATCCCTGCAGCTTACAGAACTTGAATAATTTGAAAATAAAACCATGGTCATCACTAACACAAAGCACATCATACCTGTTTGAAGGGAAGCCAGCTACTGGCTGGATTAGCCGGGTTTACGGGGTTTCTTAGACGCTCCAGGGCAGACGTGATGGCATCACCGTAGGTCTGCTGAAACCAGGATTCATGCGGCGTCTCTGCCGGAGCTGCTGTGATGCTGCACACATGATCCAGGGCAAAAACCACGGGACGCATCAGAGCAGAGTGCTTTTCACGCATTATGGCGATCTTTTCATCCCTGCAGATCAACAAATGGTATTGGGAGATCAGACAAGCCTAGTAAGAACTTTACTTTTCATTGAACACAGAAAAATACAGATCAGCAACTGACTGGTGACTGCCAGCACCAGCCCTCAGCCTCCTGAGACCTCCCACGCTGCTCGCCCAGCGGGGTGACGACAGTACCCCAAATCAGCCTTTTACAGCTGAGGGGTAATAGCTTTTCCACAGGCTGGTTTTCATCATGTCATCGCTGAACTTTTAAACCACCAGTAACAAATGATTAAGGTTCTACAGGTTCCACAACAGATGAGACCGGGAGCATTGAAGCAACTACAGGACATGGACTGTCAATGGAGTCCAGAGTTTTAGCACAAGAGGGTGGAGTTCAGATGTTCTTACCTTTGACGTGGATGACTCAGTTAGGGAAATACGAGAGAAACGTAAAGAAAGTACAGCTTACAACTAACCAGTGCAACCATAACCTGCAAGGTCCAGTAACGACTAGTGCACATCTACAAACCGATGCGGGATGAGCGGACTAGTTGTGCACTGGTGTGTTACATCACCATTCTTAATTCAAGGTGCTGAGGAATTCTAGGAGCGTACCATCTGTGTGATATCAACCAAGGTCTGAAAGATCGTGTTTTGGACCTGAAATGCTTCCTAAAACAGATGAAAGTCAGAAGGTTCCAGAATCTGTTTTGGGTCACGAGGAGTTAGGAAGGACGTCTAAGTGGTGTATGGTAGCAGCATTGTTCTACTCTGAACATTCAAAGTGCTTTTTACTACAAGCACACACTGACACTGAGGTGGACAGACTGGGCACCAACCTTCCAACTGGTAGAAAACCCCTCCTGAGCCACAGCCATTTGGTATTAGTGGGTCTATTTCTGGTCACTCAAGAAAGCACTTTCCATAGTGAGACCTTTGCTTATTGTTGGCTCCATGGCACCAAATGAACTGTGGGCCAGCAGCGGTTAGCTTTGATTTGAGATGTTTTTTCAAACAACGATGTACACAGAAAAAAGCAGACCCTATCCTGAGGCTAAGGTCAAAGCAAGTCTCACCTGCGCAGTGTGTTATTGTTCTGCACTCTCTTGACCTCATCCTCCAGCTGCTGGATCTTGCGTAGGACGTGCATGTGCTGCTGTTGTAACACACCTAGCCACAGTTCATCCCACAGCAACGTGACTCTGCGCAGCTCACCCACCAGCTGCTGGACCTGGTCGGCACACACAAGTCAATCATTTGAGAAAATCACATTTCTTTTAACTGAACTTTAGCTGTAGTTGATTCAAGTATAAACAGTATAGCCCCCCCCCATACAAAACGTGTAACCGCGGTCAGCCTTCTACCTGCAGCACCATGCTAGGGTTGGCTAAAGACAGCTTCTCCACAATCTTGCTGTAACAGTCCTGCATCATGGCTTGGTCTTGACTTGAACAGGTCGCCAGCTCTTCTGATGATCTGCCTTGTTCATCACTCCCAAGCTGCTCCTCTTCATCCACACCTAGGTCCTCTCCTTGTATGCTCCCCAAGAAGGTAGGCAGAGCTGACGGCAGTTTGCTCCCTGTTTGCAAAATTAACCAATCGAGAGGAGAAGTCAGAAAAACGAGCACAGGGTGTCTGATGTCAGAGACTCCCTTTCAAACCATGCAGACTTGTTTCAGAATATTAAGTGTAACCTGCCAGATCACATTTATACCACCAAAATAAAACAAATGCATCTGGAGTAACAATACATTTACTGCATTAACTGCTAAGGATTTTTTTATACAGTCTCCTATTTTTCTGACTATGTATTAGTCATTTCTTGCACATATGACTAATACCGAGTGAACAAGCAAAGTGAAATATTTGAGATATTAATGTAGAACTCTTTAAACAGCTGGAGAGAACATGGCTGCAACAAGAAAGAAAAGAAAAGTAAGCCTACCTGCATTCTGAGCTTCCCCTCCCAGGGAGAGTGAGCCTACAATGGCAGGGTAGAGGATGAGGTGTGGGGAGTCCTGGGCCACACGGCACAGCAGGCTGCATATGCTTTGTCGGATGTACGCCTCCGGATGGTTGAGACGTGAAAAAAGCTGTGGGATGATACCTGAAGACAACACGAAGAATCAGTACATGAAAAGCAACAAGTACATACTTTATGACTAGCTAAATGCTAAATGTTGAAAGTGTGGTCTTTTGGTACCCTTGGCTGACCGACATAAACAAGAGTTTACAGCAGGAGTCTCCAACTCCAGTCCTCGAGAGCTACTGTCCTGCAGCTTTTAGATGGATCCCTACTCCAACAGCTAAATCAGATGGTTGGATCTCCTCTTCAGCAGCCATCCAGTTTGGCAAACACCTGATAACAAGCCATTCATTTGATTCAGGCGTGTCAGAACAAGGATGCTTCTAAAAGCTGCAGCACGGTTGCTCTCGAGGACTGGGGCTGGACACCGCTGATTTACAGCACGGACCAAACATTCCCAGGTCTGCTCTAGAGTTCGGAGCTTGACCACAGAGATATTCTCATGTCCTTATTACTCGCAGAGTAACCCTAACCTATCACTGTGGCTGTTTTTATTCATTACATTATGTAAACCAGGCATCACTGGACAGAACATCAGTAACCTTTCAGCAGTCACTTGGTACCCTGGAGCCAACAGAGCACAGACTGCCCCCTGACCACATGAACAGCACACATTTCCACTAACTTAATTTCTCTTCTTCCCCCAGTGAACTCTGTGGATCAGACACCCTGTGCTTGTTTGCCAGTTCTGGCCGGGTTGGGAGACACGGTCAGAGACTTCAGGGCAAGAGACAGACCCCTGAGGGCATCAGGCTCTGAGGACCAGTGGCCTTCACATCATGATGAAGGTGTTTGTTACAAACGGACAAGACTGTTTGTCCACTGTGTTTGTTTTCATCTTCACATGCTCTTCTTTTCCATCTCATCTGCCCCTCACTGCCATCAATTTCCATCAGGGAATCGAGAGGTTTTCACTCCAGTGTTGGGAGCTCTTAATGTATGTAAGCTTCAACTATGAGTGAAAAACCCATCTATTATATCCATCACACACACACACACACACACACACACACACACACACACACACACACACACACACACACACACACACACACACACACACAGTAAACCTGCATTAGGACATACCCCTCCAGGGTGCCGTAGGAGTCGAAGCTAAGCCTAGCTCAAGCCCCTCTCTCAGTTCACCGGCATGCTTCACCAGAAGACGCAGGAGACGCAGCGTTGCCATGACAATTACGTCATCATTGCTCTGCTTGCTGCTGTGATATGAAAGCAGCACTTTGGGGTCATCTTCATCTACAGGGACCTAAAACCAAACACACACACAGAGTGAGGGAGTGAACCAAGCGCTGCACTTACATCTATGTCATGATCTTCACATGGCAGTCACTGTTTCACAGTCATCAGCTTTAGGAACTCAGCCTCACGTGTCCAGCATTGAGCTTGAGGAAGGTGAAATAGGCCTGGCAGGAGATGCGGTAGAGACCAAAGATACGGTCCACGACCAGTCTCCAAACTCGGATCAGACCATCTGTAACCTGCTGGCTGGCCTCCCCCAGCCAAGGGCACGAACTGGTGAGCTGCCGCCAAATCACGTCCACCATGTCATCCTCATCATCTTCCTGCTGCAGAGCCATTTCCTCATCCTGACATAAAGCAGAACATCAGGGTTGACACAGGCTGCAGAAAAGAATCCAAGAATATACAAACAATGACTGTTGAAAACACCAAGCGTGCACTGAATACAAGCTCGAACACAACAAAGCATGTGAGAAGAGTCCGGACAGAGGTCAGAAACATCAAAACACAGCAGTACAAGCCACAATGTGTAAGACGTCCCTGTTCAAGTACGTATACCTGTGCATGAGATCAGATCACTACATATGCCAGCAGCAGCCTACAGGAGCTGATGGCACCTCTGACAGACATTCATTCATTCATTCATTTATTTATTCATTTTCAGGCACAACAAATACCTATATTGAACATAAAATACACAAAACAAAAAACAAAACTTGCCTGAAAAAGGAGTGGGACGAAGAAAACTTATTAAATCCCACCCCTATACTCACTCATCAACAAAAAAAAAAACAATAAACTTCCCGCAGCTACGCCCATCATTGCATACAGACCCATCAACAGCCCCGGGCACATACAAGCATCTAAGCGGCAGCTCGCAACCAACAATTAGAGCCTTCATAACTGAATACAGAATATATAAATTATAAATTGCATTACCACAGGTAACAGGCAGTAATATGTACTGACCAAGCCTGTTACTGAAGTGTACTACGCAACTGCCATCGCCTCTTCAAGCAGCGAGCACAACTGCAGAAACTGACGCAATCGTCTTTTTTAAATAAACAGGTAAATGTGTCAAACACCATTACGGCCGTGGTCACAAGTCAGTATTTTAAAAACACAGATGCTGACGTAGATGAAAGGGAAGCTGGCACATTGGAGACGGAGGCAAAGGTGGAGAGAAAACCCGAGCACAGGTCCACACGCCTCAGGCAGCAGCTGGTGTCCTCGCAGCGCTACTACGCCCAGTGTACTATATGTACGTGCTATCAGCTGTTCAGGACTTTACCTGGATACCAGTAGGTCGACACATGGCCTGTCCCAAAATACTGAAGATCATGTCCTTGTCTTCTTCACTTGTTGTTGCTGGCAGCAGCTCCTCTATCTCCTTCTTTTCCCCAGGAAGAAGAGGCAGTCCCTCCCCTTGGCTGAAGAGGAGAAGCTCCATTAAAAGTAATGTTTCCACTGTGTTGTTGGGCCACCGAAGACATTACGCAGACCAGTAGAGCATACACAACAGTCTGTGTGTGTGTGTGTGTGTGTGTGTGTGTGTGTGTGTGTGTGTGTGTGTGTGTGTGTCTGTCTGTGTGTGTGTGTCCACTAACCTGGCATTATCGACTACCTTCCTGCCCCAGCGGTAAGCCCAGCTGGCCAGGGCTGCCCAGGACTTTGCCACATCTGGAGCCAGACTGGTGGACAACTGATACAGCTGACCCAACACGAAGTCTGGCTCTCCAACACCCACATTGACTGTACAGGGAAGAACATTAACATCAAACACTTTAGAGGGTTGTGGATATTTCAGTATTCATCTGCAGGTACATGGCGTCTCATCATTTTGAGTAATTTGTCCTCCTGAGCCTGGGAAGCATGTTTAACTTCTAGTTATCTGGGATTAGTTGGACTGGAGAAAGAAAGTGTAACAAAACGATTCAGTGTTTTTTAGTTTAAAGATCTTAAGTGTTCATCATGTGCAGAAAAGCCAACATGTACTGCCGACATAAGAGGACAGAGTGTCAGGTTAATATGGACGTACACCTGTCAAAAGTTCAGACACACCGTCTCATTTAATGGTTTTTGTTATTTTCATGAGTAAGTAACATTTATTTCTATAGCACTTTTTAAAACAGGAAGTTGTTTCAAAGTGCTTCACATGGGAATAGAAAACATAAGACATTGTAGATTCTCACTGAAGCCATCAAAACTATGAATGAACACGTGGAAATATGTAGTGAACAAAAACGTGGGAAATAACTTTGCTTTGCTCTCTCGGCGTCTCCATGAGCTTCATGAGGTCGTCTCCTGAAATGGTTTCCAACAGTCTGGAAGGAGTTCAGAGATGCTGAGCACTTGTTGGTCCTTTGCCTTCACTCTGCGCTCCATCTCATCCCAAACCATCTCCACTGAGGTCAGGTGACTGTGGAGGCCAGGCTGTCTGGTCAGCACTGCATCACTCTCCTTCTTGGTCAGATAGCCCTGACACAGCCCGGAGGTGTGTTTGGGGTCATCGTCCTGTTGGAATTTAAACGATGGGATGGCGTGTGTCTGCAGGATGGTAGCCATGCTGGTTCAGTTTGCCTTCAATTTTGAATGAATCCCCAACAGTGTCACCACCACTGAACCCTGACAGGCACAGCTGTGAGCTGAAACCATGTCAGGTGACTACACCATGAAGCTCACTGAGAGCAGGGTTTGCAGCTCTGCCAACAAAGCAAACAGTGGCTACTAAAATATATTTATTAAGTTTTTCTTTGTCACATAACTCCATATATGCTGCTTCATATATTTGATGTCTTCAGTGTAGAAAGTCGTAACAATAAAGAAAAACCATTAAATGAGGAGGCGTGTCCACACTTGAGTGGTAGTATAGTAGACTGGGAAATTAAAGTGGTACATCCCAACTCTGCATTATTGAGAAGTCATTGATTTAGAGTTAAGAGGGGGACAATCAACATTACTGCAGCCCAGAGAAGTCCTGTGTGAATACATCAGGTTCCAATGGTACCTGAAATCTCAGCAGTGACTGATGGGATGGCCTGATCCTCCAGGGGCAGCTCCAGCAGAGCAGCAATGTTCCTGCTCAGAGCCGACATGCTGCCCAGAGCGCTGCATGCGTTCACTGCTGCAGATTTCTTTACCACCTACAAAAACATTAACAGCCTGAAAGCATGCATTTTAAAGATATATCCAAACAATCACATCTGCTATATTAGACATATTTTATTCTTTTCTAAAATGTGTCAAAGATGCTTCAAGAAGTCCTTTACCCTATTTTTTATGTTTTGGTTAAATATCTTTAACAGGACAATAAAGAAGGGGGGTCAGCACATGCCTCCATGGTGGATTACAACCTGGGCTTTTCACTTTCCTTATGGTATATGCAGCACCTGTCCACCCCAGCAACATAATCCGATCGCCTGCACCAACACTGAACACAATCTTCAGAATGCTGGAGATGGAGTGCACTTTGTGGGCTGAATAAAGTGATCAGGGAAGCTGGCTCTGCAGCAACCTGGACACGTCAGAAGCTTCTGGTGGAGAAGACAATCAGCACCACCACAAGCTGTGTGTCTGCATATCTGGCTGTTTAACACAGACCTGGGTCAGCTTTCACTTACTTAGAGTTGAGTAACAGAGGAAATGTTGCTTCTCTTAACCAGGACAAATATCAGCTGAGCCAAAGCAGGTTAGAGGGTTAGGTCCCATCATTGGTCCGATTCTTACATTTAATGTTCTTGTGTTCTATTAACTTCACTGTACTGCTTTCACGTTAGGCACAGCTCTTTGCATACGTGATTATCATTACCAAATATTCCAAAAAGCAGTAAACCTGTTTGAGCTGAGGCGTCATGTCCTTCCAGTCGGCCAGCAACCATTTGCAGAGTGTCAGCAGCGAGCGGCAGGCGGCGCCTTCATTCTTCCCCAAATGGCAATAAGACAGAGCAGCTTTGCTCAGCATCTCCATGGCTGTCAGTGACTGACCTGCTGAGAAACAACCACTTAGAAAACAGAGCCTCAGGACCCTCATCAATGCTCTGCACATACACCTGGGTTTTTGTAAAATAGGGTTGGATTAGGATCTCTGGTTTCAGTGGCATTACTGCTAAACAGCTTGACAGGGACTTGAAGGGAGAAACTTCCATATTTGTTTTATAAGATGTCAAACTGTGTGTGCTTTTTAAATTATTCTGCTAAGTGGACTCACAGCATCTGTCGTAACTACAGTGCCACTGTCTGTTTTTCTGATGTATTGATAACTAATTAATGATTTATTATTTTTAATTATTCATCATTTACCATCATTATCATTATTATTGCTTCCAGCTGCTGGCAGCAAGGACAGAGGAAGGCTGGCAGACCCCAGGTCAGGTCTGCCAGGCTTTCTTCAGCAAAGAGAACCAGCTGATGACTGACTCAGAGCGCACACACGAGCAAACTCATCTCTGTAAAATTCAACTGGAGGAAAGGCGTTTAATATAAATGCTATTCAAAGTAGCTGTGCATAATTTTACATTCATGAGAAGGTTATGAGTAATTTCTTCTCTCTAACTGAGAGCAGCAAACTCTTTTTCCAGGCTACATGATGGTCTTCTAAATTAGTGAGACTCAATTTTCTATCCAGCTTCCAAGTTATCTGCTTTTTAAGGCGTGCATCTGAGAATTATACCACGGAGGCAAGCACTTTTTCAGAGGAGCTACAGGGTCCAGAGCCGTACACAGTGAAGATGGAAGGGAAGTTAGAAAACTATCCTTGATGCAAAAAGACTTTAGGTTGAGATGCACACCCGTGTGGAGCATGCATAGGTTCATCGCATGCTCAGGCTGCCTTGAGATCCACTCATGATCGTATCCACTGCGTGGCTTGTCCACACAAACTGCTCCACAGTCGGGTAGCTCACCAGGCTAACCTGTCAGGTGGCTGCTGCAGAGCAAGGCGAAATGGAGATACCTGAGGATCTGGCTGCAACACCAGGCGTGAGCTGGGCAGATGAGACCCACAGACCATCACTACCACTTTCCTGTTGCTGGAGCCACATGGAGGATGTGAGGGTTTCTCCCCTGCTGGAGTTCATATGGGAGGAGATGCTACAAGAACAGGGAGGAGGTTTTAACGAGAATGAAGAGGAGTCGGCCGACTCACAGTTCCTGCTGCCTGACAACAAGGAGGTGGACTCCAACTCCCTGGCTAGCATCAGCTGGGCTGCAAAGCACTCAGCTACCAGCTAGGTTGATAAACCTGCAATGGCGTCTCCCCTGGATTTCAACATGCAAGATATGTGTAAGCACGCAGCTTACATATACAAAAATCAGTCCATCTATCATTTACCCAAAGTCGTCTTCATCTTCATAGCCCCGTCCCTCCCCTGGAAGGAAGGCCGCTTCCTTACAGATAAGTGCTACAAAGCAGCTGCTCTGTCAACAAGAGCCCACAGTACCTCCTCTGTGCTAATGGCTCAGAGGACATGACAGCTAAACCAGACACCAGTGTGTGGGAAGAACTCTGCATCTTCACTGACCACGTCCTCCACGTCCTCTGCCTCCACAAATTAGTGGCTACTGGGAAAGCCACAGGCCTGGTGATTCTCCAGGAGCAGGCACGCTGGCTCAGGCTCACCAACCTCACAACTAAGGAAAAAGAGGAACTCCTTGTCAAGGAGTTCCTTGTTGACAAGATCAATGTCTCCGGTGCAGTCGTCAGAAGAACAGATAAAGAGATGGAGATGAGATGTGAGGAGAAAAGAGAGATGCTGGCTTTGAAACTGTGGCACCGTTTCAGGATCCCTAAAGTAGATAAGGTGCAGGGGCTCTCAAGAATCCACGGGCTGGGAAGCAGTCTTTGGGTGGATGTTACCATAGCCACCCGAGGGAAACCGATGCAAAGTTTTCCGTGTTGTTTTACAAGCACTTCTTCATGCACTCTGTATTAAAACTGTGCCGTTACGTGCATCCAGGCAGTTTGCCCACAGCGCTGTCACATTTTGTAAAACACATGAAAACATTAAACACGCTGAAAAACAGAGCAATGCTGTCGGCTATTACACAGCCCGCAGAGTCGCGTTTCCATGGCTGTGACCATGCAGACACCTCGCTCACGTCTCATGGAGGTAACGGGCCACCGGGACAGCATGTCTTACACACTTGACCACAAGAGGGCACCAACATGCTATCTGTGGCAAAGTGGTCAGAGGAAATACAAATGCCTGTTTGGTCAAGCGTGTAGGAGAGAAGCTCTCAAGAGCATCAGTCGTGCATTCAGTTCTCCCAGAACATACGAAGATCAATGTGCGGCTTAATCCCCGCATAGAACCGGCGCCTTTTAGCCGCCGTCTTTCGTCTCAGAGGAACAACAGCAGCTGGATACCTTGTGTCCAGTCTGTGCATTTATATGGACAGGACCTGGAGTTTTAGGTTGTCTGAGTAACCCTCTATAAATAAAGTGAGGGTATACTACACATCAGTGAATGATCACTGAATAATTCTTGAAAAATGAAATTTGTCATAAACTGCTGCAGAAACAGTTTTTACTAAATGAAAAGTGATGCAGACACAGAGTCAGCTGCCATCCTGATATCACAGCTCAGTAAACTGTCTCTGATGTGCGCTCCACATTTCTACCTTCACCTCAGAGTGAACACGCAGACGACCGAACGAAATCAGCTGTTCAGGAACCAAAACCTCAGTTTATTTTTAAGCACAAAGTTAGGCCAAGGTGCTGCTTGGACCCAGATCTCCCAGCTGTTTGCCCTTTCTAAATAATCACCTCACTGATTACAGTCAGGATTTTTCATCATATTACATTGATTTTAATCGTTTTGTTGGGTCTTCCTGGGTTTGGAGTGTGTGTGTGTGTGTGTGTGTGTTCGAGGTGAACAGGTCCTTTTTTCCCATCCAATGGAGTGTAAGGTAGAGTAATGAAGATGTTCCCTCACCTGCAGTTCTTAGGACTTTGGCTTTTTCTATCTCCACCTCTGGTCCCCATTTCTCCCCCAGGGTGCCTTCAAGATTAAGACGCCTGAAGGCCTTGCACAGGTGCTCTTCCTGCTCTTCTTCTTGTGTTTGTGTGTCACTGAACTGTCTGAGCAGGCGAGATGCCAGTGTAATGTTACCTTTTTTACGGGCAAATTTGACAGCAGTCAGACAAAGCTCCATTAGGTGGCTATCGGTGGAGGAAGAGTAACCTAAGCAAGAATGAGGAGAAATGTTAGAGGTTTACATGGACAAATACATCCAGCATGTTTCCACGGCCCTTTGTCTATGCAGCACAGTGATCACGTTCAGCCCAGCAAAAAGTACGTCTGCAGCACAAAGCTGGATTTGGGACTTTGTAAAGTAAGGTCAGGTCCAACCAACTTCTTCTCCAATCCAAGCTCAGGCTATTTTGGGGACGAGCTGAGGTACCAGCTGGACAGCCTGACCGATCATCCAACCACTGTACCGCCTGGGTTAACCCTCAGAGATACAAAGTGGCTTCATTTCTTTCTTGGAAGAATTGCTCTGACAATTTATGAAGCACGCATAAATTGTTTTTTTCTTCTTCGATGCTGCTGAAACAAAACTGAGGTGTGATTAATTCTCTCAGAAACAACAGGACTCAATGGTTACCCTTAAGTTTGTGGAGGAGTTGTCTCTGAAATGTGCTGTATCTGAGGGCATGAAGGAACAGCTGGGCATCCTGCTGCTTACAAGAGTTGAGAGCCTCACTGCACAGAGGAATCACGCAGTCCTGTGAAGAACAAAGGGTGAAGATAAGCTACGTTTCTTTAAACTGGACAATTACAGTTCAAGCTGGTGCTCATTGCAGCTGCTTCGTCTGAAGTTAAAGCTAGAAACCTAGAAAGTGTGTGTGTGTGTGTGTGTGTGTGTGTGTGTGTGTGTGTGTGTGTGTGTGTGTGTGTGTGTGCGCGCGCGCCAAACTGACACTAAACAACTGTAAAGTCGTTTTTGATGCAAATGAAATGAGTTTATTTATGAACCTCTTGTCCAGTGAGAGCATTCTCCAGGGTGGCAGTAGAGTGGAGCTGCAGGGTGGGAAATGTGGGCAGGGTCTCAGAGAGGGTGAGGGTCGACAGGCGAAGGGGACCCAAGCAGATCCGTCCGGTCTGTTTCAAGCAACGCACCAACGTACTGCAACATCACATCACACGATTTGTTACCAGTCTGAAAATGGCACCGTGCTAAAAATAAGTAACACATTTTAAACATTAACATTTGGAAAGAAAACAGACAAGAGACCGTTTTCTGCAACGACTCCAGAATTAACCGACTTTTTCCTCCTTTTTGGCCCTGGAATGGAGGCTGTCGTTCAGTCTCACTTTACAGAATCAGGAAATGGACTGAACATACCAAGGATAGATGAGATTTACACTCTTAACCCCATTTCAGCCTAAAGAGTTCTTTCACACGAGCACAGAGGACAGTCTGTTGCTGTCAGTCTCTCCCTCCTACCTTGGACGTGCTGCTAAACATGCTCTCTTTTATCTAGAGGTTTAAAACGTCTCAGTTTTCACTGTCATGCAAAAGAATTAACAGAAGTTGGCATCAGAGCAATGACAAAGTAGCAGCACGAAAAAGATCTCTGAAGGAACCACATCCAGTTTATTCCAGCAACACCTGCCTTACCTATATACACATCAGTGTTTGCCAAGCCTGGTTGTTACTATATGACCTTATTCTTTCAGTCTGGAGTGTAAACCTACTGCTGCTGCTGACGAAAGAACCTAATTAATAACAACAATCATATACAACACACTAAAAATGTATATTAAGCAACAAAAGCAATGTTCAGTAAACCGTATGCGCTCAATGCTGGGAACAAGCGTGTTGGCCTAGATGAAAGAAGTGTGCACTATAGCGCAGAGTCGTTACACCTTGGAGGCAGGGCTGGACAGGGAGCACGAGTGAGACCACACAGTCTCCAGGAGAAGGGCTGGACTTTGGTTCCCTGCTGCTTCAGGTCAGGGAAAGGTCCCTGACCACCTGACTGCAAGTATGCAGCGAATGACAGTTTTCCTAGAACTGATTCCATTGTTCTACTGGGAAACTTGACGAAACTACAAGACCTAGATTGGCGTTGCATTGACGGATTTGCTATGACACTCAGGCAAAGAGAGGAGCTGAGCTGTTAACTGATCACGCCCTGCTGATGAGTTAGATCAGCTGCTGTGAGAGGAAACTGGACAGGCCTGGTGCGCCTAAATGGGACCCTCCAGAACAGAGACAACAGATCTGTGACAGAGGGTCGGTGCCCTGTCTGACAGACGGCCCAGTCCACAGCATCTTCCTTCCCAACCTTGGGTGTGGAAGAAGTTCAGTTCAAGACTTTTGGTCGGACTCTAAGCAATTCTGGCAAATTGTCAGGTGACTAAAAGCAATGCTCTACTCACACAGTGTAAATATAGTGTGGATGGGGTGATGCTGCCTTTAACTCATTCACTGCCAGCCATTGGCAGTGAATGAGTTAAACCCATTGACTCATTCACTGCAATTGACGGCTATAGACGTCAATTGCAGTGAATGAGTTAACTGGAGGCAGTGGAGGGAATAGCTGGAGCAGAGTCTGTGGATGAGGGCGGCTACTTGCTGATCATTAGGGGCGAGGTCATTGAGGCAGTCAAACTACTAGCTTGTAGGTAGTTGGGCTGTTGGGGGTGGATGAGTTCTTCATGGTCCTGGATGCTGTAGGGCTGCCTTGGTTGACACGCCTCTGCAACGCCGTGGAGATTCGGTTGTCTGCCATAGGATCGACTTGTTCCCAGTGGGTGCTACGGCTGCCCTCTGTCACGGATTCAGTTAATGATGAACGTTATTAAAGGGATCCAGCAGATCAGAGCACAAAGTCTCTCTTCATACAGATGACAAGTTGTTTATATCAGACCCTCGTTTGTTGTTGTTACTTTAAACATTTGGAGAAATATCTGGTTATGAAGTTAATATTCAAAATAATGAGTTAAGGCCCCGCCCTTCTGCATGCGAGGGACAAATTGGATCCAACTCTTTCAAGATTAGCCACAGAAAATCCAAGTGTTTAGGTCTATGAGTACCACGTGATGTTAAGGATCTTTACAAGTCCAATGATCCACCTCTGCTATCATCAGTGGTTCTTCTAAAGAACGAGCCTCTTACTTTAGGAGGAACAAACAACTCTATCAACATGTGTTCGCATCCTAGATTTCTTTAAGTGTCCCCATTTTTTAACAAAACCTTTCTTGTCCAGTCGTAACAGCCAGAAATCAACATTCATATGGAATAAAAAGCTGCCAAAGATACGTAAAAACGCACGTCACTTCCAAAATTCATATTATATATATTATTGGGTAGTAAATGTTAGAGTATTAATATTATTGTACTGGTGAAGAGGGATACCATCAGCCCCAGTTGGTAGTCACTGGAAGGAGCTTGAGTTGTGCGCACCTCCCCTGTAGCCTCACGAGGTTCCAAACATCCAGTCTCAGACCGTATACTCAACCCAGGTGTAATTCATACAGTTAAAACTTGGAATCAGTTTAGAAGAGCCTTTAATCTTACTGGGTTGTGGTTATCTGCACCAATAACAAAAAGAAAATGTTCTAACGTTTGATGTCTGGCTGCAATCTGGGAGTCGATCACTGCACTTCTTGTATATAGAAAACAATGTATGCCTGCACACAGTGCACTGATAACATCCCAGAAACAGTGTCACACTTGTGTCCCTTTATAATAATATTTGGGTTTGTATTTATATCTCAATAATCATCTCTTTACATCTCTGTTTCTACGCTTTGTCTTACATGGCTGCTCGGTTTTCTGTTGTGTGTATGCTGCTACAGCCGTCAGAAAAGGCTTGAAACGCCCCGACTTTATCACAAAAATACTTTCTGAGCAAACTGAACAATAGAAAGCTAAAATGTGGCAGTTCTCCTATTAAGAAGGGTTTCATTACCCTAATGGGGTTTTTCCCCCTTGAAATCAGAGCTGGTACGGCATTTGACAATGATTGACCCATAAAAAATGAACTCACTCTGAGTTTGGTGCTGCTCTCTGATCCTGCTGCTCGCTGACTTTGGTCATTGCACTTACAGCGCTGCGAAGGAGCTGCACCTCGATAGCTCTCTGCAGCTCAGTTGGATCTGGACTCATTGAGGGCAGGAGCCTTTTCAGATCTAAATTTGAGCACAAAGAGTGTTAGAAATACTAGCAGCCACCAGTAGATGGGTCCCATGGTATAAATCTGACTTTCAGAAAAGCTGACCTTGAGGTCAAGGTCACTGAGATTCAAAATGTTCCAAGCCTTTTAGCAGATACCTGTGGTCTTACTTTGAAAATCCTACATTACATTCTGGGAAAAAATACCAGTTTTACTGCAAATGCACAACTCAGTCACAATCCAGACGTCTGTTAAGACTCGGGGCAGTAAGGACACTTACCCAGTTTGTCCTTACTGCCAGAAAGAGCGGTGTAATCCTCTCCAGGCAGCAGCTCCAGTTGAACCCCACATTCTGCTAGATCGCCCTCCTCAAAGTGACTCAAAGCATGGATGTAATTGAAATCTGTCTTCAGGTTGATGCTGACTGGATTGGTCGAGTTCTGTTTGAGGGTGCTGACAGTGGCCTGCCACTCCTTAACAGAAGCCCAGTCACAAAGTGCCACATAACACTGACAGGCTTTGTTGGCCAGAAAGTTCAGCACCTCTGGAGAGCACTCACTCGACTTCAGTAACACCGTCTTCCTGCTGTCACCTGTTGAAAATGACACCAAGCATCATAGCATCAGTGAAACTTAAAGGAAAGATGAAAAAACAAAGAAAGCATCAGAAAACACACGTTTCTAAGAGTCGGGTGATGCACAGCCTACCTGCAGTGGCTGTGTGCCTCACAGCTGTGCTACAGGAACAGTTAGAAAGCTAGCTGAACAAATAAACATGCTGCGATCTAAGGGGATGTTTGCTAGTTACCATTGCTACAGTGTTTTGGACTGCTTGTGTTGCTGGACAGTTTGAGCATGAAGGAGTCAGAGCCTTTGATGCTGCAGTCCATCCCTGTAACTGCAGACAGTTGGTCTTGATACTCCTGGGCTGCTTTCTCAAACCTGCACATACAAACATATGCACAGTTGATTACAGCAATGAAACTACATGAATTATTACAAATGAGTATCTCAGTGAACCATGAGGATAATCGGTTAGTGTGCCAGTCCTTACCGTCCCTCAGCCTGCAGCGCAACCGATGACAACCAGCCCATACTCTTGCCTGAAGTTGAGGCACTCCAACTTGCCAAGCCCTGGATGGCCTCGGGACAATGCAACTCCAACAGAGCCTCCACAAGCAACACCACGGGCACCTCCAGCTCTGGACCCTTTAAAGTCCACAGATCCACAGTTCACCCAGACAGATGACACTATTTATTACCACAGTATTTGTAGGATGGTCAAATGATACACCGCCTAATCTAACACTCAGCATTTGCACAGACAAACAGAACTACTACAGCACTTATTCACAGCACTTCACTCGTTCCACATTTGGTCATGTTACAGCCTCTCGGCACTCATTTTTGGGCAGTTTCTCCCGTTGCTCTATGCAGAACCTCGGTGCACAGCCATTTTCACATCTGTTCAGTTCAGATCAAGTTTGAACTCTGGCTGGGACACTCTCTTGTTATCTTGGTTTGTGTGCCTAGGATTGTTGTCCTGTTGGAAGATGGGATGGTATTGACCAGGTAATAAGCGGTACCTGGTTTCCTCCAGACATGACCGAAGGGTCAGGTCAAAGAGTTCCTTTTGGTCAACTCTAGCGGAGCTGGCAGTTTAAGGTAGAACGCTATGTTAGATTTCTCAGATGTTAAATATGTCATCAGCAAACAGGAAGATGGTCAGTGAACTGAGGAGAAGGGTTGTGCAGCATGGTGACCTCAGCTAGTTAAATCCAGTGGCTAGCATCCTAAGCCTCTGACAGCACTGCAGCTGTGTACTACATTCAGTGCTGATTACTGTAACATGACAAACAAGTGAAGTAATATGAATATTTTCACTGTATATACATCTCTACTACATCTAATACATAGAGGATATTCTACTAACACAGACCTGAGTGCCACTGTTTTTAATCTCTGCAAGCAGATCGAACCCATGGCGAATAGTTACTGCTGGCTGTCCAGACAGAAGACCAACTCTCATCAGTGCCAAGCGGATCCTCGTCAGCCAGTCCTGGCACGTCTGACGGTTCGTGTAGAAGAAAGTCCGAATTCCCTGAGGAGTGGCGAAGAAGGCATGCGTGATCATTTATACAAGCGACTGATTATTAATCAATCGAATAGAATAGAATTCAACTTTATTGTCATTGCACATGCACAGGTACAGGGCAACGAAATGCAGTTTGCATCCATCCAGAAGTGCTTTAGTGACATAGATATATTACAATATATATTAGCAATAATATAGATATGCAAGTATATTACAGAAATGGGTCTATTATGGTATGTTATAATGTACACGGTATGAAGTATGTTGTGAATAAGATAAGATAAGATAAGATAAGATAAGATAGAACTTTATTAATCCCTCGGGTGGGTTCCTCTGGGAAATTCGATTTCCAAAAAAAGCACAGCACCGACAGAAGTTACAGTTACAATATGCTATAACTATAAGTATGTACAGGCTATGAACAGGATGAACAATGAATCGTCAATCGATCCAGGACACTAAATCCCAGACAGAAAATAGTTGTTTCAATTTTATTATGTGACATTATAGAGGAGGCTATATGTAAGGTTTAGCAGATTCAATCTTTGACTTAGCCAATCTGTCAGCAATGACAATCACTCCCTGGAGACAAAAGATTAAAAACGCCCTTCATACATTTTGTTTGCACTTATAAATTACTGATAAACTGTGACTCAGTATCTTTTTCCTTTATCACAAAACTCAAGGACACCTGTAGTAATGATAAAACTCTGAGGCTCTATCATCTCCTTTAGTGTCAAAATATTAAACTATTTCATTTTCAAGCCGTGGAGTTTGTCTGCGTACCTTTGGTGGAGCTGTCAGAGCATTAGCACAGCCCTCGTAGGCATTGTACATGAGCTTCTCCAGGTTCTCCAGGTACTGAAGCAGCAAAGTGAGGCGGAGCTGATTTAAGTGGTGACCATCACTGTCACTTCCACTGCCCGCCCAAGCTCCAACATCCTGCTCGGGGTTCAGACTCTGTGCAGCCAAGCTCCGGATCATACCTGCAACAAAGCAGAGAAAATGGTTTGTGTCTGAGAACTTTAGATGAACTGTCCCAGTTTTATTTCTTTACCAGACAGCATCTGTATGTATCTGAGAAACCTCTTCTGGAGGTTACAAAAAAGATCTTGAAAGTAAATGACAATTACTGTGAATGCAGTCACATGAACTCTTCACTTTACCTTCAATGGTCTGGAAGGTGTCCTGAGCTCGACCCAAAGGTGTTCGGAGTTTGGATAACACGGTGAACTGTGCAGCCTCCCACACTGCCCACTGCCATAGCAACACCTCTGTTTTCAGCAGTGCCCGTGTCACCACGTCTGGCTTGCTACCATCTGTACTTCCACGGCCATCCTGTTTCTCAAGGCGTTGGCAGCTGTAGTACAGGCGCTCCAGCCAGGAGTCCTTGCTGTAGATACAGGACATGACCACCTTTATTCATCACAAGTCCTATCCTCCATAAAACCAAGCGTGCATCACAGATCTCCCTTACATTACGCAGACCTGACGTGAATCTCTCACTATAGTTGACTCAAAATCGTCATGATACACACATCTGTGTAAACCCACAGCACGACTACCAAAGATCAAAAATGACCATGAGACTGTAAAACAAAAGACATTCTCAGAGTTCTGTGCAGCTGTCACTGTGCCATTACCCTCCACGGTGCAGGACGCCATATAGGATGAAGCTAATAAGGTCACTGAAGTCCTGGGGGTGGAAAGTGCTGCTCGGAGCATGGCTCATGTGGTGGCGAATGGCCAGAGAGATCTTCCTCATTTCAGGATGGCTGTGGTTACTGTGAACAAGCAATATACACGCATATGTTGAGAACATGCATCCGATCTCCTGATGGGTCACAACTGCGGTTCAAATCTAACACCAACTGTCCCCTAACTATGACAGTGCTGATGAAAGCAATGCCGTTTGTGAGTGTGCAGCTCTGAGAGTCATAGATGAATAGTACAGATTGGTTAAAACACGGAGCTCCCTTTCATACGTTTAATCAAAACTATTTAATTTATTTGAAAAATGGCAGTCAGGCAGGATGCAACAACCTGCACTCACATTAGCTGTGAGACAGCGTTAGCCGAGCAGCTGGTTAATGAATTGGGACCTGCCGGGTTGTAGTTAGACTCAACTCAAGTAATAACTCTGTATAAGTAGTAGTCTGTAGTTATTAACCAGGACCACTTATTGTTCAGACTCGGTACAACCTTAGCTAATCATTAGCCAGACCCACACTCTACTACAGGGGTGGCCAACCAGTCACAATATACACACATTCTGCTCAGCCAGATTTATTGTAAATGTCACACACCAATATGATAATGACTCCTACAGTACTAAAACTACAGGCCAGTCATTTTCAACAATTGTGCGCACTGTTTCACACACACAAACTCTCAGTTCAACCAAGTCCACAAACAAAAATATAATAATCTACAATAGCATTTACTTTTACAATGCATGTTGTTTAGTGGGACTTCTGGCATTCCTTGCCTTGTATGTTGACCCAAACATTGACAGTATCTTAAGCGCAGCCCATTTGACATTGGGGTATTTTTCCATTGGCATACTTTTCCAGAACTCAATGGTCCCTTCCCTTAAAGCAGGTTTCAATTGGTCCTCCTCACAAAGATCGATCATCTCCAACTCAGCTGCAGCTTTATCTGTGACTAGCGAGACTTTCAAACAGCCGGTCTCTGCATTCAATGGGTCGACGAGGAACGTAATCTGTGGCCTTTTCAATTGTAGATCATGGAACCGGGTCACAAAGCTTTCGTGCAAGTTTTCAATCAGCGTTGCATATCTGGCTCTTTGCTTACTCAGGGCAGCGCTGGTGACTTGCCCGCTTGGCTTTTAGCAGAGTGGGAAAATGCGTTAAATCTCCCTTTTGAATATGTGTCTTGAACAGCTTCAGTTTGTTGACAAACGCAAACACACTTTGCACCAGGTCAGGCAGCATTTTTAACTTACCCTGCAGGGTCAGGTTCAGTCTGTCCAAGTGACACAGCATGTCGACCAAAAAGGCCAGATCCATAATCCACTTGAGGTCCGAGAGCTCGGGATAGTCCTTGTCCTTCTTTTCCATAAACAGTTTCACGGCATCCAAAAGCTCAAAGAAACGAGAGAGTACCTGGCCTTTTGACAGCCACCTCACAGTGCAGTGCAGCGGCAGGTCACCTGGAAGCCCTTGGTCCAGCTCAGCGATGAGATTCTTGAATTGCCTGTGGTTAAGCACATGTGTGCGGATATAGTTGACGATTTCCATCACAGGCTTCATGACGTTATCTAAATTCAATGATTTAGACACGAGTTGCTCCATGTGGATGATGCAGTGGAAATTCCAAAAGTCAGGAATAGTTCGGTCAGCTTTGCACAGCCCCACAAGCCCGTTCACAGATCCCATCATGGCTGGTGCTCCATCCGTGGCGGTGCAGTTAATTTCGTTATGGGCAGATTTGCTTTTTCTAATGCAGCCATCATGGTTTCTTTCACATCTGTGCCACGGGTTCTGTCTTTTAATGGCACAATATCCAGGAGTTCTTTGATCACACAATCGTTTGACACAGACCGTGCAAATATTGCCCACTGAGGCTTGTCTTGTATATCACAACTCTCATCCAATGCGACACTAAAATACTCACATGCTTGAAGGTCAGAGTGCAACTGTGATTCAATAGCCGTGTTAATGTCCGATATTCTGTGTTCAACAGTGTGGCGGGACAGTTGGACGTCTGATACCACGCGTTTTAATTTGTCGTTTTCAGGAGACAAGATTTCAACAACGTCACTGAGGCATTTTTTAACGAACTCCCCTTCATCGTATGGCTTTTTAGCCCGTGCAATGTTCCAAGCCAGCTGATAGGATGCGAGCGTTATGGTCTCTGACCGCTTCGTAAATTTTTGGAAAAACTGTATGTGCTGACTTTTCAAAGTGGCCAACTCGTGCTTGCGAAGTGCAGTCCCTTTTGGGTCGATGGTTCTGGTCGATGTTAGCATGGAGTGAGCTGAAGTGGCGCTGAAGATTTGAAGCTTTGAAATGCGCTAATGACGTCTGACATATAAGGCAGAATGGCTTGCCATTGCGTTCAACAAAAAAATATAAACTCTCCCACTCTGTTAAAAACGTCCTGTGTTCATCTTCATATTTTCTTTTTGCTGTGCATTTTTTTCCTGCCATTTTAAGGGCAAACTTGCTCCTACTGGGAAACTTTGCGGTATTTTCATCTCACACACATGGCCATTTGATGAAAATACCGTATTGAACTCAAGCGAAGCGAACGTGCACATTTTAAAACAACAACACAAAAAAAACCCCAAAACACAAACTTTGATATGAACGTAAGAGCCGCATGAAACCAGGCAAAGAGCCGCATGCGGCTCGAGAGCCGCAGGTTGGCCACCCCTGCTCTACTAGATACAGGAAAACGAGCCAAAGTAACAGCAGGTTTATTGACTGCCTTTCATTAAAGTGGAGCTCAGAGAGTTTAGGCTCTGTATAGCCAGGAGCCAACAGCTGCTGTAGCACCAAATGCTTCATAGCTGGCCCAAGTCTGAACTTGGTGTTTTGTAGTGGTCACAGAGACGGATATATTCTGCTGTATGGCGAATACCACAGCTTTCATCCCAAAGGCAAATTATCCAAAACATTTCATCCTACTGAGCATGAGCCGACGTCAAGAACAAGACTGTGGAGCTTGTTAGTCTATCAGATGCTGGGTGATGCCTCTATATTACACCAGAGCAATCAGGAAGACATCCACTGCTAATAACAGCACATCAACCATGTATATGTCAAATCACGTGAATGAATCAAGTGTGCAGTGGTACAGCTGTGCAGCAAGTCTTACCTCAGAGCCACATCAAGAGGGATTGTCCTGAGAAGTTTACCATAAGCTTGCCTCACCCTCATGGCCGAGTGGACCAACTGCACTCTGCACACATCTGTACACCTAAGACACCCCCAACCCACAACACACAGACACACACACAGAGGCTTTAATACAAGAGAACAAACATTAGGCATCATATGCTTCCATATACGTGCAGGTCAGAAGCAAGCCGTTCACCTCTGCAGCAGCTCAGTAGACAGTGATGAAGAAAGGACCTGTAAAGTGTGGCAGGTCTGGAGGCAGATACCCTGATCTTCATTCAGAGCTGTCCACAGAAAACGAGGACAGCATTAAACATCCTGCTCAGTGGTGAAGCCTGTGTAAAGCACAATTCTGGAGTTTACTCTCACCGTTAGCCAGAATCCCTCTGCAGAACTTGTTGAAAGAGGGCAGGGAAAAGAGGGGGCTGTAGGTGTCCGACTTCTTCATCAGCAGAGAGATCTCCTGAGCCCAGGTGAGAAGCAGTTTCCTAACATACCAACATAAGACTGTTATAATAGCTGTATCCAATATGTTCAATCTGGTTTACAGTCATCGTTAGACAGCTAATGAGTCATTTAGCTAAACAGTGAACATTTAGTGATAAAACACTGAGCTGTGTTTGGTTAAAAATGGGGAGAGAGAACCTGGCCTCGGGGTAAAGATGCTCCCGGGACAGCAGACCTCCAAGAAGACTAAGCAGTGTGCTGAAATGCTTCTTAGTTGCCGTGGTTACAGTACTGATGACAGCACCATCAAACAGAGAGGGAGAAGACGACGATAAGCTGGATGAGATGAAGTGATCGTGCCTGCGAACAGAGACAGAGGAGGTCATCTGATTAGAGAAGCAGCCATAAAACAGGAACATCGAGAGACACTAAGCGTTCCTTCAGTTTGGTCTGGGAGCCAAACCTTCACACAGCTCACAGTTCACTCAAATAATCTTCAGTGACAGAGACAAACTTGACTTTCTTCATTCAGCTAGTTTTACAACACCACCCATATAATATTAATCAGGTTTGGGTTTCCACTGTTACTGTTAGAATGTCCCATGACAACCACTTGGACATCTGCTGCGTGTCCTCCAATGTGGTAACATTTCAACGCTTTAACTTGAAGAGTGGCCGTATAACGACACAGGCCCACCACAGCTGAAGCCTAAACTGCCACAGTAGACGTCCACACCAAACCTGGGTCACAGCCAAGAAACCAGTTGGTCTGAACAGGTAGGACGCTGCACCTGAGGGCCATTCATCCATCCATTTTATTCCGCTTATGCAGGGGCCGGGTCGCGGGGGCAGCAGCCTAAGCAGAGAAGCCCAGACCTCCCTCTCCCCAGCCACCTCCTCCAGCTTATCCGGGGGAACACCAAGGCGTTCCCAGGCCAGCCGAGAGATATAATCTCTCCAGCGTGTCCTGGGTCTGCCCCGGGGCCTCCTCCCGGTGGGACATGCCTGGAACACCTCACCCAGGAGGCGCCCAGGGGGCATCCTTGTCAGATGCCCGAACCACCTCAGCTGGCTCCTTTCGATGTGGAGCAGCAGCTGCTCTACTCTGAGCCCCTCCCGGATGGCCGAACTTCTCACCCTATCTCTAAGGGAGAGGCCAGCCACCCTTCGGAGGAAGCTCATTTCTGCCGCTTGTATCCGCGATCTCGTTCTTTCGGTCACTACCCACAGCTCGTGGCCATAGGTGAGGGTAGGGACGTAGATCGACCGGTAAACTGAGAGCTTCGCTTTTACACTCAGCTCCCTCTTCACCACGACGGACTGGTGCAGCAGCCGCATCACTGCAGCCGCAGCCCCAATCCATCTGTCGATCTCTGGCTCCCTCCTCCCATCACTCGTGTACAAGACCCTGAGATACTTGAACTCCTCCACTTGGGGCAGGAACTCATCCCCGACCTGGAGTGGGCACTCCACCCTTTTTCCGGCTGAGAACCATGGCCTCAGATTTGGACGTCTTGATTCTCATTCCCACCGCTTCACACTCGGCTGCAAACCGTTCCAGTGCGAGCTGGAGGCCCTCACCTGATGAAGCCAACAGAACCACAATATCTGCAAAAAGCAGAGATGAGATTCTGAGACCACCGAAGTGAAAGCCCTCCGCCACTTGGCTACACCTAGAAATTCTGTCCATGTCATGTCAACCAAGACAGCCTTACAACATCCAGAGCCTTCAGGAACTCGGGGCGGACCTCATCCACCCCAGGGGCTCTGCCACCAAGGAGTTGTTTAACTGCTTCAGTGACCTCGCCCCCAGAGATTGGCGGGTCATCCCCCTCATCCCCAGACTCTGCTTTTCCCACGGAAGATGTGCCAGTAGGATTGAGGAGATCCTCCTTCCACCGCCTGACGATTTCCTCAGTCGAAGTCAGCAGCACTCCACCCGCACTATACACAGTGCAGGTGGAACACTGCTTTCCCCTCCTGAGTCGCCTGAATCTCTTCGAGGAGGTCCGAAAGTCTTTTTCCATCGCTTCTCCGAACTCCTCCCACACAGCAAAAAACAAACAAACTGAGGGCCAGGCCACTTCATTGAGTTCATGTCTGGATAGTATTTACGTCCATGATGAAACTACACAGCAGCACTGGAAGAATCCAGAGATGCACAAGGAGACACTTGTACTAAGAAGGTGAGCAGAGTTCAAATCCAGCGAGGTTTCTAATTAGTTTGAAGAAGCAAAATAAAAGCAGAGTCAGAGGCGTTTGCAGATTTTTTCCTTTGGTTTCTTTTTCTGTGCGCCCTCTCAGTAGGATACATACACTGGTAATAACGAAGCTTGGATTTTCTCAAATGGCATTCTTCTGTAGCAACAATTTTTTAGAACAGCCACATCGTTCAGACGATGCAGAGAGCTACGAAACGAAATGATCGTCCCTTTTCAGACAGACAAGTCAGTGGTTTCTGGGGGCATTTTACTCCTCCTCCAGAAGACTTAACACTAGAACAACCAAGGGGATATTCTAATGAACAGGTATATCTGTAACTGCTCGGGTGCCTCTGCACCATCCCTCTGCCCAGGGAGAGTGCGGCACAGCAGGACGCACGACGGATGTAATCCGTGACAATTCTGACCGCGTTGAGGAGGGAAACAAAGAGCTGTCATCGTGGTCGTCAGCGGAGCAGCACACTGGGCCGACGCGGGCTCTCCTGCTCATCATCCGAAAAACCATGAATGTCCAAGCCGATGCCCAACACAGCATCATCTGTGACCGTTAGCGTTCCTGCCTGGTTCCAGCTCATCTTCAGCTAACCCATCAACATATTCCATGTGGTCAGCCCAGCTAAATGCAGGGGCATCAACCAGACACTCCTTGTGTTCGGACTAGGACAAAGCTGGGGCCCCCGTCTTTCCAGGGTCGAGTACCGGAGCTGCAGACAAAACGCACAGGCTTCGGGCTCCGTCAGTGTTGTCCTAGTGTGGACAATCCCCAGGCAGATGGGCAGACATCGTAGCATTTGCTGTCGTGCAAAGAGAAACTGAACCTCTGAGGACAGGGTGGACAGTGCAGGCAGCACTAACTGCACGGTGGAGGCTAACACCAACACGGACAGTTAAGCCAACCTAACTAGGAGCAGCCCGACTCAGTGAGGTGTAAGAACTGAGGGTGACTGTGATGACGGGGGATGGTTCTTACACACACACTGGACTTTCTGGACTTTGTTTTTGCACAACACTGGTCACTATATTCTTCATTTCCGGTTAATACTTGTACAGCTGCTGTTATTGTGTATATATTTATTTATATTTAGATTTCTTCATACATTCTTATATAGTTCTATATTGTATATTGTGTATTTTGTTGTACAGTTATTTTATTTTCAACTTTAATTTATATATTTTATCTTATTCTTCCCAGTTAAATTTACCCTTCATTCTAATTTGTGTTGTACAGTTATTTCATTTTTAACCTTAATTTATATTTTATTCCTTCCTAGTTAAATTTACCCTTTTTAATTTTTCATATTTATTTCCTATCTTATTCATAGCCTTTTCCTTTTTTGTTTTCTTTAGGTCACGAGCAGTTGTCCAAGCATTTCACTACATATCGTACTGTGTATGACTGTGTACGTGACAAATAAAAATTTGAATTTGGTATATGTGCAGGTGGGTCTTAAAGGCATGAACAAAGCTTCCTTCAGCCAGGACACGTGGGGGCGTGATATCTCACACTCGTGTGTTGTACTGAGTGAATCGACTGAAAGGGAGCTTCAGGATTCTTCAGGATAACTGCTCTAATTCAGCATTACTATGACGGTGAGCAGCAATCAGCAAAACAACTGCTTCTACTCATAATAACAGCAGTTACAGTTGGTGGTGGAAGATCTAGAAGGGAAGGATTTTGGTAAAAGGACTTGTAACGGTGGCATCTGTTACAGCACCTAGCCTGAGGAAAAGATGGCCTGTTCTTTCACAAGTGTGCACAAAGGCACACCGCATGTCTGCTTGGTTTATACACCTGTTGCAAGTGGACTGAAAACACCTGAATAAAAAGATTAAGAGGGGTGGCCCGTCCCTTTTGTAGTGCATGTCTGCATAACTGAGAATGCTGCAGTGGACAGCAGTGATTCTGTTCACAGTACATGTGGGTGTATTACCTGGTGCAGTGAGAGTACAGGGAGTAGAGTACGGTGTACTGGATAGCAGGGTAGTAGACAGCCAACTCAGAGTGGACCAGCATCAGATTGTGACTTAGAAGAGCAAAGACTGTCGGCGACAAGGCCCACATCTAGATAGAACACACAGAAAACCACTAATGAACCAAAAGAAGATGCGGACACAGACCATGGACTGAATCTTGTGGCGGTGCAAACATTGTCACATCGAAGTGCTGGGTCATACATTTGAAGAGGTGAAATCTTAAAACGTGAAACAATTGCACGAGCGCTGCTGATTGGCTGAGGAAGAATAAAGTAGTCGTGGTAAACCAAGCCCCTCTGGGGTTGTTGGTGCTTCGATTCTGAAGTACAGTGTGTGTGTGGGGAGTGTGATTGTGTACTGTGTGCATTCCTGTGTGTCTCCATGTTGTGTGAGTGTGAGAGTATTTGTATGTATGTGTGCCTGAGGGTGGGAATGCATGCAGGCCAGGTGCTACACTCCACCTATCTTACAACATCTCAGGCTCCTCGTCCCTGCTGTGGTCCTCCTGGGGCTCTCGTGCTCTGGGGGGCCTCTGGTGTCCTCCATGCCTGCTTTGTGTCCTGGGGGCAGGGCTGTTATTTATGCATATATTGGTTGTTGCTGTGGTTTCACTGTTTCTTTCCGTCAGCAGGTATTGACGCAGATTCTCACCGTTGTTTCCTCCTCCCCATCTTTCTCTCTCCCCTTCTGTTTAACTTTTTGCCCACTTTCTCTTCTTTCTTCTTTTCCATCCGCGGTCTAGTCCGTTAGGATTTTGATAACTCAAAATAAAAACACTAATAAACTAAATAAATAAAATATGACTATCAAGTGGTCCATTATTGGATTTGCTATAATGGTCCACTGGGGAAAGTAAATCTTTTGGGCATTTTTTGGCCTTAAGAGAACAACTCTGACAGACAGGCAAAAATACATTGTTGGCCTCCTATCTGCAGTACTGTGACATCATCCATCCATCCGCTTCTCCTTTTCAGGGTGCGGGGGGCGCTGGAGCCTATCCCAGCTGTCATAGGGCGAGAGGCGGGGTACCCCCTGGACAGGTCGCCAGGCTGTCGCAGGGCCAACACACAGAGACAGACAACCATTCACACTCACATTCACACCTTTGGGCAATTTGGATTAATCAATTAACCTATCCCCACAAGCTGCATGTCTTTGGACGGTGGGAGGAAGCCGGAGTACCCGGAGAGAACCCACGCAAACACGGGGAGAACATGCAAACTCCACACAGAAAACTCGATGGTGGAATTGAACTCAGGACCTTCTTGCTGTGCGGCAACAGTGCTGACCACCGTGCTGCCCTACTGTGACACACTGTGTTAACTTTGTGAGTGTGACAGAATGAAACTGTGAGGAATATCAGCATGGCTGTCATGCAGACACTGAGTGATGAACCCAGCAATGACGCATGTCCCAAAATGCGTTACAGGAACATATCTTTAGATGCATTAATGAGTGTAAAGTTAATATGAACCTTTTACCCCACCAGTCACATCAAAGGAAGTACTGCGACATTATTACAGTGCTACTGTGATGTTTAACAATAGACAACGGCTCACCCCAATCAGAGAATTCTTGGTGTTGCCAATGGTGGTAAAGGTGCTGAGGTTGAAGATGATGGTGAACTGGGCTTTTTCTGGCGGTAGGGTGAGGGGAGCAAAAGCAGGGTGCTGGATATTAGGGCAGAGGGTCCCTGGTTCCAGGGGACCCAAAGTCTCCATCAAGCTGTTGAGACCACACGCCATCTCGCCCAACACCATTTTATAAGCTGCCTCCAGTGTTGGGATGTTTTTCAGGCTCAGCAGCGCCTGGTACACACCGTGGACAGCTGACATGACCTGTGCAGGGAGCACATGGACAGGGATTACACTCATCAACACAGAAAATCTTCAAATTATTTTCACTCACCCAACCTACGAATGAGCCAAGAACACACTGAGTCTATATAACTGACCTTCATGCATGTTCCTGCTCTGATATATATGCAACATGTTTTTCTTGGTAGAATCTTAGCTTGTTTCTAAGGTGAAGGCCTTTTGCATTAGCGAGCCACTTGGGTTCAGTACGTTGCCCGAGGATATTTGGTATGCAGACTGGAGCGGCCTTGGATTGAGCCGCCGGTGTATTAGATGTGTAAAATATATGCCAAGCCCATTAAGGTGGTACAGGAACACTGAGTGAAGCCAAACCTCTTTCTCTTGATGAAAGCGAAGCTTCAGCAGCTGGGAGTCTGGTGCCAACAGCTTCTCTACAAAGGACACGGGCAGCTTGGTGTTGACCTGGTCTACAATCTGAAAGGCAACATTAAAAAATTCCTCACACAACGTCAAAGTCAGGCTTGCTAATTGTTTAGACCGTCACAGAATTTTCCACAAGTTGTAGCAGTCCCAGATTTAACTTTAATCAAAGGTTTATCAGAATTGGACAATTTACAGCACTCGACAGCCAGACTGGTAACTGCCACAGAGGGGAGGGGGCACGGTAGGGACTAAGAATGTGTGGGGGTGGAGACAGGGGGCTGTTACAGGAAATCACAATGTTTAGTGCAGAAAAGGACAAAAACTGGTATCTGCAACACAGACTGTAAGAAAGCTGCCATCAGCTCAATTATAATCATAACAGGTCAAACTACAGCATCAGTGTAGACTTTGTCAGTCAGGCTGTGAGCATACAAATGAACACATCTTATTCTATGAGTACATATAAAACCCGTTAGGTGACTGTACCAGAGTGAGGAGATTGAGCACTGCCAGGTTGTAGTCTGGGCCACAGGCCTGGCAGCAATCTAGCTGGTCTAGACCGTAGGCAAGGACAGCATCCATCAGCTGCCCACAGGGCTCTACACTGGCCAGCAGCACACCCACACACTCATTCCCTGCAGTGAGAACGGCCTCAGAGAACTGCACCTGCTTTGCCACAGTCACACAGGCCAGAACCCGGTTAAGAACCTTTGGAAAGATCAGGAAACAGAGAACAGTGACTAAAGTGATGAAGCCCAGACTGCGAACTTCACAGATTGTAATAATAAAACGTATTAGAGACCACAGAAACGTTTTGTAACCGATTTGAAGTGTAAAGAAATATTTGGCTTATCCTGTATACGCTGACTGCCTTGCTACAAATCTGCATCTTTCTTTTAACGGTCAAATTCACACGTGAGAAAAGTTCAATGTGCAGAAAAAAAAGAATGAGCCTAAATGTCCACGAGGCTCAGTTACTCCGAGTTATGTAAAAAGAAGGTGCACTAAATTCTGATGTTCTGCTTGTTGTGGCTAAAATCAATATCTGTGTCCAACCTGTCATTATCCAACTACCACAGCACGTTGTGTGCACACTTCAGAGGAACGTCTTATTGACCAGCTGCTCCTCAGGCTTTCTTAGAACAAACTAAATACTACTGGAAAATAAGGCACTGTGGTAAATATAGTGTGTATTTAAGTACTTCATCAAAGGAAACCTGGAAGATGTGCTCCTTTTACCAACAGCACAATGTTCTCAATGCATTTTAACAGTAAGTTATTTCCAAACTGCGATCCACATTTGTCAGTGAGTGCTCTCCAGATCTCCTGTTTGGTTGTCAGAGGTGCAGCTCTTACGTCTGTCACGTAGACTTCAGTAATAGGAGGTCCTCTGAACGGGCTGAATCGCTCTCCGATGCTGCGGACCACTGTGCTGAAAACTCTCAGCAGGGCTGCCAACTTGGGCAACGACACTGAGGGAGGGGGGATATCTTCATCGAGCACCTCTCCTGAGACCACGTGGCTCAGATCCTAAAGAGAGCAAAGAGTCAGCCAAGCACGAGACAAACATAGCCATTAGCTCTATGGGGCATCATTTAATTTTTATTATCTGGTAAGAGAATCCAATTTAATACCATCAAGGATCTTTGAGGGTTTCCAGTCTGAGCATAAACTGGACCCAAACACACTGGTTCCAGTTTGTTGCACATTTAAATAAAGCCTACTGAACAGTATAAGGTGCAGTGAAGTCTAGAGACTTAAATTTAGCTGATCTACAGCAGACCGCCCGTCAGGTCAGCACCGCAGCGAGTCCTTTCCCCGGGGTCTGAGCTTCAACATGGCTCATTCACCACAGAGGTTTGGGCTTTTTCCAACAGTACTTGTGCTCACTCTTTACCATACTTGCCAGTACTGAGCACGGCTGAAGACCTAACATACATCATTCAAGTACAAGTGGTCAGACCGAACTCCCAGGGAGGGATCTAACAAAGCAAACCAGTTCTGGAAGCAGCTCACAGGTGACACAGAGACCACCTGGGACACGGGCCGGGTTAAACTCAGTACTGCAGGTACCTGGCTGCTTCTCGTCACTGCACCTTCTAAATAAGTATAACTGGCTGAGAGGCTCGGTGACGTCACCTCGGCATATGCTTCCATATCCTCCAAGAACTGTCCCAGCAATGTGGTGGAGAAGGTCAGGTCGGCCACCCAAAACTGCTCCAGGCTCTGTAACCAGCCTAAGCACAGACAGGGAGAGCAGAGCTGCAGGTAAACGAGCTGAACTGTATCTGTGTTTACACATCAACCCACCCATCCAAACACATGACCCACCGCTCCTTCAAAACGTGCCGGGAGAATCACTGAGAACTTTCCAAGCCCAAAGAATATACAGCATGTACATCTTTAACAGTTTTATTCATAAAAAATGAATAAAAAGAACAAACTGTAGAGTTTAATGCTACTCTGGGCCATGAAGGACAGACCGTGTAAACTCATGAGGGCTGGAGAGACAGGGCGTGTGGCTGCTGCATTTTGCACAAGTCTAAGGCTGCGTTCACACTGCAGGCGAAAGCGCATCAAATCCGACTTTTCTGACCCTGTGCGACCATCTATCCCATCATGGTGACAGTGTGAACGGCACAAATCCGATATTTTCAAATCCGACCTGGGTCACTTTCGTATGTGGTGCTGAATCCGATACATATCTGATGTTTCAGAAAGCGACTGCTGTTTGATGGTCATGTCGCATTAAATCCGTCTTTTACGTCACCGACACAAGACAGACGCCAATTATCAGCGCCGGAGAAGACATCGCGAACGCTTCCTGTCCGTCCAGTGAAACTGCTGGGAAGACAGCGTTGGAGAAACGTGAACATTTTATTTGTACTGTATAATCTGCAGATTCTGACAGAAACCTGCAGCTATCCTTTGAAGCAGCGCTCCTCTAAAACAGCAATAATGATAGTTATAAAGTTAGTTTGTAAATAACAAAATAACTTTATAACTTAAAGCAAAATTAGGAAACGTAAAGTCCGAAGTCTTTATATTAAGGCCATCAGTCAAACAATAGTTTGTTCTGGGTCTAAACAGAGCGTGTTGTGTGTGACGTCTTCTTTTGCACATGCGGCTGCTTTGAGCGTTCACACTAGAGCGCGTTTGCTGTCGCATTTTATTTGTAGTGTGAACGAGCAGACAAAAAAAATCGGATTTGATCAAATAATCGGAGTTGAGCATCAAGACCTGCAGAGTGAACGTAGCCGTAGTGTTTTCCCACTGATGTGTATTAAAACACTATTATAATAATCCAAGTCTAAATGTCACTCGTGATATTCCTCCAGCGGCAGCAGCAGGACTGGGGGACCTTGTTTTATCTCACAGGTGTGCCAATAACAAATCTCTTTTATTCAAATATATTTTTATAAGTTTCTTAACATCCATTTGTAAGGTTGGAGAGCTTTGCTGAATGCTTTGATGTTACTGCTGATGGAGCCGTGAGTCAGCAGCAGAACAGGTCTGCACTCATCGAGTGCTTTGAATAATTCAATTATAAAGACAGTCTCTACAACTTCTGATCATTTAACGCAGCACCATAGCATGCTGCTGTGTTAAACACTGTAAATGTGTTTCACCCACATTTGCAACTAAAAGCAGAGCTGCAATGCAAACATGTTTAGGAGCAGCTTCTGAACAACATCAAGCCCCCACAGCTGAGTTCAGTAAAAGACACAGCAGCGCTGTTTCTGTGATCACCACTGAAACCTTCACTTGGAAAACCTGACATGAAGACAATTAACCTCGAGCCTTCATTCTAATTTGTGTTGTACAGTTATTTCATTTTTAACCTTAATTTATATTTTATTCCTTCCTAGTTAAATTTACCCTTTTTAATTTTTCATATTTATTTCCTATCTTATTCATAGCCTTTTCCTTTTTTGTTCTCTTTAGGTCACGAGCAGTTGTCCAAGCATTTCACTACATATCGTACTGTGTATGACTGTGTACGTGACAAATAAAATTTGAATTTGAATTTGAAGACAGAGTAAAGGTACATTTCTCATAAATTAGTTCAGATTGTGTATACATCTTATTTTATTTGACATAATTCATTAAAAGAGAGAAAAGAAAACATTTTCCTGGAAGTAGCAGAAAAAAAATCTAAATCTGAATATAATGATCCTTCTGTGTTAACAGTCATTTTTGTTATGTGCACATAGAACTTAATGTTATGTTATTTATCCGTAACTATTGTTGCGATTCATTACAGTCTGTTTAAACTGTACTGTTTGCTGCACTGCGGCTGCTGAGAAACAGTACTTGGTCTCAGGCTGGGTAAATACGAAATGACAATGAACTCCTGAGTACTAACGATGCACTCACTTTGCAAATGAAAACACACAGCTCTCCTCTGCATAAGCTCAGGATTAGTATCAGTGACACTGGCCCTGTATGTACAGTATCACACAGCACTGGGAGTAGCTTTCCTTCTTAATGTGTCCATGAACGCAAACATTAAGGCTGTCATTTCTGGTCTCTGAATGTTTGCCTTCTTCTTTTAATCCAGGGTACTGGCCAAGTAGCACGCTTGGTCCGTACATTTAAACAGCTGCAATAGAATCTAAACTAGAGGTACAAAGGGGGTAGAAACCACTGCTCGGTGTTTCAGGGTGTGAGGCAGGAGGAATCCCAGTGGTGGCAGGGAAATGTGTGGACATGTTGCTCCCGTTTTCTCATGAACCTTTTCAATGCTCGTCCTTCCCACTGGGTTATAAATAAGCCTGCTGATGTCAAACAGCTGCAGAAGTACTGCCCGCTAACATGCGCTTACTGACCTGAGACTTGCTGGGTGAGTGCCTGCTTCTGTGTGTGGTCAATGTGCCAACCCACCAGGATGTCCACAGTGTCCTGTGAGACAGCAGAAGACATCAGGACAGTGGCTGGAAAGATCAGAGATGCTGTGATCTGAACACAGTGCACCTGTTGGTCTCAGCCATGGAACAATACTCACCCTGAAGTTGGTGCTGAAGACATGTGGGTAGCAGTGTGCCACCTGAAGAATACATTTGACACTTTGACAAAGCAGCTCTGGAGTGTCCACGTTTTCAAGGATGGACTGCAGATTGCTCATCACCATCTGAAACACACAGCAGGCCCCATCTACAGTACATCTCTGCAGGGCTTTGCATCGTCTGCAATAACATTGCTATACACGTCTATGTGATGTGAAAGTATGATATGGCAACTGGTTAAAAATTGACCAAAATATGATAAACATCCCTGATAGAACGTGTGTTTACTATGCAACAACACTGCACGGCTCTTTGAAGATTGTTACTGTAGCTACTGTCAAACTAAACTGCAGCTCTTAATTCAAACTGACTGAAAGCAATACCCACTGCCACGGCACTGGCTAACAGCAACCAACCTTATGCATGGTGTGAATTTCAGTGCAGGTGCTGTGAATAGTTTAACAGATTACTATCAATAAGCCTGAACAACACTCTCTCTGCAAGACTTGCACTCCCTCTGCTGTTCCAGCACTAGTGTACACAGGCATGTAACATACACCTACATCTTACATCATCATCATCAGTAGTATAAATGCAGGCTAACTGGCCCTGGGTATCTGTAGCCTGAAGCTGTAACAGTGAATAGCTGCATGGTGCTGATGCAGAGACAGGTCAAAATGAACCGGACAGATAGAGTTGTACTCGTGAAAAGCATCAGGCCGTGTCTTTACCTGCATAATGTGAGAAAAGGCCTTCCTCTCCCCAGCAGCCTCCAAAGCGCGCTGTGCTGCCACCAGGTACAACAGCTTCACCTCATCACGACTGCTTGAATTGAACTTGACAAAGAGCCACTTGAAGATGCGCTCTGCCTCATAGCTGAGTACGGTGCACAGGATACCAAGGCAGGCTGCAGCATCCTGACGCAGCTCCCACAGCATCTTACTGCTAAAAACATCAACACAGGAAAAAAAACAACTTTAGAGCGGCCTGACTATTATTTCGATCGGCTTGGATGGACAGCGTCGGTGCACAGCCATGACTCTTCAACCCTGATCGCTCAGACTCGCCACGCAGGAAGCTCTAGGAAGAGTCCTGGTGGTTCCAAACTTGTTCCACATATGGATGATGGAGGCCACTGTGCTCCTTAGGACCTTCAGTGATGCAGAGACATCCTCAGATCTATACACTCCTACCTCAGAGGTCTACAGAGCACTCCCTGGACTTCATGGCTGGGTTTGTGCCCCGACACTGTCAAATATGCGACCTTATATAGACAAGTGTGCACTTTTCCACATCATGTTCAATCAACTGAATTCACCTCAGATGAACTCCAACAGAGTTGAAGAATGATGTGACAGATGATCAGTGGAAACAAGAAGCACCTGAGCTACATTTTGAGGGTCATGGCAACAAAATAACAACCTCAAATATAACCTTCGTCATTATGGACCATTTCATTGAATATAGAGGTGAAAACTGAATGTAATTCATTTTGGAAAAAGGTTGTAACCTGACAAATATTTGAAACAAACTTCTGTAATAATTTCTATTAAACAGTAGAAAAAAGAACAAGCACCAGCAGCTGACTTTAGATTGAATGCGCAGAGAGCACAGCCGGAGTCCTAATGATTAATGCAAACTTTGGTGGGGACCGGTTAGCACAGTACGGTTCGCTGCTCCGTGTCCGATTTTTCCATGTTAGGAATAAATAGTAGGATTTAAGATGGCAGCAATGCATCTGCAAGGATGCCAGCTGCCGTTAAACACCAAAGAAGAAGAAGAAGCAGCAGCAGCAGTCCCCGGTACCACAGCTGTGTCCAAATTCGGGGGCCGCATCCTTTGGAGACCGCATTTGTAAGCCGATTAAGTCACAGCGTGGCCCACCATATCCCAGAATTCATAGCGCGGCCCAGCTAATTCCAGTTCCCAACAATGGCGGCAGCTACTTAGTTTTAATATTACTCTTATTATTCTTTCTGGGTCGCAAAATGAACATTTAACATATTTTCAGAATGTAGCTGTGTAAACTTCTAATATCTGCTCAGTTTATCAAGACAACACATATTTTCAAAAGTGCGCCGACGTTTTCAGAGCCATCTGTTACCCACTAGCTCGATAGCTGACCGGGAGGTCAAGGGTCACTAGAGCCGGTGAAAACAGGGGATTCCCGGCACATCATTTTCAAACCCCCCGGAGTTCTTTCCCTACTCAGGTTAAACATGATATATGAGTCACTCAGATAACTTAAAAATGTTCTTGTTTGGCTTTGTTCAGTGTTTTATTTGTTCCTGAGTAAATCGGTTTGGCTGAGATTAAAGTTACAGTTTGCACACAGCTGATTAAACGGTTAACATTGAAAGTTTAATAAACTCTCATCTTGTCTTTATTGTTAGTTAGCACAGACCTTAAACACTTCCAGCTGTAAGCTAATGATAGTTATATAAGAGCAGATGCTGCTGGTGCAACAAGCTGTACGTTTTACGCCCAATGGATGATGATCTGATTAGTCGCTTGTGGCAGCGCTACTGAGCAACAGTCTGAGTTTATGTGAATATTTTAATCTCCTTTCTATTTCTACAGCCCTGAGTTATTGAAACTTCCTGTACTGCCAATGAACCCACGCACCCAGCATCCTCTTACCTCTCATTTAAAATGTCATTCAGAGTGCTAAGGATGGTGTCCAATTGTTTGACCAGAGTCTGTGGAGACAAGACAGAAGTCATTAGGATTACACAGTCTCACTAGTTACTCACTGTTTATCGAACTACAGTCCCCTTTATGTATCAGTCACATCTAGCTAGCTCAGGCTCATATTATAGCAGCCTTCACATCAAAATATGTCTAAACAATCATGTTGCTAGGCAACTCAGTGCATGCCAGTAGTTGTTTTACGTTAAAACTAAAGCCCCCTGCAGCGCTGCAGGTAAAAGCAGTCATAATGTTTTTGTCCTTTGTTCTCACACACCTCAACATTCAGTATTTAATGAAAAAGCCCATTTTAGGAAAAGCCAGGAAAACTGAGACGATAGGGTTTTATCTTAACACAGTTACAGGCCCGAGGGTCAAAGTATTCATAAATACATGAGTACTAGAGCCTACGAAGGACCTTTAGGTAAATCAACAGTCCAAGCGGTCATAAGGTAGCTGGTCAGTTGGGGTGGCTGTAGCTCAGGCGGTAGAGCAGGTTACTGCTGATCTACTGATCGGAAGGTTGGTGGTTCAATTCCTGGCTTCCCCTAGTCTGCATGCCAAATATTCTTTGGCAAGATACTAACCCCAAACTGCTCTCTGATGCATCCATCGGAGTGTGAATGTGTGTGACTGTTAGCTAGAAAACACTTAGAAAAATGTGCTTTTGCGAATGGGTGAATGCACAAGTTGTATAAAGCGCTTTGAGTGCTCAGAAGAGTAGAAAAGCGCTCTATAAGAACCAGTCCATTTACCCTCACAGTGTGTGCTGGGAGAAGTAAATATGTAAACACATCGTATAATGTATTCCAATACAGTTTGCTGCACCCTGTGAGTGTGACTATAGTGACGTTGCTGGCTATCACGGATTGAAACACCAGGAAAGTAATCTGACTGACCCCTCTGCTCTCGCCATGGCTGATGAATTCCTTCAGCTGTTTGATTGTAGCCAGCCTCCGGTCACGATCATCTTCCCTGGAGACTCGGCGCAGGAGGTTGGCCAGTCGAGACTCCTCTGAGTGAGCCATTCCTCTGTCTGCAACGACATCCCGACACTCCGAGTGAACACACATGATCCCGCTGCAGCTACACCAGTATATTAGAAAAAACTAAACTACAACCACAGCTGGAGTTCCTCAGCATCATTTCAGAAGTATATAGATGTAACTACTGCAGAAAACATGTTGGGAACATGCTCTTTAGACACAAGCTGTTAATTAGCTAGTCAGAGCCTAGTGTTCCCATGAAAACTGGGTAGGAACTGCAAGGAAACCTAAATTTAAGTCTTAATACCATTTCTCCACTTGTGTTAGAGTGGAAACTTCAGTTAACCAAACCTGGCATTACCTTTTTCCAACTGTCAGTGAATGACTCAGGCAAACCCGATCTGAACACAACGCGAGCTTATTTTTATAAGCCAACTCCTTTGAACCTGCGTTGAACGTGTGCTTCTGCATGCATTTGCTGCACCACTTACCCTGCGATTTCCTCATGTCCTTTGAAGCTAGAGCACGGTTTCCATGCTTAAAAGGAATCAAATCCGTTGTCAAGTCATCTGGCCTCAGCTCTTGCCCCAGCGACTTCCAATCAAACGTAGTATCACAGACACCTTGACCAGCTTCATATCCACCTAAGAGACATTTCATAGAAAGGCCAAGTACGCATAAGCTGCACTATTCAAATACAATGTGTGTTTGTCCATGTAAACAGCCTGTTTTACAACTTGGTTTAACCAACAAGTCAAAGAGGAGCTGACCTGCAGAAGGCTCACGACAGAAGATAAATCATTCTTTTCAACATTTCACTTTAATTAGAAATCTGCATCTTTGCTTCTTCGTTTGTCTTTAGACGGGTCAGTGACTAGAAATGAAAATCTGCAGTTAACATGAATGATGGGAGTTTAACTTGAAATTTTGACCCTGAAACTGGAAAATGTTGAAAGTGGGGCAAAAAGCTTCCTTTTTGGGTTATTTTCAGCCAAAGTCTAAGTAAGAAGTAAGAGTTTCAGCTTAACCACAGGCCTCACCCTCTTCCTGATGGGTATCTGCAGCAGCATAGACATTACTGGGCACTGCTGGCTGTTCAGGGCAACTGGAGGCCAACACGTCGTACAGTGGTCCTGAACCAAACTCTCTAGACTTCACCTCGTCCTGGCTGGATGACACACTGTTAACTCTACGGATAAAACAAACACAGACAAAAGAAAAAGACCACCAATGTCACAGCTGACTCTTGATCTAACTCTGAACTCATCCCATTACTACCAGTTTAATACTAATGAATGTCACAGTTCAACTGGAAAGTTTCAGTGCGTGACTAATGAAACTTTCAACTGTAATGACACCACAGGTTGGAGCGTATGAGCTACAGGTGTACTTCAGTGATTCAAGCAAGTGCCACTGCTCAGCAGTTATTTTTGTCTGGGAGTCGATCATTGCTTACATGTCACCATCTGTAAGCAGGGGTACAGCTTTTACACTGTGTGCTCCTTCTCTCTGCCCAATCACAGGTGGTGAGTGTTCTGTACAGGTAAACATCAAACTAGTCTCCAGATGAGTCGGTGTAAAGTAAAGATAAACCACGAGGGACTGCATGAAAAGCATTTGGTGCATATTCCAACTTATTGGGCAACTTTAAGGGTAAACAGTCTATTGCATTTTTAATACAGCAGAGGGAACAACTGCATTAATCACATGGTATAATACTTACATCACATCATGGCATACTGTTAATCAGAAAGAATACAAACAAAAATAATCAACACAAACTTCATCATTTCGCTATTGCATCCTCTCACAAAACATGAAGTGTTGCTTCGACATTACTGGTTGACTCTAAGCTTTGAAGCTTGCAGTATTAGTGCCAGCTTAAACGCCATCGTTTAATCATTAACAGCAACATTTAAATCTCACTTAGCCAACTAACCAGAAAAAGTCACTAAGGATGGCAAATGAAGCAAGACACCAAACAAAATAAAAACACACTAAAGCAGGAAGTAAAAATAAACTATTTAGCTGGCAATTCTGTGCATGTGGTGCAATGCTGCTCGGTAACAAGGCCTACATGGTAACTGCACTGGTTCTTATATTACAGTGTTTTACTCTACTGGAGCACTCGAGGTGCTTTATACAGCATGCCTCATTCACACACAGATACTCCGATGAATGCATCAGAGAGCAACTTGTGGTTAGTATGTTGCACGAGGATTAATTTGGCATGCAACCTGGAGTAACTGGGATGAAACCACCAACCACCCAGTTAGGCGATGACCTGGTCTACCTGAACTACAGCCACGCCAGAAATGAAAGGCTAACATTAGATTAGTTTAATGCCCAAGAAAGAACCGATGAACAGACTGTCATTTTTGTTGTCATACTACTTTAATCGTTTAGAAATTCTTTGCAAACAGATGCAAATCAGGCCTACCCCCACCCCTACTAAAACAGGAGCAATAACCTGCTGCTGAGCCCAGTCTGCAGTCTTCATTTAGCGTGTGACTACAACAACAGGCACCTGACGCTGTTCACACGTCTCACACACACCCAAAATACCCTGGGTCGACACGGGAGTATGGAAACATGGATCCCGTCTCTTACAGAAAGCTGCAGTGAGCCGCATTTCAAAACTAAGCGAGGCCTTCGGGCAGCTGCCACGCTCACAGCCAGCAATGACATCTCCTCTTTTACTCATTGCCCAGTTAGTTATTATAACGCCAACAGGTTAAAAAACCAACACCATCGTACACCACTCTGTGAAGAAGCTGTAAAAAACGTATCCGGAAGTTATCTGAGGAGTTGATAACATTGCTTTGGGTAGTCTTTCCCATTAGCTAACCATATGTAGCCAGCGCGAAGACCCACAGCTCACAAACACTTTGAGCTACCATGTGTTTCATTTTAAATATCACTCATCAATAAAATACATAAAAGATCAGTATTATTTTTTCAACTGGCGTGCTTTTGTACCAAAGCCTCACAGTTGATTAGCCATTAGCGTTAGCTTGTTAGCAGCGACAGTCCACGACACAGGCTCGTCACAAGCAAGCCCTACGTTTACCGTGGGTGAGTCTATACTGCGTAAACAAGATGGTTTTATGGTTTTCAAGACAGTGCAGTTACGGTCTGTTAGTATTAAGCGTTTAAGCACAAACAAACAGTGCTTCCCTTCCATGTGGCCCCAGCTGAACACAACAGCGAGCCGTAGGCCCACAGAGCACCAACCTGGACTGCCAGTCGTTCCAGTGTGGCCGCAGTTTGTGGGCGCCGCTGAGCCGAGACCCTGTGGCTTTACGGCTCATTACCTTTTAGAGCGCTGCATGACCTACTGTCAGCGGTAACTTATCTCTCCGCAACGTTACTTTTCTCTATTATGCTTTATCAAACCTCACAAATAGGTTAGCAACTTCTTGTTACAGCTAGCTTACGGCACTCCTTCTTCTTTATGTTTTTTTGGCAGTTGTCAAACCAAAGAACGTGCATTACCGCCACCTATCCGGATTCTAAGACAATTACCCAAAATTCTTAGGACCAAATTCATTTGCCTGAATAAATGACAATATTACATTATTGGATACGTTTGCAGAAAGTCTCGTACACTTGAATCTGTGTCTACGCCACATGTTTATTCTTTGGCTATTTGGCGTATTATTTAAACTGTGATCAAAGCTGAGCGATGATATAAGTGACACATCTCTCCTGTTTCTTCTGTATCCATAATCCTAAGCAAAGGAATTTACTACTAATAATAATATCTTTATTGTCAAAAAAATCTGATGCAAAACTGATGCAACCCTATGACTGCAAACATCTTTAAAGGCCTTAAATATGTCTGTAAAAATACAACAGCAAATAAATAAATAAATAGAGTAGAAGGTCTATAACTATGCATAAAAGTCTCGAAAAAGTAACCTTAAAAATGTCTGACAAAAATTTGTACTTCTGTGTGCTTGCTGGTGGTACTTTGTAACCATAAACCCTTCTACAAGCCCTGAGTCATAACCTATGCCCTAATGCAGTGGTTCTTAACCTTGTTGGAGGTACTGAACCCCACCAGCTTCATATGCGCATTCACTGAACCCCTCTTTAGTGAAAAATAAAATGTGATTTTTTTTACTGGTGCACAAAATGAGCCATGCACGTCATGGCGGAGGCTCTGCCGAACCCCTGAGACTGAGTCACTGAACCCCTAGGGTTCGATCGAACCCAGGTTAAGAACCACTGCCCTAATGTGACAAGGACTGCCATAGAAATGTAACAACAAAAATTGTTGGGTTGCCACAGCCTGTGATTGGCTTGTTCCATTTCTCTTATGCATTTCTAGCTATTTTTTGAAAATTACATTTTATTCATTATTATTCAAATCAAATCAAAATTCACATGTTTACTTTGATAGGGCTAAAACCAATAATAAAGTTACAGACCGTGCTTATATCAAACATGTGTATACTTACTGCACTTGATGCATTTTAACCATATATAATATATATTACAGAATATGCAGAAACGCCTGCATACGTGTAAAGAAATGGCTTTGATTTTGCCACCCCATTTGATTTCCATGCCACCAGAAGAAAGTTTCTCTAGATCCGTCTTACAGTACAAAGCACCTTAAGGTGATTGTTGTTGTAATTTTGTGATATATAAATAAAATTTAATTGAAAAAAATGGATTTTGTTTGTAAATATTCTAGAAAACCCTAACGAATGTTATTAGCTCACTATTCGCCTTGTACCGTTGCCCCACCCTGGAGCCAAGCCCCATGAGAGGGTGCCCGAGGGTGAGCGTCTGGTGGCCGGGCCTTAGTCCATGGTGCCTGGCAAGGCACAGCCCAAAAAAGGGACAAGGGCACATGTTCCTGCTGGCCCACCACCTGCAGGAGGTGCAGTAGGGTCGGGTGCATTGTGAGCCCAGCAGCTGCTAGGAGTGGAGATCCTGGCGGACCGATTCCCGGTGCCCCTGGTGAGAAGCAGCGGGCTTGGGTGGGTATCCTTGCTGCCTGTATGTTGGAGTTTCTTCCAGTGGATGAGAGGGTTCATTCCCTGTACCTCTGGGTCCTGGGTCCTGTTCATTGTCTGCGCTTATCCGCCGAGTGGTGGTTCAGAGTACCCAGCCTTCTTGGAGTCCCTGGGTGGGGTACTGGAGGGTGCTCCGCCTGGGGACTCTGTTGTCCTACTGGGAGATTTCAATGCTCACATGGGCAACGACAGCGAGACCTGGAGGGGCGTGATTGGGAGGAACGGCCTCCCGGATCTGAACCGGAGTGGTGTTTTGTTGTTGTCTTAGAAATGAACTTTTACAGCATGATTGGAATATTGTATATGAACAAAAAGAAGTTAATAAAGCTTATGAAGCATTTTTATGAACATTACTTGAGAAAAACTGTCCAGTAATTGAGATTAATAGGAAACACAACTATGCTGGAAGACCATGGATGACTAAAGGACTACAAAATGCCAGCAAAAATAAAAAAGAATACCCTATATATACCTATAAGCTCAATGTTTTTAAGAGCAGTGGAAGAGAAAGAGATTTATGACATAGTTAGAGGACTTAAGAACAAAACCAGTACAGACTGGAATGATATTGATATGGTAACAGTAAAGACAGTTATTGATGGTGTCGTAAAACCATTAAAATATATATTCAACTTGTCTTTTCAAAAATGAGTTTTTCCACAAAAAATGAAAGTTGCTAAAGTTATTCCCATTTACAAAACAGGTGAAAAGTATCATTTTACAAACTATAGACCAGTGTCAATACTCTCCCAGTTCTCTAAGATACTGGAAAAACTTTTCATAAAAAGATTTGACAGTTTTGTGGAAAAATATGAATTACTGACAGATAGTCAGTTTGGGTTCAGAAACAACAGATCAACAGCTTTGGCACTGATAGATTTAATGGAAGAGATAACAGAACGTGTGGATAATAAGAGGTATGCGCTCAGAGTTTTCTTAGATCTAAAGAAGGCGTTTGATACTGTTAATCATGAAATTCTATTAAAAAAATGGAAAGGTATGGTTTTAAGGGGAGTGGTTTTGGAATGGTTAAAAAGCTATGTAGGGAATAGGCAACAATATGTACAAATAAATGAATATAAATCTAATTTGATGCATATTGCTTGTGGAGTAGCTCAAGGTTCAGTATTGGGTAGTAGTTAAAAAAATGATCAAATTATAGCAGAGAAATGTGTAGGAAAGGCAGCTTTGAGAACATGCCCTGCTGGATCTGCAGCTCCACTGCACAGACATCGATTAAACCTGCCTAATAACACACATGCAATGAAAATCAGCTTCTTATCTTTCATCAGTGTTACATAGTGTAAATTTAACACACTTAAAGCCTGAAGTTGAGGAATAACTCAGGGGAGTTTCATGACAATAGAGTGACTTTTGTGAAAAGGAAAAAGATAAGCCAGTGATTAAAAGCCTAAAGTAGTTTTAGAATAGTGAATTGGAAGTGCTCTCGTGCTGATTGAGCAAAAGAAGTGATTACGGTAAAAATAAAAATAATTTAATCATGTGGTAATGTTTAAATATGCATTTCTCTTGTCAAGGCAACTTCTTGAGATATGACTCAGTATGCAAATGAGTTGAATGAGTGGTGACAAAAAAAAAGAAGGATTGAAGTTTCCTGTCGGGCCGTGTGAGTGCAAAGAAACATGTCTGTGACTGCGTGAGCAGAATTGCTTGGTAAAATATATAATGGTAACATACAGGATAATTAAATAGAGTGGTCAGGTCTGTGACTAAGTGCAGTCGTGCAGATCTGAAGAAGAAATTTCTAATTTAGTGATGACACATTGTTATAACGTGTTTAGAAAGTGCTTAATGGGAATATTACTGTTGTGCAAACTGCGCGGCTTTTAACAAGATTTTCTGTGTATTTCGCAGGTGAAATTATATCAGTTGACCTCAGACTGTCAGGACGCTGAAGAACCGAGGCCAACCACTGAGATATGAGGTGGGGAAAATTAATTAACAAATGAATGAGCTCATGTTGCTGAGGGTGGAGAATCTGATTATTTGCGTGGGAGTCTCCACTATCAGCAATATCTGGTGTGAATGCGTGTGAGTGAATGTGTGACTGAACTGTGATGGACTTATGATGTGGACTAAAGTTTTGACTGACTTGGCACTGAGACCAAGACTGGACCAAGGTTAGGATGAATAAATGTTGACAAACAATTCACCATGTCGGGAAGAGAAGGGTGGATGCTTTACTTTGCTATGTTTTGCTTTGCCAAGAGCAGGAGGAGAAGAGAGACCAGAAGGGAAGAGTGTAGTTTCACATGAGGGTGGAGCTGCAGACTTAACCCTGGGGCTGCTAACTTTGGGTTGCTGATGTTTGCTTTAAGGAAATTCTGTTTTATTGACTGGGCTTAGATTATGGTATCACATTATATTGTTGGGAAAATGCCAAATGCTAAAGGGGAGAAAATTTCTGATATTACTCAGATTACCATTAACAAAAGCAGGCCACTGTATAAGTCAGTTAAATTTTATAGAGTGAAATAGTCAGAACCAAAGCAATATTTAGGAGTTATATAGGGGATTGGTAGACTTTTCACATTAAGAATAGAGTTATGGGGGACTTCCGGTGTCATGGTGGCGAGAGTAGCAGCATAAACAGGAGCTCCTGCATCGATAGCTAAAATAATCCGCAATTCAAGAATACAATTCATTAAAAGCGACTTTCCCTTCAAGAATAATGAGCGGAGATAAAAATAAGAAGGGACGAGCCCCGGGCCAAAGCTTAGAAACGCGACTTGAGAGTAAGACATATGAAACACGCTCCAAGCAAGAGGGCGAGAAGATGGCGGCGGTGGCCGCAACATCAGCGCTAGGCCCCCTCAGACAAGTGGTGAGTGAAGAAGTGGCGGAGGGCATGCAAGACCTTAAGGCAGAGATGAAGAAGGAGCTATCGCTCGTGAGAACAAGTTTAAAAGAGGACATGAAAGCCCAAATGAGCGAGTTAACACACGAGATAAATCAACAGGTTACCGCCGCCACAAGCAGGATCGAGGAGGTGGGGAAACGTCTGGAAGAAATGGAAAGAAACATGGTAGGGAAGGAGAAATGGGACATTGGAGTGAGGGATGCCATTGTTACATTACATTACACCGGTTTTAGAATCGCTGCACTGGCTCCCCGTGTGTTTCAGGATCGATTTTAAAGTTCTTTTATTGGTTTTTAAATGTCTTAATGGTCTTGGGCCTTCTTATCTCTCAGATCTGCTTTTACCATACGAACCCTCGCGGACCCTGAGGTCCTCTGGTGCTGGCCTTTTAATTGTCCCTAAAGTCAGGACACATACTCACGGAGAGGCAGCTTTTCAGTGGTATGGTCTTCGTCTGTGGAACAGCCTGCCGGAGGAGCTCAGGGCCGCAGAGAACGTACATGTTTTTAAGAACAGGCTCAAGACCCACCTTTTTAATTTAGCTTTTACTTAGCGTTTATTTATTTTATGCTTATTTATTCTATCCTGTTATTCTATTATTAATTTAGGCTTTACCTAATATTTATTGATTTTATTCTTATTCATTTTTTAATCTTCTTACTCTATTTATATTTATATTTATATTTATATTTATATTGTATCCTGTTCTTATTTGTTTTATCATTTTACCCTGTATATATCGTATTGCGTCATATCTCCAGTGTTTCCTCAGAAGGCGCTCTCTGCACCGGGGCTGTGATCGACTGTGGCTGCTGGGTCTCTGGGGGTCCTCTCAGCCTGGCTGGGGGGCTCCTTGGCCTCCCTCCTGCTGTGTGCCCAGCCTGGAGGCTGCGGTCTGTGACCGGCTCCCGGTGCAGACGGCTCCCTGTGATAGTGTTTCCTCACTTGGCCCAGCCCAATTTTTACTCTTTAAGTGTGCTCGTGTGTGTGTGTGTGTGTGTGGGGGGGGGATATGTGTGTATTCACATCATTTATGTTAATGAGAGTGTGGGGAGTGAGTTGGAGGGTGGGGTGGGCTGTTTTTAACTATGTAAAGCACTTTGTGCTACATTGTTTTTTGTATGAAAAGTGCTTTATAAATAAAGATTGATTGATTGATTGTTCAGCTGCTGGATAACCAGAGGCAGCTCCAAGAGAAGGTTACGGATTTGGAGGGGCGCTCACGCCGTAATAACATACGGATATATGGCCTCCCTGAGAACATAGAAGGCACCTCCATGCTAAGGTATGATGATATCGGAGTTGGGGGACGGTGTGGACTTGGGCAGCGAGAAGAACCTAGGGATAGAGAGAGCTCACCGGGCGCTGGGAGTGCAGCCGCTGCCGGGGGCGCCCCCTCGATCAACAGTGGTGCGCTTCTTAAAGTTCAATATTAAAGAACAAATCCTACGCGCTGCATGGAAGAAGCCGGTATATATAAAGGAGAAACGGATTTTCTTTGATCACGACTATGCCGAAAACATACAAATGAAGAGAAAAGAGTATGGCCCGGTTAAAAAAGTACTTAAAGAAAACGCCATCCGGTTCCAGACCCCGCTTGCTAAAATGCGGGTTCATTTTGACTTGGGAATGGTCCTATACAATAGCGCGGAGGAAGCTGCGGCGGATCTAAGAAGACGCGGATACACGGTGGGACCGGTGGCCACAAGAAAGCCCAAAGGCATTACGGCGGAGATGATCAGCAGTATCCTACCGACAAGCGTGGTTGGGCCGCGGCGCGCCGGGAATACAGCTGATCTACGCGGGAGCGCACGGGAAAAGCTGAAGGTTTTCCAGCACACGGAGGACGTCGGTACGGAGGAGTAACACCTGTGCCCCACCCACCCCGTTTCGCTGTTAAGATGAACATAAGACCAACGGAACAACAGGTGCGCCGGGCTGCTGATCATTACAGGGGGGTATATGGTTGGATGGCCTCCTCCCCTGGCCGTGATGGAATATGGCACGTCGATCCCCCTTTGATCATAGAGTGGTGAGGGTCCGATGCAGGTGACTCACATGTTTTTTGTTTTTTAGTTTCCCTTTTTCTTTTAAAATAGGGAACGAGAGGGGCCCCACACTGTGGCATTTCCCCCAGACTGAGAGGAGAGAAAAAAAACCTCTCTTATGGAAGACCTGGTTTATTTGGTTAAGACAAGTTCTGTCTTTGTTCATGTGTGTTTATTATGTGTTCTGAGGGCTGGGAGTATTGTTATGTTGGTGCGGGAAAATAAGTTGGAAATACATAGAACATATGCGGTATTATAAGGTATTGTCTTTGAATGTAAATGGTATAAAGAATCCCATTAAGAGGAGTAAGATAGTTTCAAAGCTAAAAAGGGAAAAAATTGATATTGCATTTCTACAAGAAACGCATCTATCAAAGGAAGAACATGAGAAGTGGAAGAGAATGGGATTCAAAAATATCTATTATGCCTCACATAGATCTGGCAAAAAAAGAGGAGTGACCATTCTGATACCGAACAAGGTTGGTTTTGAGTTTACTGGAGAACATAAAGATAAAGAGGGAAGATTTGTGTTGGTGAAAGGGAAAATGGAACAGGAAGACGTCACGCTGTGTAATATATATGCACCCCCTGGTAGTAGTACAGGGTTCTTTAAGGAGATATTCAGTCTTATTGCCGCAGAAAGTGTTGGCACATGTATATGTGCAGGAGATTTTAATTTACTTCTCCATCCAAAATGGGATACAACTAGCCGAGACCGGAGGGGAACTAAATTAGAGAAACAAGTAAAAACAATGTTGTCTGAGTTGGGGCTTATAGATATTTACAAATTTACATTTTATTTAGCGAGACATGATATGTACTCGAGGATTGATTATTTCCTTACTTTTAGTAAAGATCTCCACAGAGTGAAGGATTGTATAATAGGACAAAGAGATTTATCTGATCATTCGGGACTAACTATGAAGATTGGGTTTAAAGCTAGCCCCAAAAACACCTTATGGAGGCTTAACACAGGTCTGTTAAATAATGACTTGTTTAAAAGAGAAATGGGACAGGAGTTAAAAACATATTTAGAACTCAATGACAATGGAACAGTTAATCCTACGATTTTATGGGATGCGGCTAAGGCATACCTTAGGGGTAAAATTATTGCAAAATGTGCAGTCCTAAAGAAGGTCAGAGCAAAAAAGCTGTCAGATTTGCAGGAAAATTTGGGAAAATTGGAACAATTGCACACCGTTACAAGGTGCCCCCAGGTATTGGAGCAGATGAGGCCGGTTAAACAGGAGATCCACAAAATTTTAAGTGAGGAAATTGAAAAAAAATAAAAATATAATAGACAACGGTGGTATGAGGCAGGACCCAAAGCTGCTAGGCTATTATCATGGAGTCTCAGGAGGCAACAACAGGAGAACACTATTCATAAAGTTCGAAATTTAAAAACAAATAAGATAACTAATAAACTCGAAGAAATTCAGAGAGCATTTGAAGAATATTACGCTGAGCTATACACACAACCGGACAAAGCAGATGAGCATAAGATTCAGAATTTCTTATCCAGCCTAGATCTACCATTTATAGGTAAGCAGCAGAATGAAAAACTCGTCAGAGAAATATCAGCAGAAGAGATTAACATTGGGATCTCAAAACTCCAGACTTTTAAAGCCCCAGGATGTGATGGATTTCCACCAGAGTGGTATAGGCAGATGAGGGAACCCTTAATCCCGCTACTAAAGGCCTCTTTTAATTACTCTCTGAGTGGGGGGGCGCTCCCACCATCGTGGCGGGAGGCGTATATCTCTGTCATACCAAAAGCAGGGAAGGATAAAACTGACCCCAGAGGTTATAGACCTATTAGCGTGTTAAATATAGACTATAAACTATTTGCCGCGATTTTGGCTAGGAGGTTGAGTACATTGATGCCCATGCTGGAGGATCAAACAGGCTTCATTGGTAACAGACAAACACACGATAATATCAGAAGGGCCATTCATATTATTGACCAGATACTTAAAGGGAAAACTGGAACAGTTCTCATTGGGCTTGATGCGGAAAAGGCATACGATACAGTCGGGTGGGAATTTCTGTTTCATGTGTTGAAGAGATTTGGGCTATGTGACAGGTTTATTCAGTGTATAAGAATGATTTATATGTCTCCAACAGCGAGGATCAAAGTTAATGGAAGCCTCTCAAATTGGATAACACTACAACGTGGCTGCAGGCAGGGCTGCCCGTTGAGCCCGCTGCTCTTTAACCTTTTCATTGAGCCGTTGGCTCAATGCATCAGAGAAGATACTCGATTGGAGGGGGTTACAACAGGGAATGTGGAAAATAAAATTTGCTTGTATGCAGACGATGTGCTGGTAGCGCTAGGAAACCCGGAAGAGGGAATTCCTCTGCTTATGGAAACACTGGAAGAATATGGCAGACTGTCTGGTTAGAGACTGAACATTCAAAAAACTCAAATCTTGACATTCTTCTTTAACCCCTCAAGACAATTGGTAGCAAGATATAGATTCGGATGGCATCAATCTCAAATGGAGTATTTGGGGATCCTGCTGAGAAAAGACCTTGCATTGTTATATGAAGTTAATTATAATCGGGTGAACAAGAAGATATATGAAGATCTGGAGAGGTGGTTCTGCGCCTCCTCGATCTAGGCAGCAGAGTTAGAGTGATAAAGATAAATATCCTCCCAAAGCTGCTATATTTGTTTGCAGCACTTCCAGTTGAGGTTCCAGCAAAACAATTTAGGGAGTGGGATATGCATTGCTCAAGATTCATATGGGGAAATAAAAGACCGAGAGTGAGATATGCAACATTGCAGCTGCCTGGTGAGCGGGGGGGCATGGCTCTACCGTGCTTTGAGGATTACTATCTGGCAGCCCAGATCAGACCTCTAGTGTGCTGGTGTAACTCTAAGTTTGAGGCAAAATGGAAGCACATTGAGCTTTCTTTGATGGATTTCCCAATACAGTCTGTTCTGGGGTCCCTTGAGAGTTTGCCACAGGCATATCAGATGCAAAATTTCTGTGTAAGTTTTTCCCTGAAAAAATGGGCAGATGTGATTAAAAATTTTGGTCTTAATAGGGAAATAGGGTTGCTGGGATGGCCAGCGTATCTCCCACGCTTCCTTCCAGCATTGTTAGACCATAAATTCAGGGAGTGGTCCAGGCATGGAATCACTGCAATCTGTAAGATGGGGAGCTGATCAATTTTGAGGACGTGTCAGATTTACGAGATCGGCAGGGAAGATTTTTATCGTTACCTGCAGGTTCGGAGCTTCTTCCAGAAGGAAATTAGAATGCTTGACGCAGATGCTAGTGGGGTGATCCGAATATTTATGGATGCTTATGGTGAGAACATTATAAGAGGTACTATAGGCAAAATATACAGAAGTTTTACAGCCATGAAAAAGACCTCAACAAGATATGTCAGTCATCGATGGGAAAAAGAAGCAGGTATAACTATCTCAGAGGGAGATTGGTTGCGGATGTGGAAGAATGTGTTGTCTACCACAAATTCTTTAACATGGCGAGATTTTGGATGGAAGAATTTAATTAGATTCTTCATCACACCAAAGCAGAAATCCAAAATAAGTGGTTCAGGCGCTTCATGCTGGAGGGAGTGCGGGGAGGTCGCTGCAGGTTGCTTCCATGTCTTCTGGTCATGCCCTAAACTGAAGACCTTTTGGGAGGAGATTAAACAAATGGTGATGGATGTGCTGGAAGTAACACTGGACTTCTCCTTTAGTACCATGTACCTTGGGAATATCCCTGAGGATATAAATAACAGAGACTCATACTTACTGAAAATAGTTATGGTTGCATGCAAAAAGGCAATTACTAGGTGTTGGTTACAGACAAGCCCCCCCACACGGAAGCTGGTCATAGACATTATTAACACAATTCATCATATGGAACTGATTAGCCTCTCACTGCGGCTACAGAAGGAGAAAGGAGAGAGACTTTGGGAACGATGGGATCGTTATACGTCAAGAGACTAGAAACTGATACCTCTGTGATGCAGAGGGACAGCTACGAATTTGTTTGAATGGAACATGCACCTGTGTAATATGTAGTATGTGTAAGTAAAACAAGGCGTTGTGTATTTTGGAATATGTGAACATATGTGACTGTGTTGGTTTCCCTTGCCCTCTTTAGTTCTGTATGTAAAATAAGATGAAAATCAATAAAGAGAAAGTATTAATAAAAAGAATAGAGTTATGGAATAACAAACACTGGTCCAGGGGACCGAGGGTTTTTCCCTTTAAAACAGTAAATTATTAAAAGAGCACAATCGGTAAGGGTATGTGATACGAGGTGGTACTGGAGGGAAACAGGAGCAAAGTAAGGAAAGTAAAACACATTTTGGTTAGCTCTGATAAAGTCAAAATTAAAAGAAGTACCATGACACGCAGAGGATCGAGGTGAAATTAAAAAGGTATGGAAATTTTGTATGAAGCACATGACTGATAACTGTTTTAAGTTTTGTTTCTTATAACACAGATTGGATCATAAGTGGGGAAAACTGAGTTTCAAATGTGAAGTTCAGGTTAACACACAGGTTTGTTTCTAGGCAGTTCCGAGGATGCAGGCTCTGGATGGAGCCAGGAGTTCAAAAGATTTAACATGATACTTAAACTGATTTTATTCCTTAACACAGGTTTGTTGGCAAATATACTCGAGAGGAGAATTGCTGAGGTGTTCTGAGAAATAATATGATTAACCTTTTTCTTTTCTTTTAATTTCCTAATTGTGGTTTTGTTCGACACATGGAAATGTGTCAAAAAGGGTGAGTTTTAGGTCTAATGTGGAACAATGGATTATATGATCATTTTATGACTTTTTGTGTGTTTGATGATTTAAGTATGGTAAAACTTAGGCAGAAATCATTATTTTCATGTTTAAACCAAAGGATTAGAATAAACTGAATCCTTTTTAGAAGATAAAATGCCGGTGTTCATAGGAAGCTGAATACCACACTCAAGGGGAAACTGTGGGGCGGCAGCTTGAATAAAACATATCCTTTGGTGAAGGGAGGGAAGATGTTAGGATTGAAAATGTTTGATTTCTTTTGGATTTCTAGAATAAGCGTTTATTATCATTTTTCATACACACATTGCAATTGTGCTCATAGGAGTTCCCACTCAGTCTTGTGAAGGTCATAAGCTTTGTTCAGTGTGACTGTCTGGATTGAAATATCGTAGGAAAGGGATTTAGAGTGCTTAGGGGTGAATGCAAACATGCTTACAGACACAGACATGACGTGGACCTATTTTTAGGGTAGAGGTGAGACATATGTTGCTTGTAACTGCATTTGTGCCTGTAAAAATAACAGTTTTGTACAAGACGTGCTCGAGATGTTCCAGAGATAAGGGTGAAGAGAGCAATGACAGAAAACAACTGGAGCGGAGGCGGGGAAATTGTCTCTTTAAGTGTGTTAAAGGTTGTCAAAAAAGGAACTGTGGCGACTGTCGCTAACTGTAACTTTTTGCATGTTAGGTATCTGCTTGAAGCAAAAAGGGGCGTAAACCCTGATAGACAAAAACCATTTGAAGTGTACTTTCTAGTGGAGATCTATGCTGATATGGTGATGGTGTATATCTTCCCCTGGGTGTGTCGAATAAAATTAAAAGCGTCGGTTACACACATAAAGAACATGGAGATTAAATACATATAAAGGATAGAGCCCAGAACATGATAGTTTGAACTAACTTAGGACAATTTAGATAACAATTGATGAACATATTAGAATATTGAGGCGTAGCAGAGAGAGGTGTTTTCGTTTTCTGTCCTTTACAGAAGAAGGAGCAGATTCCAGAACCACAGCAAAACTACGAAGGGGTAGGCGAGACTCCAGGAAGGATCAGTCTGAACGGATCAGGCCAAGAGAGAGGGACACGGATGTGACCCAAAAGAAGCACAGAGAAACCTCTCAGAAGAGCAGTTGTTTAGATTGCAAAGAAGATCAAAAACTTGTTACACAGAGGTTATAATGTGAGCATAAAGTAATGAAGAGTAATGAGAGGGACTTTAGTAATAGTTTGTAGGATTTTTATGTTATGTAAATTGCCCAAAAACAGTGTAAAGGCCGGATATGCGCTACCCGTTAAAGGGGGTGAAGAAAGCAGGAGTAAATTTTTGAAAGAGGAAAGAGTGACAAAAGTGATGTAGGACCTTTTACCAGAAAAATCTAATTATATCTGTTTTTAGTTCACAGTAGTTATTGAGGGAGTCAGTTAATTAGGTTAACTAATAAAATTAGTTAAAAAGGGGGTATGTCACGAAATAAATATATATTCTTAGTGCTTATTTTCTGATTATATTGTTTTATGTATTTTCATAAGAGAGGCCTTTGGAAACCAAGCCCAGACGAGACAAAAACTAGGTCAGAGGGTGACAGGTCGCCCTGGCAACAGACTTTAGAAAGGGGAAGTTTAGTGCAGAGCTGTAGAGGAAATCAGACACAAAAAGAAAGAGGAACTGAGTGTGTGTGACGTGCTGCAGAAATATAACCATGCTGGCTGAATGCAGTAGTCTTTGTGTGTTCAGGCCTCCAGAAATGTAAAATAAAGATAATTTTTTAAACTTTGACCACTCTGAGTCCAATCTTTTTCTGCCGCCAAAAGAATTCAAAAGAACTGAATTTAATACTACTATCTTGAACCGAAAATCCAAACAAAATAATAACAATTGTCTTTTCTATTGTTTATTGCACAAATAAAACATTGTACCAAAAAATATGTCCGTAAAAATTCCCAAAGCCCAATTATATTTAGGTTTATAAGTCCTTCAGTATATAGGCTCTCAGGAAGAGATACAGATTCATCTGCTGTGCTTGGTGGAAGTAAGAAGTTCTCTGACATTATAAGGCAACACAAGCTGAAAACGGCTTCATCACAGGTATAAGGTCCTCTCTGTTGGCCTTCTTGCTTACAAGCATCCACTGCCTCCCGAGAAACCTCTTTCAGATGATCCTGTCCTCCAATGAGATGAGAGATGGTGTACATGAGAATCGGACGCCCACTTGGAGCAACTGCATTTCTGCTTCTGCGTATTATGTGGGTGTTCCACATATGTGCAACTTGCTGCAGCTCTTCCTATTAAATATTAAAAATTAAAAAATCTCATATCAGTAAAAGAACACATTTCTCTGGGCTCAACATGTTACCCAAAAGCACCACACAGTGACAGTCAGAAAAACAGAGTTTATCAAAAATACTCAACAACAAGAATAACAGTGGTAGACACGTGATACTGTGGAAAATTTTAAGTAATTATTAAACGTGAATTGTTTTAGACATTTTATGTTTCTGGCCAGTGAAATATGCATTTTTTTCATATCCTGAACGCAGTGATAATAATAGGGATGGTGCATGGTGGGTGTTAAAGCAAACTTTTTATTCTCTCTCCGTGTCTCTCTTTCTCTCTAACACACACACACACACACACACACACACACACACACACACACACACACACACACACACACACACACACACACACACACACACAATGACTCATTCAAAGAATATAAACATGGTTACATACCTCGATGACGTTCAGGCATGTAAACAATATGAGCTGCTTGTCCAAAAAACATCCAGAAAAGCAGTCATTGTCTTTTAGTTCCTGGAGACGATTTATCCAGTGCTGAGCATGATGTCGTCTCAGAAAGGCCCACCAGCTTTCAATACGCTGATTGTGATTGCTGGACCCAGTAATAAAACAGTTTCTGACGTTCGGATCCATAGTCCATCGCAAGAATCGTTGCATCTCGGCCATTATGACATTTTCTGTTCCCAAATCAGAGCGAATCCTAACAGGTGTTCCCATCCTCTTTTCAACTTCTGCTATGAAATATCCAGCAATGACTTTGGGATCATTGTTTGTTGAATAGGCATGAAGCCAAATCATAACTCTTGAAAAACCACCAATAGCTCCATTTATACAGATTCCAAAAGGCTTCAGTTTGCCATAGGAGTCAACATGCCACATGAAATTTGGTCCAGGATTTGTTATATACATCGCATAAGGGCCAAGATATTTCAGTAAATGTCTCACAGTACTCTGCGTGACAACATAACCTGCCTGAATGCAGTTCAGGTGGTGTAGTTTGTATCCATGGAGCCTCCCGTGTTCCTCCAGTTGATCAATAAGAAATCGTGCTACCTCAATCGAATCGGACTCATTCTTTCTCCTGTACAGTCCCATGCGTTTTAGGTTTCTTCTAAGTGTCCGCATGCTTATCACAATACTGTCCAAACTGCTCATTAACAGCAAAATCTCCCCATGCCTCAATCCAAGCATAAAATAGAACTTAATTCATTCCAATAAACGAGCCATTTTCTCGCACTCTGATCTGCACTGTCACCCACTTCACTGTGTTTTATGGTAATATATCATGTTCGAACAATACAATATGTTATAACGTGAAAACTTTATACGTTCGTACAATATAATATTTATATTGTATGAACGTGATATTATGTTGTTCAAACGTGAAAAGTATCTTGTTAGAACAATAAACTTTTCACGTTATAACGTGATATACTTCTATTTTTCTTTTCTTCTGTACCTTCTTCATGCTCACATAAAGAGGAGGGACTTTGCGCTTCCTTTGTACCTTTGTGTTAATTGTGCGCTGTTGCTTTAAGAGACCAACCCTCGCTGGATTACTTAAACTAACTTTCAGATTTCCAGACCGTCAAACTTCTGCAGTTTTATATCATCCAGCAAGAAGACTTGTGAGTTTGACCTGCTTAATATCCACGCAGAATAAAGGAATAAAGCTTTCCTGTGTTCTTCCAACCGACGTTGAGTGTTTGAAAAGAGTTGGATTATTGAGGCGACAACGAGCTAAATTGCATTTAGCGTCCCGGAAATGGCGCAGCGAGAAAACCAGGTGAACCGAGACAAACTCTGCTGCTCGATCTGTTTGGATCTCCTGAAGGAGCCGGTGACTATTCCCTGTGGACACAGCTACTGTATGAACTGTGTTAAAAGCTACTGGGATGAAGAGGATCAGAAGGAAACCCACAGCTGTCCTCAGTGCAGACAGACCTTCACACCGAGGCCTGCTCTGGTGAGAAACACCGTGATAGCAGATTTAGTGGAGGAAACAAAGAAGACCGGACTCCAAGCTGCTAAAGCTGATCTCTGTCATGCTGAACATGAAGATGTGAGCTGTGACGTCTGCACTGAGACAAAGCTGAAAGCTGTCAAGTCCTGTCTGCAGTGTCTGGCCTCTTACTGTGAGCAGCACCTCCAGCCTCACTATGAATCCTCTGCCTTTAAGAAACACAAGCTGGTGGACCCCTCCCAGCAGCTCCAGGAGATCATGTGCCCTCGCCACAATGAGGTGATGAAGATCTTCTGCCGCACTGATCAGCAGTGTATCTGTTATCTGTGCTCCATGGATGAACATAAAGGCCACGACACAGTTTCCACTGCAGCAGAGATGAGCGAGAAGCAGACAGAGCTCAAAGAGAGACAGCAGAACATCGAGAGGAAAATTAAAGAGAAAGAGCAAAGTGTGAAGGTCCTGCAGCAGGAGATCTCTGAGCTGAGGAGGAGAAAAACTGAGCTGGAGCAGCTCTCTCACACAGAGGACCCCACCCAGTTTCTACACAACTACACCTTGGTGTCACGTCTCAGTGAAGCTCCAGACTCAGCCAGAATCAATATTCATCCTGAGAGCTACACCGAGGATGCAGCAGCAGCTGTGTCAGAGTCCAGAGAGAAACTGCAGTCCAGTGTTGAATGGACCATAACTGCTGTTGAAGAAACTCAAGGGGATGTTTCAGACTTTGAGTCAGAGCCCAAGACCAGAGCTGAATTCCTAAAATATAAATGTGAAATCACATTTAACCCAAACACAGCACACCAGCGTGTTGTGCTTGGGCCTGGCTTAAAAGCAAAATATAGTCATACTCAGACAATCAGGCGCTATGATCACACTGACAGATTCACTGACTGGCCTCAGGTGTTGAGCAGAGAGAGTTTCACAGGACCTTGTTACTGGGAGGTGGAGTGGAGCGGGGATGATGTCTTTATAGCATTAGCTTACAGCAGTGTAAGCAGATCAGGAAAAGAGAGTGCTTTTGGAAACAATAAGAGGTCATGGGCGCTGGAGTGTTTCAGTGGCGGTTATACATTCAGACATTCAGGCAGCAGCACTTTCATTAAAGGTCCACAGTCCTCGAGAATTGGAGTGTTCCTGAATAAGGGTTTAACTAATTACATTTTTCTGTCCTTCTACAGCGTCTCTGAAAGCACTCGAACCATGACTCTTTTCCATAGCTTCTGTACCCGGCACTATACACCACTCCTGGTTGGGCTCGGTGTATACGGTGGTAGCGCTGAAATCTGTGAGATTTTATGTTAAAACGATAAAATTCATAAAATCATTCTCTTATGCAACAAAAAGTAAAGAAGCTTCATGAACAAGATAGTCACTTATTTGAAGGTAAAATGTCTTTGTTTTATACTTTTTCATGTTATAAGTAGTGGATTAGTAAAAACTGGCAAATGATAATTCATCAGTTCAATCTTAGAAAATAGCACATTTTGTACAATAAAGCTTCATTTCTCTAAACATACTAAAGCATATTTTTAAATCTTTTCTGATTCGTGTCAGACTTCTGATAATTGAAGATGATCACAAAATTCCTGGATATTTTTGTTTGCATTTCATTTCAATATTGTATGTAACAGATTAGATTGTAAAACATCTCAAAAATAAAACTTAATGTCATGTGATGCCATAACAGCTTCCTGTCTGCTGATGTTGTTTAGTGTGGATTATGTTTTTGGGGGGAATATTTCATCCATGGAGCGTGAGGTAAATTGTTTCAAAACAGTGTTTTAGTTTAAATAACTTTTATTTGATTGTCTCGTATGGCCAGTGTTTTATTGTCTAGCAAATCAGTAGCAAAGGCAGTGTTTCTAAAACCTCTAGAAATTATGAGACAACAAAAAAGTATTTATCATAAAATCCAGTAAATAGGAGAAAACTAACAGCAGGACCTGTGGAGAGTGTGGGTGTTTTTCTTTCCTACCTGATACAGAGTTTACTGGTTTTACTCAAAATTATTTAGTTTCCAGTTTCAATAAAGTTTTCTCCATTTGTCTGGTGCGGTGCTGAAAACATGCTTCAGAGATTTTGGTCCATATTGACATGATGGAGTCACAGAGTTTGTCAGCTGCACAACTCTGATGTGAATCTTCATTTTACCACATCATAAAGGTGCTCTATTGTACTGAGATCTGGTGACTGTGGAGTCCATGTGAGTGCAGTGTTAAGAAATAGAGAGATTTTTAATGTGTATCTGCTCATTAGATTGTTTTATGTACTTTAATAATGAAGGCTTGTAGAGCAAGGCCACTTTTGACTCACAAGCTAAGTGCTCAGCCAGACTGAAAAACAGGAAGTTTTAGTGCACAGATATATTAATAGATAAGACACAGAAAAGAGGAACTTTTCCATATAAGCAATGTTTGAGACTGTGTGACGTGTAAAGTGCAGAAATAACACCATATAAGACACGTGGAGCTAAAAATGTTAGAGATCCTGCAACTGGCATTTGAGCTGTGCAGGGGTCTCTCTCTTCCAGAAGATGATTGAATAAAAAGAAATATAAATGTTTTAACACACTATGAGTCTGTTTTCTCTGTTCTATCACGGGGACAAAAGAATCGGGGTTAATATTTGGTGTTTCCGCCCGGTTCTTCGTGTGACAGAGAGAAGAAATGTGGCCGAAGGTTGGATCTGATATGAGGCGAACAGAACCCTGGTCTAAAAAGATTTAAAGGTACAGGCACAAACCTGTTCAAAAAGCAAATTTGTGCAGATTGGATGAATTCTAAATTATCTGTTCACTGAGTGATGATCTTAACTACTAAATTGGCTCAGTAGTGGTAAAACTAAATTCTTGAGAATAAAGTGAAGTTTTGAAGTAAGGATAATGAAACCTTGAGAATGACAGTACTGAGTTAAAGGTCATATGGTATTTTATGGTAAAAGAGACCAATGTGTGTTTAGGATAACACAGGATCATAGGTAATTGGTCAGTTTATGGTTTAATAAGTGTCAAACTCACGGGGTTCGAGAACCTCCTACCCCTCTGAGACGTTGGAAGGGGGCTCCGGCGTGGGCATACTGCAGGTGGCACCTGCCAAGAGTTGTGGGCTTGGTTTTAAAAATAGCCAATGATTGACAGGATCATTTTAGGAGACACTTATTTGTGAGTAAAAAGAGTAATTCCGGACGTGGAAGTCTGATGAGAAGGGCACCTAGAACTGGGCAAGGTGTCTAAGTGGCTCAGGATTTCAGAGAATCGAGTCAGTTGTGATTTTGAGTTCTAATGGAAAGTTGATTTTAAAGGAAAATCAGTGTCGATCATTTTGAAGTAATTCTGAAGATATTACTAGATGTGCTGTGCACAAGTGAAGAATCAGTTGTGTACATGGGGATACACAATTGTGTTGATATTGATGGATCGGCTGCGATCCATCTGATAAGTTAATGCTGGGTGCACTGAAACAAGAAACTGTTTTAAATCCTCACGGGCTGTAGTGAGATACATGTGCTGAAGATTACTGGACCCATAGAGGTCCATTTGATGAAGTTCTTGGGCAGATAAATGACAGAAACAGTTTTTGAATCTTGTGAGAATTTTGAAGCACTGAGACTGAGTTTACTCCGTGCTTGGTGCGCTGTGAGGACTTATATCACGGTTATAAGTCCAAAGTTTTATGCCCTGGAGGCCAAGAGTTGTGTGTAGAGAAGAACATGACTCAGAAAAGGACACTTATGGTCATATTTTGTCTAATTTGGGGAGAATTGTCCCATATGTGTTTATTTCTCTTCCCTTTTAAGAGGACATACGCAGTTACTGGCTGCAGTGTACTTCCTCTTTCTGATTTTAAATACTTTTTTGCCCCACTGTAATCTTTAACTTGTTTACAGATTAAGTTGTGTTATTAGCAGGGCTAAAAATAAACTGGATAATGCTGAAGTCTGACAGATTCAATGATATACACAATACACCACAGTGAGCAAGGTTTCTTTAATAACCACATAGATCACTGAAGCTTTCCTAATCCTAATAAAACACACACAGCCATGCTGAATTTACTGTATTATTATAATATTAACACATATCATGTTTAATGGTCAGTTCACTAAATGACACCACCCTCCACAAATGTGACCCCGATGATGCATATTTGTTGACCGTACAGCAAGTAAGCCATGACACACATGAGGCCGAACTGGACACATATGAGGACAGGAAAGAAAAGAACAGACAGCTTCACATGAAGTTCCAACGCAGTTTAATTTCCAGCTGATGACGATCACAAATTCTTCTTCCTTTCACAGCTGCTGCATCCAGCCCGGGTGCTTCAAACCGTCCTCCTAAATTAAAGTCTTGTTTTTGACTGAAACTTTATGCTGCCTCATCAGTTCTTAGAGAGCATCAGGATGTGTGATGGAAATATCTCTGTAGTGACATCACTTTAAACTGACCTCAGCCTCCAGCCATGCATGAGCAGCATTTAATCAGTTCATTTTCTTACTGAGTAGATACTGTGCCTACTGTGAGTTCACAGGCAAATGTGGTCAAAAGTAGATCAGACGTTTTCAGTTTTTCCATTCACATATCAACCCGAAGTGTCATTTTTCAACTGGCTTCTTTGTCTATTTATCTGTCATGTAAGCAAAGCAGCTGACTACACTCAGTAGAATGATCAGTCCTTTGTGTTTACTGGATGAACTTTAAAGGCGTTCTTTTCTCATGATGATTTGATTTTAATAACATTTTTCAACCCCATGACTTTGTTATAAGACTGACACGGATTAAAACAAATTTCTGGAGCCCCCTAGCCCCTACTAGGGGGCTCTCTAAATGGTGGGGAGGTTGTTATATCTTTGCAGGTGGTTCCAGAGTGTGGGGGTGCCTACTGGGGTCAGCGGGGGAGCTGGCCCCAGGGAGGGTCCGCTTGCCCCTCCCTTTCTTCCCTCCCCATCCTCAGCTGCCTCCCTATTCCCGCTCTACCACACCCACCCACACACGCAGGGCTTGGGGTGCAGGTGTGTCACCAGGGTGCAGGGGAGGCACTCCCCCTCTGTCCCCTTCTGGCCGCCTCTGCCTCAATTTTATTCTGCAACCTAGACATTCACATTACTCACATAACACATACATATAGGGCCTTGGGGGTGGGCACGTTTTACAGCATCCAGAGGATGGTCGGTGTACTCCAACCCACCTCTGGCGCTGGTGCCCTACCCTCAATTTTAAATGCATTTAGACACTAAGGGTTTTCGGGAAGAGCCGTGCTGCTCTCTGAGAGGAAGCTAGTACCATGCTCTCCTGAGTTTTAAATGCACTTTAGAACAGCACACAGCAACACTACATATGAGCGGGCATAGGGAGGTTTGAGGTCTTCACTCACCCCGGTTCTGTTAGCCGTCAGGGCTGGGGGGCTGGGAGGAGGTGCTGGCCGTCAGACTGGGGTCTGGGATGCGGGGCCTCCCTGCTACTGCAGATAAGGAGGTGGTCCACTTGCCTCCACCCCAGAGAGAAGGGTTACATGTCCTGGGTCTAGGTGCGGCTTGCCCCTCTGAGGGCGGGGTACCTGGACCTGGGATATAGAGTATGTTTGGGGAGTGCGACTGTCTGTGCAGTGTCTATTTGTGTCTGTCTACACGTTGGGTGAGTGCCGAGTATTTGGTTGTGTATATGGGGGTGGGAATGCATGTCTGTGTCTATATGTCAGGTTGGGTCTTAGACTCAACCTCTCTGGGTTCATCTCAGGCCCTCTAAAGTACGGAGGCCTGTCTCCCCTCACCACACTCCCTGCCGGTGGCTGATGCCCTCAGACGTTGGTGTGTTGGTGGTCCTTGTCGTCTGGGGCTGGGCGCTCATGTATGTACCGGCTCACTCCTGGTGGCCGATTGGCGGGGCCGGGCGCCTGTGGCCCGGCTGGGCTCCTTCCGGGGGATGGGATGCCCTCAGACCTCTGGGCCTGAAGCTCGGTCCTCTCTGGCACAGCTGGCTGCCGGCAGAGCCCGCGGGCACACCACTGCAACCCCCTCTGGCCTCTGCTCTGTAGCTGCGGGGCGTCCTCTCCTTTGGGGCTCTACTCAGCTCTTCCCAGGAGGGTGGCACGGTCCCCCCCCCCCCCCCCCCCTTTGGTGGTCCTCCTCAGGTCCTTGTACTCTGGGGCCTCTGGATATCTGGGGCCTGGATCTCCTCCATACCTGCTTCATGCCCTGGGGGACGGGGCTGTGGCCCCCCCCCCCCCACACTCCCTAGCAGATCATTACATGGAGAAACCTTTGGAATGCAAGCATGCTGATCCACACAGGTATGCACACAGGTGTACACACGGGTATTCACAGACGTGGACTACAGCTTTCTTGGCTGCTGCCTCAAAGCACACTGTGCGCTGTCTATCTTGCGTGCTGCACAATATCGTTTATTATTTAATATCTACTGTTATCTACTGCTAGCTAGTTTATTGTGATGGTGCTGTTTTTTATTATGTTGCTCTTTGTTGTTTGCTTTCTCTTCTGTTTTTTTTCTCCATACAGGTGATCCAGGTGTTTTGTTTGTTTGTTTCCTTTCCCCCTTTCTCACCGTCTCTTCTCCCCTTTGGTTTTCTTTCTCTCCCTCTCTTTCTTTCATTCTTTCTCCCTGTCCTATCCCCCAGTCATGTCTGTCTCGTTTGTAGCAACTGAAAATAAAATAAATTCATAATTATAATAAAGGTCAAACAAATGGACCAATATGGCAAGGCCATGATGATCCACTTGGTAAAATAAATCCGCTTGGCATCTTTCTTGGCCTTAAGACAACAATTCTGACGGCTATAGATCCAAACGGGACAAAATAAATAAATAAATGAATAAATAAAATAAAATAAAATAAAACAAATTTCTTTTGCTCAAGTAAAAAAAAACAACAAAAAACAGGTTTTAGATAAAAATCATGTTGAACCTCATTACCTCATCATTAGCGTTCAGTGTCATCAGTGTAATCAATCATAATCATTAATGGTGGAACAAACAACACATAACTTGAATTTATTTATGTGTGATATCTTTAGGATTAGGATTCAACTTTATTGTCATTACACATGTATAAATACAATGTAACGAAATACAGTTTGCATCTAATTAGAAGTGCAATCAGAGAAATTCTACAGTTAAGTTAAGCAAATATACAGCTGTACTACGGCCTAATGTATGGATATACTGATATATACAGATAAGAGTAGTATAAATGGGGCAATAGTTATGAACAGATTATGTACAGAGAGACCAAATATACAGTACATATGTACAGATATAGAGATGATCGGTATAGCATACAGATGTTCTATATTGCTATACAGATGGGCAGATATAGAGATGTACTATGAACAAATATACAGATTTGCTAAATATATACAGATGTGCTGGTGTGTGGTAACAGATCTACAGAGTCCTATGAGTATATCTACAGCAGTGGAAGCGTAGCGCTCTGAGCAGACTATAACAGGGAACAGTGTACGCACTATACCAGAGACTATATGTCAGTTTCCTAAACTATAGCAGTAAACAAGTAACCATTTATTGTAAAATAATTTTTTATAAAAGAACGAACTGAATGTATAGAAATGTATAGAAACAGAAGGCGTTCATTAAAACTTAAAATTTTGAAAAATTAACTATAGAAAAATAAAAATACATCTCAGGGTTAAGAAATTGTTGTCTTTTCCATTAGTTTCTTCTTTAGTTGCATTTTACTTGATATGACACTTTAAACTGTATAGTAGACTGTATATATTAAGTAAGTAAGTAAGTAAGTAAAATTTTATTTATATAGCAACTTTCAAGATATAAAATCACAAAGTGCTTCACAAGACCCAACAATGAAAAAATAACAAGCAAAATTAATAGAAAGCAGATTTAAAACATTTGTTTTTAACTCATTTTTTAAAGAGATCACAGAGTCTCAAATCGAAAGGAAGAGAGAAAAGTTCCAGAGTCTGGAGGCCACTGAACAGGAGGCTCTGTCTCCGTTTGTTTTCAGCTGAGTATGGGGCCCCACACACACTCATTCACTCACTCAGGTCGTGTGCATGCAAATAAGAAAACGTTTGAATAGGCGCAGGTCACCACACTGTCACCTGAGTTTAGGTTTATGTAAAATCCGCATGTATTTTATTAGTTGATTTTCTTATTCAGCAGATATGATTTGCATAATACAATAAGCAGCCAGATAGAAAAAAAATGTTGTTTATATATATTTATGCGTGTGTGTTTCAAAAGTCTGAATGCTTTCTGCATTCAGTTGCAACCAGGTGCAACTATGTGTCAGTGGTCAGTACTAGTTCGCTGGGCGTACAGTTAAAATGGTTTGCATATTCTTTAAGATTGTATGTAAAACATTATGTTACAATGCGTACACATGACACTGTCATAAATTTATAGACACTGTAGGATAAAAACTTTGGATAATCAAGTGCCCTGTCCTTTGTTAAACAGCAACCTGTGTTTGGTATCTGCATTAGTACCAGCCACCATCACTGCCACCACCCAGAGGCTGACAGTATTTAACTCCAACCCTCATTTTCAGGAGAAAGGTTCAGTCTACCTTCTACTTTGCTGTGAGAGCTGTCTCAAAGGAAGGATGGGTTTTTTTTCATCACTGTTCAGGTTTATCAGTGTTCTCTTCTATGGAGAGATCACTACTGACTTTAAACCATGCATTGAATTTTTCTACGCAGAAACGATACCACAGGGCATCAGTGGAGACGGCTACCAGGCATTATGTCAGTACTATGAAAGTCAATACCACTTTGCCACCCTGTATGACAGAAACCGCCGTATACCATTGTTCTCTGCGTATATACTCAGTCCTGGAGAGGGATCTAGGCCCAAAAATACAAACTGGATGATTGAACCACGGGTAAGCTATGTAAAATATCACTGTGTGATGTTCAAAGACAGTCATTTGAACTGCTCTCTTTTGACTGATACGGTATATTTTAAAGATGGTTTTCTTAGAGAGGATGAAGAACAATAGTTACAATGTGAAGGAATCGCTCGTTTGGATGTTAACTGTTTGTTGAAGTGTGTATTCTCTGCATTTTACTGCCACATTGTTCTCCATCACCTCAAACAATATGCAACACATTTAAAGCAGTTATTTTCCTCCTGCCTGTCCTGCCTTAGATATTGTCATACTATACCACATATAATGTAATAACTTAAATAACACAAATATAACTGAATAAATAACAGGACAAGATAAAGAAGAAAACATACACAAGATTAGATGATCTTTAATAAAACGATGGTTAAAAAAGTCTGTAGGATTTTATTTGCTCTCTCACATTTCAAAATGACATGACTGTGCAGTATGACAGTAATCTCTCAGTGTTACACATTCCCACAAACTCACACTGAAAGACTATTTGCACACACAGTATGAAGAATGATAAATAATCTTTGTAGCTTCTAAAGAAATAAAAAGTCTGTCTTTGTTGTCATTCAGCTGGTATCAGACAAAGTCAACACAGGAATGGAGTACCAAAGAGATCCTGACCAAAATGTGAAGAACAGCCAGGCAGTCAATGAAGACTATAAACACTCTGGTTATACCAGAGGCCACCTCGCCCCCAGTGGTCACCAACAGACAGAAGAAGACAAAGAGGCTACCTTCACCCTGACAAACATTGTTCCTCAAATGGAAAAGTTCAATAACGGTCCCTGGAAAAATCTGGAAGAAAGGATGGCAGAAAGACTTAAAGTCTGCACATCAAAAATGTATGTTATCACTGGAGTCATGCCTTATGTGAATGATGAACCCAAGATCAATAACAGGGTGACTGTTCCTGAGTACTTTTGGACTGCTTACTGCTGCCCAACGTTCACAGCTGGACTGCAGAATTACTTTCCTACTTTTGCTGCAGTGGGAAGAAATGATCCCAACAGTAAAGATGACATTGTGAAAAAAAACACAGAAGATGGCCATGATGTGATGGAGATGTCCTTGGAGGACCTGGAGAAGAACCTGCAAAAAGGGCTAAAGATGCCTAAAATGAGTCTCTTTAAAAATGAATGTAAGGAAGAAAAGTCTTTTTTCCTTTTGGTTGAACTAAAAAAATCAAATACTTGTCACTAAAATGTGTTAAGATAAAAGTGAAATAAATGAAATGAAATAAACAATAATAAATAAAACTGTAATGTTTTTATCATTAAGTTAAGACAAAAATATATTTTAGAAACATATAACATATCTGAGTTTCTTCAAAAAAATGAAAACATCGTACAGCCTTGTGCTGCACGACGGGTTAAATAATACATTTGTAAATAACTACCTATTTTCCTTTATTTTCATAAAGTATAATATTTTATTATATTTTTCACATTATATGGAGATGAAGTGATTAAATTTTGGTGGTGAAAGAATGCTCTTTGGAGGGTTTACATTCAATAAATATTCAAAAGGATAATTTAATGAGATGATGATGCTTACAGCCAGGGGCGATTTTAGCCCATTTTTGGTGCTTCAGCACCCCCCAAAATGAATCAAAGCACCCCCAAAGATTTCTTACTTTTTTGACAATATTTGCTGTTTGTGGGACACACTACTAAAATATAAAAAGCATACAGTACGTAATTGAGATGGAACATTTTAACAACAGAAATAGATAACCCCCACCCCCCCTCCCAAAATGGTTTGTTCCAGCTCTTCTCTACTCCGGCTCTGGTGCCCGAGACGCAGCGGAGCGGAGGTGGAAGCTCCTGCCTTAAAAGAGGACATATTAGCTGCATTTATGGGCTCAAAATGTGGTCATAAATATTTTGTACTTGTAAATCGGTTTTGTATGTGTAAAAAAAATTTGTGTGTGGACTTAGCCAAAAAACCCCTGCAAGTTACAAGTACGGATTTTGACCCTATTTTTCTTCCTTTCATCTGATTGGTCAATGTCATGTCAATCACAAACGTAACAATCCAATCAGAGAACAGATGGGTTTGGCTGTCGGACAGATGTCAGTTTGGCTTATATTTTATAAGTTATATTTTATTGTGTTGTGGTTTGCAGTGTTTTGTGTTGTTTCACTTTCATTTGTTTAAAAGGAAAAAGCTGAAAATTTAAGTAGTTAAAAGTTGAAATGTGTTTTTGTATTTTAGAATTTATTTATTACATTTTATGTGGAGTGAATACATAAAAGTATATTTACAGTGTCCCTTAGAGACAAAGCACGTACAAACTCCAAAACACAACGGAAGTGCTCCAGGATGCTAGGGGCTGTGTTGAGCTTTTGTTACCTCGTGGCTACACAAGCCAGGAAGTACCAACAATCGGATTGGGGGTGTGGTAGTAACAGATTAATGAAGTTTTTTTTTAATTATTTGAATATATATATATATATATGAGTGTTTGTGTATTAATACAAAAACAATAGACATGCTTTCGATTGTGTAATTTAAGTGATCTAGCTAGCTCTGTTTTGGAAGTTCAGTTAACACTAGAAATGTGTTTTGGAGTTTGTACATGCTTCGGAATTTCTAAGTGCTTTGGAGTCTCTAGGGGCCCCCATAAATATTTATATATAAACATACAGTACATAAAGAAAACCACGTTTTGTTTACATTACTAATTCCTTTTGTGCATAATTTTATATTGTTGTTGATAATTAATTACAGCAACAAAACAACCTGAAGAGCCGGTTCGGAGCCGAAAGATCCGGTTCTTTTTAGTGAGCCGAGCCGAAAGAGCCAGTTCTCTAAAAAGAGCCGTAAATCCCATCACTAATACTTTCCCTATTTCAGTAGTGGCTGGGCCGGAGAGAAGGGAGGAGCGGCTACAGCGGAGGGTTGGAGCAGAGTGCACTGCAAAGTGCCGAACCTCAAAGTTAAAAAAGCTAAAATTGACCATCCTGAGTCTTGTCAGATCCTTCAGGGTTACAGTCACAAGCCCAGAGTTCTTTTTTATCATTTTCAATTCTGTGATTAACCCCTGTGCCACTGATCCTGCTGCAACAGTCACAATGGTGTGGTGTCTCTTTAATGTAACATAAGTCAGAGGTTTATGATGTCATTAGAAGTGTTGGGCAAGTTATTTTGAAAAAGTAATTAATTATAGTTACTAGTTACTTCTTCAAAAAAGTAACTGGGTTACAACATTCTAAAAGTAATTAATTACTTGAAAAATAACTATTACGTTACGTTACTTTACGTTACTCTAAAAAAATGCTTAACTCTCTGGGGTCCAATTGCACTCAAAAAAACAGATTCAGGTCCTTCTTTCAAAGAACACATACAAATTTTGTTAGTTGTTCATAAATGTAATTAAAAAATACCAAATTAATTTGATTTTCTTTGTGTAAATTTAAAATTATTCTAAACCAGCAGAGGCTGATTCTGAACACAAAATGAATGAGTTTGTTGGGGCACTGGGGGTAGGGGGAGTACATTTTTGCACTTGCGCATTTGTAAACTCAAAAAACAAAATTCAAGCCCCTCTATAAGCTTAAACATTTTTTTTTATCTCACTCAACGCAAATGTAGCACTCCAGCATTACTGCAATTATTATTCGTGTGGTGAACAAACTCCAAAACACTTGCAAACCCCAAAACACAACGGAAGTACTCCAGGACGCTAGGGGCAGTGTTGAGCTTTTGTTACCTAGTAAGTACACAAGCCAGGAAGTACCAATGACTGGATTTGGGCTGTATCCCAATTCAGGGTCTGCAGCCTTAAAGGCTGCATTTTAAGGCCGATTACGTCACAGCGACACGACGAAGGCTGTCCCAATTCAAAGGCTGCTCGAAATGCGGTCCTCAAATGCGTCCTTCATTTCCCTGAATTTTAAGGATGGGTCGTGTAGCCTTCATGGCCCAACATATCCCAGATTTCATAGCGCGGCGGTGGTGTGGATAATTTTGCCAAAAAAACCCGGCGGAAGCGGAGCCGCCGAAGAGTGAACTTTCAGAAGTAAGTACTGAATATTATGTCACTTATTTATGTGCAAATGTTTAATAATGAAGAACATTAAAACATGACTGTTGGTCACATGTCGGCAGAGTTATGTGACGTTAGCGATGTTTGTACTAACTTGGTTTTAAAGCCTTTACTTTTAAATATACGCCGTTCAATAGTTGACTTTAATCTTACAGAGACTCTGATGATTTTATGGATAATTAAAGTCAGTCATGTATCCACAAACACAACAAGCTGAAAGTCAGTGATGCTGCTCGGTTTGCAGTCCTGAACATCACGGCACAAGCAGGATTCACTGCACTGTTAATGTTAGCTGTGTTATATTGCTGCCTCTGTTCGGTGGTGTCGAGCCAAACGCACTTTAACGTGTGTTTAAACGAGCTGACGGTTCACTCGTTAAGCTGAAAGAAAGATGCTTTAATCACAGCAGTCACACATGTGTCCACTGCACCATCTGGAACTCTTCTTGTTTAGTCAAGTCAAGTCAAGTTTATTTATAACGCACATTTAAAAACAACCAAGGCTGACCAAAGTGCTGTACAATAAAATACAAGTACATAAAACACCTCACTGATAAACCAATAAGTTAAAACAGTAAGTTAAACCTTGCTAAAGGCCAATGAGAAGAGGTGAGTTTTAAGAGCAGTTTTAAAAGTTCCTAGGCTTGTGGAGAATCTGATGTGAGGAGGTAAACTGTTCCACAGTCTGGGTGCAGCCACAGCAAAAGCCCTCTCTCCCCTAGTCTTTAATCTGTACCTGGGAACATCTAAAAGCATCAGGTCTGCTGACCTCAAAGATCTCCTGGGGCAGTAAATGCTAAGAAGCTCTGCCAGGTAAGGAGGTGCAGTACCGTTAAGAACCTTAAAAACCAGCAGTAAAATTTTAAAATCAATCCTAAAAGCAACTGGGAGCCAGTGGAGAGAGCAGAGGACCGGAGTGATGTGGTCTCTCTTTTTGGAACTGGTCAGCATGCGAGCAGCAGCGTTCTGCACCAGTTGGAGGCGATGCAGATAGGAACGATCTAAACCAGCATAAAGGGAGTTACAGTAGTCCAGCCGTGAAGTAATAAAAGCATGGACCACCCTTTCTAGATCGTTCCTGGACAGGTAGGACTTGACTTTAGCTAAAATCCGTAGATGATAAAAAGATCCCTTGACTACGGAGCTGATTTGTTTATCAAATTTAAAAGCACTGTCAAAAGTAACACCGAGGCTCTTAATGGAGGAAGTACATTCGGAAGTTAGGGGTCCCATAAAATCAAAGGAAAGGTCGGGGTCTTTAGGAAGCCCAAACACAATGACTTCAGTTTTACTTTCATTTAGATGTAGAAAGTTAAGAGCCATCCAAGTCTTAATGTCAGACAGACAGGAGAATAATGGCTGCAGAGAGTCCTTACAGTCTAACCTCAGAGGGAGGTGGATCTGAATGTCATCAGCAAAGGTGTAGAAGGACACATTATGTTTGCGCAGCACATCGCCCAGAGGGAGCAAATACAGAGTAAACAGCAGGGGGCCTAGTATGGACCCCTGAGGTACACCACAAGTTAAAGGAGCTCTGGGAGATGACAGTTCACCGAGGTGAGCAGAAAAACTCCTGTTATCCAGGTAGGACTGGAAAAACTTTAAAACAGTACCTTTCAAACCGACACAGTGTTCTAGGCGGGATAACAGTATGTTGTGATCAACAGTGTCGAAGGCTGCTGTCAGGTCTAAGGTTACTAGGACAGCAGCACAACCAGAGTCTACAGTTAAAAGCAAATCATTAAAAACTCTCAGTAAGGCGGTTTCAGTGCTGTGACGAGCTCTAAAACCAGACTGAAACTTCTCATAGAGACTGTTGTTGTCTAAAAATGACTGGAGCTGCCTGAGGACAGCTCGTTCCAGTACTTTGGACAGAAAGGGCAGATTGGAGATGGGCCTATAATTAGAGAGTATAGATGGATCCAGGTTAGGCTTTTTGAGGAGAGGTTGAACAACAGCATGCTTAAAAAGTGTTGGGAAACAACCAGAGCTGAGACAGGCATTGATCAGGACCAGAAGGACAGGTCCAACTGAGTCCAGGACCTGCTTCAGAAGACAAGAGGGGATAGCGTCAGTGGAACAGTTGGTAGACTTGACCTTGCAGACTGTTTTATGCAGCTGAGAAAGAGAGATTAGCTCAAACTGGTTAAAAGCAGATTGGCACGAGGGAGAAACACAGGGTTTGAAAGGTGGAGGTGGAATGACAGACTGCAGGGAGGAAATCTTATTAACAAAGAAATATAAAAAGTCATTGCAGAGGGTGGCAGAAGGTGTGAGGCAGGTGGACGTATGAGGATCAACAATGGAGTTTAAAACACGAAACAGAGTCTGAGGTTTATGGACATTACTGCATTACTGTTTAGCACTCTTAATTACACACACACTAAATCCTGCTTCTCTGGTGCTGTTGTGTAGCAGTGTGTACACCTGAGACTGTCACCTGTCTGTCTGTCCTGCACTCTCTCTCTGTTTCTTTCTCTCTGATTGTGGAATAAAAGTATGAACATGTGTTTATAAGTTACACTTGTGTTTGAATCCTGCAGCTTATCACACATTTGATGTCCATGTGTGACGACTGCAAGTGTCCAGAGTGAGGACAGACTGAGGGACCCACTGCTGCACATCATCTGTGAGGCTTTGCAGCCCTGATGATCCACCAGGACAAACTCAGCAGTGTGTGAGGAAGAGGAGGAGGAAGAGCCAGCAGCAGCTGACAGATGGAGAGAATAGACAGACTGTTCCCTGTTTGTGAAGGACTGCTAGGAAAGTTTAACATAACTGTCTGTGCTGAATCAGTCTTATTAGGTAATGTTCAAATAATGTGATCATCCCAGTGTTTCCAGTGTGGGAGAAAGTACTCAGAGTACTCAGGGCCTTCAAGTTACACACTATGAAAGGCAGCAACAAGTTTAATGTTCAGAAACCTAAAGTCTGTATCAGCAGCAGAATGGAGCTAAAATAAATGTTGGTTCCAGTTCTATGAAGCTTTGAGTATTTTGGATCAGTAGCTGCTGTGTTTGTTGCATCATATTGCTGTAACTGTTTATATGCTTTATATATTCTGAGCTAAGTTGATCTATAGTGTTACATCATATTCTATAAGGATGTTATGTGTTTGTAGACTTTCTGCCCAGTTTGACCCATTTAGCAGACGTCAGCCTGTTTAAGGCTCTGATATCTATTCTGTGTGACTTACAGCAGTTATGACATGGTCTGATTTTCTCACCCAATAAAGGAATATTTCATATATCAGTCTACTCTTCATTCTATCAGACACAGTTATCACAGCTCCTACATTTGCTTTTTACACATATATGTAAGCAATGAGCCAAATTTAGTAATGCCAACATGAAGGAACAACATTTGTCTCTTATATATGATACACCTATATATGCACTGTCAAAGATACTTGTCTTTGAGTGAAGATTTAAGGTGATAAGACATATAAATAAATGCAACTTGAATCTGTACTGAGGCTCAGTATTTGACACAGAGTTCATGTTCACTGCTGTAATAGCTAATAATGATTAATATAATAACTATAATATTGGCCATATTATATTTACATTACCAAAGTGAGATGACTTTAGTCTCATGAACAACATCTAATTGTTATTTACTAACTAATCTTAAATAACTGTTCAGTACAGAAATGAAGCCCAAAAATCATGTTTTACTGTCCTGTGGTCTCAGCCTCAGATACTTATCAAATCACACAAAGCTCTACTAGAAACAAACAAACAAATCAACAAAATATGTTCTCCTTCATTTCTGTCAAACAAAGTTGTATGACACGTTTCCAGCGGTTAGTATCGTGGTTGCTAGGCAACCTGGGAAGCGTGACGGAGACTAGTCCCATACAGACAAACTTGCCGTTTATTTTGCAAATCGAGCTCAACACTGCCCCTAGCGTCCTGGAGCACTTCCGTTGTGTTTTGGAGTTTGCAAGTGTTTTGGAGTTTGCAAGTGTTTTGGAGTTTGCAAGTGTTTTGGAGTTTGTACGTGCTTTGTCTCTTGTACGTGCTTTGTCTCTAGGGGCCACCGTATCTCTCTGTACTTTTTGAATAAAACTACACCTTGAGGTAAGGTAACATATTAATTTTTCATATATCCAATTGTGTATTTCTTTATGAGCTTCTCTTCTTGAATACTGATGTAGCCGGATGGGCTACTCGCCTTTCTTTTTTTCTCTCTCTCTCGCTCGCTCTACTGCTCTCGCTCTCTCCTGTGCTTGCTCTCGGCTGTGCAACTAGGTTAATTGGGAACCCACCTGCATATTGATTGCAGGGTGGCGTCAGCCCGTATAAAGCTAAGCCGGTGTTTTTCTGGATCATTCCTCCTGTGCATTCGGCACAAAGCAGAAGTAAATGCTGGCACACTGCGACGGACTGATCAGCAAGCGAGTAGATCATATGACAGCTACAGTGCGGCAGTTTCTGTTTTATTCCAGCGTTGCAGGGAGAGGTGCTCGAGTTATCTCCACCAGTGAGAGTATAACGCCTCCGGTCCTGGGGGTTTGATCGCTGCCTTCACCTCTCCGTGGCAACTCACCCAACCTAGCCGCTGTTGTGAGGGCTTCTCCTCGGTGGAGCCTGGAGGACTGTTGCTTGTAACCACGCTTCTGAGATTGGACTGAAGCGATCCTCTGCCCGAGTGTCATGCTGGGAACTTTAAATCGCCTCAGTTGCTGGTCTCAGCCTGTGGGGAGCCAGACCGACTTGCGATTGAGGCTTGGACAATTACCACCAGCACGAGTTGTAGTTTGACCCATGGGGCATAAGCCTTCCAGTGTGGTGTGTGTGCGTGTGATTTCTTTTATAAAAGTTATTAAAGTTTGTTTATTGTTTATTGTTATTATTTTTTGTTTATTTTAAGTGTGAATTTTATCATTTTTTTTGTTGTATTTTATTTTGAAAACCCAGAAACCGGATCTCATTCTAGCATTTAGAAGCTGCTTCCGCTCCTCACAGCACACGTTTGCACTGTGAGGGTAAGTTCTGTAATGAAAGGCTCTGGCATTTTTATGATTTCTGGTGTGAATGTTGTTACATAAGTTGCACATGTCGATGTATATAAGTTTATATTGATGTAAGGATATTACTGTGTAACCGAAACAAAGGGTGATTGCTGTTAAACAGTGTTTCTGCCGTATTCATGCTCTTTGGCAGTAAGCTTTTGTCGGCCCCCTAGTGGTTGCTGCGCATAGCAAGAAATGTGTTTGGACTTACTGTTTTTCTGTGCTTTTTGTGATGTTGCTTTACATTGTAGGAGCTACAATTGCTGGTACCATCAGAAGACACCTGTTGAGTGTGTTTTATATCTTCTGCAGGTATGTGAGCTGTTAACAGTCATCTTGTCTGTAAAGCACAAGCAAGTGAAAATGTAGTGCGCTACTGTTAATTTTCCACTGCAGCGGTCTCCAACCGTTTTTGCGCCACGGACCAGTTTATGCCCGACAATATTTTTCACGGACCGGCCTTTAATGTGTTGCGGATAAATACAACAAAATAAAACTAGTACCGGTACCGAAAAAAAGAAGATTTATTCATAACACACGTGAAAAGACCCAGGAAAACAGAGTTAACGATCAAAACAATAACAAAATAATGCTGAAAACCGATAAAAACCCTGAAAACCATACATTTCACACCTGAGCCTCAACTCTCGGGGCCCGGTACCAAACGACTTACGTACCGGTCCGAGGCCCGGGGGTTGGGGACCGCTGCACTACAGTGCAATGTTTAGCCAGTGATACTGTTTACTGAGACTTCAGTAGAAGGTATCCAGCAATGGTATGTATTACAGTCAAGGCATGCTTATTGTTCACGGAGCTGTAAATGGGCTGCCAAAATTTAATGAGATCATTCAGCTGTGCATAGTTGAGAAGAAACTGTGTTTCATAGTTAGGGAACTATGTTCTTGGTACAGGGAGCATTATGGTGGATTTGAGCTGTCTACCCCATCCACTAAAGAGCTGGCCATAATTGAGCTTGGTGACTTGGAGGACCCATATCCCCTTGCGGACTACATTGTGGAGGGACTACGCTTCGTGCTGTTAAGGGTAAATTTTCTTCAATAACATAGCCTTTAACATTTCTTAAATTTAGATTGTAAAGATTCTTAAAAAAGAGCAGAGGGGTCTCTGCTAGAGGATGCCTGACCATAACCTCTGGCTCTGGAAAGCAAACTCTTTGAAGGTTTCGCTTATAGTTGTGTCTGGCATGGAACAGCCAGACTCTCCATTGTCGTCCTGGAAGCTTCTTTCAGCCCTGGGAGACCCAGCAGCACACTTTCTTAGGTGACACTGAAAAGTTAATAAAAATAACACTGCTGGGTGAGCATACCTGAAGAATCATACAACGGCGCGAGAAATGTATGTGGTTTTAGAGCATGATAATGATAAACCTAACTGGAATGAAAATCCCTCTAGAGCTGTATTTATGTTCATTTAATATGCCATCATTTGGCTGTGCTTTTTCTGTTCGAGAGTAAAGGTTGTCCCATAATGGCAAGCCCTGTTCTCAGAATCATCTTTGGGGATGTGTCAGATTCCAGGAAAATGCATCTGGACTCTGGAATTACAGCAACATTATCAGAACTCCATATGTTGGTGAAGACATTCTTCGATTTGAAAGAACACTTCCGTTTGCAGTACGTGGATGAAGACTTTAATGTATATATGAACTTAACTTCACGTAGACAAACAGCAGTGTTTACACTTGCCAAGGAACTTCAAGCCCTGGGCCTTCTTTAGTTTCATCCTGCAGTGATGATACCCTATATACATCAACCCCTCATTCATCACAGGAAGTTCAACCAACAAGACAGTTTTCCTTGCCCAATGTGTTTGTGGTCCCTAAATTCACATATGACGTGGAATTGGAACTCCAGCAGAAAAACACAGAATATGAAGCAAATGGCACACTCTTCAAGCCTGGCATAAAACTGAAAGGAGTCATCCTTGATGGATTAGCTCAAGAAATGCTGAAATACACAAAATATCCTAAAGACTGTCAATGTGAAGAGGTGGCAGCAGCACTAACAAGGACCCATCCTTGTTTAGGATCTAAGACAGGATTCTGGGGATGGAAACAATCTCTGAAGTACAAAATGCAAAACTATCAAACAAAGCTTGGGCGGCTTGGCGATCCTGAAATCCGTGTGAGTTCCTTAAAGCACAAACTGCTGCCAACATCAAAAAACCAAGAAAGGCTGAGGTCTATTATGTCCCTTTACCCCCAAAAGGTGAAAGCACTGAAAGCTTAGAAACTGAAAGAGTGGCTCTATTCTCAGAAATCAAAAAGCAGGACAATGAAGCAGTGATAAAAGCAAAAATAGAAAGAACCTTCTCCCATAGACGACTAGAGATTGTGGAACAGAGGCCAATGATCAAAGACTTCATAAACAGATGGCCTGCCCTTTTCAAGGAAAGTGATGTAAGTAAAATGATTGTGTATCAACAAATTTAAGTATTGTTTGTTTTGTCAGAGCTTTTAACTATATTACAGGATATTTTTCTGTAGATGGACTGAAGATTTGAGCAAAAAACCCTTTTGTCTGTAGTTTAGCCAACTTATAATAAATTTAAACTAAACTTTGGTGAAAAACGTAGTGGTCCTAGTGGTAAGGGTGGTGACTTGAAGCCCTTTTTCCAGCAGCACTGCTCAGCCAAAAAAGCTCAGTACAGTGTGGGTTAGCACAACTCACAACAGTGTAGTTGGTTTTCCCTGCCAAATTCGTGAAAAAAACAACCAAAAAACCCCCAGCTCTAGTTAAGGGGTATTAGTTGCAGTCATTATCTTTATTGGAGACAGAAATAGCACAAGGTAAACAGTAACCAGTGTGAAGTATAATTTAGGAACACTACAGCACAATAATGGGGGTGATTTTCAACATGAACCACAATGAAGCAGGTACTAAAAATTTGGGGGGGAAATAGCGAATCATGCTATTGGAAAAGGCTGTCTAACCGAAAGGCTACCATCAAAGTCATGCTGAGTAGTGCTGTGTAGGGAAAACCCCTATAACGGTATTATAAGAAAAGGCTAAATTAACTGTGAATGCTGTTGTCATGGAAAAGGACACGTCAAACTTAAAATTCAGCTACAAACAGTTTAGGTCTTGACAAACTTCACGGATGGTTCAAATTTTCAGAAACTTTAAGTGTGTTGATTCAACAGTCTGTATTTAAACTTTTAGTTTACTATATTTATGTATGTTTTATTTCCAGGTGAATGCAGAGTTCGCGCAGATCACTACAAAACCCCTGCAGGCCACTTTTTCATTAATTTCATACATTGTTTTAGTAAGTATCCAAAACATACAAGTTTCATTATATAATTTTTCAAGGGATCTTATATCTGTTTTCACTCTTATATGCTTTTCATACCAGTTTCACACAAGACAGATACAAACTTTATAAGATTTATATATATCTTTTCCATATGGGTTGGCTCAGCTGGACAACTTAACAGACAAGCTGATGCAAATTTTTGAGGGCAGCAAAGGAGCAAAGGGCCAAAAGATCAAGGATATCATGGCAATCAGTAGTTTGGTCAGTACTAATGATAAACCCATCAATTAAATGCAATCAACCAATTACATTTTTTTTCACCCTTGCATTAGTGTGATGACATCGACTGGTACGCTTTATTTTCTAGCTTCAATTTGAGTTAGGTTCATCGCACACAACATCCTTATATATTCAAATAAGACAATATTATTGTGAAATATGTATTATTCTTAATAGTCATTGTTGAAACGTGTACTGGAGAGCACTTTTTAAGGGGACAGATTCAGCAAAAATTCAATTTTTCATTCCTTTGGTGCTGCCATGTAGGTATCTACTGCCTCTATAAAGACGGTAAATGTGAAGAAAACATTCATCAATTTTCTGTCAGTGTTTCAATTCAGTTTATTTATATAGCGGTATATCACAACAACAGTCATCTCAAGGCACTTCATAAAGTAAACACTTTTAAAGTAAACAGTAAGTAAACACAGCATTTTACAGTGGCTTGCAAAAGTATTTTGCCCCCTTGAACTTTCCCACATTTTGTCTCATTACAGCCACAAACATGAATCAATTTTATTGGAATTCCAGGTGAAAGACCAACACAAAGTGGTGCACACGTGAGAAGTGGAACGAAAATCAGACATGATTCCAAACATTTTTTACAAATAACTGCAAAGTGGGGTGTGCGTAATTATTCAGCCCCCTTTGGTCTGAGTGCAGTCAGTTGCACATAGACGTTGCCTGATGAGTGCTAATGACTAAACAGAGTGCACCTGTGTGTAATCTAATGTCAGTACAAATACAGCTGCTCTGTGACGGCCTCAGAGGTTGTCTAAGAGAATATTGGGAGCAACAACACCATGAAGTCCAAAGACCACACCAGACAGGTCAGGGATAAAGTTATTGAGAAATTTAAAGCAGGCTTAGGCTACACAAAGATTTCCCAAGCCTTGAACATCCCACTGTTCAAGCGATCATTCAGAAATGGAAGGAGTATGGCACAACTGTAAACCTACCAAGACAAGGCCGTCCACATAAACTCACAGGCCGAACAAGGAGAGCACTGATCAGAAATGCAGCCAAGAGGCTCATGGTGACTCTGGACGAGCTGCAGAGATCTACAGCTCAGGTGGGGAATCTGTCCACAGGACAACTATTAGTCGTGCACTGCACAAAGTTGGCCTTTATGGAAGAGTGGCAAGAAGAAAGCCATTGTTAACAGAAAACCAGAAGAAGTCCCGTTTGCAGTTTGCCACAAGCCATGTGGGGGACACAGCAAACATGTGGAAGAAGCTGCTCTGGTCAGATGAGACCAACATGGAACTTTTTGGCCAAAATGCAAAACGCTGCACATCACTCTGAACACACCATCCCCACTGTCAGATATGGTGGTGGCAGCATCATGCTCTGGGGGGGGCTTCTCTTCAGCAGGGACAGGGAAGCTGGTCAGAGTTGATGGAAGATGGATGGAACCAAATACAGAGCAAGCTTGGAAGAAAACCTCTTGGAGTCTGCAAAAGACTTGAGACTGGGGCGGAGGTTCAGCTTCCAGCAGGACAACGACCCTAAACATAAAGCCAGGGCAACAATGGAGTGGTTTAAAACAAAACATATCCATGTGTTAGAATGGCCCAGTCAAAGTCCAGATCTAAATCCAATCAAGACTCTGTGGCAAGATCTGAAAACTGCTGTTCACAAACGCTGTCCATCTAATCTGACTGAGCTGGAGCTGTTTTGCAAAGAAGAATGGGCAAAGATTTCAGTCTGTAGATGTGCAAAGCTGGTAGAGACAGACCCTAAAAGACTGGCAGCTGGAACTGCAGCAAAAGCTGGTTCTACAAAGTGTTGACTCAGGGGGCTGAATAATTACGCACACCTAGGGATGGGTATCGAAAACCGGTTCTTGTTGAGAACCGGTTCCCACTGTTTCAATTCCTTGGAATTGTTTGCCATTTTTGCAAACGATTCTCTTATCGATTCTAGTCGCCCCGAATGACGTCACCACGTTGCGGAGCGTCATTTACCTGGCAGGAAACATGGCGGCTCAAACGCTAAAAAGTTTGGTTATACTTTACGAGAATGGATGACAACAGGGCAACTTGCAATACTTGCAAAGTAGATATTTCATTTAAGGGAGGAAACACTACGAATATGCAAAAGCATTTGCTCACAAAACACGATGACCTTAAATGAATGTTGTGTTTTTAATTCCGCTCCGGACTCGTGAATCTCAACCCAGCAGCAGCGGTAAAGTTTGTACGTCCTCTCCCGTTAATACGGCAGGTAAATAATCAACTAACAGTGCATATTGTTTGTGTTATATTACATAACCTGCCATTACTGTGCGCTGCATTTAAGTGACCATGATGAGGGAGAGACAGTCTGGCTCAGATGCTGGCAGTATGAACAAAAGTGATCGGTTTACACCACGGTTGCTCATAATTTCATCTCTATTGACACCCTTTTCTCAACGAGAAGTCTGGGCTCGGGAGAGCCTGAGTGCCCTGGAGGGACTTTCCCTGCCGGATACACGATGGACGGGTGGCAGAACTGGAGGATCATGTGCCTGACGGGACTGTCGATCGAGGACGCTGAAGATATCTATCTATTCGGAACCATGATAACAGGGTTCATGCTGATCGGCGTTGGCTTAGCCCTGGTTTATCGGAGAAATAAGAGAGCGGAACCGGCTGTTCAAACCCCCCCAAGGCTGCCCGCTGGAATCGAAATGGAACGAGGCGCAACCTCTCACAACGAACGTAATATGGTCAACACCTTGGAGACGCTTGCAGCTGCTGTGAAGGCTCAAAACAACACCATTGAGCGTATGAGGGGAAACATCAGAGAGAGGCCTGCTCAAAATGAGACCCTTGAGCGACAGTTGGAAAACATCGCGGAACGGATCACTGCAGCTGTGAGGTCTCAGAATCAAAAGAACGATAACACCATGGAACAGAAGTTTGATACCATCATGGGGAGGCTCGCGACTCTCCAACGGGAGATCGAGAGGCCAGTGTCGGAGTGTTAAAGAGCAGCCTGAAAATTCTCCTGGGCTGCTCGCATGAAATTAACAAAACCAACATAAACATTGCGGATCCCCATCACGGCACCAGCTGCAGGCCCAAGGCTGGAGCCGAACAATCACTCCCTGATAACGACTGTGTTACGGCTATTCTTCCCATCCCATGCAAGGACACCTGGATTGGCTGGAGGACTGTTTACTTAGCCTGATAGGCCGAAGGACACTGTCTCAGCTGAACTATGGACACACACACACACACATATACACTGATATGCACACACATACACTTACACTGACAGGCACTCACTCATCCCCCCTCCCTTTCCAACGCCTTCGATGCTTGTTTCCTGCGAGGGAACGCGGCGGGCTGTGTGCCGCGCTGGAATGGTAGCGCTGTGCAGGGTGGCTGCTGTGTTCGCTTCGGATTACTCCTCACCCCCCACCCACCCCTGTGGCTTGTCATCTCTTCACAATGTTGTGTTGAGGACATTTATGTGCTTTTTTTGTGCAAAGGAGTTTTTTTGTTTCCTGTTCTCATGCTGTCCTACCATGGAAGCACAGCATGAGTAGGGGTCTCTTTTTCCTCTTGTACTTTCCCCACTGTAGTGTACATTTCAATGTTTTTTTCTCTGATTCTACCAATCTCCGACCTGTATCCCCATGTAATGTTTGTGCCATATGTGTAAGGTCGGGGGGAGGGTCCCATTTCACTGCAGGGCAACCTGCATGTGACGAATAAAGCTTTGATTGATTGATTGATTGATTGATTGAGTTGTCGCTGCAGTCTACCAGTAGTGTTTCCTTTCAGGCCAGGATAGACGAATGTCACCAAGCAGTGACTAAGTTTGTGGTCAAAGGTTTGCACCCATTTGCCACAGCAGATGATTTTCAGTAAGTGAATGTGTCTAATTGTAGGCAGGGACATTACTGAATATTCTTGTGTAATTGCTACAGAATAATTTATGTTATACTTTGTTATTGCTACAGAAGAATATTTATTTTATTATTTTACATTTACAATTTTTTTCCTGGGGACCCTGTGACACCCCATTGACCTTAGCCATTCTAAGGTCAGTGAATCCCAGGAAGGCGGCAGGTCCTGATGGAATACATGGAAAGGTTCTCAGAGCATGTGCTGACGAACTGACCGGAGTCTTCACTAAAATCTTCAACCTTTCCTTGTCATCAAACACCGTCCCACCCTGCCTCAAAACCTCCACCATCATCCCCATCACCAAGAAGACAGCTGTGGCCAGCCCAAATGACTACAAGCCTGTTGCACTTACGCCTGTAGTGATGAAGTGCTTTGAGAGACTGGTCTGTCAGCACATCAGGGCCGGTCTGCCTCCCTCTCTGGACCCCCACCAATTTGCCTACAGGACAAATCGATCCACCGAGGACGCCATCACCATAGCGCTCCACACTGCGCTGAGTCACCTGGAGCACCGAGGAAGCTATGTGAGAATGCTCTTTCTGGACTTCAGCTCAGCATTCAATCATATCATCCCGGAGATCCTGGTCCAGAAACTGTCTCACCTGGGACTCTCCACCCCCATCTGCCTCTGGATCAAGGACTTCCTGACAAATAGACCACAGTCTGTCAGACTCGGCCCCCACCGGTCCAGCACCATCACACTCAGCACCGGGTCTCCACAAGGATGTGTTTTGAGTCCCCTCCTGTTTACGCTCTACACATCCGACTGCTCCCCTACCCATCTCTCAAACACCATCATAAAGTTCGCGGATGACACCACAGTGGTTGGACTCATCTCAAGGGGGGATGAGTCGGACTACAGAGATGAGGTCAACAGACTGACTGAGTGGTGTTCAGTTAACAACCTCCAACTGAACACCACGAAAACTAAAGAACTTATCTTGGACTTCAGGAGGGGCAGAGCAGACCCGGCCCCACTTTACATTCACGGAGAGGGTACACTCCATGAGGTTTCTGGGCGTGCAGATCTCTGATGACCTCTCCTGGACTGCAAATACTACAGCGGTGGTTAAAAAGGCCCAGCAGCGTCTCCACTTTCTGAGAGTGCTCAGGAGGAACAACCTGGAGGAGAAGCTGCTGGTGACATTTTACAGAGCCACCATAGAGAGCATCCTAACGTACGGCATAACAACATGGTATGCAGGGTGCTCAGCTGCGGACAGGAAAGTACTGCAGAGGGTCATCAACACAGCCCAGAAGATCACTGGCTGCTCTCTGCCCAGCCTGGAGGTCACTGCAAACTCTCGGTACCTCAACAGAGCTGGCAATATCATCAAGGACCACTCTCACCCCAGCAACCAACTGTTTGAACTATTACCGTCAGGCCGACGGTACAGGTCACATAAAACCAGAACAAACAGATTCAGGGATAGCTTCTTTCCCAGAGCTATCACCGTAGTAAATAAGCACAAAAACAATTGAACCTGCTTAGCTATACCATACCGTCACTGCCATTATATTATGCTGCTATTCATACTGTCATTATATTAATGCTGCTATCCTGTATATATCGTACTTACTATTGTTTGAGTACTTGCAATTATTTTATTGTACTTTTTATATTTTACATTTATATTTATTATTGAAACTTGCACCAAGGGAGTGGCACTCCAATTTCGTTGTACTCTGTACAATGACAATAAAGGCTATTCTATTCTGTGGATCTCTTAAAGATCTCACTGTTGAGTTTGTAAGGCCATGTTACTCCTAAATTTCTATCTTGTTCAAAGAGAAGATATAAAACAAAGTTCTAAGCTAACCGACCTTAGTGTTCTCCTTTTTTAAATATCGATAAGAGAATCGATAAAGAATCGAATCGTTAAACCGAATCAAAAATGGAATCGGAATCATGAAAATCTTATTAATCCCCATCCCTATGCATACCCCACTTTGCAGTTATTTATTTGTAAAAAATGTTTGGAATCATGTATGATTTTCGTTCCACTTCTCACGTGTGCACCACTTTGTGTTGGTCTTTCACGTGGAATTCCAATAAAATTGATTCATGTTTGTGGCTGTAATGTGACAAAATGTGGGAAAGTTCAAGGGGGCTGAATTTTGCAAGCCACTGTATCTACAGCGTGGGCCATTTATATGGATACACCGTAATAACATGGGAATGGTTGGTGATATTAAAGTCCTGTTTGTGGCACATTGGTATACGTGAGGGGACAAAGTCTTCAAGATGGGTGGTGACCATGGTGGCCATTTAGAAGTCGGCCATCTTGGATACAACTTTTTTTCAATAGGAAGAGGGCAGCAATAGCAACACCGCAGGAAAAATGCCAGCACAGGCATCCAGTATCCGTAGTTTCAGGTGCTGCACATCTCGTATCTTCACATCATAGACAATGGCCTTCAGATGACCCCAAAGATAAAAGTCTAAGGGGGTCAGAGCGGGAGACCTTGGGGGCCATTCAACTGGCCCACGACGACCAATCCACTTTCCAGGAAACTGTTCATGTAGGAATGCTCGGACCTGGCACCCATAATGTTTCCAGCAAGATGGTGCAAAAACTCAAGGAACGTGCCAGCTTCAGTGCATAAAGAGGGAAACACATCATCATGTAGCAATTTCAAATATCCAGTGGCCTTGAGGTTTCCATTGATCAAATCAAATCAAAATTTATTTATATAGCACATATTAAAACAACAGTGTTGACCATAGTGCTTCATAGTCAGTAAAAGCATGAGACAATTAAAACAAACAATAAAACAGGACAACAAACAATAGGTAACAACACAACAAGCTAGAACAGCCAACTAGTTAGAATCAAAAGCGAAAGTAAAAAGATAAGTTTAAAGACGTGATTTAAAAGACTGGATAGACTCGGCAGTACGAATATGAACAGGGAGGTTATTCCACAGTCTAGGTGCCACGGTGGCAAATGCCCGGTCACCTCTCGACTTCATTCGAGACCTAGGTTGTGCTAGGAGCCTGTGATTGGATGATCTAAGTGCTCTGTTGGGATTGCGGTCGTAAACGGGACGAAACTATTGAGGAAAAACAGTCGTATATATTGTTTATCATGATTCTGGTTCTACGTGGCCTATCAACACAATTTAATTCAATTCAAGCTCAAAGTCTGTTAGTTGTCCTTCGTACAAGGCTGATGATTAGGGGGTGCAGAACCTTTTAGTCTGTGGGTCCAAGGCACTGGAACAGTTTACCATGTCAGCTCCGTTTAGCTGACTTTGTGGATTCTTTTAATAATCAGTTACAAAAAAAATAGTTACAAACTTCATTCAGGCCGTTTGTTGACATTCTTTTGTTATTTATATTTTTGTGGAAGACAACCTTTTTGCCGCCCTATAAAATTTTTCTGCTTTTTTTTTTCAGAGCAAGGGATTTTCAAGAAGCTTGAAAAGAAAAGTGACTGGACTGCTTTTGATTTCTTGAAGATGTTTCACCTCTCAGCTGAGAAGCTTTATAGGTTGAAGAAGCTTCAACTTCAACAATCCCAGTGACATGCCTTCTGACCGATGTAGAGTATATTTTATCTGAGTCTGGGAACAAGGGGAATGACTTGCCTATCAATAGGGGCGAGGTTCCAAAATCCCCCGTCGTGGTACGTGCATGTGGAGGCTCAGCTCGCCCTTCGCGGTATCTCGGCTGACGACACGAAGTATCACCATGTGGTGGCCTTGCTCAACCTGCTGGCCACCCGTCGCGTGATGACCCTTCTCCGGGACCCACCCACCCAGGGGAAATATGCCGCCCTTAAAGAGATGCTTCTTCGGCGCTTCACCGGTTACCTAAGGCCGCGCTCCAGGCTTCCTTAACAGGCGACGACTGGGTCGACCGTCTTCCGTGGGTTTTGCTGTGATTGCGTAGCGCGGTTAAAGAAGACCTCGGGGTTTCCCCGGCTGAACGGGTCCTGAGAGCCCCCCCGTGTTTCGATACCTCTGTCCCCCCCAAGGGACTAATTTTCTGTACCTGGCCCTGTGCACCACTGCTTGCCTGACACTTTTGTTCCGAGGTCGTTGGACTCTGCTCGTTTCGTTTTCGTCTGGCACAATGTCCATAGGACTCCGCTGTGTCCACCATATGACGGGCCGTACAGGGTTCTTAAACCGGGCAAAAAACATTTCATTTTGGACTTTGGCGGTCAGCAGGAGGTTATCTCTGTTGACAGACTTGAGCCTGCACGTGTTCTGCAAGATGATCAGGTGGTCCCGGCTCAGGCCCCTTGTCGCGGCCTGCTTTTTCCCCTAAGAGCGCCCCACAACCAATGCAGCCCGAGTTGTCTGCAGCTTTTTCTGACTGCCAGTGCCAGCCTTGCTCCCGGGCTGGGTTTCCTTCAGTCAGTTCCCCACCCCCCTGGTTCAGCCGTTCCGGCCGTTTGCTTAATCCCTGGGTCCTGGACTAGTTCTGCTGGGTGTTTGGGGGGGGATGTGTGGTGGACCACTAGAGGGCTCCACTCACACCCAGTGTTGAGGAAGTGTGTTGCTGTGTTTTGTGGCGCGATGTGTTCAGTTGAAGTATGGAGAGGAATAAAGGATGAGTGAGAACTAAGAGCTCCGTGTCATCCATGCTTACCTCCACATTATAGTTTTTATGGACAGAATTTCTAGGTGTAGCCTCAGAGTCTCATCTCTGTTTGTTGCAGAGGATATGGTTCTGTTGGCTTCATCGGGTGGTGGCCTGCAGCCCATGCTGGAGCAGTTTCAGCCAAATGTGAAGTGGCGGGAATGACAGTCAGCACCTCCAAGTCGAAGACCTTGGTCCTCAGCCAGAAAAGCTTGGAGGGCATACCACGGGTCAGGCTCGAGTTACTGCCCCAAGTGCACGAGTCTATCTTGTGCTTTTGTTCATGAGCGAGAGGAGACGGGAGCAGCAGATTGATGCTAGCAAGTGAAAGTATTATCATTTAATTTGTCACACATTTCTCACCATGAACTTAGTGACTTCAGTAACACTTATATCACAGGTAGGCTTTCAATTTTCAGTTCATTAAATATACTTGCTGAACCAATCTGGATCATTCACCTTATCATAACTAGATTAACCACCAGAGGGAAGAAGAAAACCACAAATAAAACAAAAGCGTTTCAACTTTGCCACTCACTTGTTTTCATAAGGCTCTTACCTGAGTCAGTCATAACTGGTCAATTGCAACAAAGATTTGAAGATGATCTGTTTTTGTAAAGAAGTAATAAACAGTGCTTCAAATGCGATTTTCTCCCTCAGTCAACATGTGAGGCTGTTTAAGTTTAGTTATTCAAACCAATTTATAAAACAAAATATACAGAGGAAAGACTTATTTATTATTAGAACCACAGGTTTAGCTCAGGGCTGAGTAAAATTCAGTCTTTGCCATCATTATCCCAGCATGAAGTTTGGTTGGCTTAAGGTTTCTGGGAGTTAATGTCATCAGGTTTGTTGTACACACTGTTAAACATAGCATGCAGATGAAGCGTTAGGTTTTATTTTTAATTAATTCAAAATAAATGTTATAAATACATTTTTTTTAAAAAGACTTAATATGTTTTAAGTTTTCATGGGCTCATTCTGACCAATCACAGCACATTTTCACACTTTAAATCTGAGCAAACATGTCTGAAGCAACCTCTGAACCTTCTCTTTATTTCCAGCCTGTACTGTTCTGGATGATTGACAGGGATATGTTAAACACAGAGTGTTTGCAGGTCTGCCCCAGGTTTGTGTCCCTCACAACTGAATTCTACTGATACACTTAAGTTGAACTAATTTATATACTTTGGTAACTAAAAACTCAAACATTCATATTGCTGAAGAGTTATTGCAGCTTTATTTAGTTCACAGTAGTTTCGTGCTTCTGCAGCAGGACTGAGGATGACACTGGGTCAGACTTTGGGAAATACCCCCTTGTGTCTCTGAAACTAAAAACAGCTAAAAATCTTAAAGCTATAAAATTGCTAAATAAATGGAAATGTGTGAAGCATATTGTGTGGTCAGTCAGCTGCTCTACTGTCTACACTCTAAGAAATAAAATGTTGCATTTACTCCACCCAGTTATGTCAACCGGTTCCACATAACTGGGTTAGTGAAATATAAAATGTATGATACTTAAAATTTGTTGTTCAAATTAAGTGTACATCTGTCAAGCTTTGGCTAATTAAATGCAAATCACAAGAATGGTGTTGTATTAACTAAATATCATAATGTTGATCTAACTAACATGTTGACTTAAATTGACAACACTAAATAAAATCTACTCAACCAAAACAAGCCCTACTTACTCTATAAAATAAGATGTTGCATTTACTCCACCCAGTTATGTCAACCGGTTCCACACAACTGGGTTAGTCAAATATAAAATGTATGACACATTTAATTTGAACAACAAATTTTAAGTACATCTGATAAATTGACTAACCCTAAACGAGCTCTACTGAAACTATAGGATTAAATTACTTACTCTATTTAAAGTAAAGTGAATAAATCAAACACAATTTTATTCAGTTAACCCAACTTTAACTCATTCACTGCCATTGATGTCTATAGCCGTCAATTGCAGTGAATGAGTCAATGGGTTTAACTCATTCACTGCCAATGGCTGGCAGTGAATGAGTTAATAACACTTGGTGTAAAATGTGCTGAAGCAAACTTTGAGCTGTTCAAAATTCTAGATCAATGCCTTTTTCCTAAACAAAAATATCTTCACATATATGCAAGTGCATATTAAGTTCAAGAAGACATAATACAGAATGTTAAAATCAAGTTATTAAAACTGGAAAGTGTTGTGATTCCAACATTTTTAACATTAACATGACTTAATTTAAACTTGCTTAGGGTACAATGGAAAACTCACAATACAGTCCTATAAACAACAAGTAGAAATGATTTTAGTGGCATTTTTGTCCATATTTAAAAAAAACTTTTTTTTCCCCCAAAACTTAAAATGAAGTCCAAACGTAGGAGCAGTCCTGTTCAAAGTAGCTGGATGGTGGTAAAAGTTCAACATGAACAAAGCATGCCAAAAAGTATGAGGCCTTGCAGAAGTTCTTGCGGAATTCAAACTGAACAGTTTATAAAGTGCAAGGGTGCATGGGTTTGAGAATCTTGTAATCAGTTCAGTGTCCTCTTTAGTTCAGTGCAGGCCGTTTCACTCAAGCAGTTTGTTTTTCAGAACTTGCACATTCATGGATAGGTTGTTCCCATCCAACTCCATCAGCACCTTCTGAAGAAATTCAAATATGTATTTCAGGTGCTTTGGGTACCTCAGATTTAGACTGTAGATTAGTCCAAGCAGGAGGGCACACCCCTTTGCCACATCACTAAGAGCTTTCAGCACAGTGTATCCTTCTATGATGACACCAATGTCCTCAGGTGTATCTGCAGTCTGCTCCTTCATGTCTGACAACACAGACTCCTAAAGTCAGCTGCTCCGTTTCTCTTCTTGCACTAAGATCCACATCCTTAAAATGAAAACAAAGGGGGGAAAAGCTAATTGCATATAGATACATATGAATAAATGAGCCCACCTTCAATTTACTATCCCAAATTAAAAAAAACAAACAAACAAACAAACTGATCTTTCCCCTTTTCCAACTTAACAAGAATTCCTTGAACAGGTCATCTGGCTTTTTAAGTAGACACAGATAGTTTTTAGGACGCATTCCCGTCGAACATCAATGCTGATATTCTGGTGGAGATAAGAACTCAATGTGAGACAAGATTTTGGTTCTTTTCCACCTCTTCCCAAACCAAAGTCAAAAATATTAACAGATGAGTGATTAGCGATGAGTAATTAAACAATGTATACACATCTCACATTAGTGACATTCAGTGAGGTTAATGATTGGTTAGGCACTGACTCTTCTGAGTCAGATCAACAAATATATGAACACAAAACTAGAAGCTTTTCAATTTTGACAATACATGAAAGCTTTCACTTTTGCTTTAATCAATTCTAGACTGTTCAACAATATAATTATTAATTGTACCCCTAAAAATGTTAAAATGAAATAGAAGATTAGAACTCGGCAATATGGATTCAAAATCCTATCACAATATTTTCTGGTATTTATTACGATAACAAGAGTTACAATAAAAGATAACAGTAACCACAATCACATCTGAGCCACTTTTGTTGCATCTACTGACAGACAGAACTAGCTGACCAACGTAAAATGAAGGGGGGACACACAAATTGTCACTTTGATAATCAATGGAACTGATACAAGGAGTTAAATGCATTACATATAGCTGTATTACACATAATGCTGCATTTTAATGACACAAGATAAATGCATGTCTTACACTTTAATCACTGATATTAACATTAAACCAGATATCAACACGGGGTAGAATTCCTTCAAACAATGTAGCAACTTATTTGATGCATGTTTCTAAAATACACTATACATATATTTCATTCTTCAAACGGATCGGATCGCTGGCGCTCCTGGTGCTCATTACTGACACCAGGGAGCATGCGCAGTAGATGTTGGGAGTAATTTTAAAGCTGCAGTTCTTAGTAGGCAAGTTGCAGCTTAACATGAATCGTAAAACATTTTGGGAAATTACACCTAAGTGGGCCCAATAATATTTGTTAAATGCCTGACTACTAACACCTGTGAGAGGCATACAAGCTAGAATGCTAAAAAAAATTACCAGACATCATTTGTTTTAAAATAAAACATACAGAAGTGCTCCCGAAAATGTCGGATGTTTATCATTTAGTACACATTAACCAAATTTGTCATCCTTAAATGGTCGTACATACCAAATAATCCTCAAATGGCAATGGATTTTATCCAGGCTTCTGAGCATGATGCAAGTTTCGGTTGAAAATGGCGGTTGTTCAAACTTCCACACTGCACATGTGCAAACTGAGAAGTACGGAGAGCCTGTTAGGACAATCCTCTTCAAATTAAAGTGCTGTTCATTTTAAATGAACTTTTTACGTTGGATTTAATGTACTGCATTTTGTTGTATTGAAATATTGTGTTATTAATTAAAATCAAAACAATATCCTTGTGTTTAGAGTTAAAAATCAATTGGTGACATTAATTTTAACCATAAAACGTTTACATAATGCTAGCAACATCAATGTATCATTTCTTAGAGTGATAGTGAGTTCATTGATGCATTTCTGCACTGAGAGAAAATGTGTATGAGAAAGATATTTTCATACTTTTATAAATGTGGCTACATTTCCCTATCAGTAGTGATATACCACTGATTCTGGTCCTGTGCCTGCAATTTGGCAAAAAGGAACTCTTACTTCAAGGATGGATGTCAGTTACATATGGACCCAGCAGACTTGAGTTTGCAGGATATGTCTTCCCAGCGTCAGTGTTATCCACACGAATCAATTTAAACCCAGGGTATTTTCTTTAACTTTCTGATGACTATGACCTACTCCCTGGTGTTTCCCGACACTGGTTTGTTAGCTTAAACTGTAACCCAGGTAAGAGCAAATCCGCCTTATGAGCAGTTTGGGATGGGCAGCCTGGTTAAAGAGTTTCTCCTCCTCCCTCCTGGAAGTCATCACCTCATGGTTGGACTGGTCCCTCTTTGCCAGTTATTGCTACAAGCTCTGAAAGAAGGAGGAAGTGGAGCTCCCACCCTACCCCTAATCCACACCAGTGGAGCTGTGGATTCAGGTGGTGGAATCCACAGCTCCACTGGTTTATGCTGACACCAGGTCTCTGGTGGAAACTTCGAGGATGAACGTTTCTCCTGTGCTCTTTATGAGTCTGGAGAAATTAAATGGTAAATGGTCTGTATTTATATAGCGCTTTACTAGTCCCTAAGGACCCCAAAGCACTTTACACATCCAGTCATTCACACATTCACACACTGGTGATGGCAGCTACATTGTAGCCACAGCCACCCTGGGGCGCACTGACAGAGGCGAGGCTGGACACTGGCACCACCTCTGACCACCACCAGTAGGCAACGGGTGAAGTGTCTTGCCCAAGGACACAACGACCAACACTGTCCAAGCCGGGGCTCAAACCGGCAACCTTCCGATTACAAGACGAACTCCCAACTCTTGAGCCACGTTTGCCCCATTAAGCCTGACTATTATGAGGAAGGGTTTTGTGTTCCAGACCCGGCCACTGAAGCAGATATGCGTTTTGTTTCTGACCCTGCAAACAGTAGAAAACTGAGTTAAATGTTGCTGAGCCTACTACCTGCTTTTTGTGAGTCTGTCCCATGCTGAAGTTCATATCTCTAAATTGTGTAATAAATTTTGTATTTCCAAGCTGTCCGATAATTATGTAGCGAGTAAAAGCCACCGAGTAACCGCTAAGAGCCTCTATACTACTCGTGCAAACTTTCAGGCCCAAAGCTCTCACAGGAACGAGCCCAGAATAAACGGGACAAGAGGGTCAAATATCAGTCAGATACGTTAAAATTTATTATTTTAAAAGAAAACAAAGGGTTTGCAAAAGGCCTAAAACATCAAAATGGAAAAGGTCACTAACGACCACAATATAGTCTTATTGGTGCAACCTGCCAGCAATGCAACTTTCACCTGTGGGCTTGCTCTCCCTCGGCGGTCCCAGATGCTCGTTGCTTTAAAAGAAACAAATCCACCCCAAATAAATCCGAGCCCAACAGAACACTTATTGCATGCACTAAGTGTTTTAGTTCAGGGAATAAATGGTGGCACTAAAATCACTCTTAATAAAAGGTATTCACCACAAATCCACACAGAGCACCTCTAAAAGACCTAATTCCCCTAAAGTAAGAGCCCAGCTCAGGGATTGCACACTGCCCGACTAATATTGCACCAGCCCACTGAAAATAAAAACAAACCCAGCATAAAAAACAAACAGTTTTAAAAGGTGACCCTACTCTAAAACCAACCTGGGAGAAAAACTCAACGAAAAACAGGAGGAAAAAACAGTGACAAATTCACATGTGCAGCCTGTCCTGCAGGAGGAAATACAAAATAAATTAGATTGTAGCGCATAAATATACTTTTTATTATGTCAAATATATTAAGTTAACATACCTCCAGCAGACAACTGTGTTTGCTGCACACCTGGCTTGTCTTCTAAAATCACTACTAGAAACATAAAATACAATAAACATCAAATACATTTCAACAAATTTAAAAAAGCACTACAAGATAGTGATGTGACGTTCTGCATCGAGGCTTCGAAGCGTGTGTCGAGTAATGGAGGGGGCGTTTCCGCGATGCGCGTATCGAGGCTTGCTTCATTTATGGGAGGAGCTGAAAATGATGACGTCCGAAGCCTCGCTGCCCGGCTGTACCACGTGACTGGTTCATGAAGTGGTTCGAACTTTGCTGCGAGATATGACAGCAATATAAACCCCTCAGACTTCATTCAAAATGTGGGTGTTTGATGGAGAGTTGTTAGTGAGAGTTTGGAGACAGTTTGGAGGTTTATGAGAGTGAGGAGAGAAAGTCAGGAGAGAATGGAGCCAGCTAAGGAGAGGAGGATGTCCTCCCCTGTGTGGGAACATTTTGATCTCATTACTCCCAACAAGGTATGTAAATTTCTACAGAAGATGTATTTTCATAATACTGATGCTGCAATAGAATTAATGTTGAGCTGTCTTTACTTTTGTACAAGGTGAAGTGTTTGCTATGTGCCAGGGAGCTGGGATATAACAACAACACCTCATCCATGCTTAGGCACTACAGAGCTTTGCATGAGAATAAGAGGAACACCGATTGTGGAGCAAGACCAGGTGAGCCATCAAATGCCATCATAATACAGCATGCAGTAATGTTACTAAATGATATAACAATATTATACAACTGTTATAAGTTACGTGTGTGATATTTATATTTGTGCTTTGTCTTTATTGTCTTTCCTCAGGAGAACAATCTCAAATAGATGAAGACCTGGTCAGCATGGTGATTGAGCCATTTAGCATTGTGGAGGACAAAGGATTCAAAAGATTTGTTAAATCATTAAATCCTAGCTATGTTCTCCCCACTAAAAAGGTCATAAAAAATTTAGTTTTTACAGAATAAAATGTGAACAGGCAGGACTGAGGCTCAAAGCCTCAGTGTGTAGCTGTCCATACCTCAACGTTACAAAAGCACAACCACTGTCCACACCCCAACCACACCTCACCTGACAGTAAATGATCATTTCCATTTTAAGCATTTCCAAATGATCATTTTCCATACTGCCAGTATAAATATACACAGTATACTGCATCACTACAATATACATGTTTTACACACTCCTTTTGTTGTTGACATTTACAGGCTGTGTGCAAAATGCCACACTCTTCAAATTCATGCCAACTAATATTTTTACGTCCAGTAGGTGTCCTGCTAGAGCAAATGAAGCTTCAAGAAGCTTTGCGCTGGGGTGAACCAATTGGATGAAAAGCTTCAGTGCTTCATGAAGCTTCATCTGCCCATCACTACTACAAGAAAAACAGCCTGTACCTCGAACCTCTGCTGTGGAGGTTTAAAACAACCGTTTGTGTAGAAGACAAAACTTCTCAGGCTCTTCACCTACTCACACATCCATTGTTCACAGCCGCTCGTCAGTACAAATGAGAGAAGAAGAGCACCTGCTGCTACTTCCTCTTTTATACCCTCCCTTGGAGCCTCTGGGTCCTAAAGCCTTCCCATTACAATTAGAAGGAGATTGGTATTTCATGGACAGACATTAATGCTTATTCAGGTGGTTCTTAGGCAAGCAGTGATACCTAGTGTCTCCAAAGCCTCAATTAGTGACGTATGCGCTGGTGTTTGTGCTGTTTCTGAGGCAGCTAGAAAAGAAACAATATTTTCAGCTTCAGAGCCGACAGTTAAAGGGATTTCGTTTTCTGTGGAGGAGCCCAGGCAGCTTATTCAGGGACAGTGTTATTCAGTGTTTTATGTGTTTCAATTGTTAAGCGGGCTCACAAAAAATATTTGTCTTTTGTTCCTCAGTGTAGAAACTATTAGTGAGATTCCTGATTGCCCTGGTTGCTCCTGTCCTGTTTTGGCCTCCTCTGCAAATGTTGACAGTGCATCTGAGCTGTACTGTTGCCTAGCACGGGGCCCCTGCAAAGACTGTTTATTGTACTCCTGAGGTCACATTCTCTAAGACAGTTCGTATTCCTGAGGTCTACAGAGACTCTTGTTTGTGCTACAAAACTGGTTCTCTCAGAGTCTGTTTCTTTGCCCAGCGTCTTACTCTGGACCCCTGGAGGATTTTAAGCCAATACAGCCCCAGCCTCCAGTGTTAGCTGGGTGCTCTGCTGAGCCTGTGGTTATTCTCCTTTGCCATTGCCAGCCACCTATTAGCACACCTTTGGTGGTTTGATATCACCTTTGCCAAAGGCGGCCCCCCACCAAGCCTCCAGAGGTGGTCCGTCACCTCTACCTTCAGCAGAGTGTCTCTGCCACTTCTGGCACCCTGTCCGGCAGCTTGGTGGTCCGGCAACGTATTACATCACCTTTTTTGCCACTGTGAATATCTGGACTTGACTCCAAAGGGTCTCTGCCAGCAAAGTCAGCCTCCGTCCAAGCCTCCCGAGGGCCTCCGACGCTGTCGTCAGCCACCTGTTTCAAACTCTTCTGTTGGGATAAATCACAGTATTTGTTGAATAGTTGAGTACTTATGGAGATAAGCTCATCAATTAGTAATTAGTTACTAATTACTGATTACTTCTCCAATAAAGTAATCCCATTGCTCTACTGATTACTTATCATATCAAATTGAATTAAATGGAAAAGTCTCTTTTTAAAAATTGTTTTATTAGTTTTAATCTTTTAACTTCATGCACATTGCATCAAGCAAAAATTTAATTATATGTTACAGTCTTTCACATGAAGAAATTTACCATTTAAACCTATGTTCTGCATATTCCAGCATATCAAATAAAATAATGTTTTGTGTTTACACTCTTTCAAATAGATGCAAGTAAAACTCAGCAAATAAATGAATAAAATCAAAGACTCAGCAGCTCCTAAATCTATTGTCACCTGTTTAGCAGGAGTGGGGCGGGTGGAGGTTTGTCCACAGCACTCATGTCAGTGGGGGGATCTGGGGGTTTCTCTGTGAATGTCACGTTCCCGTGGCAGCGTGCTCGCTGCTCGCTCAGAAAGGAGTTTTCTTCCCACGCAGAGTAACAGCAGACGCTAATGTGTTGTCACTTTTTACAGAATCAAACTCAAAGTAATGTGAGTACGTCCAAGCTTTAAGCGCTGCGTGGTCGTACTCTCTCCATCACTCCATATTATCCATTGTTGACCTGCACACGTCTGTAACCACAACATGCTCGTGCGTCACTGTAATGACACACTGTCACAAACTAAATCACGGTTTAGTAATGCAGTAACGTAGCGTGCTTACAGGAAAGTAACAGTGGTCTATTTTCTTCCTTGCTATAGTAATCCTCACTTTAGTCGTTACTTGAAAAAAGTAATCGGATTACAGTAAAGCGTTACTGCCCATGTCTCATCATCCTGTTCCACCTGTTGTCCCAGTTTTTCAAATGAAGGCTGTGGGGACATTCTTACTTTCTTTGTGCTTTTAGAAAAAATCTGTAATATGAGAAATGTTTCTCTTCTCTGGCGTCTTGCAGTGTATTCTTACTCTAACTCAGTCTGGTATTTTAGAAAGAGATGGTCAAATTAATTGACTATGTGAAAGCATCCTTCTGCTCTCTGACATTTTACCATTGTTCAAAAATATCTTGCAGTCTATCAGTCCCTGTGTGCTCACCATAATCAGCACTTCACTGGTAGCTGGTCAAGTCCCTGCTTATTTTAAGAACGGTTAAACCCACCTACTTTCAAAAGACAAAACAAAACATGTGTGTTTCACCACATGAACCAAGGTGTGGAATTAAGGCTTGGGTCATTATCAGCAGAGGTCTTGGGTAAAACCATTGTGAGACCTCTGCCATGTGAGGCAGTCCATCATGACTTTAAGAACTGAAGGTCGCCCCAGGAAATCAAGACCAAGAGTCCCTCTGCTGCTGAGGATACATTCATCCGAGTCACCAGCCTCAGAAATCACAAGTTAACAGCGCCTCAGATCAGAGCCCAGATAGATGCCACACAGAGCTCCAGTAGCAGACACATCTCTACATGTTCAGATGAGACTGTGTGAATCAGACCTTTATGGTCAAATAGCTGCTAAGAAACCACGACTAAGGAAAACCAACAACAAGAGGAGATTTGTTTGGGCAGAGAAACACAAGGAGTGGACATTAGACCATCTGTGCTTTGGTCTGATGAGTGCAAATTAGAGATCTTTGGTTCCACCTGATGTGTCTTTATGTGACGCAGAAAAGGTGAACGATGGTCTCTACATGCATGGTTCCCACTGTGAAGCATGGAGGAGGAGGCGTGATGGGGATTTATACAAAACTGAAGGTACACTGAACCAGCATGGCTACTACAGCATCGTGCAGTGATATGCCATTGTGTCCAATTTGCTATTTTTCCAACAGGACAATGACCCCAAACACGTCCAGGCTGTGTGAGGGCTATCTGACCAACAAGGAGAGTGATGGAGTGTTGCGCCCGATGGCCTGGCCTCCACAGTCCACCTGACTTAAATCCGTCGAGATGGTTTGGGATGAGATGGACTGCAAACAATGCTCGGCTCCACAAAGCAGGGTTTATCAGGGACTACCTCCAGAATGAGTGAGTGGAGAGGGTGGATGGGCTGCCTGCAGTCCTGACCTCAACTCCATCAACACTTGTGGGATCAGCTTGGGTGTGCTGTTCATGCCAGACTTATCAGCACGTTGGCGAGACAAGACCTTTGGTTTCTTTATTTTATTGTATTCAGCCCATTTTAATTAAACTTAAATCTCCTTGGATCTACTGAATCTAATTTAACTATTGGTTACTTCTATTATTTACCTTGTTGCTGTCATTTTTTGAAGTAACCAGCCGATCAGTTCTGTTAGCGTGTGTGCTTTGCTCTGCTGCTGCCATTCTTACAAAACACATATTTGTGGATAGCTGTGAAACAAGAGGACATGGATGTTGTGGACAGTGAAAATATGAGCACTGACACTTGGCAGCTGTCTGATACAGACCTGAAATCTTTCTGGCCCTGCCTTGTCATGGTTCAACTTTGAGAATGGCAAAGCAGACTCCACCACCAAGAGAAACAAGACAACCTGATATCATGGGAAAACATGTAATAGACCCACCGGGCCACTGTGTCCATTTCAGGCTTTGCCTCTCCAAAGCATCAAATAGACACCCATGCAGAAGTTGCAGTAAGCTGCAGTATCAGCAGAGGGAGATATTTTATTTCAAGCCAACATTGCAATAATCACAGGAAGGCGTTTACACAGACATTTGTAACACATGTACGCATAAATACTTGTTAGCTGCCTAGTGTAATCATTTCTGGTGATTAAATAGTTTTACATTTATTAAATATATATCTCCCCCTGCTGGTATTGCAACTTCTGCATGCAGTAATTGAACTTGTGCACATGTGTCCATTTGATGCTTTGGAGAGGCAAAGCGTGAAATGGACATGGGAGCGACATGTCTATGACACGTTTCACTGTGATACTGAAGAGTTTGGTCACAACCGTCTGGAGATGAAACATGACAAAAGACATTATTTGGAAGAGGTCACTGTGACCACATGTATAGCATCATGGAGAGGACATGGCAGTTGGGGAGGATGCTGTTGGCAAGGCTTCACAAGGTCCAAAACACCCACAGCACTGGCCCAGTTCATACTGGACCAGGTGAATTAGATAAAGGTGGCCGGTAGCTAGATGGTTATTTTCCTGAGGAATCTCAGAGAAAGCCTTTAAACATAAAATAAATATATATAAAGAAATAAAGTATATATATTATATACTCTTTTTGCACTTTCACTCATTTTAGAATCCACCCAAATACTGAGCCAGAGACTTACATCATTTCTCAGTGCACACACTCACACACACAAACACACAACTACACAGTGGTCTGTTCCTCGGCAACTGCACAGTTACTAAGAGACTGAATGCAAAGAGGCAGTGTTTCCATGGCAATGCTTGTGGCTGAGTCATCTCCACTGCAGTACATGCTTGTATATGAGTTCACATATATTTGACTGTGATTTAGTGGACACTCATTTGTATGAATACAATATGCAGAATGTTCAAACCCAGATTATGACTTGTGTTGATAATGTCCCACAGCACAGGGCTGTGGGCTGTACTGGACCCACAGCAGGCTTTTAACCTGAATTTGAATAAAGTGTAGGATGACCCAGGGATTAAAACACCAAACTAATTGCCACCACCCCCGCCCCTTTTTTTTAAATACATATTTTTTGTTATATTAATACATTGCTGGTGAAAAAAGAAGCAACTTTCCTTTTTATTGGGTGAGTAAGCATTTCGTATTAGGCATGTGCATTTGAATACTGATTTTCAGTTTCTGCTGCCTATTTGTAAGGCAGAAGAACAGCTTGAGTAAACCTGTGAATGGACACTAAAGGTGACCTTCCAAGTGTTTCTGATAGAGTTGTAGCCCATCCTTTCATGGAGCAGAGTTAGGCAGCACAAATCAATGTTATTTAATTTAATCGTGTTTTAGATGAAATTTTGTGCTGATTCTTCAGGTAACTCATGAATTCACGAGAGCTTGGAACATGATTTGCCTGTGTGCTCCAACACAGTGGATTTGAAATGAAACAATCAAGATGTTGATGATTGAGGTGCAAAAGTACTCCTATTCAGAGGTTCAAGTAAGTGGGCAAACTAAAACACTTTTACATAAGATTGGTTTTAATAATGTGCTTTGTAATCAATCACTGCTCGAAGTCCAGAGCCCCTCAGGTGCTCTTCTAGTTTGTCTTCTGTAACAGAAAAAGCAGTCTTGACTGGACTGATATCCTGGCAGCTTTTATTTCACCAGCATCATGGAGGCTCTTTAAATGTTTGGTGCCACTCTAACCCGGTCTTTCTGTTCCTGAGTGTAATCAGTGCTCTGTGCTTTGTTGTATTAAAACATGACAACATGACAGTGATGGAGTCACAACCTTCAGAGACAGACAGTGTGTGTGTGTGTGTGTGTGTGTGTGTGTGTGTGTGTGTGTGTGTGTGTGTGTGTGTGTGTGTGTGTGTGTGTGTGTGTGTGTGTGTAAGGTGATGCCTTTCAGTTAAAAATGACACTAGTGTTTTCCCACTCACGATAAGAATCGAAAAGCTCTGTAGACTCTGGAACATTTCATGAATTTTGCCCATCCTGTTCAGCACTCGTGTAGTAGGAGTGTGGAATATAATTAATAGGACAGTTTATAACAACAATATGTTGTGATACAGTTTGAGATATTTTATACATGTAATTGGTTGTTGGAAGGTGTATATACTTTACCACACCACTGTTTTTCTTTAGACAACAACAATTTACTGGAAATCTGCAGAACACCATGACAACAAATCCATCTGACACTGACTGATATTTCAGACCAAAAAACTAAGTAGGTTTCAGAGCTCATCACAGCACAGAAACAGCTTTAGTGAAGGTTACAAATGATCTTCTTATGGCCTCTGACAGTGGACTCATCTCTGTGCTTGTCCTGCTAGACCTTAGTGCAGCGTTCGATACTGTCGACCATAATATCCTATTAGAGCGATTAGAACATGCTGTAGGTATTACAGGTACTGCACTGCAGTGGTTTGTATCATATCTATCTAATAGACTCCAGTTTGTGCATGTAAATGGAGAGTCCTCTTCACACACTGAGGTTAATTATGGAGTTCCACAGGGTTCAGTGCTAGGACCAATTCTGTTTACATTATACATGCTTCCCTTAGGCAGCATCATTAGAAGACATAGCATACATTTACACTGCTATGCTGATGACACCCAGCTCTATCTGTCCATGAAGCCAGATAACACACACCAATGAGTTAAACTGCAGGAATGTCTTAAAGACATAAAGACCTGGATGGCCGCTAACTTTCTGCTTCTTAATTCAGATCAAACTGAGGTTATTGTACTCGGCCCTGAAAAGCTTAGAAATATGGTATCTAAGCAGATTCTTACTCTGGATGGCATTACCTTGGCCTCCAGTAACACTGTGAGGAACCTTGGAGTCATTTTTGACCAGGACATGTCCTTCAACGCACATATTAAACAAATATGTAAGACTGCGTTCTTCCATTTGCGCAACATCTCTAAAGTTAGAAATATCCTGTCTCAGAGTGACGCTGAAAAACTAGTTCATGCATTTATTACTTCCAGGCTGGACGACTGTAATTCATTATTATCAGGAAGTCCTAAAAGCTCCCTGAAAAGCCTTCAGCTGATCCAAAATGCTGCAGCAAGAGTCCTGACAGGGACTAGAAAGAGAGAGCAGATTTCTCCTGTTTTGGCTTCCTGTTAAATCCAGAATTCAAAATCCTGCTCCTCACATAAAAGGTCTTAAATAATCAGGCCCCATCTTATCTTAATGACCTTGTAGTACCATATCACCCTATTAGAGCGCTCCGCTCTCGCTCTGCAGGCCTACTTGTTGTTCCTAGAGTATTTAAAAGTAGAATGGGAGGCAGAGCCTTCAGTTTTCAGGCCCCTCTTCTGTGGAACCAGCTTCCAGTTTGGATTCAGGAGACAGACACTATCTCTACTTTCAAGATTAGGCTTCAAACTTTCCTTTTTGCTAAAGCATATAGTTAGGGCTGGACCAGGTGACCCTGAATCCTCCCTTAGTTATGCTGCAATAGACGTAGGCTGCCGGGGGATTCCCATGATGCATTGAGTTTTTCCTTTCCAGTCACCTTTCTCACTCACTATGTGTTAACAGACCTCTCTGCATTGAATCATATCTGTTATTAATCTCTGTCTCTCTTCCACAGCATGTCTTTATCCTGTCTTCCTTCTCTCACCCCAACCGGTCGCAGCAGATGGCCCCGCCCCTCCCTGAGCCTGGTTCTGCCGGAGGTTTCTTCCTGTTAAAAGGGAGTTTTTCCTTCCCACTGTTGCCAAAGTGCTGCTCATAGGGGGTCATATGATTGTTGGGTTTTTCTCTGTCTTCTTTGTATCATTTTAGGGTTTTTACCTTACAATATAAAGCACCTCGTGCACTACTGCTGCTACTATCTACACATGCACAAAAACGGATGGATTCCTTACAGAAGCTGCTGGCACTGGGAGCCCTTCCCCCGCTATAGAATACAATGAGTGTTTGTCAAATGCCTTAATTGACTTTGTGTGTGTGTGTGTGTGTGTGTGTGTGTGTGTGTGTGTGTGTGTGTGTGTGTGTGTGTGTGTGTGTGTGTGTGTGTATTTGTGTCGGTACGTTTTGTACAGTAAAATGGAACCTTTTGTGTTTTGTGCCTGAATGCGCACTGTCTACTGACGCTTTGTGTGCATCTATGTGGGTGTATCTCTTTGTGCCAAAGTGGGTGGGAGGCTGAACAGGCTTGTAGGACTAAAAATAGAATGCTCTCCAGCTCCCTGCCTCTTTGGACTGAGAGAGTGGCACAGCAATAAAGAAAAAGGGAGAAAATGGACAGATCAAACATAGGAGGAGAGTCTACCGTGGCGTCACTTCCTTATCAAAGCACGGCTTATAAAGAGATACATTCCCAGTAGGAAGTAGTTATTCCAATAAACTCTATAGGACCTGGCTTCTTGGTCCAAAACTGGAGTCAGTATTGAAGTGCTCTTGAATTTTTACCCGCTGTTTGTGACAAACCTCAGGTTTTATAATCAGCAAATGTATTTGCACCATATATTAAGAGTCAGATGTGATGATACTTTCTAGCACAGCTAGATAAATATCACTGAAATTAAGATATCGAATGTAAGGGCTCTGTGAACTGGAAAGAAGTCAGTTTTGCCGCCTGCTAATTTGTGCAGCAAGTGTGCTGGAATATTAAGGAATAAATCATAATATCATAGAAATGACAAAACGATCGATGCAATGGGCAGGAGTTTGCCCATTGGTCAGATAAGCTGTGCACCTTTCTTGCTACATTTTATTATAACTTCTAATGAAGGTGTATTGTCCCCGCTCTGTTGGCTTACTTTTCAAGTAGTTTTCCTTTGAACTAAGACTGTGTTGCTATAGTAACAAAGAGTTTTAAAAGAATCAAGTTTAAAAGTAGGACTGCATATGTCTGCCACTTTTTAGCATCCCTCTTCTGTTTTTCTTCTTCACCCCCTGTCCGTGCTGTCTTTGAAGATAATCGTTTTAGTACATCCCTCAGTGCATAAAGTAAAAACTTCCAAGGATCAGTGCATTTCCCAAAATCGGTGACCAGAAGACTGCAAAACGAGAATCTGCATATGCTGCTGACCTTACATCTGGATAACTGTGGCAGCCTGAACTCTTTCTTAAGGTCAAACACCAGTTTTTCACAGAGCATGTTTACAAATGCTGTAATAGTCGGAGCATGCGGAGTCACCCAGTTGGTGAAGAGTTAAATAACTCGCTTCTTTATTCATGAGCAAATTGTTTAATGTTGCTCCAACTTCTGCATCATATGAGCGGCCTACACACAGTTTTGTGTGTCCTCCACAGTAATGGGGGTTCAGTGAAGTTTGCTGTCTGTCACGAGTGGAGAATGACGTGCGCTGTTGCTTCAGGTAGCAGTCACATACACACACGGGCACAGGTAAAGCAGCTGTTGGTGTTTGGTTTTCGGGGTGTGCAGCATGCAGAAGCTGCTGCTCCTCGGGTTACATAAGAAGCAGACACGGTGGCTCTGTGCACGCCGCTGCTCCAGCTGCCCTCGCCTATCTCTTTAAATGAGACTGAGCCTCTCCGCTCTGCGTGTGTGCATGTGTGTGTGGAGGAGAAATTACGAGACAGAAAGGGCCACTGTAGGACTCGGCGATCGAAAACACAATAGACAAGCTCTTGTGCTTGGATGCGAACGACTTTGCAGAGGAGCCGAATGTGGTTTTCTGTCTATGGCGCATCTTTAGCTCGGCGATTGGACGCAGGACCAGCTCGTAATAATTATTTATTTCGCCCATTCTGCGCCGCACCGGTGGAAGAACCGTGATCGAGGCAGCGACAGCGACGTGCTGATCATGGATTAATGCCCGAGTGATTTTTCATCTACAAGGTAAACTGCGGAAAGGGCCGGCCGAGGGAAATGTGTCCGTGATCGCAGGGTGTAGGTGTGTGTGGCGGGGATGGATGGATGGCGTTACTTTATGGCAGCAGCATCCACGCCGCAGCTCCTCCGCGCACAGCGAGAAAGAGGAGACTGCAGGAAGAGGGTGATGTGGGTGAATGGCGGTGGATGTTTTAGTTCTTTGTGTGCACCGTGAGGCCTTCAGGAGCCGGAGCTGATCAACCGCATCGAGCTGCGTATTGTTAACAAACACAATGACGTCAACGTCTGTCAATGACGCACGCTCTTTCGTTCTTGTTTGTTTAACAGTGAAACAGGTTTTAGGAATCCATTTGGACTGCAATGTTTCCTTTGTGTTGCTGTTGTTCCCGGTTCCACCCATGATGCTCTGTCAGCTCTTCTTCATTCTCTGTGGGCCCGCTACGCGTTTCTGCGCTTCATATTTTAAAGGCTCCTTAAGTAGGTCAAATTGAGAAAAAGCAGTATGTTAGGAAAGCCTGCTACCAAGAGCTCGCTTCGAATTTAAATGTGTGGGACATCTTTTAATAATGCAGTTCAGGATGGTTGTTAGGTCATTCTTGGTAAAGGGCCACATCCTTTCAAATCCACACCCATGCAAGTTTTTCACTTGTGTATGTTATCGAATAAAACCATCAGTGGTATCATGAGGGTTCACCAGAAAACAGGTTGTTTCGAGATGGCAAATAGTGATATATTACATGTAGTGATATACAGCCCGTTTCAGGCTGGCGCTCCTTTCCTTTAATCTGACAACAACTAAACCATTGCAGGCTTCACTGGGAGGGATTCTGCTGTTCAGGCAGGGGTCACTCCTGATGTGTCACATGACTTCATTCACACATAGCAACACAAAACAGTAGTTTTGTTAAGTTACGCTCATCATTGATAGAAATGTTTTGGCTATATTGGTCTTTGAGTTGTTCTTTTTCTACAGTGAATGCTCAGCACACACTTTAGACAGCGCTTAAAAATGGTAATTATTTGGTTTTCTTTTCCCATAAAGGAACACAAGGCCAAAGATATACAAAAATCAACATGCAATAAGAATTTAGTGGCACTGATTCTACAATGTCTGCCTCCTGGTGAAGTTCTCTTACTTTTCTCTGCATGAACAAATGTGAAAAACAGAATTGTAGGTTTACTCAGGTCAGCACGGTCTCAGTGTGAAGCTGCTATTAAAGAGTTGGAGGAGCCACTGGACAAAGGCCCAAACTGTCAGCCTCAGTGGAGAAGATGCTGGTTCAGATCCAGCCCAGAAACCAGTCTGCACATGCCAGGCATGAACTGGAAACATGTGTCACTTTCCACTGTCCAAGTTTTACATCACCATTAAATGAGAGGCTACCATCTAAAACTGACACTTTATAAAGTTTATAGGTGATCATGTGAACAAAGAAACGTCATTTTTGAAGGGAAGCTTTATGGTGAGAATGTTTGAAGGAGTCGAGGTGAGTCGTTCAACCTGGAGAAAACTGTACCGGCTGCTAGGCATGATACATGCATCAGCAAGGCAGAAACACCTGCTGTGGAGCAAGGCACGCTAAAGTTGTGGAATAACCTTTCCAAAATGAAACTGGTTGTGTAGCTCACAAGTTTGAGCAAGCGAGCTATATGCCACAAAGGTACAGCAGAGACCCGAGTTTTCCTTTCCTGTCCACTCTCAACTATTCTGTCGTAATAAAGGTTAAAAAAACTAAACCCAACAGTACTTAAAAAAATCAAATCTGTGCAGGGATTACAATCATTTAAACTGAACTAACATATCCAAAAACTCGGCTACTGAAAATGTATTTAGAGGGAAACTTACCAAAGGGACATTTGACCAGATCTAAGTTGTGCTTTAGAATAGAAGAATCCTCTAACTGTCCCACCGGGGGAAATTTGGTTGTAACAGCAGCAAAAAACACACGTAAACAAACAGAACAGGACACAGAACAGAAGCACACACAGTCTTTACATATTTACATCATGGACAATAGTTACCAAAACAGAGTACTGTACCGTTATTAAAATTAAAGAACAGATACCTGGCAAACTCAGGTTGTGGTGTGCAGACAGAGCAGGATACTGAAAGATGTTTAAATAGTTAAGAATATTTAGAATAATTAGAAAAGTGCCGATTGTGTACTTTATGCATAGTTTTGACCCTGCATGTATCATTTTTGTATTCATTTAAAAGCAAGCAGACAAAAAACCCCAAATGCTGATGGCAGGTTTGTCATCATGTAGCTCGAGGAAAAGTCAACCCCTTCTTCAATTCATTGGCTTCTAGAATTGAATGTCAAATCATTCTCCTCACATAAACTCTCCTGAGTGGGTGCGCCCCACCAGAATATATATGTTATTACTATATTACCCAAACAGAGCTCTTAGAAGCTTGTACTTATAGTTTCTAGAGTTCACAAACGCGCAACGGGCAGCAGAGTTTTCAGCCGGCTCCTGTCCTGCTCCAACACGCCGTCTCTTAGTTGATCTAAAAATGCTGCTATTGGCTCATGCCGCATCGGGAACTTCCCACCATGACTTCTCTTTATACCTCCCAGGCTTTTACATGCAGCTGTTGAATGTGATTGATTACTCTCTGCCATCACTTTTTGGTGTTTTTTCCAGTTTGATCTTTATTTCTGGCGTCTCTTTTCCAAGTGCATGCAGCAAACGGCTGGCTCTTCTTGAGCCCCATTCTACCTAAAAAACGTCCGACCCTTTGGTGGTCCGCTGTCTCTGTGCTGCACCTCTTTTGCCTGCATTGGTCTTCTGGCTGCCCATGTTGTCACAACTTTCAGATTGTAGTGCTTTTACCAGAGTTTTTGATAATAACATCCTTCATAACAAAAGTATTGCATTAGTCTATATATATGAACATGAGAGGAATGCAAACATACATATTTACATGGTGATGAAAGGTCTTAAGCCATTCATAGACCATCTGCCTCTGAATATGATCATGTGTATTCTTTTATATCGTAGCTTTTTGATCCAAAGCAGAATTAGCACATCTGTTTCCTTCTCTTCATCTTAAAAGGTGAACAGCTATCTACTCTGACCAGTTGGCAGCTCAGAGGAAAGCGAGAGATAGAGAGATGAGGACACAACGCAGAGTGGAGAGAGAAGATACTGAACTCATATTTTATAGCTGTTCACCAAAGCTCTCAATATGTGGTGAAAAGAGACGTCAGTGCTAAGAAGGCCATCACAAGAAATACCAACCAAAACTGTTAGAGAAATTCATGCCAGGTCACCAATCTGACACAGTCTTAAGAAAAAGAAATGCACAAAGACCACAGAAGATAATCAAAGTGAATGATCTCACACTTCTTCCCTTGGATAAGAAAACTGTCTTTACAAAATCCCAGCCAGTAGCACTGATCCATGTCACCATCAAAGTCTACAATCAAGACATGTCTGCATGAATGAAAGGCTTACAACACGATGCAAACCACTGTCAGTGCAGGAATGCCAGGATAGAAAAAGCATCTAACACTTCAGTGGACCTGGGTCACCAGTGTTTATTGATGAGTACTGATAGAAATAGCACGATGGATTCTGAGGTGTACATGGCTACAGTTCTGTGAAAAAGTCTTTGCCCCTTCCTGAACTTTTCTTTTTGCATGTTTGTCACACTGCCATGTTTCATGTCATCAAACAAATTTTAATATTAGACAGAGATAACATGATTAAATGAAACATGCGACTTTGATCAGCCGCATTGGAGGGTTTTCTCGCACGAACAGCCTGAGATGCTTTGACATCTCGATCAGATTTAAGTCTTTGACGAGACCACTCCATCAGTTGCAGCTAGCGCTCCAGCCCCAGACCATCACACTACCACTGTTGGCATGATGTTCTTTTTATGAAATACTGTGTGAATTTTACACCAGATGTAATAAGACTCAAACCTTCCAAAAAGTTCAGTTTCACTGAATATTTTCCCTAAAGTCTTTTTTTCTTTGGCAAATCTAAGATGAACCTTTGTAACCGTTTTTGGTCGTCTTTGTGCTTTGGGCTAAAATATTATCCTCGGACCTTAACTAAGACGAGTGAGGCCTGCAGTCCTTTAGATGTTGATCTGGGCTTTTTTAGGACTTCTTGTGTGATTTCTTGATGCGGCCTTGGACTGGTTTTGTTAGTCTGGCCACTTGTGGAAAGGTTCATCACTGTTCCAGGTTTTCTCCATGTGGTTTACTAAAGCCTTACAATGGTTTTATAACTCTTTCCAGACTTACAGATGTCAGTGACCTACTTTACTGTTCAGGCAGGTTGTATTTAAGTGATTTCTTGATTCAGCAGGTCTGACAGAAGGTCAGGCCTGGGTGTGGCATATGAAATTCAACTCAGCTTTCCAAAAAATGTGGTTAATCTCAGATAATTCAGTTCATTGATGACTCTGTTGGCTCTACCCAACAGAGTCATCGGTGACTCTGCATATAAGAACCAATCCATGGTAAATGGATTGGTTCTTATATAGTGCTTTTCTACTCTGTCTGAGCACTCTTTATACAACAAGCGCCATTCCCTCATTTGCACAAGCACTTTTTTCTACACCTAAGTGCTTTCTATCTAACATTCACAGTCATTCATACTCCAGGGATGCAGTTTGCCCAGTGAGCAAATATGAGGTTCAGTCTCTTACCCAAGGATATTTTGGCAAACTGAAGGAGAGAGACCACAAACAAGTGGCTGACAGTGGCTGCAGTAAAGGTTTAGCAGAGCATCTTAAAGGATTCAGCTGTATAAATTTAAAAAAAAAAAGTGTAAGAATAAGAAATGAAAACAAAAATATTTAGAAGTTTTGATAGTTTCTCTAGTTGTCTTGTTGCACGCTCAATCATGCAGGTAAGCAAAAAAAGTTGATTCAGTTCATCTGGATGTTTTCAGTGGGAGAAACGTTTCGTCATCATCAGGTGACGTCTTCAGTCTCAGCTGACTGCAGGTTTCAGTCTTATAAACAGGACATTTGCATAATGACTGAAACCAGCACCACTGAGGAACAATGGGCTGGGAGGTCAGTCCCTTCATCATTAATATAACTCTCATGACCATTGATCAAAGCTCAATGAAAACGCCACGTCCAGATGAACAGAATCAACCTTTTCTCTAGTTGGTTTTGAGCCTCTGATCATCAGCAGTGTTTTTGAAAAATACGTCCTGAGAGAGGAATATATCATGTCAAACGTATCGGTCCAAGTACAGAACCTCGTGGACTCATTTACATGAATACACTGGAATTTATCAGTGCAATGAATTTCCTTTAATAACAGCAGTTTGTTTTAGTCATTAACGGTATTGAATCCTGCATCGAGGCCTAACAGGACCTCACCGCAGCAGAGACATGTTCACAGTTAGAGGCCGTAAGACGATCGCCCGTCGCCTGTACTCGTGTAGATTTCTGTAGCTGATTGACAGCAGCCGAAATGCATCTTTGATTAATTGGAAGATAGCTGGGACAAGTAAAGGCTTTTAAGGAATATTGTAATGACAACACCCTTAAAAGACTTCCACATAGACTAATAAAGAGAAACTGATCATATTTAATATTGAAGTAAAACTTCAATAACAAAGTTTAACGTGTTGTATGGACAGCTCTGATAGACTTGTTGAAACATGGTTTGAACTTTTTGAATATATCATAAAGTAGTCTGTAAGTCAGGCATGCTCTCCCTCTCAGAGCCGTCTGTCCTCTCCCCTTAATTCCCTGTTGGTTCCTTATAATACAATTAGATAACATTGACCTCTGTGGATTGTTTTCACTACAGCACAGAAAATCAGTATGAAAAATGCAAAAGATTCACAACTAAAATGACATGTACGGAAATATAAGAACGATTGTTAAATCATATCTTGTATTTTATAACATCTTCAGCAGAGATATTCATGACATTAGGTAATATTTATTATTAATCCCTTTTTAAACAGAACAGCCTTAAGATTAGCCCTGTGAGTGGGTTAGGGTCTCTGTCAGGAAGTGTTTGAACATATACACACCTGCCCGCTAGCTTAGGTCGGCCAATCAGCAGCTCGGCACCAGAAACTAAGTATAACTTTAGAGGTGACCGTGCATGTTAGGCAGGCCTTTGGCACTCTTTAAGGAGTCGACTGACTTTGTTTCAACGTGTTTGATTTTATTTTTCTTTATCCTGTTTGTATATGTACAGCACTTTGTGAAGCCTGGTTTCATGTTAACGTGCTGTATAAATAAAGCTGATCTGGTCTGGACCTGTGGCTTCATTTAAAAGCACACAGTTGGTTTGTTTTTATTAAAAAATAAAAAACTAGAATCAAACATGATTGTCCCCTGTGCCTCGCTCAGGACAATATTATCCAGTTGTTTATTTGTGATGTTGTGATAGTTTCCACTGTGGTAAAGCAGATGAATATAAAAAGGGCTTCGGGTCAGATTTGGGTATTTCAGGCTAGCTGAGTCAGAAGGGATCATCAAACCCTGTTAGTGAAAAGTAAATGATTATATATTCCCTATAGTGATACTCAAAGATAGGCATAAACAATATTTTGACTGACAGTGAAGTTTACAGTAGGTGTCAAAATGATTTATAACAGATATTTCCAACAAACAAACAGCTCCGCACCTCAAAAAAGTAACATAAAGGAAAAAAGTCAAACATTGTGATGGACTTTTTACATTTGTGAAAAAAATGTAAAAAGTTGTTGTATGGCAGTAATAAATAGACTGAAGTTACCAGAATCACTGGGATATAACAGATATAACTAATGTTAACGCAGGGCCTTTGTTTCCAGAAGAATATTTAACAATATTATATTCACTTAGTTAATTTCAGCACTTCCTTTTTGCTGCTACAGGATATTTTAGCTGAAAATAAGCAAGCAAGATGAACTTCTTTCTACAACAGCGTGGTGGAGCTGCACAGGTAGCCAATTAAATTAATAACAGTAACATTTATTTGAAGTCATTTTACTTTCTGTAAAGTCTCATTAAAATTATTATCAGTCCCTCGGTGGATAAAAATGTCTCATTTGTAAAACTGCTGTAAAGTTTTATATTTGTTGCTTATTATTATTATCCATCCATTTCCTTTTTTTTTTTCTTTTTGCCTGTCCCATTTGGTTCTTTAGCCATCAGAATTGTTGTCTGAAGACCAACAAGGATACCCAATGGATTTACTTTGCCAAATGGATCATCGTGGCATTGCCGTATTGGTCCATTTGGTCGATCTTTGTTTTTATTATTTATTATATTTTATTTTCAGATGTTACAGACGGGACAGACATGAGTGAGAGATAGGAAAGGGAGAAAGAAAGAGGAAGGAAAGGAAAAACAGAAGGGGAGAGGGACAGTGAGAAAGGGGGGGAGAAAAAAAATAAAAATCTCCTGGATCACCTGTTGAGAGAAGAATAGAAAACAAGCAAAAAAAGACAAAAAAAACAAAAAACAAAGCAACATACTAAACACAACACCATCGCATTAATCTAGCTAAGTGTAAACAGCAGTAAATACTAAATATTCAATGTTGTTGTGCAGCACGCAGGACAGATGTGCTTCGAAGTAGCAGCCAAGAAAGGTGTAATTTGGGTCTACGAGCAGTGAACACCCGTGTGCATACCTGTGTGGATCAGCATGCTTGTATTCCAAAGGTTTCTCCATGTAACGATCTGCTAGGGAGTGTGGGGGGGCCACAGCCCCGTCCTCCAGGGTGTGAAGCAGGTATGGAGGAGATCAAAACTCCAGACATCCAGAGGCCCCCAGAACACAAGAAACCAAGGAAGACCAACAGAGGGGCAGCCGCGCCACTGTCCCAGAAAGAGCTGAGGAGAGTCCCAGATGAGGGCTCACTCAGCAGCCGCGGAGCAGAAGCCAGGGGGAGTTGCAGTGACGCGCCCGTGAGCTCCGCCGGCCGCCAGCTGTGCCTGAGTGACCGAGCCCCAGGCCGAGAGGCCGGGGGCACCCCACCCCCGAAGGGGCCCGAGCGAGCCCCAGGCTCCAGGCCCGGATAAGCGGCCGCCAAGGAGTGAGCCGGTGTGTACCTGGACGCCCACCCCCAGACACAAAGAACCACCAACGCACCGACACCTGAGGGAGTCCGCCACCGGCAGGGGAAGTGGTGGTGGGTGGAGATAGGCCTCCAAACCTTGGAGGGCCTGAGGTGTCCCCAGAGAGGTGGCGTCTGATACCCAACCTGACATATAGACACAGACATACAGGCACACACAGACACAAACATCCATTCCCACCCTCATACTCTCATATGCACTTACTCCACACTCAACCAACGTGGAGACAGACGATCACACTCCCCAAGCGTACTCTACAAACCAGGTCTAGGTACCCTTGCTCCTGGAGGGGGGAACTGCACCCAGACCCAGGTGGTGTTACCCTTTTCCCTGCGGTGGGGGGAGGCAGACCACCCCGACTCCGTAGCAGCAGGGAGGCCCCACACTCCAGACCGCAGTCGGACGGCCAACTCCACCTAGCCCTCCCGCTCCAGCAGGCCGCAGAGAATGGGGGTGGGAGAAGACTCCAAACCTCCCTCCACCCGCTCATTGTAGTGTTGATGCATGTGTGTTCTAAGGTGCATTTAAAACCCAGGAGGGCATGGAGCTACCTGCCAAGGAGCAGCAGGTAAGCGCATAGTCCCTCCTGATAGCCCTCAATGTCTAAGTGTATTTAAAATTGAGAGGTGGGCAACGACGCCAGGGGTGAGGTGTACACCCTGATGGTAATTTGGACTCCGTGATTGTGCCCACCCCCAAGATCCTATATGTATGTGTAATGAGAGTGTGAGTAATGTGAATGTCTAAGTTGTGGGATAAAATTGAGGCAGAGGCAGCCAGAAGGGGACAGAGGAGGGGGGGGGGGGTAGCCTCCTCTGCACCCTGGTGACATACCCCTACTCCAAGGCCCTGCATGTGTGGGTGGTTGTGGTGGAGCGGGAAGAGAGAGGCAGCTGGAGATGGGGAGGGAAGGAAGGGAGGGGCAGGTAACCCCTCCCTGGGGCCAGCTCCCCCGCTGACCCCAGTAGGCACTCCCACACTCCGCGACCCGCCAGGGAAAGGGGGCCCAGGCCCATCAGACCGGGGCCCAGTGCAGCACCCCACAGAGCCCGGGACAGTCCACCCAACCCCACCACAGAGAAAACTGCACCCACCCCACCATCCACTCATCTTCCAGACTACATAAGACAATAAACACCCAGGCTGAGATCTTCCTCCACCTCTCCTGTATCTCCCCCTCCTGCAGAGAGAGTTCCTGAAGAGAGGAAAGCTCCTGCAAGATGTGACCATCTCCCCCACCAGTTGAAGAGCCCCCCAGGTGGTTCGACGCACCGGCGGCACCCCGCTCCAGGGCCGGGCCCCCATGCACCCACCCGCCCACAACCCCGGCAACACACCAACCAGGATCCAAGCCCCCGAGGCCCGGCCCGGGCCCCAGCCCAGAGACGGAGCGCCCCCAGAACCTCACGCCCATCCCGGACCCACCCAGGGGCAGCCAGGCTACCAGATCAGTAACCCACGTCCGTCAGCACAGACCCTCCCCTAGCCCCGCTGCACGCAGCCGCGAGGAAACAGTCACCTGAGAGCCAACAGAGCCCCCAACCGGACATGACCGCTACCCCGGGTTGAGCCCCCCAAGGAAGATGCCTCCGGGGAACCCCCCGACGCCCTAAGCCTGTCCCTACCCCCACACCAATCACAACAGTGAAGGCGGGACCAAACTATGACCCCCCACCCCCACTAGGTGATGGAGCTGATCAAAGGAGCCCAGAGCAATTGATCTGATGTGGTGGCAGAGGCTGTATCAAGACTAATGTAATCTAATAGATAATTTCTATATTGGTTAGAATTAAGATTATTTTTATTTTTCCAGTTCATGAGGACAGTTTTCTTGGCTATGCATAGGGCAGTGAAGATCATATGGGCTATATTCTTTTCTGAAGTGACATTATCTAAGCTGCCCAGTAAACACACTAAGGGGGAAGTTGGAATGTTACATTTCAGACACTTTGATAAGTCTTCACATATCTCGTGCCAAAACTTTTGCACTGGTGGACAGAACCAAAGAGCGTGGATGTAATTGTCTGGTGTATTGCCTTGACAGTGTGAGCAGTTGTTGGAAGATGTAAAGCCCATCTTGAACATCCGATGACCTGTATAGTGCACTCTATGTAGTATTTTGTATTGTATTAATTGCAGACTGGGATTTTTAATTAATTTAAAGGTTTTTAAGCAAATCTGAGACCAGAAGTTTAGGTCTAAGTTAACTGATAAATCCGCTTCCCATTTTGCAATAGGAAGTGATATTGATTCATCTAATTTAGAAAGTGTTCTGTATATTTTAGATAATAATTTGGGGGATTTAAGAGTAAGAAAATGTGCCGCACTTAGTGGTGTTTGTAATTCAACTTGACTGAGGTTAAATTTATTTTTTACTATGGATTTAATTTGTTGATATTCTAAAAATCTTGTCTTGTTGATCCCATATTGTGCAACTAGTCTGTCAAATGGAATAAATTCTGTTCCCTCTAATATATGTTCTAAGTATTTAATTCCTTTACAACTCCATTCTGGGAAATTAATCATATTATTGTTTTGTAATATGTCAGGGTTATTCCAGATAGGTGTACGTTTGCATGGGATTAATGAAGACTCCGTTATTTTTAGAAACTCCCACCATGCTGTCAGAGTGAAGCTGATGTTGATACTTTTAAAGCATTCATGTCTTTTGATGTTTGAGCTAATAAATGGTAGGTCTGAAATCTCTAGATCATTGCATAGTGCCTGTTCAACATCTAGCCAGGGCTCATCTAAGAAGGTATGTTTTAACCATTCTGAGATTAACTGAAGCCTGTTGGCTAAGAAGTATTGGTGAAAATTAGGCAGATCTAATCCTCCTCTATCCTTGGTTCTTTGTAGCGTTTTTAAGCTGATACGCGGGGGTTTATCTTTCCAAAGGAATTTGGAAATATATGAATCCAGAGATCTGAACCAATCTTGTGATGGTTTGTTAGGGATCATCAAAAATAAGTAATTTATTTTTGGCAAGATCATCATTTTTATAGTGGCGACCCTTCCCATGAGTGATATGGGTAAAGATTTCCATCTAGTCAGATCGCCTTCTACTTTCTTTAGAAGTGGGATGTGGTTTAATTTAGTTAAGTCTGAAAGCTTAGGAGAGACATTAATACCTAAATATTTAATATTTCCGGATTGCAGTGGGGCAGAGGAAGAATTATGGAAGGAGCAGTTAATGGGGAGAACTGTAGATTTTGGCCAGTTAATTGAATAATCTGAAACTCTTGAAAACCAGTTTATTAAAGTAATTACCTCAGAGAGGTTGGTTTGTGTGTTTTGCAGAAAAAGCAACACATCATCCGCATAGAGACTGATTTTATGTTCTATGTTCTTACATTTTATGCCCTTAATTAATTAATTAATCCATCCATTTCCTTCTACTTCTTCCGGGGCCTCCTCCCTGTGGTCAAATGCCTTCTCCAAGTCCAAAAAGCACATGCAGACTGGTTGGGCAAAATCCCACGCACCCTCAAATCTCCTTGAGAGGACAGAGAGTTGGTCCAGTGTCCCACAACACGGACGTATCTGAGGTTCGACTTATGGACAAGTTCTCCTTCCCAGTATTCTGGCATAGTCCTTCCCAGAGAGGCTGAGGAGTGCGACCCCCCCATGTACTCGGGGGTCTGGTCCATTCGAGTCTTGCCCCCCATCGCCATGCGATGTTATAGAGATGTGTCAACACAACAACCAGGGACTGAAATATCTAGATTTATTTTAATGTCTAACAACAAACAAACATAACAAAAACACACTAAGACAGTACACACTGTCATACAACCAAAGCCTTATTCGAATCTAAATTTTGCACTACTTTCCTTCAGCTCTTTGAATTTCTTAAAGCCTTTCTAGTTAAAGTCACAGTGCATACATACACATGTGTGCAGGTGCATTTAGCCTCTCCTGTGGCTCAGGGGAGTCCTTATAGTGTTCAGAGTTAAGCAGCACGTCTCAGCTCCTGCTGTGGTCGTGTGGGTATCACGGACAGTCTCAGATTACTGACCTGTAGCATCCTGGTCTTAGCTGATAGGAGTGGCATGCTAGCAGTTGTACTCTGACCTTTGACATCAACGAGACCTTTTCTCCCAGAGAGCCACAGCACTGGATATTTTCTCTTTTTCAGACCATCTCTGTGACGTCATGTATGTTTCTCAAACACCAGCCAACCACATTCACTCAAATCATCACCATTCTGGTCCTCAGCTTGAACTTCACCAGGTCACCTCGACCTTGTCTAAGTGCACTGACTTGTTGCTAGGTGACTGACTGATTAGATATATGTGTTAGTAAGCAGATGAGCGGGTGTACCTCATGGAGTATATGCTTGGCACATAGATTTATTCTTTAAAGGAAAAACAGAGATAGCAGCAGGACCCTCTAAGAAATGCAGCAACAGGCGGTCAGCCTGAAACTGATATTTGTGCCTTATTCCCAGTCATTTTGTCATGTATTAATATTTTTATTTACAGTGTAGTTTGGCTTTCTGGTTTCCTTCTTGCCCAGTCTTTATGTGCTCTGTCTGGCTTGCTGATTGGATGCCTTTGTATCACCCCTGCTTTTAATACTACTCCACAATTTGGGTTAAAGACATTTATTTTATTCTGTGTTTTTGCATGAATGCCATCCATCACTTTCTAAACTGATGGGCCTGTATCAGTGGTGACAGGGTGGAGGGTCGGGTAGACCCCGGACAGATCAGTGTGTGCAAGGCTAACAGGAGAACCCACACAGAAAGGCCCCGGCTAACTGATGGATAACAGGCTAACCACTGCTCACGTCAATTTTATTTATATATCACAAAATCAAACAGCTGCTTAAAAGTGCTTTATAGATTGCCTGAATTATTTCACACAAACTCTTTGCAGTTGTTTCAAATATACAATATTTCATGAACTATTATTTTTTTAATCAGCTAGCACTGTGGGAAACAGACTCTGACACTCCACAGCTGCACCCACAGTTCATAATGCTGAGTAAGAATCACATGTGAGGGAACAGACTACTGATATTTCCTGCTAATGACAATATTGTATGTGTACATGTGTTTCCTCTACTCGGGAATGTTGGATTTCATTGAGTGGTTTCCCTGTATTAGTTCTTTTCCTTAAACTTGTTACATCTGTAACAATGTGTTATTTAAATAGTCTGTTACAGTTACTGTCTTGGAGCAACTGTAACCCGCATCATTTCCTGTTCTGATTCTGATTTAGTGCTTAAAGAAAGAGAAGCCTGTAATATGGGACAAAAATCAAGACAATTTAATTCAGTTCAGTTTCATTTAAATAGCACCAAACTGTGACAACAGTCACCTTAAAAACATTTAATATTGTAAAAACTCCAATAACACAGAGAAGCCCCCGATAATTAAAGAACCCTCTGTGAACCCTCGGGGCCAAAAATCTCGGTTTTTTTACACAGACTTGGCTATTTCATGTGAATCAGCTAAATTGTGTTTAGCACTGCTGCTACGTGGCACAGCAGACTGTGTGTAGCATCACTTTGTGTTATCTGTGTAGTCTTTATGGTAAACTTTGCATCTGTGATATCAGAGGGACTGTTCCAGCTGTCTTTGCTCTGATGGGTTCTCCTGACGTTACTCTGAAGTGTTTGCTTTCTGAAACATTTCATTGTGCTCGCTGTAGCCACAGTTGCTGACAACACTGGCGTATTATGTAATGGATGAACCTTGTTTATGCTACTGCAGAGGCAGTGCCAGTCTGCTGAGGAGCTGACAAGACATGAAAGTGAGAAAATGCACAATGTGTTCATACTGAAAAGTGCCTTTGTTGTGCATACATGCACATATAGCATATAGCATCACATCTAGCTGTGTTAATAGAATTGGACAGGGAGATAGTGCTGTGCGTCTGAGCACCACAGTCACCATGTTATATAACTGAGTGGTTTGAGCTTTCATGCTACTGATACAGGGAGGGCACACAGAACAGGCCTCACTCCTTTACACTGTGCTGTCTTTTACTTCGATATCATGTCAGGTTCTTTTAACGTTAGCAAGAAGACCGAGTGTTCAAATAACGGGGTCAGGGCTACCTAACACATTCCAAACGATGCAACATGAGGGTTACTATCTCACACAAGACTACAGACTGGCAGCAGATGGGGTTTGAACCAGCAACCCTCTGATTAGTAGATGACCAGCCTGACCTCCTGAGCTACAGTTGACTTACCTCCAATAGCAGATGTTACAGTAATACCAGCCCTGGTAGGTTCTCTGATGGCAGACTGGTCCTGGCCAGCAAAGTGTGAATCACACTGAAACATGTTAACTCACCTGGATCCAGGTTATCCAGGCCCCACCCTGGAGCCTGGTCTTGGGGACAGCTACATGTGTCAATCCTCCTGTGGACCCTCCGCCCACAGAAAGGCCACGAGCTTCTAGTGCAGTATGGACTGGGCAGCGATACTTGTGGGATTATCTCTGGGTCTTCTTAAGCAGTGAGGGAAGGAGTGAGGAGCGCTGTGGACCAGCCTGTCATGGTGAACAGAGAACAAAGCTGTGGATTTAGCTCTTCAAATGTTGTGGGTACTGACTGAAAGAATGAGATGACAGATATAGGCCTCTGGTTTCTGAGCTCTCCCAGATACAGAGACACACTGAAAGGAGCCAGTGAAGTAAAGGTGTCTAACTACAGTGCCCCCAGATGGACACAACAGACGGGAAGACCAGGGTAGATGCTGAGATTATGTTATGATGTCCTGCCAGAGGAGCCAGAGGAGGAGGCTGGGGAGACGTAGGGGCCTGCTGCCTGGACCAACAGAAGGACTTTGTTATTCAGCTGCTGCTAAAGGCACAGCCTTTACTTTGAAGGTGAAGCAGCTCTGTTTCCAGCAAACAGGACTTGTAAAGAATTCTACATGACTCCTACATACAGAATGTGTGCCATTTTAAACACACAGCAAATTCAAAATATTGGACACAACAAGCTTCTGTTTATGAAAATTTACAACATCATGTGGGTAGAATAGCTTTCAAATAAGATGTCAGAGTTTTCACAGTGGACGCAGTTTGGTTAACTTTTATGGTAGCTACTATAATTTGTATGAAACGAATGTTTAGGAGTATAGCTGTAGTTACTGGCTTAGATCAAGAGCACGACGCCAAAGGAAACACACCTGTCCCTCGCACGCCTCAGCACCTCTGCTCTTCCTGGAAGGCCCAGCTGGAAGCACAATAAATGAAACAATATATTTAGACAAACAGCATCAGATCTGCTCACAGTGGTCTAATGAAAGTAGCCATATTTCTGATAGGGATAGTGAAGACTGACGGGAAAGAAAGAGGGGAAGACGTGCAGGCCGCGGGCTCAGCTGTGCAGCGTGTGGTCGTCTGCTCATTCCAGGAAGCTAAACCGGCGCCCATGAAAGCAGAGATTTAAAGAAATGATAAATCTGCAATATCAGTTTGAATAGTTTAAAATGACCTCAGATGTGTTAGTCCTGCAAATCAGCAAATTGTTTAAATCTAAATTCATAATCTTTTCCACAGAAATGTGTTAGAATAGTAATTTTTCATTCCTCTGTAAATTTGTCTCCAGTTTTGTCTTTCAGTGTTTAACGGCGCTCTTTGCATTTGCTTTCTTTCACCAGATTCCCAATGTTGAACATGTCCACACCGAGTGAACTGAAGTCCTCCTGTGTGACTCGTAACGGGATGGTGAAGCTGCCTCCCAGCCAGCCCAACGGCCTGGGCAGTGCCAGCATCACCAAGGGGACGCCTGCCGCCAAGAACCGCCTGTGTCAGTCCTCCTCTGTACCCTCCATCCTTCCTCCTCCACCATCTTCTCTATCCTATCACCATCACCACCTGGATGGTCCAGGTATGCCCCACGCTGCAGCTCCTCTCCTGCCCTCTGAGCCTGGGAAACCTCTGGTGGGTCTGAAACCATCTCTTTGCCAGCTTCCTCCTCTCACCCTGCCCAAACCTGTACTGCTGGAGCGCCAGCTCGTTCTGGATGAGAAGCTGCTCAACCGGCTGCTTTGGTACTTCACCACAGCGGAGAAATGTGTACTGGCGCAGGTGTGCAAGACGTGGCGCAAGGTGCTGTACCAGCCTAAGTTCTGGGAAGGAGTGACACCCATCTTGCATGCTAAAGAGCTGTACACCTTACTGCCCAATGGGGAGAAGGAGTTTGTCAGCCTCCAGGCCTTTGCTCTGCGTGGATTTCAGTCGTTCTGTTTAGTCGGTGTTTCAGACCTTGACATTTGTGAGTTCATTGACAACTACCCGCTGTCCAAGAAGGGTGTTCGGTCAGTCAGCCTCAAGAGGTCCACAATCACAGATGCTGGTTTGGAGGTAAGTCGCAGTGTGTTTGGAATAAAACGTTCAGTCCAAACCATACCTGCAAAAGCTCTTCCTCGCAGTTTCATCAGCAATGAAAGCACCACCATTGATGTACCAATTTATTATCACTATTTGTGGATCGAGCCATTAAGAATGTAGATTCTACTTCCCCGTGTCTTAAATTGCATTTGTGTTTGATCTTTATGAACTGCTTTTTCTTCTCCTCTTTTAGTTCATGCTGCACCCTTATTTGAAGATGAATACAGTTTTTGTTTCCAGACACCTGGTTTCACCTGTTAGCACGCACATTACTTTCATTCATTCATTGTTCTCATTTCTGAAGCACAGCGTGAAGCACAGAGAAACCACCTTTGGCTCACTTTCCCTGACACAAACCTCGTGAGTTTTTATCACAGTGAACAGTAGAACGTGTATTTTGCTGAGACAAACTGGTGACATGTAACCAGCAAAACAGAGATTTTAAATAACTGGCAGCTGTTGTACTTTTACCCAAACTGTTTCTGTCTTTAAATCAGTTTCAGCCCTGATATTTAAGGCATCACTGCTGATGACACTAATGCAGCAACAATATTATAAAAGTCTGTGAATTAGACTCTTTCTGCGGAAAATAAAAGGACATATAACCAGTGACAACTGTTGCATGAAACATGGGATTGATGTGTCAGTAATGAGAGCAATGATGGATTTTGCATAAAAATGTTTCAGTTGTATTTGCGTATATGTGTTAGCTCAGACAGCTGATTTGTCACCTTGATCACTGAAGCTTGATTGATCGACGGTCTTTGTCCTGCTGACAGAGTGCCAGTTTAGGTTTCTGAACACAGAAAGTAGACAGCTGATCACTTCATGGTCAGCTTAGGTTTGTGCTGGAGCCTGTGCCAGCTAACGCGTGGGGCTAACGCGTGGGGCTAACGCGTGGGGCTAACCATACACACTCACATTCACACCTTTCACTGTCCTGTGGGAGGACCCCACAGTGATTGGATGATTACTAGATCTTTTAAAACTGGCTTTTAGATCAGAATTTATGGTTCTCCTGATCACTCTTATTGATTAACTAGTCCCCACTGTGGCAGTGTGTCAGTAATAGCAATCACAGCTTTCTAACACATGGTATATTGAGAATGAAAGATTGTGGGCTTGAGTTTCTTTTCATCCATCTCATTAATCTGAGCACAGATGTAGATTGTATTATTGCAGGTCTTTACCTTATAATAAGAGCCTTGAGGCATCTGTTGTTGCCATTTGGCGCTGTATAAATATATAAAATGAACTGAAAGATTTGCATGACTGCTGGTGTCAGTGAGCTCACCATAAAACCTGTGGGTTTATTGCATGTCAGACACTACGTCTGATAGTGATGACCTCAGGACTTTCTCTCCTCGCTCTGTAGCCTCATACAATGATTTCATTCATTCATTTTTTTAGATAATATGTTGTCCAATGTTTGCTGTCCAGCACTGGCTCAGGAGACTTTACAGTGTCTGTGGGTATAATTACATTTCACATGTTATTTCTTGTGTTTCAGGTTATGTTGGAGCAAATGCAGGGCCTGATGCATCTCGAACTGTCAGGCTGCAACGATTTCACAGAGGCTGGCCTCTGGTCGAGCCTCAACGCTCGGCTCACGTCCCTCAGCGTCAGTGACTGCATCAATGTGGCGGATGATGCCATTGCTGCTATCTCACAGCTCCTGCCCAACTTGTCAGAGTTGACCCTGCAGGCTTACCATGTCACTGACACAGCCATGGCCTACTTTACTGCCAAGCAGGTAGGAAGTTAAAATAATAATGATATAAAGTGCTGCCTAGTTTAGCTGTCCTCAAGCTTTTTTCTATATTGGACTTCTTAGAATCCAAACAACTTTTTTGGCTTCATCTTTCTTAATTCCTTACTAGTTACTGACATAATTAAAAAAGTAAAATTCCTCCACAGGGCTACACCACCCACACTCTGCGGCTTCACTCGTGCTGGGAGATCACCAACCATGGTGTGGTAAACATGGTCCATAGCCTGCCAAACCTGACTTCTCTCAGTCTCTCTGGCTGCTCCAAGATCACAGATGATGGTGTTGAGCTGGTCGCTGAGAACCTGCGCAAGCTCCGCAGCCTGGACTTGTCTTGGTGCCCTCGGATCACGGACATGGCTCTGGAGTACATTGCCTGCGACCTGCACAAGCTGGAAGAACTGGTGCTGGACAGGTGAGTGTTCTTTGCCGTCCTGCGCACGTAGACGGAGTCTGTAATCAGGTCATATTCATACAAAAGGAAGTTACGATAATTAATCCGCTTCAGTGGCAATAAAGATACAACTCATGCTCATGCAGGTATTAAGGTTAGGGATAAAATGTTTACTGGGCAAAGGTTACAGATGTGGAGGTGTGTGCTGTGTTCTCATCCATCTAGCAGTGCTAATCTGCAGCCAGCATGAACTTATTTTGCTTAAGGTCACTTTAATACATGGAGGGCCTGCTGTCTGTGAGAGCTGAATAGTGGACAACCTGCTCTACAGCCTGAGTTGCAGCTGGTGTTTTATTGGTGCAAGAACTTGTAGACTTGGCCAATTTATCTTTAACACAGTGAGGATTTAGTGTGCATCAAGTGATTTTCTAATATTTAAGTGTCTATTTCAGTCCTCACATTTGAAGGCAGCACCTATGCGCCACATGTTAGTGTCCATGGCAAGGCACTGAGCTCCTCTGCTGTCAGTGTGAGGAGCGTTTGTCGAGTGCAGTAATGTTCTGGGACAGGAAGAAACATTTTCATTTAAGGCCTTTACACACTACACGCATAAAATCTATCTATAATAAAGCCACTCACACTGAATCTGCAGCTTTCATTTTTTAGAACTATAAGCATATCTGAACAATCTGATTGGGCAACAAGTGCACTTGTAATTTAAAACACACATTGGTACTATATGGAAACAGTAATCCTATTTTACGTCAGACACGCAGGTAGATGCTGCTCCGGGTCAGTCGGCTCTCTGAAATGATTTCTCTGCCTCCTCAGATGTGGTCCCAACTCTCCCAACAAGAGCTCACACTACCCCACTCACATCCTGAAATATGCACAAACGCAGTCGTGAAGCAGCTTCCACTCCTGGATCAAACCGTGAAATCCTCCCCGCTGCCGCCTTTCCTGGGAAATGGATGAACCGAGAATCTCACTCTCTTCCTTTTCTTATTCAGAAACACAGCTCATCATCGCCTAATGTCAACTTTGTTTTTTTCACAGTGTGTTTTTGAGGATGACGATTTGTAAGAACACTTTCAGTGTGTGTGTACACAACGCACTGAAAGTTTGCCTCTGAAAAATCAGAAGTTCTTCTCACTTTCCCCCAACATGCTCAGTGTGTAAACACCTTTACTCATTCATTATTCATGTAACAATGACAACATGTTGTTGCTGTTGTATCATAGCCTGCTGTAGTTAGATAAATAATATTAAATATAACACAATTTCAGTGAAAACTAAACTTCAGTAACACAGGAAGTACATTTGGATTCCATCAATGTTCTGACTCAGGATGGCAGGGGGCCAGAGCCTATCCCAGCTGTATAGGCTGGACAGGTCACCAGTGTGAGCTTGATTATGTCATTGGGGTACTAATGTGTTTGTGCTGTGGGGCTTGACACTTCATGTAAGCTCACTTGTTATTTTCTAATTTAAATTCAATTCAATCTTATTTGTATAGAATCAACATTCTCCTCACTATTATTAGGTAAGACCCTACAATAATACAAATGACACCAACAGTCAGACAACCCTCTATGAGCAGCACTTTGGCGACACTGGGAAGAAAAAACTCCCTTTTACCAGGAAGAAACCTCCAGCAGAACCAGGCTCGGGGAGGGGCGGGGCCAGTTGGGTGTGACTGGAGGAAGATGGGATAAATAACACACTGTGGAAGAGAGCCAGAGATGAATTATAATGTATAACTAAATGCAGAGAGGTGTAAAAACAGACAGTGAGTGAAAAGATAGTAAGAGAAGGAGAAATGCTAAGTGAATCACAGGAAGCCAATCTAAGGGAAGATTCAGGCTCTAACTATATGCTCTGTCAAGAAGACATGGTGTCTGTTTCCAGAATGCAAGCTGCTTAGAGACCATATTTCTAAGCTTTTCAGGGCCGAGTACAATAACCTCAGTTTGATCTGAATTAAGAAGCAGAAAGTTAGCGGCCACCCAGGTCTTTATGTCTTTAAGACATTCCTGCAGTTTAACTCATTGGTGTGTGTTATCTGGCTTCATGGACAGATAGAGCTGGGTGTCATCAGCATAGCAGTGTAAATGTATGCTATGTCTTCTAATGATGCTGCCTAAGGGAAGCATGTATAATGTAAACAGAATTGGTCCTAGCACTGAACCCTGTGGAACTCCATAATTAACCTCAGTGTGTGAAGAGGACTCTCCATTTACATGCACAAACTGGAGTCTATTAGATAGATATGATACAAACCACTGCAGCACAACCATGGTTCAGCATTCTTTAACAGTCTCCTTTTACTTCGGTTGCTGTTTACACACAGTTGGCTGCAGCTTTCCCGCCACTAGCCACACACACTGACAGCAACAAACACAACACAGACCCTAGTCCCCATTCTGAAGCCGGCGGGGTCATGATTGCGGATGCCGTGCAGGTGCGTCCACCTTCCCTGCAACAGGATCCCAGACCGCGCCCTGACACAAGTACTTTTAATGCCTGCAGCATGCTCTAATCTCTGTAATAAAATGTATTTATTTAAATGTAACCATTCTGGACCACACACTCAGCTCTTCGTCACAGTCTCAGACTGTCCTGTGTGTTCTCCAGCTGGCCCATCATTCCACTCTTTGGCTGTGTTTTCTAACTTACAATATCCGTATATGCCGGATACCGTACCAAAGATAAAATACTTTCAGACTTTTGCAGATATAGATTTTCGGTTTGATGTCCTACAATTGCATCTCTTCCATAACATCCTGCTGCACCTCCAACTTCCTCGAAACAGCATGACAACAAAAAGGATGTAAATCCATCCCTAGTGACTTTCCCAGTTCTCATAGTGAATTACTGAGACACATCATCTCAAACTGAAAAAGTATTTCACATCTCAGCAACGAATGCCTCCAGTTGTAACTGATAAGTGCTTCTGTTTACATCGCGTCAGTGAAACAGTCACGCAGGGTCAGGAAGTGTGTTTACTGCTGTTTTGAGAAAGCAGATGTATCTCCATCCCAATCCCTAGCTGACTAGATTTTTGAAAACCATGACATCAGTCTTCCGACTTCAGTCTCACCTGTGACCTCTGAGACTGTCTCCTTCCATACTGGTAGGCAGGGACTCAAAGACAAAAAGACAAGCAAACATACAATCAAGCATCAGCTCTCACTGCCTGCCTTCCCTCACCACTGTCTGATGATCCTTCCAGTCTTGTAACTGCAATAATGTGCTCAAATCCTCTTCCCAAAATCTTTATTTTCTTACTAAGTTTCCTGTCATACTCACAATTAAATACATTCCTGTAGCCAGTCTGAGAGTTTAAAAAAGGATCCTCACGGTAAATAAAATACCTCAAATCCTTGTCAGCAAAGCAATTACAATGAAAATACTTTGAAAGATCCTGCAGTGATTCCAGATCCCAACACACTTGGTGGAATTCCACTAAAGTAAAAAGTCATATATCTGCAGATGTAATCAGTTTAAAACCTACATTCAGTTATAATTTTACAGTGACAATGTGAATTTGACGTTTTGAGGCCCTCCTCACCCTGATAGGACAGTAGAGTCATGGCACTGATGTTTGAGACCTCAGTAGTTTTTCTTAATGTGTAAAAACTTAAATATTTTAAATGTAATTTAAATGTAAGTGAATGGGTAACTATACACTGATATCCTCCCTGCTGCTGGAACATCTGGAGGGAACATTTGTGTTTGCAGACACACACACACACCTGACTTTGTTGGCTGCTGTTTGGTTGCGAGGACTGAAAGTTGAACCATGTGGTTTTCCAACATTATTCTAAACTATTTATGAAGTTTATTCACTCAAACACACTGTTTCCATGTGGTTTCCAGTTCAGAGTTTCAATAGAATCACAGTCAGAATTCAGTGTTTTGTTTCTAAATTCGATGGATTTGACAGATAGAGTTTTGCTTCTTTAAATTCTGCCAGGTTTCCTTTGTTTGGCAAATAGCATGAATACAAACGCTTCTTTCTGACCTCTTTTACAACCTCGTCAACATCAAAAATAAATGTCATGATCTGCTCTCTGAGAGCACGCTGTAATAAGAAAGTCCTGTGTAACCACGTCTACACACAGTCCTCCACTCAAACGTGGCGTCATTAGATGAAGGTGTAATGTTGCTGATTGTGTGTGATTTTAGGTGTGTACGGATCACAGACACAGGCCTGGGATACCTGTCTACCATGTCATCATTAAGAAGTCTCTATCTGCGCTGGTGCTGTCAGGTAACAAAAACATGACATTTATTGGAATTGTAATTTAAAAAAAGAAAAAACAAGGCAGCGTTAAAGATACAGCATCTGTACATGCTGCAGTGCAGCTATAGGAACAGACTGTAGCTGACACCATACAGATCTTACTTCTAACATATTATATCCAGGCTAAGCAGTTCTGGAATTTTGAATGTCATTTGTCGTTGTTGCAGGTGCAAGATTTTGGACTGCAGCATTTATTTGGCATGAGAAGTCTTCGCCTACTGTCTCTTGCAGGTATGATCATCTTGATCCATCTTTCCCCAAATAAAGTCCTTTATAATGTGGGTCTGTTGTATCTGAGTTAGTGACATGCTTTCAGCGTACAACCCTGTTTGTAATATAATATATGGAAATAAAACCAGAAGGCACTGATTTCCAAATAAAAAAGGATTAACCAGGCCTCCAGATTCCTTTATGGTTTCATCTGGTGACATTTCAAACACACCTGCTCTTCATCAGACAAGAAACATCGAGCAGCTCCATCTGAAATCGTGTGGGCAGTGGATGGTGAATGCACAGGTGCTTATACAGCACTTTTCTGCTCTCCCAGAACAACAGTTAGCTATTCTGTGATGGAGAGTTTATCAAAGAGTATTTAGACACTGAAATGGGTCAAAATGCATGATGTCTCATTATTATGCTAATTTCCTGCTGACCTCACACAGGCTGGCCAGGGGCAGCCAATAGGATTGGATGTGGCCGGCCGGCTGAACAACGACTGTGCCAGTCCAAAGTGTCTGAATGTGTCAAGTGTTTTGACTGACACTGTAATATTAAAAAAGGTGCAGAATCACACAGCTAGTTAAGTTGAGTGCAATACTCGGTTTTGTTTGCTACAGAGTCTTCTGAAATGAAATATATGCAGGGGTCACATATTTCAAGAACTTAGTTGCAAAGAAGTCGTGAAGTTTGTCATCTGCAGCACACAGACATGAAAGCATCTGTATGTTAGCGGCACTCTTGCAGGAGTAACTGGTGTACAGCTGTTCCACTCTTCTAGACTAAGAATCCAAATGTCCTCTCTGGGAGTTACAGTCCCTGGGAGGGCATGTGGGAGTCCTGTTACCACTTAATAAAAACGGAGATCTAAAGGACTAGCTTCAATATTATAACAACTCAACCAACCTCGATGTGTTAAGCATCTGTCGTTTATTATTCCACCAGAATGTAGCTGCCATCACCAGTGTGTGAATGTGTGTGTGTGTGAATGGGTGGTGACTGGATGTGTAAAGCGCTTTGGGGTCCTTAAGGACGAGTAAAGCTATACAAATACAGGCCATTTACCATTTACCAGAATAACCAAAGGACTAAATGAGGAAATATCCTTTAACAGAATAGGAGTGTGCAGCCAGTGCACACGTGCAGTGTGCTCCTCTGCTCTTTTGTCTGTATGTTGTTCCTGATTCCACATTTTGAGCATCTGTATGATTATGTGATCGTAAATGTAGGCTGTGTGCTGTCGCTGTGACATAACAAGCCATTAGAAAATATCATCATTTTCACTACTGACAGGCTTTTTATGGAATAAATATTAATCACCGGAGAGAAGCGATCAGTGCTTTTCTTTAGCAAGCCCACAGCTGAAGTGTTCTTCTGCTTTGTTCTCCTAGGCTGCCCCCTGCTGACCACCACTGGTCTGTCAGGCCTCATCCAGCTACACGAGCTGGAAGAGCTGGAGTTGACTAACTGCCCCGGAGCAACTGCTGAGCTCTTCAAATACTACTCGCAGCACCTGCCTCACTGCATGGTCATCGAATAAGGCCCATGACTGACAGACCACCATACTTCCTGTTTTTCTCACTCTTATACTAAATGCTAACTGCTCCTCTTGTAACACTGTTGCTCATTACCTGACCCTACACCCAGCCCGTCTTCCTCCACACCACTCCATTGAGTAGACTGACCCACAGCTGGACAGAGAGGAAGGAACTCAGACGATGGTACGTGCCAGACCGGGACGATAATGGGATGGTATCTGAGGAGATGCTGGAGCAAAGAGTTTGATGTAACATCTCGTCTCAGAGCAAGTTTTTTTCCTGGCTGTTGTCTACAGAGAAGAGCGCATCTTCAAAGACTCTGATAGTGTTGACTTAATGGATACTGAAGCGAGTGACGGGCAGATGCAACACGGGAAATAAGAGAAATGGAAAGATTGATGTGTTTTAGCTGTTGGAACTTACATACGCGGTCACACGCCGTAAACATCCTGTATATGGTGAAAGCAGTGAGTGTAAGTCCTCAACACCACGAGGACTGACATCTCAGACTGAACCCATCAGTTGGTGTAATATAAACGCTTTATTCGTTCTTTTTCTCACAAGTATTTGGCGCTTCAGTTTTCTTTGTTTCGGGAAAGCCATATGTCATCGCACCATACACCACATGCCAGCTGGAAAAAACAAGACCAGTTCAGTCAGTGACGACAGGGATGGGAACATCTCTCTTTTTCTCCTTTGTGTGTGTCAAGTGTTCGTTGTGGACTTGGAGCGACCCATCATTTCGGAATAAAGTCACCACTCCTGAAAACTAAAGTAATAAGAAACCACAAACAAACAGTCACATCTGTTCACGTTTGGTTTGATTGGGGGGTTTGCACTCCGGTGTGTCCATTTGGTTTTGTGCTCCTTTCTACAGTTTTTGCACACAGGTGTAGTTTACAGGCCTGGAGGAGACACGCTGAGAGAGTCTGCTGACGATATGATGCTCGTGTCTGAAATGGTGAATAGAAGTGAATTACAAGTTCAGTAAAGGGGTTTGACTTCCTGAACTTTGAGTGTCACGTTTAGTGTCTGAATTTGAAATTGAGCTCACTGAAGCTACTTATTTATTGTGTGCAGTTTGCTAAAGCCAGGTTACTTTCAGGCAGTGAATGCAGGTGGGTTGCTGTTGGTGTTCAAATCAGAGAAACTATTCAAAACTACTTTAAACTATTAGAACAATGTCCAGTAGAAACAAAGTCTCATTGGTGAGAAATGTTGCCACTAAGCCACAGTCAGAGAAATCATTTGCTGTAAAAACAAACAGCATGAATGAGGTTTCACATTTTCAGTCCAAACTGGGCTCTAAGCTGCCTTCTTCTGGCCACTGGTTGTGTTTGTAAAATGACACTGGTAACCATGACATCAGTAACTGGGAATCCCGCGGGTCCCCTCCTAAAGACAGGAGCAGAAGCAGACAGGTGTAGGTATGCCGACCCTAACCAAACCCCGCTGACCCAGTCGACATCAGCTGTAAACTGTAACGTGAGCAGCATAACACTGACCAGGGCTGTGGACCGCTGAAGCGATAACTACTACAGTGTTTGATTCTACAGTACATACAGTAGGTAATAAAAGACAAAAGCTCCCCGTAAGCCAAAGAATCCGAGAGTCGTTTTCCACCCTGACAGAGAGCCTCCATCCTGCCTCGCTGGTTGAAGAGACGTATCAGCGTCAGCCACCGTTTGCTTGTGACAAATGTTGCTTAAATGTGGCTGCTTGTTTCTAAGTGACGACGGTGAAACGGACCGACTGTACGAACAATGTAGAGCATGCATGTTTTTAGTTGCCTTTTTGTTACAGATCGGTTCCTTTTAGGTGTTCTTCAGCATTTCTTCATTGGACATGAATACATTTATTTATTCATGTATTTATTTATTTATTTAAATCAGTTTGTGTCTGATGTAATTTATTTATTGAAGAGATATTCTTAAATCAATTTCGTGTTTGTTTGAGAACTTGCTTTTAATCTGGACTTATTTCATTTATTGCTGTCACTGCTGCGATGATTATTATAACCACCATGAACCACTGACATCAGTGAAGTGTCCGAATACACAGAAGCATCTTATTTTCATCTGTTCACTTCTGCTGACTGTGTTCCCCTTTCTTAAAAGTAAGGGAGCAGAAATTGGCAATTTTGTATCTATTTGTGATTGTCCTGAATATGGCAACAAAATTTATATACACACACACGCACATATATATATATATATATTTATTAGGGGTGCAACGATATTCGTATCGATATTGAACCGTTCGATACAGTGCTTTCGGTTCGGTACGCATATGTATGAACAATACAAAATTTGTAATTTATTTTATCAACTTTCCTTCTGACGATGCTGTCTGTGTTGAGCGCTCAGTGACTCTGCGTTCGACTACTCCGCCTAGGCTCGACAGTGCAGCCTAGGCGGAGTAGTCGAGCGCAGATCCACTGAGCGCTCAACACAGACAGCATCGTCAGAAGGAAGAGCGCAGGGCAAGCTAGCGAGACAGAAGTTAAGCTCTCCTTGCAACATGAACCCCCCCCCACCCTCATTCAGATCTGGCATTTGGAATTATTTTGGTTTTCATGTGACGTATGACCCTGAAGGTAAGCGAGTCATGGACTAAAGTAAAACAGTATGTTGGATGTGCCACGCAATGCTCAATTACATAGGTGGGAACTAGTGTGTTAGCGCAGTTAGCTCGTTAACGTGTTGGCCGTCTAGCCCCATGCACGGGGCGATCGGCGGTAGCTCGTTAACGGAGATTTGCCATGTTGTGGCGTTAAGGTCATTTCAACGAGATTAACCTGAAAGCACTAGTGGGAACACAACGAATATGACTGCACATTTACGCTGACATCATCCTAGTGCAAAGACAAAAAAAGCAAGCATGCTACTAACTTTAGCCGAGTCATTTAGACAGCTGTTAGCACATGATTCTCCTTATGCTGCTGAGAATATAGCCCAGAAGAAGCGGATAGTATAGCTTTTATTTTGGAAAGAGACATTTCTCTGTAATAAACTCTCTTTTCCAAAGATGAGTGATTCCTCAATCAGATACAGGGCTCGCAATATCGCTAGCCCGACGTCCCAGGGCTAGCGATTTTTCCAGTCGGGCTACCAAAATCTATCTCTGCCCTGCCCGTCGGGCTATTGTAGGAAAAATATATGTCAATGTTTTTGCATTCTTTCGGAAATGTAGCTGGGTAATTATGTCATTGGCATCGGTGAGCCACTGTCAATATGCGACATATTGAAGTCGCGTTTGAATTTGCGCTTGTTTTTTTGCTTTCACTTTGCAATCGTGCGAACTGTGTATAGAGAGCGACAGCACTGATCTGTGAGTGATGATAATTTGTGCACCAATTCCTCTGACATCGTCTTATTAATCGTTAGCTTACTATGCAAACATGACAAGTGAAATCTCCCGCAGCTTAAACATGTGAGAGGTTGATCGCGCAGAGAATCGCTGAGCTTATGTGAGTGCGTGTGTAAAAGCATTTCAGTTCTGCTGAGCCAAATAAGACAGGTCAGGGTGAAGAAGTGACAGCCAAAGAAAAGCTTACCACAAAACGGAGAAGTTATGACAAATCAGACTATAAGGCAAAAAGAAAGTGCAGCTTTATGGTTTCATGGACAAAAGAATTTCTGTGGCTGCAATATGACGAGCTAAATAACCAGGGCTGCACATAAGTGGTCCGCAGGTGCGCATTTGCTGTCAAAATAAAAAACACGCACAAGGGTTAGGATTAAATTTAAAAACTGCAGTTTTGAGTTAAAATATATATTTATAATTTTAATAAACGACAAATTAAAAATGCATGAACATTTTTTTGTATCGAAAAAATATCGAACCGTGACACCAAAGTATCGAACCGAACCGAACCGTGAATTTTGTGTATCGTTGCACCCCTAATATATATATATATATATATATATATGTGTGTGTGTATATATATATATATATATATATATATATATATATATATATATATATATATATATATGTATATGTATATATATATATATATATATATATATATATATATATATATATATATGTATATGTATATATATATATATATATATATATATATATATATATATATATACATATATATATACATATATATATGTATATATATATGTATATATGTATATATATATATATATATATATATGTATATATATATATATGTATATGTATATATATATGTGCGTGTGTGTGTGTGTGTGTGTGTGTGTGTGTGTGTGTGTGTGTGTGTGTGTGTGTGTGTGTGTGTGTGTGTGTGTGTGCGCTTGTTGAAGATTGAATGGAAGATTATTAACACAATACTGGATTTGATTGATGTAAATAAGATTGGAGCATGATCCAGCACGCTTGTTCTAACATACCACTTTTATTAGTTTAGAGAGAGACTTTTAAAAACACTTTACGGTGGCATGATAAACGGATGGTTTTCTTATTAGTCTGACTCGCTGCTTAAGTGAAAATCTATTTTTATACATCACCACACTCACTTCCAAGTCCTGATTACCGTGCCCTTTGCAGGTATTTGCAGATTAACTCAGCATTTATTCATTTATTCAAATTTCACTCAGAGTTTACGTCAGGACATGAACCAAAAAGGACAGTGTAGTCATGTTCTTATACACGTCATTGAAGTCAGTTTATAATGAGTAATGCACAACGTGTGATTGACGTCGCTCAGCTGTCACACTGTGTTGTGCACCATGCTCCTGCCTCGACTCCTGATCAGCTGTGTTTGTGCTCTGTCAGTATTTTGCTTTGGATGAGCTTCCAACAGCTTCACATACATGTTTACGTAGGAGCGCTGGGATGCACAGCTGCATCCTCACGACAAACAACAGCAACAAACTCAACCCCATCATCCGCCCTTATTTTGAGTCATTTCTACTACAGTATTGTGTCTACATCTGAGGAGCGCAGCTTTACAAAAGCAGCCAAATAAATCGTTTACTGAATATGACACGCAGACACACACAGTGTGCGCTGATTCCTTATCTGACCATACAATGACTGAGAGGACGTGCAGGCCTGAGAGCTTCTTGTGTCGTACTTGTACCTGCTGAGGTTTGAAAAAGATCTTTCCTTCTGGACAACAAAGTGGTTTGGATTCATGAAAACATGAAACGAGCTGATGTGTGTATATTTAGTGACAAAATCCATTTTGTAATACTAGTTAAATAAACATGTACTGCTCTAAACTACAGGTTGAACTATGTAACAACAGCTTGTGTCCAAATAATCTGAGTTAAATCACTTCCTGTGCACGTGTTCTGAAGCTCCCATCATCCTGTTCACTTCTTCTCACGTGACACACATGAGCTGAAGTCTAGCCATCACTTATAACATATTCATGTAAGGAGCTTGGAAAGAAAGTGACTGGACTGTTTCTGTTTCTTGAAGATGTTCCAGCTCTTATCCAAGGTCTGAGACCAGCTGGTGGAGAGTCCCAGATTTTAAGCCAGCTAGTGGGACGTGTTCCTTACTATGGTCGGTGACCCAGTATTGGATCTTCCTTTTTTTGTTTTTTTGAAGTGCAGTAGAACTGGATGCTTCAGACAAAAACTGCTTCATCCCAAGGACACAAATGCTGACACAAACTAAACAACGTAGTGTAAGCAGTGCAGAGCAGCAGGGAGTGCTCCGAGCACACACAGCCACTCTATAAACACACGGCACAACACAGAAGAGCCACCTCCACAGGACTCTGCTATGAGTCTGCATCTAAAGGTCAAAGGTCACTCTTTGAACACCACTGTGAGACACCAGCTGTCTGCCACACGATATGTGATATATTCACTATGTGACAAACCTCTGCTGATTCATTTTGCACCTCGGCTCATGCGATGAGGCACATAATCAATAGTGGGTCAATGACCCTCTTACTCCCACGAAGGCTCACATACCTGGGACTGTCCACCAGTTGGTCTCAGAACTGAGAAATCTTTTTGAATGAAACGTCTTCAAGAGATTTAAAGAAGTCCAGTCGCTCGTTAGATTACCATGTCCTGGAGGACTGAGAACCTACACACACACTTATAACATATAACATACATGTGGCCCTCGAGCTGTCTGCCACAATATTTGACCAGAGAGAAGAACGACAAAGACAAGGCCGTGCAAAGGACTCCCCCAGAATAGCTAAGAAATGCTCCGACGTCCTGCCCCCATGCTGAGTTAAGGGCTGCTTTTTCACGTCAGTCTCATTTCCCTTGTCTGTACTTTGTGACACAGAGAGGTACGACTTCATAATGTGCTGATCCAAACGAGGCAAACGGTTCAATCACAGTTGTACATTGTGTAAAGTGTTGAGAACAAAATGATGTAACTATGATGGAAACCAAAATCCAACATAACCCTTAGATGACAGGATTCAAACCTGCACCATACGATGATACTGAAACACTTTTATGAGTAAAACAATAAATAAATTAAAACTTTGTTGCACATCTTTCTTTTGGATTTTCTAAAGCATAGGTTCAGAGTATGACACAATGTAAAATGTGTTGACATTTTAGGAGGAAAGTCAGATTTTAAGAATAGCACTGATATCGTGTCATCTTTCCAACCAAACCTTTCAATCTTGAAAGCACGCTGCAAAGACTGGAGGGAGGAAGGAGCAGCTGGTCTGTGGAGATGAAAGTATTTCTCTGTTTTCAATGCATCAAGTGTTTCACTGACTGCAATCAAACATCACATATACAAGTAAAACGTGGATTGCAAATACATTATTATTTACATTAGCTGGTTTTGATGGCAGCCTGGAGAAATCGTCTCTTTTTGCACAACAAAAAGGTTCATTTGCACATGGAGCCGAGCCCGATGGACAGGATGAGATGCTGACCTGGATCTTCTGCATGGCTGCAGTTGGAGGTGAGCTCACAAGCGTGTGTGTGTGTGTGTGTGTGTGTGTGTGTGTGTGTGTGTGTGTGTGTGTGTGTGTGTGTGTGTGTGTGTGTGTGGTAAAATGCAGCAGGTTTTAAAAGAAAGACATGAGTGACTGGTTTCTACTACTGACTGAGACTGTTAACCAAGGCTAACATGTTTAACATAACAATGGAAACACGTGAGACTAAAGGGAAAAACTGAGGAAAGCTAAATGTGAGAGAACCAGCATCAGACAGATCTGAGACCCCAGCTCACATTTTGCTTTAAGGGAATACCAGAAGCTTCCACTGGACTTAGGCTACGTTAGCTTAGCTTCGTCAGGCTGTCGTGGCATTTTTTGGTTGAACTGATCTGTTGTTGCTCTTGTGAATACTTTGTCTGGAATGAAGTTTATTTTTAGTTACAAGTAACATTGCTTCCACTGATTGTTCATATTTTGTCGATTCTCTGCAGCTTTAAAGATGCTCTAACATCGTCTGTCAGCACTGCTAATATTAGCCTCTGCAAACTGATCTCACACCATGACATTTAAGACGCACCCATCACTGCCTCACGCATAGCATTTGTGTCCTGGTTCAAGCTGGTCTATGAGACAATGCTCAGCCTTCTGCCCTTTAGCAGACAACATTCCAGATTTGTCTGAAATAATACAGTGTGTTTCTGTTTTGGATTAAAAATGATCACATTTCATTTTTACCAAATATATAGAGAGATCCTGGCGTTCACAAGCCTGACCTGAATCTTGTGTCTGAAAAGACTGAATCAGGACAGACATTCAGGACACACTCGAGCAGTTCACACTATTTTATTATCAGGCAAAGACTCGGGCTGCACAGCAGTGCACATGGACAAGGGAAGTACAATTCATCACTCAAAGCATATATCAGACATATGAACACAGGAAATATTTGTTATTGGCTGTTGGTGGGGAGATGCTCTCTCTGATTTGTTGTCCTGATGGTCTTTGACCTCCAGTCAGGGCTCTGTGTGAGAACACGCCTCCTACCTTACAGCTGTTACCAGACATGGCTGGAACAGCATGTTGTACCCCCACACGAGGCCAAGGCAGCCTCTCCTTGTCTGAAATAGTGTTGTGTAAGCATGTCGCAATTTACCTTCAACACTCAACTCTCTGTGTTAACCCTTCACACTGTGGGCTTATCCTTCTAACGAGGAGTGTAATTATGACCATACATTGCAATTAATATTAAAAGAAACTTGATCAAAAAACGTATTTCTAACAAATCCCTCTGTTCACACCGTCAGGTGTCAATCCCATTCGTGCAGATCCTCTGACTCATCCTTCCAGGATTCCCAGCCAGGTGTGACAGGAAGCCTGTGCTCTGTCTCCCTGTCAGGCAGGACAAATCTGGACAGTTATCTTCTCAGTTACAAAATTACAATAAAAGGCAGAAGAAGTTCAAATGTTTAAGCATACTCAGGGCTGCCTAGTCCCCAAATGATGTCTCTACGTTTCTCTGGATCCTCACCACCTACCTGCTTCATCCGAGTCTCCACTCTTTTGATTATCAGTCCTGTAGTATGACATTCTGCAGTAATAATATAAGGGGAAAACTTCCAAAAATATCAGATCACAACTAGAGTCTAAGTGAAACATCATAACCTGGAAATATGAAATATCATTGGCTGTTCACCTGCAAAAGGAGCTTTAAAACTTTATTTAAATGAAGCTGTTTGTTTGTGAGGGGCTGTTGTTAAGGTGTGACACATCTTCATTAAACTTTATCTTTAAATCAATCAACCAGTGTTTCTAATTTAGTGCCATTACAGCAGTATTGTTAGGGATGAAGGTACCGCATACATCACACACACGCCTGCTTTTATGCCATTCTGTTTTGCCACGTCATGAGACTCGTCACATCCATTTGCTCTCATACAGCTTGAAGTCCATGTCTAGTAGAATCATAATAAATGTTTCAGCATTGACCAAGTGTGTTTGCTTTTGGAACTGTGTCTTCATTCCACCTACTTCACATACAAGGGTCAGTTCTACAGGCAGAAACATGGGTGTGCCGTGGGCTCCCCAGTTTCACCCACTGTGGCCAATTTGTACATGGAAGAAGTGGAAAAGAGGGCTTTGCTATCCTACCCTGGAACACCACCAATCCATTGGTTCAGACATGTGGATGACACCTGGGTGAAAATCAAATCTCAGGACGTTCCACATTTCACGGATCACATTAACTCAGTGGACCAACACATCAAATTCACCAGGGAGGATATGAAAAGTGGCAGGTTAGCCTTCTTAGACTGTGAGATTTCCATCAGTAATGGGGGACATCTAAAAGCTGACGTGTACCGTAAACCTACACATACAGATCAGTATTTAAGGTTTGACTCTCATCATCCACTGGAGCACAAACTGGGCGTCATCAGGACGCTACAACACAGAGCGAACACCATCCCTACTGACACAGCAGCCAGGGAGGCAGAAGAACATCAGGAAGGCCCTGAGTAAATGTGGTTATCCCAGCTGGACTTTTGTCAAAGCAGGAAAGGCTCCTAAAGAAAGCTCCAGCCGATCCAGGAGGGAAGGACAACCGCTGCCCACCTGTAGTGATCCCGTACATGTCAGGAGTATCGGAGCAGTTGAGACGCATTTTTTCTAAACACCGGGTCTCTGTGGCTTTTAAATCCCAAAACTTGGTCCACCCCAAGGATCGGGTCCCCGACACAAACAGAGTAACATAGTGTACGCTGTTCAGTGCAGGAGGATTGCCAGGATTTATACATCGGGGAAACCAAACAACCTCTGGCGAAGCGGATGGCACAACACAGAAGAGCCTCCTCGTCAGGCCAGGACTCTGCAGTCTGTTTACACCTACAGGCCAGTGGACACTCTTTCAATGATGAGGATGTAACATCCTGGACAGGGAGGAACGCTGGTTTGAGGACGGAGTCAAGGAGGCCATTTACGTGAAAAGGGAAAGACCATCTCTGAATCGAGGAGGGGGCCTAAGGGTACATCTGTCACCATCTTACAATGCTGTGATTGCAGCCATTCCCCACCTCTCTGTGAATGGGACTCATGGTTATTGATCAGTGGGCTTTGATCAGTGGGCTTTGATCAGTGGGTTTTGATCAATGGTCATGAGAATTTGCATAATTAAGATTAAGGGACTGACCTCCCAGCCCATTGTTCTTTCAGTGGGCTGGTTTCAGCCATTATGCAAATGTATTGTTCATAAGATTGAAACCTGCAGTCAGCTGAGACTGAAGAAGTCACTTGGATGAGTGACGAAATGTTTCTCCCACAAAACGCTACGTCCAGATGAACAGAATCAACTTTTGGAGACATAATAAAATGTTATTTATTCACTCTGTGTTTTTATCATTTTCTATCATGTTCAAAGAACGAAGCCACAGTGTGAATCCTGCACCAGTGTGATTGGGTGTTTTATACTCATCAGCGATCCTTCGAGGCTGTGGCAACAATTTGGAGTCAGCCTCCTTTGAACCTGTGGATAAATGAATCCAACATTCCATAATTTAACTCTGATCCTAGTGCCTTTCCAAGTGTGAGGTAAAAGCAGAAGCAGCCATGCATTTCCACACAGGATCTGGATTTGCAGCTGAGTGACAGAGGGTCAGTCTTTTGTCAGTTTTACTGCAAGAGAGTAATGAGTTTGATATGACAGCATCAATAACAATAGCAGGTTCAAAGATATTTAGCATTCACTGTGCCCACATCACATTGCACATTGTCGGGTGCAAAGTGAGCCGGGCGGCGGCCAGGAGTGGAGGCCTTGGCGAAGCGATCCCCGGCTACCAAGACAAGCGATTGGGACATGGAATGTCACCTCTCTGGTGGGGAAGGAGCCTGAGCTAGTGCATGAGGTTGAGAGGTACCGGCTAGATATAGTCGGGCTCACCTCAACGCATGGCTTGGGCTCTGGAACCAGTCTCCTGGAGAGGGGCTGGACTCTGTCTCAGTCTGGAGTTGCCCCTGGTGAGAGGGTATCTTGGTATCCCCTCGGCTTGCTGCTGGTATGTTGGGGTTTCTCCCAGTGGACGAGAGGGTTTGTTCCCTTCGCCTTCGGGTCAGGGAACAGTACCTGACTGTCGTCTGTGCTTATGCGCTGAGTGGCAGTTCAGAGTACCCAGCCTTCTTAGAGTCCCTGGGTGGGGCACTGGAGGGTGCTCCCCCTGGAGACTCTGTTGTCCTGCTGGGAGACTTCAACGCTCACGTGGGCAACGACAGTGAGACCTGGAAGGGTGTGATTGGGAGGAACAGCCTCCCGGATCTGAATGCGAGCGGTGTTTTGTTATTGGACTTCTGTGCAAACCACAGTTTGGCCATAACGAACACCATGTTCGAACATAAGAGTGTCCATAAGTGCACGTGGCACCAGGACGCTCTAGTCCACAGGTCGATGATCGATTTTGGAATCGTATCACCAGACCTGAGGCCATATGTTTTGGACACTCGGGTAAAGAGAGGGGCTGAGCTGTCAACTGCTCACCATCTGGTGGTGAGTGGGATCAGGTGACGGGGAATGTCTAGCAGAGGCCCTGGTCCGCGAGATCTTCAACTCACACCTCCGGCAGAGCTTCAACAGCATTCCGAGGGAGACTGGGGACATTGAGTCCGAATGGACCATGTTCAGCACCTCCATTGCCGAAAGAAGAAGGAGTCCTAACGGGCTTGGTTAGTCTGTGGGACTCCGGAGGCAGCTGATAGGTACCGACAGGCCAAGCGGAATACGAAAAACTCGGGTGTGGGAGGAATTCGGAGAGGCCATGGAAAAAGACTTTCAGACGCCTCGAAGAGATTCTGGCAAACTGTCAGGCGACTGTGGAGGGGAAAGCAGTGTTCTACCTGCACTGTGTATAGTGCGGGTGGAGTGCTGCTGACTTCGACTCAGAAAATCGTCGGACGGTGGAAGGAATACTAAGAGGATCTCATCAATCCCACTGGCACGTCTTCCGTGGCGGAAGCAGAGTCTGGGGACGAAGGGGATGACCCGCCAATCTCTGGGGGCGAGGTCACTGAGGCAGTTAAACAACTCCCTTCGTGGAACACTGGACCAGCTCTTTATCCTCTCGAGGATACTCGAGGGCGCATGGGAGTTTGCCCATCCAGTCTACATGTGCTTTGTGGACTTGGAGAAGGCATTCGACCGTGTCCCTCGGGGGGGGGGGGGGGGGGGGGGGGGGTCTTGTGGGGGGTGCTCCGGGAGTATGGGTGTGGGTGATGGGCTCCGCCAGGGCTGCCCCTTTGTCACCAATTCTGTTCATAATTTTTATGGACAGAATTTCTAGGCGTAGCCAAGTGGCGGAGGGCTTTCACTTTGGTGGTCTCAGGATCTCATCTCTGCTTTTTGCAGATGATGTGGTTCTGTTGGCTTCATCAGGTGATGGCCACCAGCTTGCCTTGGAACGGTTTGCAGCCGAGTGTGAAGCAGTGGGAATGAGAATCAGCACCTCCAAATCTGAGGCCATGGTCCTCAGCTGGAAAAGGGTGGAGTGCCCACTCTGGGTTGGGGATGAGTTCCTGCCCCAAGTGGAGGAGTTTAAGTATCTCAGGGTCTTGTTCACAAGTGATGGGAGAAGGGAGCCGGAGATCGACAGACGGATTGGTGCTGCGGCTGCAGTGATGCAGCTCTCAATTTACTGGTCAATCTACGTCCCTGCCCTCACCTATGGCCACGAGCTGTGGGTAGTGACCGAAAGAACGAGATCGCGGATACAAGCGGTGGAAATGAGCTTCCTCCGAAGGGTGGCTGGCCTCTCCCTTAGAGATAGGGTGAGAAGTTCGGCCATTCGGGAGGGGCTCAGAGTAGAGCCGCTGCTTCTCCACATCGAAAGGAGCCAGTTGAGGTGGTTCGGGCATCTGGAGGAGGTGGCTGGCGAGCGGGATTCTCTGCTTGGGCTGCTGCCCCCGCGACCCGGTCCCAGATAAGCAGAAGATGATGGATGGATGTGCCCACATCAGTTACATTTAGCTCTGAAAGGACAAGTTCATCCTCTGGTGGCTCAAAACCTGTTTGAGGCCTGATGAAGTGAAATGACCACAAAAATGTATTTTTAGAGTTTTAGATGATGTGTCAGAATTCAGTGGCTATTACAGAGGAACAGCTGTAGTTTTCATATTTATGAGGATTTGATGCTCTGAGGTGTTAGGCTAGCTGCTATACAGGATTTGCATACTGTGATTACTATAGTTACTTTTGATAAGATTGGGACTGGAGAAGAGTCGGAGATTCAGCAGTTCATACACAGAGTCCAACTGTTTCAACTAAGATGTTTTTGATGTTTTTAGGGCATCCAAGTCCCAACTGAAACCCCAGCACCTCTCAATACAAACCTAGTTTTAGGGGAATGAATCCCCAGTGGCTAAAGGTGCTCCTTTGGGCTGAGATCTGATGACTGGATGCCATGTGAGTACAGTGAACAGTGCCAGGTTCAACAAACCAGTGTGAGAGGACCTGTGTGACACGGTGTGTTACCCTACCATCCAGCGATGTCACACTGTGGTCATAACCATTAGCTGTGCTTTCTGGCCTCTCAGACTGCTCAAAGCATATTCAAATGAACAGTGTGATATTACTAGCAGGAGATAAACAGTCAGTGCACACGTACACATCAGCAATTAGGAGTTTAGGATTTATTAAACAGCACAAAAGTCTTGATATTTTCACATGTACACAAAATCATAAATAGCCCCAAAGTTCCTCCCACCTTGCATCAATGGGATCCCAGTCATTATTCCATCACAATAAGCCAGATTATATAAGCCATATATTTATAAACCATTTACATTTGAACTGAGCAATCTACAGTATTAAGACACAGATGTTAGACATTCGCTCTGTAGAGTCAAAACCAAAAGTAGCTTCTTCATTAATCCTGATTACCGCAGATAGAAAAGGAACCCTACTTATCCTAATGTGCTATTTACATCTTCTAAAAACAGCTCTTTGAAGTCTAGAGCGTGTCTGACAAACCAAAATTAAAAACTTAACCTTGGCTAACAAAATGTTTCTCACAGATCGCTTGGTAACTACGTTTCGACAAACGTGTAGCCTCAGATGATAAAACCATGAACTGGTGGGTGATCGGCCCGTTTTGGTTTCTTCATGTCATACTGGATAAGATACAGTAGACCAACCTGGTGGTGCAGACGCACGTTTTCAAAAGCCATTTGGTTTCAATGTTCAATCTGAAAATAAAAATGACCCTCACATGTTTGTAGGCCTGCCGCAGCACTTCCTGAACATATGGGACAGAATAAACTTGGACTAACGACTTCAAACACGACGCCGCCGACACCCTAAAGTATCAGAATAATCCCCTTGGTTGACTGGTGGCCGAGCCCTGTCAGTCTTAGAAGATATGTCGCATCTTTGAGTTTGAAGCAGAGAAGAAGAAAACCTCACTACTGTGCCACATTTGTACTTGCATACGCTGTCTTACTGATAGCAGGTACGTTTGATGCTACATAGCAGAGGTCTTCATGGGTACCAATAAGACTAAAATCACTAAGCCCTGTGAGGACACCAGTGAGCTGGCTTCATATCATGTTGGGAAGTCAAAGCTTGGCCCACGGGGCCTGTGATGGATTCATACAGTGTTGGGCCGTGTTGTTCCCTCACCATCTCAGTAATTGTCTTTATCTGGGTGGCTGGAGCCTGTCAGGGCCAACACACACAGCCAATGCTGCAATCACAAAGATCTGAGTCCAAACATTAAATACATGAAACACTCAGTAACATATTGTAGATAAACTACTATAACTGAGACCTCCAACATCTCTTTGGGATTTCATTTTAATGATCATCTGTCACAAGCTGGGCCACAAACCTCACTGATCAGTTGTGTTGTGCCAGCCTGTGATGACCTTTACAGTCAAACCTCCGCCCACTTTGTTTGCTCGTAATTTTATTGAGGCCAGCCGACCAAATCAATATCAAGCATTGAGACTCAGACTGAGTGAACACAGTCATGTAACAAATAGTGTCTAAAACGACCTGTGTGTTGGTCTGCTTTGACTAAAGTCTACAGGGCCTACAGTTTAAGTGTCACTCTGGCCTTAGCTTGGCTCTAACGCTAGCGCCTAACAACGATTCAACACTGAGCTGTCAGCTCAAACGGGATCGATCTAGGTTCATATATTTAAAGAGGAAAAACAAAGTCTTCCACGAGAAAGGCCGAAGCGTTTCAAAAGTGGAAATCTCAAACCATGAGGAGAAACATCTGCATTTTAAGGCCTCGGCACATCTGCAGCTTTTTCCTCCACTTGTTTCAAACAAAATCACACTAATGGAAAAGCCTAAATTCTGTGGTTACACACGGGAAGAAGCCAACTGCACAAAGAAGACCTTAAAAGAGGCATAAATAAATACGTGTATTGTCGAAGGACCCGAGGGGTTACAATATTAAGGCAATGCAGTGGCATGTTCTGTTGCTTACTCTCATGGATTTCTGGAGCAGAGCTCACACAGATAATTAAACAAAAGGGGGAAAACTCAAATATGTTAGGGTTCTGATTCCACATGGCAATTTGTTTAGCTTGACAGTAGCGCCCAGCATTACTCATACTGTTTTATAACAACGATGTCAGGAACGAGGCAAAGCGCCCCTCTGACGGCAAACTGCAGCAGTGCAGTAGTTCAGCCTCGTTCCTGGCACTCTTACAGCATAAAATTCCCACAGTACAGTCAGTGCAATGCTTAATGTTGCCTCTAAAACACGGAATTACAGTCCCGGAATTGCGGGCAGGTAACGCGGCTGGCACTGGGGTGAAAAATAAAATAAAAGTTTCAAATTAAAAACAAAAAACCTTTAATGACAAAGGGAGAAAAGGAGGGATCAAAGACTGTGTGGTCCACAGGCCAGGCCACACCTCGCTCTAGTGAATGTAGGCTCTGTAAACTGCTGAAATGTCATTGTCCGACTGGTCCAGTGCCTTGGCCCGCTTATAAACCTGCAAAACAGAAAACAACGGCTGGACAACGGAGAAAAAACGTTTCTGCTGCCCCAAGGCTCATATGTTAGAGGACAAGCAACATGAGCAGGAAACACTTCATTTCTGAGAAGAAAAGTTTTACCACAAAGAATTACAGAAATTTAGAGGAGAAAGCTGTGAGAGCTGTACCTCGTTGGCAGCTGCAGCCATCGGGGTTGGATGGTTGGCCATGTCGCCCATGGAGATGGCTAGCCTTAGGTCCTTCTGAATGTGTTTCAAATAGTAGTCTGGTTTAAAGTTGCCCTGTAAAATATCTGGAAGGGGCAGGAAGACGGTCATTACAGGCTAGGTTACAGTAGGACCTCCTGATATTCATGGGACTTGTTTTTGTCCCAGTTAAGACTAAAAAAAGAAGAAGAAAAAATAAGCTGCAGTCTCGATTTGGCACGTTCCCCAGTTCAACCACGGATCTTTGACTGTTAGGCGAAGCCACTACACTATGACAACTAGGGCTGCCACAAACGGTTATTTTGATAGTCGACTAATCAGATCATCATCCATTGGGTGTAAAACGTACAGCTTATTGCACCAGCAGCTCTGCTCTTATATAACTATCATTAGCTTACAGCTTGAAGTGTTCAAGGTCTGTGCTAATTAAAAATAAAGACAAGATGATAGTTAATTAAATTTTAATGAAATCTGCAGATTGTTTCGGTGAAGTTTAATAAACTTCTTGCTATCTAAAATATAAAGTAAATCCTCGAGCATCTCACACTTCTGATAATCAGCTGTCTGCTTGATGTTTATTCAGCTGTGTAAAAACTATAACTTTAATCTCAGCCAAACCGATTTACTCAGGAACAAATAAAATACTGAAAAAAGTGCCTAGCCCCCGGCTCGCTATCGAGCTAGTGGGTAACAGACGTCTCCGAAAACGTCGGAGCGCTTTTGAAAATATGTGGTGTCTTGATAAACTGAGCCGATATTTGAGGTTTACACAGCTACATTCTCGCCTGAAAATATGTTAAACGTTTATTTTGTGACCCAGAAAGAATAATAAGAGTAATATTAAAACTAACTAGCTGCCGCCATTGTTGGAAACTGAGCTGGGCTGCGCTATGAATTCTGGGATAGGTTGGGCCACGAAGTATACACCCCACCCATCCTTCAAATCTGGGGACATGAAGGGCTCATTTGTCGGAGTCTTCAAATTTGGACCATCTTCGTCGTGTCGCTGTAACGTAACTGGCCTACTAATGCGGGCACAGGAGGATGCAGTTCCTGAATTTGGACACAGCTACGATACCGGACACAGCTGCTTCTTCTTCTTCTTGTTGTTTAACGGCAGCTGGCATCCTTGTACATGCAGTGCTGCCATCTTCTGTTTCAGTCCGTTATTACACTCTTAAATCCTGCTACTTATTCCTGCGTCTTTTGGGATCTTACAAAGCTTCAAACAACGCGTCGACTATTAAATCAGTCATCGACGAGTTTGATAGTCGACGTAATCGTGACTAGTCGACTAATCATGGCAGCCCTAATGACAACAAATCAAAGTGAACAGTGACGTCACACTCTGTGTTGACTTACTCTGGCATTTCTGGTCCACAAAGGTGCTAGCCATCTGACCCTGGCACAGGATGTCCAGGAAGGTCTGCTGTGATTGGCCCGTGGCCTGTGCCAATGTTAGCCCCTCTGCAATAGTGGCCATGAAGCTGCCTTGAACCATGTTGAGGATTAGCATCATCCTTGCAGCATTCCCTGCCTCACCTTAAAAACACACACACACACACACGCACACGCACACACACACACACACAGTTATAATCTGGCCCAAATCCTCTGTGCCATCAGTCTGCACTGGCTACAATGATTCACTACAATTTTTATTTACATAGCACCAGATCACAACAAGGTGCTAAAGGAAGGAAAGAAGAAACCTCCCACAGAAGCAGGCTGAGGGAGGGGCGATGGGTTGGGGTGAGGGGCGAGAGATGGGAGAGAGACACTGAGGAAGACAGCCACGGATTAATAACAAAGGAGCAGTTCTCATGTTTTCATCTTGTTGATATGGGCTGGTGCAGACTGATAGACAAAGGCACACAAATAACTCAAGTTCCTTTTGCTGCATGTGTGTCCCCTCGGATGTCTAAAGCCCAACACTTCATCCGTCTTCTGCGTGGGCCTTGCTGAGTGTACTGGACGCCGATCTTTCCGTACCCAGAAAAAACGAGGTCTTGCCCATGGCCTGGAAGCAGCTGCTGCAGTCCTCATAGACCGTCCTGTCGCCAGCTGCCAGGATGACCAGCATCCCGTCGTTGGACAGCTGCTGGCTTCCTGCCACCGGAGCTTCCAGGAAGCGGCCGCCGCGTGACGTGATCACCTGACATTCAAATACTGAATAAGAATTCATTGATACACTCAGCTGCTCCTACTGTAGGTACTTCTAACCGAGATGAAGGCAGCATGAGACAGTTTTAAAATCATTTTATTTACTGGATCATGCTGGTGTTTACCTGTGAGAGCTCTGTGATGGTCTCTGGATCGACTGTAGACATCTCTACGTAGCATTTGCCCGGTCTGATTCCTTGTAGGACTCCACTGGGTCCCAACACCAACTTCATAAAAGACAGAAATGTGAATATAGAGCTATGTGATTGATCTGCATTAGTGTCTTTGCCTCACACGATAACTGTTGGTGTGATTCAGAGTTAAATAAATATCAACGACCTGTTCAATGAACAACTTTGTCACATCCATCAAAGAGCCGCGTTCACACCCATGTTCCTTACAGTGAAACACCAGCTGGCGCCAGTGACTCAAAAAGTCAGAGCACCTTTCTGTTCATTTATAGCCCCGCCCACTTCACCCATGACAATCCCCACCCACTCAGTCTCTGACTGGAAATCTCTGTGCACTTGATGAATGCATGAAATCATGGATCCATTTGATTTTTCTTCACGTTTATTCTGTCGTTAGCTTGTTATTTGCAGACTGGTGTTGAACATGCCACGGTGCAGCGTACTCACGTCTCTGGCAGCCTTAGGGTCAGACACACAGGAGAAGGTGATGTCACACATGGAGGCCACTTCTGCAGGAGTGCGGCCTAACCGTGCCCCCTCCTGGATGAACAGGTCACACTGAAACATAGCAGGGAGGAATCAGCAGCAAGCCACACCCCCTTTCAACCAACCATGTCCACGTTGGGCGCTTTAATACTGCTGAACCTATAATCTGACTGAATGTGATCGTGTTAGAGACAGCAGCCACTGGCTGACCATGAGTGCGTTTACCTTTTCTGCAGTGCGGTTCCACACTGTCACGACATGACCCATTTTCAACAGGTTGGAAACAATGCCGCTACCCATCAGCCCCAGACCCAGGAAGCCTATTCTGAAGAGCAGAAGCCGAGAACATACAGACCAAAGCATGAAAACGAGCCCTGTGATCAATTTAGCAACAGTGTTGTGTAACCCTGTGACGAGGATGTGCCATACCGCTTATCTGTGGGTGTGATGCTGCCGTTGATCGCTGTGCTGTCTGCTGCTTGGATAGATGTTGACCCTGTGACCTGCACAATCAGAGGCAAATCTATAGAAATCACACTCACGGGAACTAAATGAAAAAATTAATCACATGTCCTTTGCCTGGTATGCACCGTGCACACATGCAAGTCTCTGTTCCTGCCAATGAACAATCATTTCAAGCAAATCAAAGCAGCCTACATTATTGCTTTTACCTCTTCAATGATCTTCAGGCGTTTGCTAATGGGCTCCATTGACGAAGCTGGCTGTGGGCGCAGAGGTGACAAAGTAAAAACAATGCAACTTATATTTAAAACGAGTCGTTTTTAACGAGCTGTAATTCATACAACATGTTTTCATTTCACACCAATCGATAATCAGTTAGTGCTAAAAGCAGCAAAGTGGACAGACTGAGGAGATAATCTGCATCACATTCCTTACAGAACCGGGAATCATCATACGCCATCAAGTAACTGGTACATAACTGACAGTGTCACCAGCTGCCACTACAGCAAGCTTTATAAACACACTTCATCATTTTTAATTCATCTAATTAACTGAATTATTAGAGGACCAACTTAGACATGAAAACATGTGAGTGTAGAAGTGAAGTTTGTGTTGCAGACTAACTGGTGGTTGCTGCAATAAGAAACAATGTGTCAGTGAAACAAATCTTACACCAGATATTGAATTTCATCAGGTTTGAAGTGTTGGAGATGTTAAAAACAACTCTTCTCCAGTGGAGATTATGTCCTACTAACATCTTAATGCCAACAACTGTGGAGTCCCAGCGAGTCACCATGGACAGAAGCCCCTGATCCAAAACTGACCTTCAAGCTAAACTCATGTTTGCTGTTGCACAAACTTTAAAGTCCAGATGAGACAAAGATCTAAGGCCTTCAAAATGAAGAACACGGTACCACCTGTCAAACACGGTGGAGGCAGCATCGACACTGGCACACTGCACAGAGTGAATGGAATAAAAAACCTCAACCTCCGACACGATTGGGTTTTCCAACAGGACAATGATCCCAAACATACCACAAACTGGTTTTGAAAAGCAGCCTAATGTCCTTCCCAAAGGCCCGACCTCAGACCTATTAAACACTGGTCCATGCCAAGAAACCAAACCAACCAATTTAACCGAACTCCAGAGTGCTGATGGCTCCAGAGCATGCAACCAAATGTTGGTGTTGGTGCAGGTGTGCGAATCAGAGAACATTCTAGATAAATGGAAACCATATTCCTGTTTGTTGTTGTAAAAAACATTAGAAACTTAAATGAGCCGTCATTCATGCCTATGCGGAGTATATGGAAACCTCTGACCACATGTTCCTGCTTACCTTTTCAGACTGGCTGAGCAGAAAGTGGTGAAAATGTGGATCATCCTTCACAGGCTACAACACAGAGTGCAGTGGATGAGTGTTCATACAGACGTGCAGTGATCTGACAGGTTACAGTGTTAGAGCCACTCAATCATGTTCTAAAGCTCCTGCATTAAAAGCTAATGTTGGCAGCCTGTCTGCACTCTACAGTGTTTTAAAAGAAAACATTCGAGGTAAACATCAACACAGCACATTAAGGCGCGGTGGTGTTTGCATCATGCCATCTTCCCACAGCCACGCCTGTAATGATCTCACCTGCAGCCTCTCACACATGGACATTTTAGAGATACACTCTTGCAGAGCACCAGTTTTATGATTTTATGAATTTCGGGCTTAATTGGGGAAGCAGCAACGAGTCTAAAGCCACACCTTATTTCCTTCATTTTATCTTAGGAAAATGAGAAGTAGGTGTAACAGCTGTAAACAGACATGAAGTACAGTATGTAAGTTTGTACTACTCTAATGAGCCTGAAAGAGAATATTTGGTTCAATTCAATTTTATTTATACAGCATTAAATGACAACAACAACCGGCTCATGGTGCGTTATCCTGTAAGGTCGACCCTACAATAACACAGAACGCCAACGATGATGACCCCCTGTGAGCAAGCACTTTGGCAACAGTGGGAAGGAAAAACTCCCTTTTAACAGGAAGAAACCTCCAGCAGAACCAGGCTCAGGGAGGGGCGGGGCCATCTGCTGCGATTGGTTGGGGTGAGAGAAGGAAGACAGGATGAAGACATGCTGTGGAAGAGAGACAGGGGTTAATAATAACTAACGATTCAGTGCAGAGAGGTCTGTTAACACATGCTGAGTGAGAAAGGTGACTGGAAAGGAAAAACTCAATGCATCATGGGAATCCCCGGCAGCCTACGTCTATTGCAGCATAACTAAGGGAGGATTCAGGGTCACCTGGTCCAGCCCTAACTATATGCTTTAGCAAAAAGGAAAGTTTTAAACCTAATCTTGAAAGTAGAGATAGTGTCTGTCTCCTGAATCCAAACTGGAAGCTGGTTCCACAGAAGAGGGGCCTGAAAACTGAAGGCTCTGCCTCCCATTCTACTTTTAAATACTCTAGGAACAAGGAGTCGCCGTTGCACAACCGACAGGGTGACAACAAAACCTTATCAGCCAGCCGAGGGGCGAACAGCTCTGAAAAGGCTCCTCAGTAGTAAAATCTAAAGAAATAAAGGGTGGCTCCAGACTTTTGCACAGTGCTGTAATTGTTATTATGGAGGCAGCCGTCAGCGGATCTGTGATGCAAACATACACGTGGCCCTGGTTTTTAAGGTGGCCCTTGGTACGGCTTATTAAAGGGGTAAAAAGAAAACACACCATCTGAAATGAATAGAAATATAAGATTCAGATCTGTAACAAGTGCTGCATGCTGCATGCATCTAGCTGGCGCTCATAACTTTGGTTAATTACGAGAGGACGATGCAGCTCTTCTGTCTGTGAACGTTAGCATACTGGAGTTACAAAGCAGGACAACGTTAACATGGAAATGTGTGTTAGTTTGCGCCACAAAGTGCAGATTGAACTCTGATACTTCTATTAAAATGAGGTGACCCCACAAGTTCACTGTCCTTCTCTATAAAAGTAGAAACCAGTGACGAGGCCCCAGTTACAGACTGGTTCACGGCTCCATTTTAGCCAAAAACTGATTGAACGAGCTTTACATGACTAAAGGAACGTGCAGTTATTTCTGCCTAACACGACGGACAAAGAGGAAATGGATGTTTTGCATAGACCGGAAACTAAAACAAGGAAGCGTGATGAAGCAGCCTGAGGAGCCGCTGGCTCTCACTGCACTAACACGGGGGCTTGAACTGCTTCCTGGGACAATAATTAGCTGTAACGTGCAGTAGCAGGCTGACGTTTGGACACCTTCACCCACCCAAATGTTTACTGACAAATAAAAACTGTTACTGTCTGCATTGTTTTGGTGGGTGAGCCGTTTGCATACGTACACATACAAACCTGTCAAAGGGCATTTCATTCAGCGCGGTCACATCCCGTAACCAAGGACCAGCTCGGTCCTCATGACACCTCCGAGGCTGCCTGCTTCCTAACCTGTCAGTGAAGGTCAGGGAGCAGGCAGCCAACTAAACTAAAACTACGGAGGGTTTAAAAAAATTGATTTTCGGTTTCAAATCGAGTTTAGCTTGAATAAAGCCACATCGATTCATTCAATCCTAAATCCATTTTTAAATATAAATGTATTTTGCCAGAAACTCGGATTAAAGCTCACGAAACTATTTCACCGCCACCAAACAGCTAAAGCAGTAAATGAGAGCAGGAAGACGGATTGTGCACAAAGATGTAAACACGGAGCGTGGATGGAGCCCCGACAGCACGTGTGCAGACACGTCGCTGCTGAACGCCGACACCTCACAGACTCTGATGCTGCAGGTTTCATCACTCGGACCAAAATTCACTGAACCAGCAGCAAAAGAAGATCAAACTACATGTTTGATCAACATCGTCATTAATTCACTCGGACTTTGGCTGTTTAGCTTCCACCACAATAAGATCTCACTCCCTGCGCAGCTCTGTCTCTCTGTGTACTTCAGGAACAGCTTCCAGTCTCAGATCTCTGTTTTCTGCATTATTTGTACAGCAAAACTTCAAAAACGACTCTGGACGAGAAAGCCTCATTTCTGCTGTCAATACTGAAGAAATGTCAACTTTTACAAAACTCTCAGCTGTGTCTCTAATCAAACCTCTGTGACTTCAGCAGCATCAGGTCATGTTCAGATGCTGATTCGTGGTTTTCTTCAGTTTTTGTTCTACTGCAGAATATTTTTAAGGCTGCTGTAAAAAGTCGGGCCAGGAAAATCTGCTTCATGTTTTTCTGTTTTATGCTCACTTACTTTGACACAAAGGCCTCTGCTGTGGTGTCAGTGCTGATAAATGATCTGAATTATAATATTTCTCAGTCAAAACGCCCAGCCCTAATCAAAGCTCCATGTGGCACTGAGCCCTGCACGCAGGCTTGCTGACCATTTCAAGATCACAGCAAACAATCTGAGCAGTCACAGAGAGCACCAAACAAGCCAGAAGGGAAAGGTCTGCAGTTGCTGGTGAATTAAAGCCAAAGATTAAGGTCAGGTAGAAGTCAAGACAAGGCTTGGTGGGAGGGGGCGTTCACCTACGCTGCTTTCCCATTTGAATCCTGAGCCCGGTCCAGCCCCCAGCCTCTCAATAGTGGATGGCTCGGGGTCAGAGTCAGCTAAGTCCTTAAGGAGGAAAAAAGACACATATTCACCTTTAAATCAGTGAGAAATCTGCAGAGGTCAGCATCTGCTGCAGGGGGCGCTGTCTCTATCATGTGCAGGAGACTCGACTGGATTATTTTTACTTTGGTTTGTTTAAACCATCACACATTCTTAACAGGAAACAGATGAATTGTGAACAGCAATGGAAGCTGGATGTGGTTCACTTTGACTCACTAGTCCTCCACACTCTTTGTTTCTGTGGCTACAAAATGTAACTCAGGTGTTGTTTTATAATAATATTTCAAAAACAGTCCAAGCAGGTTTGATTCTGATATTTTAGACAAGCACTGACAGGAAGGGAACCGTTTTTAACCTTTACAATAAAATACAGTCATCTTCACAGTGGTGTTAGCGTCTGAACTGACCTTCTCAGAGGGGTCCTTTAGGGCACTGAGGTCCTCATCATCCTCATCCAGAATTTTTAGTGGCTTGTTGGGCGTCTTCTTTCCTTTTGAGTCTCCTTTGCCATCTGAGTTCTTTCAAAAACACACACAGTGTCACTGAGCTGCCAAACTGAACGTGTTTATTCACATGTCGTGAGAAAAGTCTCAGTGATGAGACGTGTTTACGTTTATGGAGAGAAATCTGCCTGAAAATAGTAACAAACAGGGCTGCAGCCGTTCATCCAGTAATTCTGTAAATGAAAAATTCGACTCGATGCTTTGTTTAACACGCGGCTCTCACCACTGTCACCATGGAAACGTGAGTGCACATTTGCCACGACAAACAGACGTGCAGTGGAAACATAGTTGGTAGCAGCAAACCAATACAGAGTGACAACAACGAGCCCACGCAGACCCAACAGCAGCAGTGATGGTGACACTGGGACATTTCAACGCAAAGAGGCGGAGCCAAAAGAAAATGTGTTTTCCAAAACAGCCGGAAAAAGCTAGCGCGAGTCCTTCATCCCAACAGCTGATCAACAAACTCCGACGTGAGGAAAAGCAACCTCTGTAGCTGCTCCGTGTTTCAGACTCAACGTGAAATAATATCAAATGCTGAGTTCGTTAAATTAGATTCAGATTTTTCACAAGCCAATAAAATGTACCAGTAAAACTCTGAGCCACTGAATTAACACAAGCACACGCTGGCTTCTTCACTGCAGCCACCGTGTTAGAGGCTTACACACAAACTCAAACATGAACAACTTTACTAGCACAAAAAAAACCCATCCATTTATTTTCACTTAAACAAGCAGCTGTTTTTATGTGCATTAAAGCTTTATAAAAATTTAACAGTGCAAATGCAAATTCCTTGCTGAAAGTTTAACCAAAAGGCATCTCCAGTAGAAATGGGCTGACATATCCTGAGCATAACCATGTATAATATCCACTGAAGTTAAAAAGAGGTGCTTTGCAACATTAAACTGCAGTGTGCCAAATAAAAAAGTCAAATATGTATTTCTCGGACCATAAGGTGCACGGGATTATAAGGCACAAGAAACAAAGCAGTCAGATAAATCAAACTTTATTCAACTCATTCTTCTTGCTTCCTCCACTTCTGTCCCATCGATTCATTAATGCTGTATTCTATCACAGCGGCTCTATTCCCATGTTGTTGCAGTATATTAATGACTAACCTCGTATTGTGGATGGATTATCTCAGTTGTTCTCCTGACTGAAGTTTGGTCCGTTTACAGCATCCTGCCATGCGATTACATTTGTCCCTGACCATCAGGAACCTTCACGTTAACTTTTGAGGGGAAAAGTGTTAGTGTTCGTCCTCCAGCTTCACTGTTTATGCTATGCTAACATAGCTGTGTCGCTAGCGATCACGTAGCACATCATTATATACCAGCTAGCCCAACTTCAGTAACCCTACAAACGTCGCTGTTTAGTTTCCTGTCTTCATTTATGTTGGAAGTGATAGCAGAGCTGTACGTTTGAATGTTTTCAGAAATCTCTCAGTCAGAACATGCTATATCATGCTTAGGTAACTAGCGAAACTAGCGAGCTAACTTCCGCTAGCTTCCTGCTAACTTCTAACTCTGATAAATGTAATAAATCCTGTTTTCATGGATGCCTGGATGTTAAACTCCATAGTTACACCTGGTAAAGCAGCAACGCTGATCGTTTTATTAAAGATGAAAGAATTTAGACAGTTTTTAACTCTCAGCGATGCTGCAGTGTTGTTTGACTTTGGGACCTGAAGGGGACGGAGTTTAGGACCCAGATTACTCTGATTTACGAGCACCTTAGTGCGACAAATACGGCAATAACGACGGCCGCCTGCATGTTCTACAAAAAAACAAACAAAAAAACAAACAAAAAAACTGTGCTTTGTTGTGTATCTGCCAGACAAACACCAAACCAGTTCCAAGTGGCACCATTTTTACAAACCAATTCTGGTTCATCCGTTTTACTCAATCTGCCATGCTTTTTCGGCCATGTGCGTATGACAACAAAGGCACTGCACATGCGCGTTTTACCCAAATTCTATCGCGATATTTCATTTTCTCATCGTTGCCTAACATTGTACCGGTATTACCGTAAACTGTATAATATGGCTCAGCCCTAGTGACAATTAAAGGATTCTTCTACTTGATTTATCGATGGAACCGAGGACAGATTACTCGATTACTAAAACCTTCGATAGCTGCAGCCCCAACCTAATCCACCACGAACCCCCCTCTGCACCACACCACGAGGATCCATGTGTTGTGTGGAAGCTCAGCTCCAAACTGTATCTACCAGTAAAACTATTACTATACAAAGGCGTACACACTGATCACTTCTTCAGTTCAGGTCCGGACAGTTTCCTCATTCAAAACTCTCTCTGTGCGTACAAATGTCTGCCACATGCAACATTTCTCTGTGCACCAACTGCCTGTTATGCACAGATCACATGGCAGCGTGGGGAGACAGATTTCATGCTGCCAGCTTCACACACATCCACAAATGTAAGCTGCATTCAAGACCCAGTGTAAAACTGGGACATCTGGGCTTCTTCTAAACGAACAGAACGACCAAAGGACAGATTTATGGTTACAGACACCACACAGTACTCTGTGAAGGTTAGCTTATGGTTTAAATAAGCTGCTGCTACACGCTAACATGTTCAGGGTTAGTCATTAAGCTAATATTAGTGTTAGCCTGCTGTTATTAGATAACAGTAAGATTCGAATCAAATATCTTTTACAGTGTCTGAAACTGGTAACAAGCACAACAACAACGATGTCCACCTTTTTTGTGGAATCCATGTCACATATCAATTTCACCACGGGATGCTCGGCCACGTTGCTATGATGACAACCACGCACGTTAGTAGAACCAGATTGTAACGGAAAACCAGTCGATCCGAGTCGAGTCACGGCGATCTGTGGTGAATCGATCCAAATAGGAACTTAAAAGCTTTAGAAGAAGCCCAGAACTGGGACAAGAACACAGCTTACATTTGTGGATCTGTGTGAAGCTGGCAGCATGAAATTTGTCTCAGAATCCGACGCAGGCATGTGATCTGTGCGGATCAGCCGACTGGTGCACTCATATTTTAGGGTTTGTAAGTGATGGAGAGGAACGTTGCATGCAGTAGACAGCTGGATGCAGAGAAAGACAAACGCATCCCATTTGTGAAGCTGAACTTCCTAAACTGTGCGTAAATGATCAGCATATCCGGTTGTTCAGTGATGACGCGACGAATCCTACTTCCGGGTCTAAAGTAGTCTGCGTTTAATATGGCTTTTGTGTTGTTAACATGTTTAATGTTTTGTATTTTCTTCTATTTGATCTCAAAAAGCTCCTAAAACAGTCAGTGATCCCTGTTGACCTCCCTCGGCTTTTATTACCGCTAATCATTTATTTAAGCTCAGTTTTTAAAACCTTACGGTGTGTTCACACCGAACGCGATGGACGCGAATAAAACGCCCCAAACGCCCCTAATTTGACGCGTGTACATTCGCGTCTCAACGCGTGTCCAAGAAAAATCCATCGCGCGTCAAAATATGATATTTTGACGCGCGTGAACCGGAAATGTGGGAGGAATGTGGGAGGGAGTTGTGCCAGACCTGGTTTTGCAAGATGGCAGCTATCGAGCTAGCGCTTGAAGAGAGAGTCTCCCTTCTCTATGTACTGTGGAGAGCAGAGCAGCAGCGTAAAAGACGTTCTCGCCATACCTGGGTCCATCAGGTCCTCCAGAGGCATGAGCAGTTTGGTGAGTTTCACCACTTGCTCCAGGAGCTGCGCCTGGATGACGGCCGATTCCAGCGCTATCACCGTCGGCCAGTTTGAGGACCTGCTTTCCCTCGTCGGTCCCAGCATCGCCCGCCTAGACACCAACTACAGACGCTCAATCCCACCTGCAGAGCGCCTGTCCGTCTGCCTGAGGTTAGTAAAACTATTTAATAGGTAGTCCTTTATTGATATCTGTGCTAATATGCTAATCCATCCAGTTATACACTGCTAACATGGATGTGCTATGCTAACAGTGAATGCTGTCGGTGTTTACTGAAAGCAAACTGTGGTACAGAGACGACTCTTTATAATATTTCTAGTGATACTCAGAAGGTCTCATCAAGTCCCGATTTAATTCGATTTATGCTGTTATCAGTGTTTGAATGATAGCATGGCTGTGGTGTCACATCAATGTATGCGCTCGGTGTTTGCTGATATCAAACTGTAGCATTAGGACCACTGAGTTAACCTTTGTAGTGATACTCACTCCTTTTTATTTAGACCTGGTTTAATTCTGGGATAGTTGAATATTTGTATATAATCCCTGCAGCTGTCAGACTCTATAGCAGGGGTCACCAGTCTTTATTAATACTAATTTTGAATACTAATAATACTAATAATACTAATTTTGAACAATTTTGTCCAGGTTCCTTGTCACCGGGGACTCCTTCAGGACCATCGCGTTCAGTTTCAGAGTCGGTGTGTCCACGGTGAGCCAGATCACCCCCCAGGCAGCGACGTCCATCTGGGACTGTCTAGTGGACGACTTCATGGCTGTGCCTTCACCTGGAGACTGGCGGTCCATCACAGAGGGATTCCAGGAGCGCTGGAACTTTCCTCTGTGCTGTGCAGCTCTGGATGGGAAGCACATCCAGACAAAGGCACCCCATATATCATATAGGAGACACACACATTGATATACACTAAATATTTATTTCATTTCTTTTTTGTGGTGCCCAAATTGATGCACCTGCTTGATTTTGTTTAAACAATTATTGCACACTTTCTGTAAATCCAGTAAACTTCTTTTCACTTCTCAAATATCACTGTGTGTGTCTCCTGTATGATATTTAACTGACATTTTTTATTGTAACAACCAACGATTTATACAGGAAAATAATGTCTATTAACAAGGTTGCCCAAACTTCTGCATCCCACTGTATTAGTATATTTTGTCATTAGTATAATATGAAATAAAGTCTACATGTGTCAAGTCGTGTGCCAACATTTGCTGTGTAGTAGAACTGAGACATTAGTCATTATAAACATTTATTTAAAATAATATTAAAAGTCTCAAACAGAAAAACATTAAACATAAATATATAAAATATAAGAATTTACAGAGAGACAGGAATAAAAAGGACCAGCTGCTCTCCAGAGCAGGAACAAGGCTGAGGAGGAAATGCTCCATTGGAGACTGGTGTGGCCTCTTCAGGGACTCCAGGATGGCCAGCTCCACCGCCGATGGACCGTCCTGGGACCCGTCCCTCATCTGCCTCGGAGCCGTCCTCCTCTGTGGGCCTGTAAAACAGCACAAAACACAAAGAAATGAGAAGGCTGCTACTAGATTTTAATTTCAACATTGAAAAAAAAACAAACAATAACAGGATATAATCAGATTGGTTGTAGATATTTAGTAAAGGTGATCACAAGGGAATCCCACCGACTAAAAAGGTATCAGTGCTTGCTGTACATATCTGTGGGTGCAGCAGCAGGAGCTCAGGGACTGGGGATGCTCTGCTGCAGAATCAGTTGGTTCTATCAATACAGTATTAAATGTTAACAGGTTCGATATAATAATCGTAGAGTAGACAGTGGTTCCTCATTTATTGCAGGGGTTCTCAGAATAACTAGCCCCTGGTCACAGTTCTCACAATTGATTCTCAAAGTGCAAACCTTTGTAGATTGCAAAACGTAAAAGTATTATTATGCCGCGGTTTGTCTTCATCTGCCCGCCACTTTCGTGCGCCTTTTTCCCTCACGGTGCAGGTGTCTATTTCCGAATGAGGCTCATAGTTATGGGTGTTTTTGTGCTGTTTTTTCTATTGGACGCGATGGTTATCAAAACCAAACGTGATAAATTTGGCAAGCGCAGGAGATTTGTCAATCAGGCTGCAGAATGCAATGCTGTACTGTGCAATAAAAAATCAGCGAAAAAGCAAGGCAGTGACGGATGAACAGCGGGACCACTGTGTGCTGTTTATTAATAAACAATAAAATATATTCCTAAATGATAACATGCATAAAAGCAGAACGGTATTTGTACGTCAGTGGGAAAATAGCGGTGGCTTGCTAGCTTTTGTGCGGCTTCCCCGGGTCAGTGAAAACTTTCAAAAGAGAAATGAATGAACTTACCAGGTTGCCCGATCTCTTCACATATCTTCCTCCAAGCTCGGTCCTTTTTATTCCTGTCTCGGTACTGAAAGCAGCTGGTGTTGTACAGCTCCGAGTTGTTTGCTACCGCATTGATTAGCCTTCCCCTCCATTGAAGTATGAAAGGCTTTGGCTGGATCTGCCCCTTTGACCTAGGTAACAGCCACGTCACCAGGCTCCTGATTGGTTGTCGCGGCGCGATTTGACGCTGGAGTTCAGATTTTTCCAACTCGAGCGGTAGACGCGAAACGCGCGTATGCACAAAGTGCAACACAAAAACTCACGCGCGTGGTTTTATTCGCGCGTCAAACGCGCCAGACGCGCTGCACTGACGCGCGTTTCACGCGTTTTGGCGTTTTCGCGACGCAAATCTGCTTCCGAATTTTCGCGGGACCCGCAATCGCGCGTCATCGCGCCTTTCCATTGACTTTACATGTAAACCTGACGCTCTATTCGCGTCCATCGCGTTCGGTGTGAACACACCGTTAGGATGTAACTACAGCCCAGCCCATGCAGCAGTATATGAATGACTAACCTCGTATTGTGGATGGATTATCTCAGTTGTTCTCCTGGCTGAAGTTTGGTCCTTTTACAGCATCCTGCCATGCGATTACATTTGTTCCTGACCACCGAGAACACTCACGTTAACTTTTATCCAGTGGAAAAAAAGTTAGCTTGTTTATATTATGCTAACATAGCTGTGTCGCTAGCGGTCACGTAGCACATCATTATATACCAGCTAGCCCAACTTCAGTAACCCTACAAACGTCACTGCTGTTTAGTTTTCTGTCTTCATTTATGTTGGAAGTGATAACAGAGCTGTACGTTTGAATTTGTTTCCAAAACCCCGCAGTCAGGACATGCTATATTGTATTTAGATAGAAGCTAGCGAGCTAACTCCCTGCTAACTTCTAACTCCATTAAATGTCATAAATTCCGTTTTCATGGATGCCTGGATGTTAAACTCAATTGTTACACCTGGTAGAGCGGAACGCTGATCATTTTATTAAAGATGAAAGACTTTAGACAGTTTTTCAACTCTCAGTAATGCCACAGTGATCGTTTGATATATGGACCTGCAGCGGAGTTTAGGTCCAGACACGGCTAGTGACGTCAGACTGAACGATCGGATAGTTTTACGTGTGGTCAGATGGCTTCATATTTGTGTGTGGATTGAAGCATGTGCTCAAAGGTTACACACAACTCACTGCACGTGGCTCGTGCTGTAACCACTGAGGCTCATTTTTCTCCATACGTGCTCCATGTTGGTATTTGTTACACTGAAGAAGGAAATGATGAGAACAGTGTGCAGTACGTTCTGCAGCACTTCAGTTTTGAGTTTCAAACACTGTTTAGATTTGAATCTATGAGGCACCAACCTCTGCTCCATTTACACATCCATGACCCATGAGATACATCTACACTCAGCAGCTATGCAGAGGGAGCATGTGACATTGCACACTCCACAGTAGCACCCCTGCTACATGGCAGCCTAATGCTTTATTGTTATTACCAGCAACATTAATCGCATGTCACCGAATAAAACATTAGCAACCTGCCAACAACATTTCAGCTGTAGACAGAAGAGCAGTAGACCTGCTGTTCAGTGCATCGGGCATTTACAAGCCACACCAGCCCAAACGTCATCCACCGACCCTCACATCTCATGTGATGAAGGTGATGTAGAGACTAGTCTTTGCTCACAAAGACACAAAAACAAATGTCAGAGGAAATGATGTAATCATACATAACACACAGAGTGCACTCCCATCTCCATGGTGATGATCACCTTTGATTTCTCAGCGGAGAAGCTACAGCCCTACATCCTGTGGATTACTGACAGCGGTTCATCGTGCACACCTCAGACTCTCAGTACAGCTCTGGGTCACGCCACCTACAGACACTGTGACAAAGCTGCAGTGGTTGGATGTACTAGTGCTGGACTACGGGAGGAATCTCCTTCTGGATGTGAATCAGACAAAAGAGATGCTGACTGACTTCAAAAGGAAGAGGAAGGATACACCACCTGTGGGATGTTGATGTGGTGGAGAAGTCCAAGAACCTGGGCATCCACATCATCAACAGACCAACACAGAGGCTGCATGCAAAGAGGACGAGTAACTCCCATACAAGCAAACAGTCAGAGCTGTTGAGACGGTGAGCTCAGGGCAAGTAAAAGAAAATGTCTGTAGCATCTTTCCTGTATCACTGGTAAAACCTTCTCTTGGAAAAAGCTAGCAGGAATCCCAAAGAACTGCTCGAGCCAGTCGACGTGATGCGCAACACGGTTCGCGAGGGTGAGAACGGCAGGTACACTGGATATCCAGAGGAGCATCGTATCTAACAGACTGATTCATCTCCATAAACCTGGGTAAGGAGGAGGCGGGACCAGGACCAGCGATGCGTTCACTGTCCTGTGTGACCACTGCATTCTGTAGCTACAGGTTTATGCTCTGTAAACAGCAACCTGCAGGGCAGCAGGCTGCACTGAACTCCTGCTGCTCCTGTTGTTTTAGTGTGATTACTAGGCCCCATCGTCATCATCAGCATGTGAAGATTTCCACATACAAACTCAGTTTTATAAAAAGCACGCAGCACCACAGCTGTGGGTCCTGGGCTCTGTGGGGACGTGGCCACAGACTTCTCTGACCATTAACAGCACACGAGTCCCTTTTAATGTTCTTGATTAAGAAAAAGAAATAAAACAAAGAAAAACAAACACCTGTTTGTGACAGTCTATGTGAATAAAGACACTGAGCAAAAGGCTCAGCATTAATTAGGCAAATTACTGTGGTGCTGCTTGCTATGAATTTAAAACCTCCAGTCATCACGTACAGGGTTACATCTAAGCAGACTGTGATTTTTCTGCATCTTCTCGGTGTTAGGTGTCGTGCTTCACCTGTTCTTTCCCCTTTGCTTTCTTTAAGAAGTCCTCCACTGCATCAACAGCTTGCTGGAAGCGCTTTCCTTTATTTATCTTGATCATCTCTTCTTTGTGGGCATGGTACGGCTTCAGCTGTTCTACTTTGATCCAGGCACTGGAGACACACAGACACACAACTCTCCCGCATCAGCTGGAGAAGGCACAGCATGCTTGGCCAGAACATGAAGCTGATGATCCATACTTACTGGTCCTCTGTTCCAAAGAACTTCACAAAGTGGCATTTCTTGCCCCTGGGCTTTTTCAGGTCCTTGGGGGGGCTCACTATCTGAAACGAGAGTGTTTTGGTGTAACGTTACCGTCATTTTCTTAATTTAACAGAGGCATGGACAAGCTGTGGCTCCTTACCTTTCCTGGCCATGGTGGGTAACGACCGAGCTTCCCCCTGAAATAAGACCACACAGTCAGCACCGAGCCCGCGATCTTCACAGTTCACTGTACTCTCTCTGCTCAGCAGTCCCACAATGAGCTTTGGCGACGCGATACATCAGCTAACATTATCAGTGAAAGTCAGACTCCATGAACTGTCAGATAAAGAGAAACTGGGCCAAGCGCGGATCACTCCCAGGTCTGTGTGGCATCAGCTGCCCGCCTCAACCCCCCGCGGTGTTGATTCGGTACTAAAGTATTGAGCCAGCAGTCTGAGCGCTAACAGCAGGATTCGCAGACGGCTGGTACTGATCAGTACCCGTGCTCAGCTCGCGGCGCTCGGTGGGATTTGTCGCCGTGCCTCCGCACACTGCCCTCGCCTTCTCAGCACTTGTTCGGCCCGGTTTCACTCAGATTGCTAACTGCGTCGTCTGCCACCCTTCCCGCGGTGCATTTGTAACGGTCTCAACAAACAAATGCGCAAATGTGTGGAAATCAAGCCTTTACGAAAAACTTGCAAATGTGCCCGCCCGCAGTAACACGGAAGCCGAGCGCAGACATCCGCTCAGGCTCCGCTGCTAGCAAAGATCGTCGCAGACCACAACATTTCCACGAGCCGAGGCACTGAGCCCGTGTAACGTAGGTCTGCACGCACACACACACGACGGGGAATAAAATGATCTCCAAAGACAAGTTTGCATGGGGAAAAACAGCTGCCTAGTTTGGGTCTAAACCGTTACTGTAGCTTGTTTGCTAGCCAGCAGCTAGCGTCGGCTGCAGGCTGAGTCAGCTCGGTTAGCGATTTGTTTGGGTCGGCTATCCACTAACCCAGCACGGGAAACACTTGCAAGGATTACACCTGGTTTACGGCACGGAGAAACATCACTGCCACACGTCCTAATGCAGCGCTGCTCTATGGCCCGCAGACAGGAACCGGAGCACTCAACCTTGTCTAAAGGTTACTCACCACACTAGATCCCCGATCCTCAGATGCACCGTCGCCATCTTACAACTTTAATAAAACGTCGCACTGAATGAGAGGAAAAGACAACACACACCCACTAATCACATGTGAGGCCAGCCCCACCCCTTTCTCGTACGTCACATCCGTCGCTCTGTTGTTTACTACACATTTCAAGCAGCAGCAACAGCAGCGTGCACAATATCTACAGCATATCTTCCATACATAACGATATAAACCCACAATAATGACTCAGCCACGGGGAGCCACACGCTGGTCCCAGGCCGGCAGAAACGGGGAAGGTTACATCGGGAAGGGGATCCGCCACAAAGCCTCGGCCGAATCAAACGGCCATTATTACAAAAATGCGCTTTCCACATAGGGTCGGCCAACTCTGCTGCTGCCTGAAGACACACAAGAAGGAGGGAGGGTGGGAGAGAGGCGCTGGGTGTGGGTGTGTGGAGGGAGAGCAGGAGCACTGCAGGTGGATTCAAGTTGTTCTACACAGGTGTGCGGTGACAGTAACTGCTTCTACGTTACGTGAGCACTCAAAGCACTTTACACTAGGGGCGATTTTAGCCCATTTTTGGGGGTGCTTCAGCAAAATGAATCAAAGCACCCCCAAAGATTTCTTACTTTTTTTGACAACACTTGCTGTTTGTGTGATACACTACTAAAAATATAAAAAACATACAGTACTTGGTTGAGACGTAATATTTTAACAACAAAAGTATACATACCCCCCCCCACCCCCTCCCAAAATGGTTTGTTCCAGCTCTCCCCTGCTCTGGCTCTAGCGCTCTTTCTGCCAGAGCGATGGTGGCTGAGACGCAGCGGAGCGGAGGTGTGAGTGCCTGGCTTAAAACAGGACATATTAGCTGCATTTAACCTTCAGTTACTCTTTATATAGTTGGTAGGAGTCAGGCCATGTTTCTTTTTAGCTGAAAAACATTACACCAGGTAACCTGCAGTGTTGAAACGTGTTTCCCGACGATGTTTGCTACTCTACAATCCGTCCTGCTCTGTAGTAAAATCAGCGACATTTGACTGTCCTGTTGCTCCCATTGAAATGTATACAGGCTGTTTAAAATCTAAAACTTAAAATTGTCCGTAGCCTGCTGTTGTTACCACTGTCCTGTTTGAAATGGAGTGAGAGAAGCTGCTTATTTTGTCATATGTGCCAAGATTAAACCCAGGAGCCACATTCAGGTAAAAGTGTAAGAACAAAGGATCCGTCAATAAAGGATAATGTTGGATCAGTGCTTCAATGTTTATATCTTTTATTAGATGTTCATGTGGTTTGGTTATTTGCCTTTTGGTTGAAAGTACACTGAGAGAGGACTTTTTTTTATTATTGATCTTAATATTTTTTTCATATTAATGTAATTTTTTAATCTAATTGAATACAATCTATTTGTGTATGATTATCAGTCCAAAGAGGGAGCGAGGAAAGAGGGGAACGTGAGGAGAAAGTGCAAGGTCAGGAAGAACCAGGTAAGGACACAGAGAGGGAGCAGTGACAGGCACAACAGAAACTGTTAAACTGCTTGAGAGAGTTGACCACCAAAAGTATTTTCCAACTTCAAGGTGAGGCGACACAGGTTAAAATGAAAGGAATAAATCTGCAGAGCCATAGTAGTATCTGCAGTAAAGATACTTTCATACATTGTACCATAGGCAAAGTTGCCTCCAATTTTATAATTTATTTATTTTTATCAATAATTTGTACATTTCAATGACTCTATTTTTGGAGTCTATTTTCATGTATCTGTATTGTATTACACACACACACCTTAAAAGTGAATCTCTGTCCAAAAAATGCACTCTGTTTACTTAATACTCACTATGATCCCCATTCATCATTTTCCCCCAGTAAAGTAATTAAGTTTAGGATGTGTTTTTTTTTTTTTATTCCAATCCATTCTTCTTTTGCAGCATTTAAATAACCTTTATCTGATTTGATGGTTTTGTTACAGACTGTTGCAGTATTTTGCTTTTCTTTCACAAATGTGGGATTAAATTGGGTTAAAATGTACAAAGCAGTGATGTCATGTTTTGTGACGAGGACCCAGGCACAGAGAGACTTGATGAATTTAAGAATCTTATGATTTAATAAAGAAATTTGCAGACTTGCACAGAGATGGTAAAATTATGATGACTGATAATGGAGACGAGGACAACAGACGACGAGGACAGGGAGGAACAGGTTTAAATGCACCAAGGAGACAGTCAGAGGGAACTCGGGACAACTGGAGACATTTAAGGAAGAAGAAGTCTCATCGTGACGAGTAAAGTTGATCTTGCCTGGCTGAGCAGCTCTGGGTGCTCAGCACCCCCAAACCTCTGATCCTAGAATCACCCCTGCTTTACACGTCTTATTCATCATTCAAGGACATCTTTCTGTCTAACATTCACACATTCATACTCCGATGAACGTATCAGGAGTGACACTGAATTCCGTATCTTGCCCAAGAATCTTTGACATGCTGAGCTTGTTTTACCGTTTCTCATTTTTGAGTCACCAGTAATGAGAGCTGTCATGTGTGAAATCTTATGGGCTCTGAGGTGGTACCGGGGACTTTCCTCGGGACCTGTGGCTTCTGGACCTAGCACCTCAAACCTGTTAGACACAGTAATGAGTGCCGCAGGACTGTCTTCCTTCTTTGCACTCCCCTTGGATAACTGTGCAGGGTGCAGAAGGAGCCTGCATAGTAAGAACAACCCCAGGTTTCTCTTCAGCACTGTAGACAGGCTGACAGAAAGTTAGAGCTCTGTTGAGGCAACCATCCCTTTAACCTTAACTAGTAACGATTCCCTTCCATATTTACAGTGTAATAGGTGTAGGCTGCTGGGAGCTTCCTGTAATGCCATTAACTCGTATGTTTATACACCTCTCTGCATTTAATTATTAGTTATTATTAATCTCTGGGTCGCTTCCACAGCATGTCTTTGTTCTGTCTTCCTCCCTCCTCTCCAATTGCATGCAGCAGATGGCCCCGCCCCTCCCTGAGCCTGGTTCTGCTGGAGGTTTCTTCCTGTTAAAAGGGAGTTTTTCCTTCCCACTGTCACCAAAGTGCTTGCTCATAGGGGGTGGGGGAGCATCCGATTGTTGTTTGTTTTTCCTGTATTATTGTAGGGTCTTTACTTTTTACAATATAAACTGCCTCGAGGCAATTGTTGTAATTCAGTGATACATAAATAAAATTGAATATTGATACCATAAATTCCATACGTTTTCCACAATAAAATACCCCACAAGACATTACATTTTGTTTGAATTTTTTATTGAAAGCACACAGCCGACAACCCTGTTTAAAGCCCATAAATAAATGAAACACTTAGTACTCTTGTGAGTTTTAGTGACAATATTTCAAAGATACATTCTTAACCCTGCCACCAAGTTAAAGAAATTAAAGATCGAACTTTTCAGCATCAAAGATTTCTGTGGCTGGCTGTGATGATGGTAATATGAGTCCATGTATTCATGCCAGATATGCATAAGAAAATTAATACATGGTGTAGTTGGGACTCGTACCACAATATTAAAGTGAGAATATAAGTATATATTAAAAGCTAGGAAGACCAGTCAAAACAGATTTTTTTAGAATGAAAATCAAAAGCGTATCTTTTAAAGCCCCCTGTTCTTGCCCGATACCAATGCACCAAACTCCTGGATGGAGATTTCTTTATTTAAGTACTGCTGAAGCTGGCGATTTGTGATGTGTCCAAGGCGCAGTGCATCATCGATGGAAAACTTTTTTCCTGACTTTCTGTCATGAAGCACAGAGGATTCTCCCTGCGGCCCTTTGACTGAGATCTCTTCCCAGTCACACTCCTGGCTCTGCAGGTTGACAAACATCTTCCAGTCGATCAGCCCTAGTTTGTAGGCTTCCTCTGGTCGCATCTCCTTGCCTGTATCTGGGTCGATGACGACAATAGACCTGCGGAGATGGCTTTCCCTCTGTTCCCTCTTCATCCTCACAGCTGCCAGGTTCTTTTTAAGCTTCTCTATCTCCTCATCCTTCTGGTTTGTTACAGCCCTCAGCTCTGCCAATTCCTTCTGTAATGAATCAAGCCTCAACTCCAAGTTCTTTGAATCCTCTCTTGGCGCAGACTCTGTAATTAGCCGAGTCTCTTTGCTTGTGATCTCAATCTCTGACCGAAGCTTGCGAATCTCATTTTGCAGCCTTTGGTTTTCCTGCTGCAATCGGCTACTTTCATCACGGATGTAGTCCAATTCTTTGGTAGACTTGGTGTTAGAAAACTCCATATCAGAGAGCCTGGAATTGAGGGTGGATAGTTCTTGGTCAAGTTCTCGCCTTCTCCTTTTCTCCTCTTCCAGCGTTCTCTTTAGGTTCTCAATCTCAATCTCTGCCTCTGGATCCCGTTCAACTTGGACTTTCTCAGTGCGGACAACCCTTTCCTTCACATCTACCTTTTCCAGGGTGATCTGCTGCTGAATAAGGACATTCAACTCTTTCTCAAGGAGGGTGCGTTTGTGACGCTCTTCATCAAGTTGTAGTTTGAGAATGGAGTGTTCCTTCTCCTGTTGAGGATCCTGCTGCAGAACCACCTTTTGTTTGACTGTCACCTTTTCACGATTTTCTTTGTCACGGATCTCTAGCTCATTAAGTCTAACCCGAAGCCGCTGGATCTCTAGTTCTGCATCACGCCTTGCCCTGCGCTCACGCTCCAGTTCTTCCAGCTGCATGTCCAGGTCAGTCTTCTGTCTCTGCAATTGGTAGAGCTCTGTTTTTAGGCTCTCCTTCTGTTTTTGCTCATTGTTGATGTTCTGTAAGAAGCTGTGACATTCTGACTTAAGGAGAGGATCCTCTTCCAGCTTGACCACTTCTTGCTGAACAATCTTCTCACGAACCTGAGACAAATCCATCTTTCTTAGTCTAATTTTTTCTTCTTGTTCTGTCCGTTCTCTCTCAAGGTCCAGGCGTTTCTGCTGTTCATCAGCCAGCTTCCTCTTTAGCATTTCAATTTCTTCCTTAGTCTTTGGATCTTCTCTGTACTGCAGCACTTCATTGACAACCTCTTTGGTCTGCACTTGGGGTTTGGTATTCTTCCATCTTTCGATTTCATCTCGAAGCTGGCGGATTTCTAGCTCAGATTTCTCAGTCTGGTGGCTTTTATCTACAATTTCATTGCGAAGTCTCTCCAGCTCTCTTTCAGTTTGTGGATCTATCTTATATTTGATTACTTCTTTGATGATCTCTTTAACTTCCACTTGAGGCCCTCTGTTCTTGAGCATGGTCAGCTCATCCTGCAGAGATCTCAACTGGAGCTCTGCATCTTTATACCGCCTCTGTTGCTCTACAAGTTCAAGACGGAGATTGGCCACTTCATTCTCAGCCTTGGGATCGGGCCGGACAATCTCTCGTACTTTCTCTTGAATCACAACCTTAGACTTCTCCTCCTCCAGGCTTGCAATTTTCCTCTGGAGGTCAGTCTTTTCCCGCTGTGATGATCTTCTTTTGGCCTTCTCATCTTCGAACTGCCTCCTAAGGTTTTCTACCTCTCTCTCAAAGGCAGTATCCTTCTCAACTTTCAGCACTTCCTTGATGGAAATCTTTTCCTCAGCCATTGATTTCTCCTTCTCCAGTCTTCGAAGCTTTTCTTGAAGAAATTGCAACTCATCCTCCAGCTGCCTTCTGCTTTCTATTTCCTTCTCTTTCCTGTCAAGCAGCACCCTGTACTCACTTTCAAGTTGGGGGTCATTCTGGACTTTGATCACCTCCTCTTCAGTGATTACCTCCTGTTCCTTGTTCTTCTCCTCAGCCAGGAGTGTCACATGTTTTTGGATCTCAATGAGCTCGTTGTCTTTCATCAGCCTCTGCCTTTTTAGCTCTTCCAGCTCCTCCCGAAGCTTTCGGACCGCCTCCTCCTGACCACGGTCTCTTTCTATACGCAAGACCTCCTTCACTGTGTACTGCTGTGCCCCTTCTTTGACCTCTGTCTCAAGGCCACGCAGCTTCAACTTTAGTACCTCAAGGTCATTCTCCAGGACATGGGTAGTGCGGCGCTCCTCTGACAACTTCTGCTGGACTTTGTAGACTTCTTCATCCAGCTGGGGGTCTGGAACCTTTTTAATTAGCTCCTTCTTAACAATTGTATCCTGGGGCTTTTGTCCTTCAAGCATATAAATGTCAGTCTGAATGGTCTCTATTTCTTTTTCTAGTTGCTCCCGCCTATGGATCTCATCGTCTAGCTGTTTTCTTATTCTCCACGGCTCTTCACCAGGGGCATTGGCTTGGACCGACTTGACATTTGTAACTTGGATAGTCTCAGATTGCTATAGAAAGAAAATAATCATTATTATTACTGTAGTTTTTATGTTTATGTAGCAATGATATGTAAAATAGTTTACCTGGCTCAGAAGACTGTTGGCAAACTCCAGATTCTGCAGTCTTTGCTTATTTACAGCATTCACCTCAGTAAACTTTGCCTCAATAGCTGCTTCCTGCAAACGATAAAATAACATGTAATGAAAATCATATACAGTAACTTCTGTAGGGGTTTTTGGCTTATGCCCTTAAGCTGAGGATTGTGGTTGTTAATTTGCACGAGTCTGTTTGTGTCAAGAAGCATCTCTTTTCCTGTAGATACCTTTTGCCCATAGACAGTATAAATATTGATGTTGCTTCTGGCCGGTGTCAAAGTGCCTCAACAATTTATATTTGTGCGTAAATATTGGCCACACCGCATTTCAGAATGGATGATTATCTGTACAGCTTGTGATTGACATGTCAATGAGGAAATGGATTCTCAGTCAGACATGACCCTCCTTATCACATCTGTCTTTTTTTTTTTTTTTTTTTTTTTCTTTAAACCAAGATGGCAATAGTGAAAAAATTCATCTTGAGGAAACCAATGGATGTCACAGCAGCAATGGCAATACTGTCTACACAGAGAGAAATGTTCCTCAAAGGGGTTGCAAATGTGTACAATAATTTTGTGAACCTTTTGAGGACTCGCATGAGTGTGCTACGTTTGACCAAACATCGAACAATTTTACAAATGCGTACATACAAACAAATACATTCAGATCATTTACGCACAGCGTCTTGAATCAGATGATTTTACTTTTCGATAACCTTGCTATGCGTACACAGATCACATCGCATGCCAACTTGGGGTTTTGAGACAAGTTGAACGCTGCCAGATCCACAAATGGAAAATGCATTCAAGTCCCAGTGTAAAACATCTTGGCTCCCACTGTAAATACTGTTATTGGTAAATCTGTGTTTTCTAGTATTTAATAACACAATGCCAGCAGATCAGCTGATCTTAATGCAGGCCTACAGCTCAGCTCATGCTGTAGGCTGGGATTCAATTCAAATTTATTACAGGGCACATTATTTAAGCTGCTTTAGCATCGTCACAGGTGCTGCACAACTGCAAGTCTATCACCAGCTCCTTGTTTTGTGATGCCATCCATCCATTCGCTTCCACTTATCCTTTTCAGGGTCGTGGGGGCTGCTGGAGCCTATCCCAGCTGTCATTGGGCGAGAGGCGGGGTACACCCTGGACAGGTCGCCAGTCTGTCGCAGGGCTAACACATAGAGGCAGACAACCATTCAGTCCCGCATTCACACCGATGGACAATTTGGATTAATCAGTTAACCTATCCCCACTAACTGTTGTTTTGACCATGTTTGTGTCCGAACTCAGCTTGTCTAAACAACCCGATAACTGCGTCATCAGGGTAATCTCAGCGCTTGTTTGAGAGTACCAGAGAAAACTGTAGTTTGAAATGCATCCAATAAAAGACTGGAACATTTCTGAGGTCACGATTCTTTCAGGATATATCAGGTTCTCTTGCTTTTGGTTATTCATTGTTTTAATTTGTATCCCAGCTGAAAATGAGCTCTGAGCTAGAAGACTTGTGTTGGTCATAGCAGTTAGCAACACAAGTTTAAACTGTGCTGTGTATTTTCACTTCACCGTGCATGCTGTGCCTTACCTCTGCCTTGACTGTTGCTGCAGGTGATTCCAATCTGCTCCTCTTGTATGTCTGAGGTACAAGTCCATCCTCAAGATCAAGGATAGATTTGAACTTCTCAGCTTCAGTCTCATAGTCCTGAAGAGTAAATCAGTAAACCAACATCAAACCTTTAACTTTTCTAAAAGATCATATGATAAAGAAAAAAAATCAATGGAGAAAAACTGACTTTGACAGCTTGCTGGTACAGCTGGGCATTTTTGGAGACATTGTTTAAATCAGACTCCTTTCTCGCTATATCAGATAACAGGTTCTGTAGAAAAGAGCAGAGTTAAGTGCCACTAACATTCATGTGTAACGAGAAATATGCAGAGTTATTGCTCAGCATTCATACCCTCTGATTTCTCAGCTTCGTTTCCACTTGTTTTGGGTCATCAGTGTCACGGGGCTCGTAATTTGGAACACGAGAGAGCCAGCTGTTCAAATTGTCATAATCATTGCAGTAGTTTTTGTACGCCATCTTGGCTCTCTGCAAGCTTTGAGCCCTGCACAAACAAACCAAAACATATCATCAGAGATTGTCTTTACATATGAAATGACCGTCTGTGCTTCAGGGACCCTGATGGTCACAAGCCAGAGCGTCGGTCAGGTAATACAGTTGTTCTGTAGTGCTTCTTCACGCTATCTCCATGCACCTTGGGCAGGTGATGTTGTGCTAGACATTTATGGCTGTCGATGACGTCCTGCGCTGTATTTGCTTTACATATTACTGACGTGCTTTCCTGCCCAACTTACCTCGAGTCAGTCTGCTGGTTGAGGTTGTTGTATCTCTTGTTGAGTTTCTGGACATCAGCTTCCTGCCTCTCGATGTCAGGGCAGTGCTCTTGGAACTTGTTGGCCATGTTCTCACAGCTGCTCTTGGCCAGACGCAGGTTCTGCTCTGTGTCAGAGACCAGTGTCCTCTGTGACCGCAGGTCCGCTCCGATATCCTGCCAGGGCAGCAAAAGACAAACTGCTTGAGACAACCTACAGTAAACAGACACGTCACCTGTCTGTGAACGTGTGGCAGTTTGGACATGAAGGAACATAAACTGAAACAGTAACAACAATTTTCAGTTCAGTTCATATAAAAGTGAATAAATTCTGTTCTGATATAAGACCATCTTACTGCAAGTTCCCGCTGGGTTTTCTCCATTGAAGAGACGTCAGCAGGAGCAACCTCCTCCCTGGCCAGCTTGTTCTCGTAGGTGGAGAGTAAGGTTTTTCCATTTTGCAGAGATGACTCCAGCTGGTTGGAATTCTTCAGCCTAAAGCAAAGTTCAAAAATGCCTGTCACTGAGCACACTGAAAACAGAAAAAGCAGAGGCATGCTGCTGCACTGATGGCACTTTGAAAGCAATAACCAGGTCACATACTTCTCCTGAGAGCACTGAAGAAGCTGCTCCACCTTGGTGTACTTCTTGTTGGCCTCATCCACCTTGCTGTGAAGTTGAGATGTGCTGGCACAATTTGGGTTTGAGACCAAGAAGCTCTGTGCTTCCTGCACTTTAGAAGACTTCTCTGGTTCAATCCTTCTGACAGCAGCAGCAATGTCCTGGAGAGAAACGTGTACTGGTGAGTTGCACAGTGCAAAAACACACTCTTTGCTTGGTGGGCTAAACCGAGCAGAGAGAAGCAGCTTTAATATCAAACCAAAGAACAAAGCCGACGTTCTTACTTTCATGTCCTGCAGGCGGTCAGTACTGTCCTGCAGTGTCCTGTTCTGTTCCAGCGGAGGGCGCACTCGAGCATAGATGGATTTCTCCTGTTTGTCCAGGTCACTGACAACCTTATCCAGACCAGCCATCAGCTGGCGGCACTGCTGTTCCTGTTTGTCTGAGGCTACATGCAGCAGTGTGAGAGGGCAGGAAACATATTCATCACACGCACACTTGATCTGAAATCTTCCAGCCAGCAGCACGTTTAGATTTATAGTAGCTTCTTTTCATGCTTCATGGTTATGAAACTCAAAATTTCAACTTAATGAGCAACTTGAAGTTTTGAGTTACTTCTGAGTAACTCAAGAACCCAAAGTTTCGACTAACAGATGGAAAAGAAGTGGCAGAAACAACAGTTTATATCACTGTGTCATGAAGGCAACATGTCTATTCTGTGTGTGTCCTTTTTGTATGTAGCCTGCTCAGATTTACTGTGTGTGAGAAAAACAAATGTGTCATAGAAGAAACAAGGCGAACACAAAAGCAGACGGTAAACCACATCTGGATTGCCCCACTCTGTCCTGGTGTTCTGAGCAAGAAATCATCCAAATTTGCAGAGAACTGGACTGAAACATCAGTCAGCTCTAGTGCAGTGATTAAATTATTATTGTATGTAGAGAGGAGAGAGAACAGCTTGAGGAAGCCTGGAGAAGTGTTCCTGAAGATGCTTGGATAGAAAGCTGAGAGTTCAGGCTGTGCTCAGCGGTGCTCACACCAAATATTTCTACAAACTGTCTGTTTGCACGTTCCTCATGATCCTATGTCCTAATTATGAAGAAACAAAGGCTCAACGTCATCTTATTATTTGAGAAAAACTCAACATATTTTTGGTGAAGGTTTCACTAACATAGTTGCTTGAATAGATGAGAAAAACAGAGCATGTTGCGGTTATGCGAGTTTCCTAGTGTGAGGATTATTGTGACAAACAGAGCAACGTCATTAACTCTAAGAACCAGGGCAGCCTTTCACCTGGAGGGAAGGCAGAGCAGTTGCATATATTTGAGTGTACTGGCAGCAAACAGTGTGAGTCAGAGGCACCAGCACACTGGAAGGTTATACTAGAAATCAGCTGGTCTGTCATAACCAACTAACTTGGCTAATCGTGGTGCTAATATATTATTGTGCGTCATGCGTACCTGTAGCGGTTGCAGTTCCGCTCGTCTTCTTCAGCTCGTCCAAGCGTTTCTGCAGACTTCCCTTGGTGGCTGCCATCTTCTGTTTGATAGCTTTCTGCTGTCCGGTCAGGCTGCAGCACACACACGACATACTGTTACAGCTGTAGATGCCCTCATCGGCCGAAGGAGTTTAGAAAGCCCTTTGTACACACTCACTTGTCGGCGATGGCCACAGCCTCCGGGTCGGTGGGGGGGAACATGAAGCAGATGCCCGGGGCAGTGATCTTGTGTCCGGCCGCATCCTTCACGTCCCATTTGGAACCATTTTGCCGCAGGAGAGTGTACCTCTCCCCCCGCACGATCTGACCCTACACGGGGAAACAGAACGCGTCACTGGATCACGCCGCTATCGTCTCAGTATTACGTGTGAAGGACGCAGTACGTACGTCATCGGTGTCAAATTCGCACAGAGCCTCGACAGGGATCAGCTTCTGGGGTGTTTCCCTGCGGTACTTCAGAGGCAACACCTGAAGGCTGCGCTTCTGAAGAGCCTTAACCCGCTCGTCAAAGTTCTCGATGGCCTTGGCTTCATCCTGCACACAAGAAACGCACAAGCGTGTCGTCACCGTACGCAGTCAGTGATGCTATCAGCTACGGTCTATGTGCAGATAAAAGAACTCACGTCCAGCTCCCTGATCAGGCCCTCCATCTGATACATGTCTTTGAACTCGGGGTTGTACTTCTGGCTGATCTCCGTGTCCAGACGCTTCAGCAGGTCCTGAGTGTCGCGCGCCTCCTTGTGGAACTGCATGCAGACACACACGTACAGATGAGCTTCACTCTTTAAATGCGTCTCTGTGCATGTCACCTGTCACACTGACCTTGTGGTACTCATCCATGTGTTTGAGGTGGTTCTCCTCACAGATGAGCAGGTTCAGGTGTTCCTTCCAGTCAGCGTGGACTGCTTCCATATGAGCCTGACAACAACGTGGTTTATGCGTAACATTATAGAGATGTGCGGCAACAGAGTTAATAATGAGACAATAAGAAGCACCAGTATGGCTTCTTCCCCCCTTTTTACATCCATCTGAAGGATGAACGTCTTACGTTGCCCATAACAGACTGTGAGATAACAAGTGGAAGCAGCTCATTTGTTGCCTGAGCTGCTCGTATGCCAACTGGGTCCAACCCACAAACAGTGTTTTTAGACAAAACGAGAAGCGCATCATCCGTCTGCTGTGTGAGGACTGAAAAGCGCCTTGAAGCCCCGCTGTCTTTAAAACATGACCCTGCTCTACCGCAGACTCCCGTGGACCCAGGGCCCAGGCAGAAACGCACTATGAAAGAGTCAAAGTGTGCGGATGGTGGGTACCTCCATAACATTCTTCCCTGGATGGTCGGAGGCAATCAGCTTTTCTCCATCATCGTTCAGCTTGGTGATGGTGCCCTCCTTGGACTCCAGACATTTACTGATGAAATTCTGTTGGTTGAGACAAATTTGCTGAGCGAGCTGAGCTTGTTTCACTCGCCGTGCACGTGTGTGAATTCCACAGCTACCTCGTACTGCCTCTGCCGGGCAGGGTAGTCCAGGTTGTTGTCACTCCAGTCGTATTTGATCCTCTCCTCTGCCTGCTGGTCCATCCAGTACAGCTCGTTGGTGCAGCGCTGCATGTAGTCTCGCAGGCTCATCAGGTTGCGCTGTCGAGCGCTGGAGTTAGCCTAGCCGAGGGAACAGGAAGCTTAGTCACCAACAGCTTTATTTGAGGTTTTTACAAGCGCCTGGACGAGTCAAGGAAAGTTTTGTTTGCGTTTGAATTCAAACGATATGATTCTGTGTTTTAATATAATTAGCATGAATCTGATGAGCTTGATTTTGTAAGTGGCCTTTCCAGCCTGTATGAATGATAACAACTTGTGCTACAGTCAGAGTTTACTTGTTATTAATCTTTTCAAAAACTAGGTGCTGAAAAGATTTCATGTAGTAAAATCAAGTTCTTGAGTTTTTAACAAATTCATGTTTTTGCTAAAGATAAAACACTTCAGTGGAGAACCGGCTGGTGTGTCAGCAGCACTACTGTCAGCTAGGGCTGGGTTTTGATTATCGATTTATCGAGTAAAATCGATTCTGGTCTGGATAACGTGATATCGAGTCATTAAAATCCTGAATCGATTTTTTAATATAAATTTATTTTGCCCAAAATGCCAGAATCTCAGGTTAAACCTCACCAAATTTCAACAACCACCAACAAAACAGTAAATGAGAGCAGGAACACGGCTTCTGCACAAAGACGTAAACACAAAACGCCGACGCATCAGAATCAGTGAGATGTGACTTTCTCACCCGACGGCACGCACAGGGACACGCCGTCGGGGCTGAAAGCCGACAGCTCGCTGACTCTGAAGCATCGGCGTTTTGTGTTTACGTCGTTTTTGCGCTGATTCTGAAGCTGTTAGTTTATCTCTCTCCAAACAATATTGACCGAAGATCCAAACTACGCTTCACATAAACGTCGTCATGAGGGCGATCGTGGCTCAAGAGTTGGGAGTTCGCCTTGTAATCGGAAGGTTGCCGGTTCGAGCCCCGGCTCGGACAGTCTCGGTCGTTGTGTCCTTGGGCAAGACACTTCACCCGTTGCCTACTGGTGGTGGTCAGAGGGCCCGGTGGCGCCAGTGTCCGGCAGCCTCGCCTCTGTCAGTGCGCCCCAGGGCAGCTGTGGCTACAATGTAGCTGCCATCACCAGTGTGTGAATGTGTGTGTGAATGGGTGGATGACTGGATATGTAAAGCGCTTTGGGGTCCTTAGGGACTAGTAAAGCGCTATATAAATACAGGCCATTTACCATTTATTTACCAATTCACTCTGACCTTTGCTGTTTTGCTGGTGTTGGCAGCTGCTTTTTGTTGTTGTTGTTTTTTCTTACTTCCGACAAGAAAGCCTAATTTCTGCTGTTCAATACTGAACAAATTAAAACTTTTTAAAATTATGCAAAACTGCAAAATGCTTTGCGATGTCTCCAATCAAACCTCTGTTACTTTGCTCTGCTTCGCTTTGTTTTTGACTGCACAATATTTTTAAGGTCATCTGCTATAAAAACACAGACCAGGAAAAATGCCTTCATGTTGTTCTGCGTTTCATCCTCAGTTACTTTGACACAAAGGCCTCTGCTGTGATGCTCACACCTCTGATAAAGTCTCACAAGTGTCAGGTTTCTTTTTATAGATATAAAAATATAGATATGTACTGATAAGTGATCAGAATTATAATATTTCTGACTGCCTGAGGCAAAATCTTCCCGAATCGAATCGATTCTAGAAATCAGTGACGATACCCAGCCCTACTGTCAGCCGGCTGGATGCTGTGTGCATACACCGCACTCACCATGGATCACAGTGAAACTACACAAAAGCGCACATATATCATACACACAGAAACGAACACTTACCAGCAGTTTGTTGTACTTTGACTGAAGGCTGCTGACGTATTCCTGCAGAACAAAGCAGAGCAGACACACAGAGGGTCAGCGAGGAACCGACGCAGGACGTCCAACTGTGCAAACCTTTGATTCTGACATCATGTCACCTTGTCTCCACTGGCAGAGATGTGAGGAGCCAGAGCCTCCACCTCACTGTGGAAGATGTTGTGTTCCTCCACCTCGTTCTCCACAGAGGGCAGGTCCTGGCCAAAGCCCTTGTTTTGCAGGTTGTCCTGAGCAGAGACACATGGTGTGCATCATGAATGAATTCCACTTTTCTGAAATGAAACGTCTAAAAAGCGACCTATGTCTAACACCCTCTGCAGACATGTGATGTGAAATTTCTGCCATGCAGACATGGAATACTTTTATTGTGTTCACCTGTGCACTGTACAAACAAATACCTGACTCCATTGTTTAAGCAGGACTCCTGCTAACCCACAGTGACAGTGATCTGCAGCGTGCGAGCCACCTGCTGCATGTAAGCACCATGTGCACACACAGCTAAGGCGTGCTTGTGTTCCCTCAGTAACTGAAAGTTTCTCAGTTGTTGCACTGACATAAAGACCTAACGAGGCGTTCCTCTGTAACACCGTGCTGGACCTAGCAGCGAGTGCTGCACACTGTGGCTTGAATTCATGTTTGCTGGGTTTTTGTTTACCAGCTTTTCATCCATCATGTTGCCCCAGTTGATGCTGGGCTTGCCCTCAGTGCGGACCAGGTGGTAGATGTGGCCGTGCTCCTCTTTCAGCTTCGTCACTCTGTCACGCAGTTGCTTCATGCTGAATACACACAGAAACGCGAACACAACATTTTAGGTAACAGAGCCAGCAGGTAACAGTAACCAGGTCTTCCTCAGGTCTTCGTGAATATTCATGACTTAACATTAAGCTTTTGTGTGCATCATGCACTAGCAGGCACAACTAAGGTGGTTTGCGTAGCGTGAAATAGCGTTCACTCACTCCTGTGCTATCATCTCAGCCTGCGGATGCTGAAGGCGTCTGGCGTTGACGACGTCTTCATCCAGGCCACTCAGCAGCTCCAGAGAATTGAGGAGTCTCTTGTTGGTGTCTTCTTGATACAGGGGCTGCTTCCCCTCATTGATCTTGCTCACATCCTGTGAGGAAAGAGTCAGTCATGTGGAGTTAGCCAAACACTGCCAGCCTTTCAGCTGAATAGACAGAAGCTGAAAGTGTATCATGACAGTGCTGTGGCTCTGAGCTCAGATGGGCACTAACGTGTGGCTGTGGTGGTTTTTATATGACGGCTAACATGCTCCATGTTGAAATAAGCTGTGGTCTATTTCTCAAAGAGGCTGATACATATGTAATTATAGCCGACAGCACACATGAAGCTGATTGGACTGACTGGAGACATGAGCGTTGCTGCAGCACTCTACCTTGTTGAGGTTCTGCTCCACATCGTAGATATTCTTCTCCACTTTGTCAGCATTCTTCTGCAGCTTCTCGATCAGTGTGGCGAGTTCTGTGCTGGGAGCACTGAGAGACGACACACAGAGACATCCTTAATGACGTCACACACAGGCTTTTCTGGATCCCTGTGAAGCAACTCTGTAACACTCGATGGAACATATATCATAATTGCAGAAGCTGAAAATAGCGGCTTCGTAACAAGCTCAACCCCTTCGATTATGAGCCGCAGAACAGCAGCTCGACGCTTTCAGAAATACAAAACACCAAGAACTGATCAGTCAGTGTTCAGCACTGCAAGCCCCATCACTAAAGTACTACTCCAGGGTTAGTACTTTAACGAGGCATCAGAGAAGTGCAGAGCACGTGGTTTAAAACTAAACCAGCAGATCTGACAAACTGGGAACCCATCACGAGTAGCAAAGAGTGCCAAGGCATGTAAAGAGTTCAAATGTAGTCAGTGTCAGAGTTCTGAATGGGGCAACAAATGCAGGATAAATGTACTGGACTTCTTTGCTGTGCACTGTTAGTTTCAACAGCGACACGTTTGTACAGAAACTGACATCGTGTTACTCGTACAGGTGATCCAGGACCCAGCTGACCTTCTCGATAGATTTAATTGTGGATTTAAGTGGAAAGCAGCGAGTACTCTGTACAGTACCTGTGCTGTTCATTACACAGAGTGATAACGAGTCATCATCTCACTGCATGTTTCCATCACACCTGGTGTCAGACAGCAATCAATGACCAGTGACAATTTGGGTGAAAATGAGCACAACTCACTACAGTACGGCGCAAACGTTAGCCACCACTGAACAACACAGGAAATCAGTCCTGTGGTCATCTCCCTGCACAGCTCCTCCATCTGAGGCATCCATCACTGTAGCACACAGTGCGATAGTTACACCTGTTTGTACATCGTCTACGGTGAAAACACCAAAATAAGAAAGTTTTACAGTTCAGAGTAAAACGTCAGTCGTATAAAGTTAATCTCTTCAATACTCTGGATGCTTATAATTGAGCCGTTTGTTCATATATTAGAGCCACTTCTCATACTTGTAACTTTGTAATAAGTTGTATTATTTAATTTAGTCCAGTCTGTTACTGCTGTTGTCTTGGAGCAACTATAGTCACATCGTTTCCTGAGGGATTAATAAAGTGTGTTGATTGATAACATCAGAGCTCATGAGTCTGACTGTGAATGCTGTGAATCTCCGATCTCAGTGGATAAGTTGCCATTAGGTAGCTGACATATTCCCTAAAATGGGGGAAACTAGCCCAGCGAGTTTTTGTTACACACACACGCACACGTTACATAATGCTCGATGCAGTACTTTCAAAGCTGAGCTGATTTTTACTTTAACACAAACAAGTCTGAACTGGTGCGCACTGTCGAGCTGTTCTGGGCAAGCTCATCCAAAACAACACCCAACAGACTGAGGGGGATTTCTGACTGTAGTGACAAACATGAAGAAGACGTCTCATCTACAACTTTACACACTCGTCTTCTAAACATCACAACACCAAATACGTGAGAACACAGGAACATGAACGCCTGTACTGTCTGTACTGTGCTCCTGCATGATTGGCACCACTTGTTGCATAAAACTTGTGTAAAAGTGGAGCGTTGTTTTCATTGTGAATCCAGAACAGATGTGAGCTCACCCTGCTGTGGTCACCAAAGAGTGCACAGTGTCAGATCACCAAACAAGAAGCAGTGCTGTGCTGATCTGCAATGCTCCAACAGTTTAAGCTGCTCTGCTTTGTTTTGTGTGTTTCTGGGTCCTGGGGAGGTCGCTGGCTTTAACACAGTGTTCTCACTGAGGCTGTGTTAGTTCTGAAAAGGATCTGGCGCTCAACAAACACAACTCACGTGTTTCCACAGGGAGCTGGTTAAATCAGAACCAGAACGCTCCAGCATTAGGTCACACAGGGTGTGGAAGCCTGCTGCTAACACTAAAGCATCGCTGCAAACCCCGAGCCCTTTCCTCTCTGTGTGTACACTGAGATGTGCTGAGCATGTTGTTAACCAACTGGAAGGTCGGTGGTCTGAGCCCCAGCTCCGCCGCCTCGCCTTTACAGTCGTCTCTGTTTGCTGGGCTTTGGCTTAAAACCTGGCTCATCCTTCACACACGCACACCTACACCTGAACAAGAAGAGCAGCATGAAGAGGGGTGGAGCTGCATTACTCAGATTCCATTGCAATCTGTTGGTGGTTATCACAGGGCACGAGTGACTATAATGAACGATATGCACTAAGACGGACGAATCACTGTGCTGGTGTAAACACATGCTTCACACGAACATGACGCCACAACACCAAAACAAAGACTCCTTTGCTGTTGGCGCAGGTGTGGCAGCAGGACAAACATCTCTCACCGATACCTGCTGCTTGGCTGTGCTGTTTCTAAGCCAGCGCTCTGTAATGATTTAACACGCTCACTTTCTCACTTTCACCACGGCATGTACCCTGGACCACGCCAGTACAACAGCTGAAGTGACTGGCCCTGGTGCAGTGACATTATGGGCGAGGCTGCAAGGAATTCCTCTCACATTGTGTTTCTAAGGAGGGCAGCAGAAAACTTATCGAACCAGTTACCGCAAACTAACCAGGGCTTATCGGCCACACCCACTCTCCAGTTAATGCACAAACTATGTAGTCTAACGCCGAGTTTCGGCCCTGCCCGTCTGACTGTAGCTCATACAGACACCACCAGAACGTTTACATCCCGCGATCCATCAGGACACAATGATCCGAGCCTGTGTTAAAGCGCCTGGACGGACAGCTCCGCGTTCTTTCCATCTGCTGCTGGTTTAGCGCACAGCGCTGCGCTAAGACCGCTCTGTGTGCACAAACAAGTAATACGATACGCGCATATAAACTCCGAGCTTCAGCACAGCCGGGCTCACCCCGGTGTGATCATTTAACCATCCTTTTGTCTGAGATGTGGCGTGAGTCCGCTGATCGTGTAGAAATCACTACAAGTTAGGACAGATGAAGCTCGCGAGCCGCTCTGAAGGGCTCGAGCGCAGAGGAACAAGCTCCTACTTACGTCTGTTTCGGCTGCGTTATCGTGGTGGACTTGGTCTTCTTCTTCAGCATGATGAAGGTCACCTGTCAGCGGCTTTCCACAGAAACAGACCCAGCAGTACAGGTGAGTCTCGGCTGCGCGCGCTCGCTGCGTCGCTGTGTGTCAAAGTCAGATATGTCCACGCGCCCTTCTCACTATCAGAGCGTGCCGTCCCAGCTCAGAGTACCAGAGCCAATGAAGTCAGCGCTTCCAGCCTGACCTTCTACCTGTCAGCAGCCAGGGGTGGGAGGGTCCAAAGAGCGAGGCCCCGCCTTCATAGCCTTCCCCTCTCACACCCACGCAAACACGTTGTGTGTTCCACTGAAAAAGTGAATGAATTCTACAGTAAAACGAGGCGCGTCCGTTTCAAAGTTTCAGTTGGGAGTAATCAGCAGTTTGTGTGCTGCACCTGTAACACCAGCACGGCTGCCTCAGGTATGCAGCAGACCAGCTGCTGTATCAAAGCTTAGTGCCAGCTGCAGAATGGCCACTGCAGCACGGGCCTGTGTAAAAGCGGGGTGTCCTGGTCAGGTTTCTCATTTCTTTCTTTCATATAAACATCAGCAGCACACCTGCAGGCCTGGCACACCCACAAGTTATTTAAAGTGCTGGGAAATCTTAGCTTTGACTCATAGCAGCCACGCTTGGGTGTTAGGGGAGTGACCTCTGTTAGCAGCACAATGTTCCCTTTTATAAAGCAAAAACTATTTGGAAATACTTTGTGGAACATCAAAGTTGAAGGTGTTTCTTCATATTCTGCAGATCTCTGGCCAAGTGGCATGTGCAGGTTTGATCATTGGCCCCAGCTGCTACAGGTCGTTTCAGTGACCTTAGTATTGGGGTCACTGCGAATCAGAGCCAGTTTCAGACAGCTGGATCTCTGTTCACTGCCTTTTCCTGCAGAGTATGTATCTGAAAATACAACCTGTCCTGTGTGCATGACTGGCTCTGGGTGTGGCAGCTAGGACAGCTCTGGCTGAACCAGTCAGACTTGACACTGTGCTCTGTGTGATTGCTGTGTTGTGTTTGTGTGTGCGACAGTGACAGTGTGACTGCAGGAATTCAGATACAGAGTAAAGGCATTTCAACATCCACACTTTAGTTTTCGACTTTTTGATTCAGCTCACTTTATTTGTTAGTTTGTTTTCTGTTTGACATCCAGTTTTATAGAAAAAAGTGCACCTTTCCCTTTTCCTGAATACAACCTCCAGTGAGTTGTTGGAGGTTTGTAGGTGTTTATTTATGGACAGCTGTCTGCAGTCAGCTTGACGTCTGGACTGCTGCCAAACCCTGACTTTTTTCAGTCGGTTTGCTGTTGAGCTCAGGATCGTCGTCCTGTTGGTGACCTAGGTTGGTCCGAGCTTTGGCTGTGGGACAGAATACTTTGTTATACAGAGGAGTTCATGGTCCACTCAGTTACTGCTTTCCCAGGTCCTGTGGCTGCACCTCCTCCATCATGGTGACAGGTGGTGTTAGGTAATAATAATAATACATTTTATTTGAGGGTGCCTTTCAAAAACCCCAAGGTCACCTTACAAAGAGAAAAAGACATCAATAAATCAGTAGATTAAAATAGATTCTAATACATTAAAATACAAAAAACAACAAATTAAAAAGAAAAAAACAAATAAACAAGATTTGACAGCGAGTACGATCTGTATTAAAGCGAGTAAGCCAGTTTAAACAAGTAGGTTTTGAGCTGTGACTTAAATAAGGGAATCTATATTTCTTAAGACTGAAGGAAGCGAGCTCCAGCCGAGGAGCAAAGCGAGTGAGAGCTCGGCGCCCCACAGTGACGAGACGAGCAGAAGGAACAACAAGATGAGTGAAAGACTTGAGAGAGCAGGAAACAGCGGAGATAGAGGGCCAAGGTTATGGATGCAAACGTGAGAACTAAGATTTTAAAGTTGATCCTGGTTTCTATGGGCAACCAGTGAAGCAGTCTGAGTTTCTCTCTGTGCATCAGAGACTAACAATTCCACTTTGGTGTCCAGGTTTGTGCATAGCAAAGGTAATCCTGCTGCCACCTTTCAGAGGGAAGAGGCTTTTTCCTGGAAGCCCTTCCAAACAGCCGTACTTGTTTGGTATCTTTCTAATCATACTGTCATGAACTTTAACCTTTAGGCATTAAGACTGTGACATGCAGCTTTTGGATTTTGGCCTTTTCTCCGAGCATTGTACAGCCTTAGTTTTTCACACACTCGTTTTGCCTTAAAGTGGTTAAAAGTAAAAGTCGCTGTTAAGGTGCTGTTGTTCATTTGATGTTGCGTCATTGTAAAGCCCACTAAGGAATAAAGGGTTGTCATTATGTCCTGTACTTTCTTTTTACGTGACTGTACGTTTGGCTCATTTTTTGGAAAACTGAACTAACCCAACAAGACAGATGCTAGATGTTCCCAGAGTGTTACCACTGTGTACATGGACGATACGTTTGTACCCTAACTGAGCGCTCAAAGTACCAATCACACGCATACATACAAGTGCTTTTTCTACACTTAAGCAACTTATCTATCTGTCAGTAGACAACCCACTGAGGCACAACCACCCCAGATGCACTCTGTGGCTGAAGCTAATATTCAATTGCACTACAATAAAGTTCTGGGAGTTAAGTGAAAGATTAAAATAACTGAAAACCTGGAAAAGGCTGAAGCAGCAGTTTTGACCCTTAATAATAATAATACTCCTTAATAATGGAGTACAATGTGGGAGGTGTGCTCAGGTGTAAGAGCAGGTCACCTACTAATTGGAAAGTTGGTGGGTCGATCCCTGTCTGCTCCAGTCTGCGTGCCAAATATCCGTGGGCAAGGTGCTAACCCACGTTTCTCCCTGATGCATCCATCGTGCTATGAGTGTGTGTGAATGTGAGATAGGAAGCACTATAGATGACAGCTCTTGTGTGATTGAGGCATGTTGTGTAAAGTGCTTTGAGTGCTCAGAGTAGAAAAGTGATCATTAAGAACCAGTACAATGTTGTCTTAGTCTTTAGCATAGTTCTGCTTTGCATTACATGTTCAAAAGAGCCAGTAAAGTAGCTGTAATGGTTTGTGCAGGATTATTTGAAACAAAGTATCGTTCCCTTCATAGTTTGGCTGTAAAAGCTCAGAGGTTTGATAACGTGTTCTCATCTGTTGTAGTGTAAGTTTGTAACTTTTGTGTGGTAACAGGAACATTAGCATGGCCTTAGCCTTTACATTGATTCAAGTTTCACTGGCCACTGAACCAAAGGTGTTCTCAGATGGAAAGCTTTATCAGCTCATCAGTAACATGCACCTTTTTAGTACATTACAGTTTGCACCCAGAGAGCAAAAGACGTTTGCTTTCACTTACACATGTGATCTAGAACCTGCAGTAACTCACCTGAAATAGCAAGTATTATTTTACCTGGGATTATGGACAGTCTGCCTTGTGAAGATCAGCTGAATGTAGTCCTGGCCTGTGTTAACACTGTCACTTTAGTCTTTTCCTGTTTAAAGCTTTGTAAGGATTGCACAGTGTTCAAACACAGTCGGTGTTTCCATCCTTCTGGAATCAAGACGTGTCGTTCCTCTGCTGGGCTGGAAAATAAAAGCTGTTATCAATAAAAATGAGTATGTGGTCCTAAACAAGTGTGTGTGTGTGTGTGTGTGTGTGTGTGTGTGTGTGTGTGTGTGTGTGTGTGTGTGTGTGTGTGTGTGTGTGTGTGTAGGTGTGTGTGTGTGTGTGTCATTTTCCTCAACACTTCTTCCCTTTCATGAAAACTGCCAAATTTCTCTTGATGTGGCAAATGACCCACAGGTGTCACACTGACATGTTGGGAAATCCACTGGACAGTAAACATGACCCGACACACCTCCTCTCTCTCTCCAGCATCAGTCCCACAATCCTTAAAACAAAAGAACTCATAATGGACCCCACCCTCATAATCAGGCCCCACACCACACACTCACAAGCAGGGCCGTTTAGATTCTTAACAAACACGATGGCCCCACAGCCCACCGCTGCCCACCCATGAGTCTGAGCCATGGCCTCAGTAACCCCTATCATTCAGGCCACTCACACATAGACTTGCCTCAGACCAAATCCTTTCAACCTGTTCTTCTATTGTGGGCCTTTCTCTTGTTTTGTACATATTCCCCGTGTTTTGTATATATTCCTGCTGTCTTACTATTTATAGCTTATTCCTGTACAGTTGGTGTGGAGTGCCCACAATTTCCTTGTACAGGTATAGTGACAATAAAGGGTTATTCTATTCTATTCTATTTTACATAAACTCGGAGTTCCAGTTCCAGAATACTTCAAGTAAGATGAAATCATTTGTATGTTTACAATCATATTTTCTTGACTCTTGATGTTTTACAGCCTTTTTTTCCTCTTTTCACCTCCACTCATGTTACAGATGAAATTAATCATGAATTACTTATCAGTTTCCATCCAGTATTTTCACAGGGCTAACACAGAGAGACCCGTCACCCTCGCTCCATAAATGACAAGCATGAGCATCAGGTGCAAAGGCAGAGCCTTCATGCTACGGGGCAGTACTGCTACATGTTTTGTAATATCATTTGTTAGATGCAAAGTTATCATTTGAACCTTCCCTAGATTATTTATTTCTGCGTGACCCATTGTCTTTCTTGCACTGTAGTTTCTTTTCAGTCGCTCAATGCCAGGTAGATTACATGTGTAACAAAAATGTATGACCTCATTCATGGCTATGGCTGTAATTTCATAATGATGTTACTGAGGTGTGAACATTTTTAGTCCAGCAGGGATTGCCCCACCCCTGGGTGGAGCCTGGACCTCCCACATTTCAGTCAGACCACCTGCACCTCACCATCCTCAGCAGCAGCCAGTACGTAAGGACAGCTCCAGGACTCAGTTTTGACCAGACTGTCTGCTCTATGTTACTCCTGTGAGCCCATTTCCTGTCTGGGACCTCACCAACTCACTGGCTCCCCACCCTCTGACAACTTCCTCCACACCTGACTAACTAACTACTAACTAACCCGTCTGACACCCCGTCACCACAGCATTCCTCTGCTGACAGGGTGAGAGTTAGAGACAGAGACGCTTAAACATGAACAACATGTCAAGCTCTTCCTGCAACTACACCTCTAGTGCAAAATGCAACCTGGAAGCACTCTGACAGCTGGGTGGATCTCATTAATTTGTCCATTTCAAGCAGCCTTCTGAGCATGTTTTATTGTAAACCAAGAAAAAGGGTGAACGACCACACTTGGCATTATTTCAGATGCTCCAGTAAGAGTTTCTTCTTCTTGTCCTTAGCGGGCGACCAGCGGCGGTGGTCTGCCGCGCAACCACTACGCTGCTGTAGGTGCCGTAGGTTCTCTTGCTTGACCAACGATTATCTTCCAAGCTTTTCGATCTAAGGCGATGGTTCTTGCCTGCTCGAGGTCAAGTCGAAGGGCCTTCAAATCATCCTGGATTTGTTTCATCCATGTCTTCTTTGGTGCATTTCGATGCACCCTCCAATCGGTGGGGCGGGTCAACCAGAGTAGGCCATGGGGGTAGCGGCTCGGGTCCATTCGACAAATGTGGCCAAACCAACGGAGTTGACAGTGCTGGATTAGGTCGCCGATCGTCGGTTGGCTGCCGCAGCTGGTGAGGATGGTATCATTCGAATGACGGTCACGAAGGGAAACGCCGAGAATGCATCTAAGGCAACGCATTTGGAAAACTTCGAGCTTGCTCAGGTCGTGTTTGAGCATTGTCCACGTTTCTGCGCCGTAAAGTAGAATGGGCAGGATCAGGGTTTGGTAAAGGTGGATCTTTGTCGCCAATGAGATGTTGTTCTTCTTCCAAACGCACCAGCGCAGGGAAGCGAATGCTGCCGCCGCCTGCCCAATTCTGGAGTGTATCTCTACTGATGATGCCACTTTCTTCTCCTCGACGAAGGACCCCAGATATTGAAATTGTTGGACTTGTTTGATCTGCACAACGTCGAGGTGGACAATCGTTGGTGAGCTGTCGGTGGTCAGGACTTTGGTCTTCTCGGCGTTAACCTTGAGGCCGTACAGTTTGGAGTGCCGGGCGATGTCATAGAGGATGTGAGTTGCCTCGGTGTCATCTTCGGCAAAAATGGCGCTATCGTCAGTGAACATTAGATCGGTGATAAATCGATCGGTCGAGGCTTGGACTCCGCGGCGGCCCTTGAATGCTTTGCGCATTATCGCATTGATGATGATGTTGAACAACAGTGGTGACACCACATCGCCCTGCCGGACCCCTGTCATGATGGGGAATTCTTCGGACACTTCGTCATGAATACGTACCTGGCTGGTCGAGCCATCGTAGGCGGTTTGTAGTAGCTCGATGATCTTCACGGGTATGTGTTCGGCTGCCAAAGCCCTCCACAAGGCTGGCCGGTCGATGCAATCAAACGCAGACTTGAAATCAATGAAGATGATGACTGTTCGGCGTCCACATCTGATCCGTTCCTCCATGAGTCGACGTAGGGTGAAGATCTGGTTGCTGCAGCCTCGTCCGGGTCGGAACCCGGCCTGTTCTTCCCGGCTGGTCATCTCACAGTGCTTTTGAAGGCGTGATTGAATTATTTTCATAAGGACCTTGCCGACGATGGACAGTAAGCTGATGCCCGGTAGTTTTTACATTCTCGGTTGTCGCCTTTCTTTAGGATAGGAATGACAGCCGCCTTCTTCCAATTTGCTGGTATCATATTTGATGTCCAGATCAGTTTGAATAACGAGTGTAGATGTATGACGAGGACTTCTACTCCAGCTTTGAGGGCTTCTGCCGCCACATGATCAAGGCCAGCGGCCTTGTTGTTCTTTAGCGAATGGATTGCGAGTTTGACTTCTTCTACCGTTGGTTCTGCATCAGACATCGGCACCTTAGGAGGGTTGATGATGGGCGGCGCTGCAGCCGGACCTTGGGGCGGATCTTGATTGTAGAGTTCATTGAAGTATTCTTTCCACCGTTGCAGTTGACTTTACAAACGAGCCATCCACCTTCCTGATGTTATCATTCATCGTCTTGCACTTGCCACTGAGACTACGTATTGTCTGGTACAACACCCTGTAGTCTTGTCGTTCAGCCGTATTTTCAAGTTCCTCGGTGACTTTGTTCCAGTACGCCTCACGGTCTGCTTTCATCTTCAGCCGCACCTCACAGTTTAGCCGATGATACTTTTCAAAGTTAGTTAGCTTGGCCTTCTTGCATTCAACGACCAGGTCGAGACACTTGTCCGAGATCCACGGTTGTGTGCGACGCCGGGCGGGTGGGCACAGCGGCTTGGCGCAGTCCAAGATGGCTTCCGATATTGTTTGCTCTTCTTTGTTGGCATCGTCGCTCAGGGGGAGGAGGGCGAAGCGGTTCGATAATGCGATCTGGAATTCTTGACAGCGGTCATTGTTGTTGAGGTGATGCCAGCCCAGCCTGGGCAGTTTGGGTGTCGGCTTCTTCGCTCGTTGGAGCTTCAGGCGCACTCTGGCACGGACAAGATAGTGATCAGAGCCGCAGTCGGGTCCGCGCATCGCCCGGACATCTTGCAAGGATGATCGGAACCGGGTGTTGATGAGCACATAGTCGAGTAGCGCCGAGTCGTTTCCTCTTGGGTTGCGCCATGTCAGACGGTACTTGAGCGAGTGTTGGAATAGCGTGCTCCCGAGGACCAGTCTGTTGGTGGCGGCGAATGACAGCAATCGTAGCCCTTTGTTGTTCATTTTTGCATGGCCGAACTTTCCCATCGTCGATTTCCAGCCAGTGCGGTCTTCTCCGACGTGGGCGTTCATGTCGCCGGCGATCATGATCATGCCGGTTTGAGGTAGGGAGTCCAGGACGTCTTGCAGGCGATCATAGAAATCATCTTTAGATGCGTCGGAGTTCATTTCGGAGTAGCTTGATTGTACCGTTGACAGTTAGGACGGCGATACGGTCAGATATGGGTTGGAAGGCCACGACGCTCGCAGAGAACCGATGGTGTACCATGAAGCCGACTCCGGTTTCTCTTTTGTCGCCGCCCGAGTAATACAACGTCATCTTTTCGTCCATGGCTGGCACTTCGAAGGAGACAGTGCCAGTTCCAGTCAGCCGAAGTTCCGATAGGGCCGTTATTGAGACGTTGAGTTTTGAAAGTTCACGGGCGATGATCTCCTTCTGCCCAACATGGTGACCAGTTCTGACATTCCACGCTGCAATGTCGATCGGCGTCTTGGGCGTGAGATGATGGAATTGATGGCCAGTAGTCCATTTCCCACCAGCGCCCTGGGTCCCCACCACACTTGCATAGCTTCTCTCAGAGTCTTCAGATAAAGACCAGCAGTTTTCAGGTTTCAGTCGTAGAGGGTTCCAAGTAGAAGATGGCGAGTCGGGTCAGCAATTTGACTAGAAGCAAATGTATTTTGACCTTTTTCCTGTGTGTGAATTTAACCCCCAGTGTGAGACTGAAAATGAGTTATACTGTGACTTTGTTATACTGTGACTTTGCCAGATTTGCCATCATGTGAGTTCTTGTTCTTCCATAAAATGAGCCTCAGTTTAAAGGATGCTTTGACTGAAGGAGGCTCAAATTCTCAAAGATTCAATTCAGTTTTATTTATGTAGAGCTAAATCACACCAATATCCACCTCAAGGTGCCTCATTGTAAGGTAAACCCTACAATATAGAGAAAGCACCAACAAGAGCAAGCACTTTGGTGACAGTGGGAAGGAAAAACTCCCTTTTAACTGGAAGAAACCTCCGGCAGAACCAGGCTCAGGGAGGGGCGGGGCCATCTGCTGCAGTTGGGCATGAAGGGAGGACAACAGGACAAGGACATGCAGTGGATAAGAGGAGTGTTTAGGACATCTTGAGAGTAACAAATGACAGCAGTGCAGCCTCGAAGTAAATGAACTAGTTTTCTGAGCTCGCTGTGAGAGGATATTCCTTATTAGAGACATCGCACAAACATATTTGCCTTACGCACATTGAAGGACATATGCCTGTTGACTCCGAGACACAGATTAAGAGTTGCACTGATTAATGTAAAATAAGAGCCATATTCATAACTTTGGGAGTATGAGTTGAACTCACAGTATCTTCAGTCTTCCCTTCAGTAATTAAATTTTTCATTAATTTTTGCTGAGTTTATTTGGTTTCTTTTTGTTTCTTTTTTCACTTTCATTTCAGTTTGATTTTATTGTTCTTGAAATGTTCAGTGTGTTTTGTTAAAGTTTCTTTGTAAAAAAAAAAAAAACCCTTACAGTGTCACTTTTCATGACTTATGACAGATTTCCTAGATGGAAAGTTTCCATTTTCACCACCATCCTCCAGTTCAGGGCTGAGTGTGAAGCAGCAGGAATGAGAATTAGTATGTCCAAGACCACAGTCCTGCTCCTGTCATATCTCAAAGACCTCATAGTACCATATTATCTAAAACAGAGCCCTTCTCTCTCAGACTGCTGGTTTATTTGTGGTTCCTAGACAAGGCAGAGCCTTCAGCTGTTAGGCCAGTCTGTCCAGTTCATTTGATCTTTTTTCTTTATCAGAATGTGACCTTCAGCATGGCTTTTTGCATATCTGTCAAACTTACATGTTTGGGATCATCGTTGCACAAAGACAACCCAAATTAATGATGTCATTCATTAAGGGACAGAAGCTTGTCCCACACAAACCTCCTGTCCTGTGTGGAACAAAGAATTCCCCCATTTGTTAAATCATGAATTGTGTGAGATTAACCACATTTTTTTGGAAAGCTAAATTCAGTCACACCCAGGCCAGATTCCTGCCAGATGAATCATGAAATCACCTAAATAGACCTAAAAGGCTAAAAGATTTCTAAAAGCAGCACATCATGCCACTATCTGAAGAAAAGTCTAGAATAAAGTGACTGACATCTGTAAGGGTAGAAAGAATTACAAAGCCCTTTGTAAAGCTTTAAGAATCCAGGAAACCACAGGAGAGCCGTTATCCACACAAGAAGAAAAGTTGGGACAGTGGTGGACCTCTTCAGCGAAGTCCGGACTAACAAGATGACTCCAAGAGTCAATCAACGATTCATCCGAATGTTTCTACGTTTCTTAGTATTGTTTAGTTTGCTTGTTCTTCCTGGTTTCATCATTCCTGGTTGTGAGGTCTTGTTCATTCCAGTCTGCGTGGTCCATCATGTATGGTTGTTTCTGTCTCCCTGATCTTTCTCCCGGGCTCCATGTTTCTCAGTTAGTTATTCTGGTCTCGTGCTGATGTCATGGCACACAGCAGCAGGTCTCCCCAGCCTTGGGAAGTGAAGTAAAAATGTAAATGTTCTCTTCAGAGATGTTTGAAAGATAAATGATAGAGTAACAGTTCTGAAGTTGCAATTTTCATAGTTTGCTTGTAAAAGCATTGACACGTGATGCATTGTGTTGTTATCAGGTGTGTTTTGTTAACGAGCATCTGTGCAGCATTACACATCTTATTTCAGAGGTCTCGTCCTTTATTTCTGTCGTGGTTTGATTATGTTCACCGTACGTCCCGTAGCTTTTGCTAAAGTATCCAAAGAGTTGCAGGATCCCAGCAGGGCGTAATGCTGTAGTATCCCACGACTGGAATGTCTGTCTAAGCTGCTGGACTGGGACAACGGCATTCTGATCATATGCACAGGCATGAGTCAGGAGAGACGTGTGACTGAGCACCGGGGAAACACTAAGCTTCAGGGTCAGCTTAGCCGCATGTATTTGCTTAGCTGCTAAACGGGGGTCGCCCCCTGAGCCACGGTCACCCCCTGAGCCACGGGGGCGACCGTGGCTCAGGGGGTTGGGAATCGCATCTGTAACCGGAAGGTCGCTGGTTCGATCCCTGGGCTCTCTGTCCTGGTCGTTGTGTCCTTGGGCAAGACACTTTACCCTACTTGCCTACCGGTGTTGGCCAGAGGGGCCGATGGCGCGATATGGCAGCCTCGCTTCTGTCAGTCTGCCCCAGGGCAGCTGTGGCTACAACTGTAGCTGCCTCCACCAGTGTATGAATGTGAGAGTGAATGAATAGTGGCATTGTAAAGCGCTTTGGGTGCCTTGAAAAGCGCTATATAAATCCAATCCATTATTATTATTATTAAAGGCTAGGTGAGGAAAGAGACCACACCCCCATGCCAGCAGGTTTTCAGCTACATCAGGTTTCTGACTACTGAATCACCTGATTATCTGACCTTTGACCTTTGTGAGGAAGGAGAGAATAAAACAGCTGCTTCTCTCATATTCTACAGAGCAGTCCACACAGTGTCCTCCATCCATCCTGCTTTTCTGTCGCCACCTCAGCCAGGTGACAGATGTTTGTACGGTTCCTCATCTCAGGCCGGCTGCGAGAGAGCAGCTCTCGTCCAAGTCTGCTGAGGACGAGAAGCTAGTTTGGGACTCTTTACCATTTATTGAGAGAGCAGAAGTAAAAACTGAAGCTTTTTAATATATGGAGTCTCATCAAAAGTCTCATTAAAAGTAATGCAAATGGTATATAAACACTGAAAGCACAAAGTAAATATACCAGCCGCCTGAGGGTCTCCGTTTCCGTCGCCAGTCTTCATTCAAGCTTCGATCTCCAGCAGTGTGACTCTGAAGTGCTGCACCGTATGTTTGTATGTTTCCTCCCCAACAAACAACAATGTTGACCAAAAGTTTTGCACCGTCAAAGGCATCAGCTCATGCCTTTGCTTTCATTCTATAATACTGGACTTATTTTTCTACAACGGTTTGAACTTTAAGAGTTTAAACAAGAGAGAAAAGTGTGAAAATGTTCACGCCTGTCTGAGAAAAGTGTATAAAGTGTGTAGTGAGGGGTTTTACAGCCTAAAACATCTATAATAGTTGTAAAAAAAAACGTTGTCTACTGTGCAGGTTTCAGCTATCGCAGGTTACTTTGAGAACATAACTGTGGCGAGGGACCGCTGTAGTGCAGTTTTTTTATTATGAATTCTACAGCTGGTTGGTGTTTGGATGGTTTGTCGTAGTCTTTTTCTGTTATACACAGACATATATCTTCCCTCAGTGCTCGCTGTCCTCCTGTGTCTAGTGTCCTGTTAATGGTTCATTTGTTTGCTCTGTTTATTCCCTCTCTGTCTCATGTTTGTTTTGCTTCCTTTTCGTGTCTGCCTCTGTCGTTCTCTTCCTGTCCCTCACTTTCTCTTACTGCTCTCGGTCTCTTGGCTCGGTCTGCCAAATGTGCTATTGTCTTCCCACGTAAAGTCGTGTGTCTGAGTCTCAGTGTGTGTTTCTCGTACTTCCTGTTTTATTCTGATAGCCATTTGTCCTCTGTGCATCATGCTGTTTTGCTTCTGCTGTCTCATCAGTTAGATTATGTCCAGCCGTGTTCCCCTGGCGTTTCCTCTCTGCCCTGATTTCCTGTGTGCATATATTGTCTGCAGCTTTAGTTCTATATTATTCTGGAAGTTTAGCAACAAAGCTGCAGTGAGTTCAGCCCTGCATCTGTTTGTATTGCGGGTCCTACCCTGCTGCCTCACACAGCACAACCTGACTCACAGGATTCTAATACATACGTCTTGCATATATAAAGACATTTGGTTCAGTTCTGCTGACTATAGCGAGGAAAAAGAGGATGTGTCCATGTACAGGAATAAATACACCTGCATTTCTGTGACCAGTTTAAGTCATGAGCCCAACTATACTGCTACATAGAACTGAATGCTCTTCAACACTGCTGTAACAGACAGAGGAGGGCCAGGCCTTATTAAATGAGCATGACAAACCAAGATGACAAAGCATGCATGGTTAAGTCAAGTGAGATTTGAGAAGAAAGCAGAAACCTGACCCGCTGAATGATAAAACAGTTTATATTGCAGTCACACTGCACTGCAGGTATGAGGAGGAAAAACATCCATGCCTTTGTCAGGCCCACAGTCCACATTCCCCAGAGAGGTGTGACACTTTCAGGTGTGTATGGCTGTCACATTCAGGAAGGGTGGTGCTCTGCTGGAATGACAGGTATGACACCAACAGAGTTTCAAATGCGTGGGTGAAGCCAGGTGTGGTGCCATGCAGTGGTGAGGTGTTCTTTTTAAGAAGTGTAGACTGTGGTTTTATCATTTTGATAGTTTTTAAAGGCTGCTTTATAAATTATTTGTTGTATATTTTATTGTTTATTTGCTTTTTTCATTATGACATCAGTGCTTTGCTGCTCAGAGGTAGATGGCGATCATGACGGAGCCAGCAGCACAGGTGAAGTTGTCCTTGGGGCCCAACCCTGCGTCTCATGAGTCCTGCTGTCTTCCCGTGGACAACGACATGGGTAATAAAGTTGGACTCACCACTCGTAGTAGTGCAAATGAATGAATTCATTCCTAAAACAATTCCACTGAATAAACCAGCGGATGGCGGTGAACCTGTGTCTTCTGGGAGCACCCTGGGGTCTAGGGTCCAGGCACCTGGCTACTTCAGCTTCCACCCTGCACGGATAACCAGGAGGCTTTTTCAGTCAGGAACCTGTAAACTGAGGGTGTGGGTGTTACTTCAGAAGTACGTCACAACTCAGGTGTGGAAAACACAGACGGATCGAGAACACAGCACAGTAGAGAAATGGTGATAAATTCTGGTAATGTTGGTAAATTGGTAGTAGTCAGCACATTACAGTAAAAGGCAAATGTTTTCTCTGTACTCATGTCAATATTTCCACCACTGTCAAGGTTTGGTTTCACATAATAATGATAAAGCAGAACATTTGAAAACAATCACCGTGTTTGCCTTCATGTAACACCTGCTTTGGGAGCTTTTTAATCTGAGCCCTGTTGTCACAGATCTAGGAGAAGGACCTTTTATGGTCATTGTGTTTTCTATACTGAAGGGTGCACTTGTCATGGTTCTAGGTCATTTTGAGCCAATATTTAGAGTTTTGTGCCTTTTTTGTATTATGTTCTAATTTATATAATTACATATCTTAGGATTCAGTTAGCTCTGTGTTTAAGTTTGGTTTCCCTGTTTAGTTCTTGTCGGTTTAGCTTGTTGTTGTCTATGCCATGTCTTCAGTGTGTGAGTCGGTCGTGTCTGTCGTGCTTAAGTCTCCCTCGTTCTTTGTGTGTCTTAGTCGTGTCTTTGTCTCCCGTGTCCCCTCGACCCCTCTGTCAACCTCGTGTTGTCACAGTCTACGTCTCACTGCGTTTCCTGTTTTATTTTGACAGTCTCGTGTTCCATGTTCAGTGTGTTTAGTTTTGCTTCCCTGTGGTGTTGTGTTGATTTGTGTCAGCCAGAGATGGGCAGTAACGCGTTACTTGTAACGCGTTACTGTAATCTGATTACTTTTTTCAGGTAACGAGTAAAGTAAAGGATTACTATTACAAAAATGGTAATTAGATTACCGTTACTTTCCCGTAGGAACGCTGCGTTACTGCGTTACTAAAACCGTGATTTTTTTTGCGAGAATGTCTCATGACAGTGACGTAAGCGAGTGCGCCGTTAGTGACAACAGCTGTGTGCAGATCAACAATGGATCACATATCGAGTGCGGGAGAGAGTATGAGCGTGCAGCGTTTAAAGCGTGGAAGTACTGACCTTACTTTGAGTTTGATTCCATAAAAAGGGACAAAAACATTAGTGTCCGCTGTGCGTGGGAAGAAAACTTCTTTTTACAGCGAAAAAACCCCTAAACTTCCAACAAGCACCGAGTAGCTACGACGTAATGGGAACCTTACAGAGAAACTCGCGGATTCTTCCACTGACCGCGGCACACCTGCACCAGGGTAAACCTCCGCCTACCCCACTCCTGCTTTACAGGTGAAAATAGAGCAACAGGACCGCTGAGTCTTTGACTTTATTTATTTTCTGCTGTGTTTTACTTGCATCTATTTGAAAGACTGAGTGTAAACACACAAAATATTTTATTTTATGTGCTGGAATGTGCAGAAAATAGGTTTAAATGTTAAACTAATTTCTTCCAGTCAGAGAATGTTGCAGATAATTAAATTTTTGCTTGATGCATAAAGTTAAAAGATTAAAACTAATAAAACAAGTTAAAAAAAGAGACTTTTCCATTTGATTACATTTTGTATGATGGATTATGCAGAAAAAGTAGAATTGGGCTGAAAGATCTATCACTTTATCACCTCTTCAGGTTGTAAATCGTGTTTTTAAAAAGTAACGAAGTAACTAAGTAATTAATTACTTTTGAAAATAAGTAATCAGTAAAGTAATGGGATTACTTTTTTGGGGGAGTAATCGGTAATTAGTTACTGATTATTTTTTTCAAGTAACTTGACCAACACGGTGTCAGCTGTGTTCCCCATGTGTTTTCACTTCCCTCGTTTCCCTTCTGTCTATTTAAGTCCTCTGTCTCTCAATGTCAGGTTGTGTGTTTCCCATGACTAATGTTCCAGGAGTCCGTGTCTCAGGTCCAGGATTCACATTCAGGGTGTTTCTGTGTTTAATTTTAGTTTATCCACTTTAGGGTTTTGTTTAGTTTTGCCTTTGCACTTTGTTTTGTATTTTTTTCTACCAGCCTTATTATATTCCATCTCACCTCCACACAGTCTGCATCCACAGACCGTGACAGCACTACCGAAGTAGCATGTACCCATCAACTGTTATAAGAATAAGAATGGGTGAAGTGGACAAGGACAAGGACCCAACGACACAAGGACAAGGACACAACGACCAAGACTGTCCAAGCTGGGGCTCGAACCAGCAACCTTCCGAGGCAAACTCCCATCTCTGTACTCCCTATATATATATATATATATATATATATATATATATACATACACCAGTTAAGTAAACTTTTTATTAAATCATATCAGGGGTTACAAATGCATCAAAAATGAAATAAAAGTGCAAAAAGTGGGACCTCACCCTGTCCCGATACTCAGAGAGATGAAACCACACCCATCTGAATTCCAGAATGGGACACAGACAGAGAAACTTTGTGACACTTTCTGCTGTCTGCTGTCTCTGACACACACACACACACACACACAGTGATGGGCGTGTGCAGCTACAGCTCATCAGGGACAGGGGTGTGCCACTTTTCAGGTTTAAGCAAACATGCTCACTTACACATCTATTCCTATTGTCACAGACACACTGAAGCACTTCAAAACTCTGCTCCACCCTTTGCTGCTTCGCATTATTCAAATAGTCTGTTGGGAACCAGGTGACTCCACCCTGCCCTTAAATATGTGGTCCTCTCTGTAAACATTCCTCCTGTCTCCATTAGTGTAATGATCAGCATCAGATTAGCACATCAGGCAACATAGCAACACAATGACAAATATGTGTTTTATTAATGTGATGAGACTATATTAGTAAATGGTAATATAAACTGTGACTCCCTTACTCCCTTTATGCTCCTCCTCTGTGGGGCAAGCTGCAGTGCTGTGACAGCTTATGGACATCTACATTCGTACTGGTGTTGTGCCAAAAAGGCACTGGTGGTGCTGCATAAATGACATGTTTTTGCCTCTTTCATCACTTTGTATGCAATAACACCTGGTGATTGATGCACTTTTAGGACTGCCTTTCACATGTTACCTTTTAGGCTTAGATTGATGTGACTTGGAATAATGACTCCTCTCGAATGTGTCAAAGCAAAGGTAACGAGCATGTTTGGAGTAGAAATGATAGATATTTGTGTTAAAATGTGGGGAGTAAATGTATCTGTACACTTAAGAAAAGTACAGATACCTGAAAATTTGACTGTACAGTAACAAAGTATTTGTACTTCATCACTTCCCACCTCTACACTTGCCCAAGGATACTTTGGCAGGCCAACTGATGCAGCCAAGGATTGAACTGCCAACCTGCTGAGCCGCAGATGGCCCTCTCAAACTAAAGCTACTCAGCTCTCATTTTAAACATACAACAGTGAAAGTCTCTTTCCTTTCACCTCAAAGCTACACACCAATTTGCATCCATCTTTTACTTTACTGCCATCTTGTGGCTGCAAGCAGTGCTTAGAAGTAAAGCTGCGTCTGTGAAGCTTCTCAAGCTGACTTTGGTTTGTAATCCTCTGGTCTCTGACAGGGGCTGATGGGAGACTACTGTGCAGTGCATGACAAGCTGGCACTGGCTCTACTTTCACAGCTCTGAGATCAGTTATTATCTGTGCTTTGTGTGCAAACAGGACTAGCATTAGCAAAGAAACAAGCTTCACTGTAGCCAAAGTTTACGTATTAGCCTTGGCCAACATGTGTGATGTAGAGGAGTGACAGTGCAGTGTAAAAACTTTATTTGTTTAGCACATTAACAAAGAAAGCCTTGATGATGGAGACGGGCACTCCTGTTTACTCACACAGACAAAGGTGAGCAGGGACGCCTGTAGCAGCGCTTCCAGATTAGCCTCTATGACAAATCACTCGACTGACTGAATGTACGCCACTGCCTTTAACCAGCGTTTGTGCTAATATACCACCTTCATTTTGAATTAATATTTTGAATCATCCACTTTTTTACAGTTAGCCATGTCACACAGTGCCCAGCTTTGTGTTGTTAATGTATCTCAATATGCTTTAAAAGTGAAGAAAGAGGCCATTTGTGTGTCTGCTCAGCTTTCTGTCAGACTCACCACATACTCCCAGTCTGCTCTCAGTCAAAACACAAGTCTTTATAGGATTTCTCATATTTCTTCACATTCTGTTGATAATTGCAGCTGTTTTTTAACTGACTCTAAGAACCTCATATAACTTTTAATAAGACAGTGTAATGAAGGAAACAGTTTGCTTACTTGTATTTCAGCTGCTGTCCTACTGCCGTAAATCCTTTAGGTGTCACGAACAGGTCATCTGCTACCATCTCACCCTATCCCAGCATCCTCTGTCACACCAGCCCTCTGAATGTCCTCCTTCATTACATCCATGAGTCTTATCTGAGATTTTCTTCCTGCCTAGCAGCTCCATCTTCATCATCCTTTGTCTGATGTACCCCCTCTCCCCCCTCTTCACACGTCCAAACTATCTCAGCCTCGCCATTCTAACTTTGCCTCGAAATATCTCAACCTGAGCTGTCCCTCTGATGGACTCATTTCTAATCCTATCCATCATGCTCACTCCCGCCTCTTACCTTCCCTTTCCTTCTTGCTGCTATCCTTTAGCCATCTCCACCCACTCCACCCTGCCTACGTTCCCTTATTCACGTCTCTTGTGCACTGTCTGTTGCTTTGGATTATCTCAGGCTTTTAAACGTATTCAAATTATTCACTACCTGTGCTCTTTGCTGGTACATCTGTCTCCCTCTCATGTATTCTGTCTTGCTTCTACGGACCTTCAACTAGTTTTATTCACTCAAACACAGGGCGAGGGAGTGAGCGTGGTAAGCTGTGAACAGAGGGAGAGTGTGGTTAGAGATGATGCAGGGGGAGCTAGACTGGAGAGGTGATATTGGAGTCTTACTTGGCAGGTGAAGCATAAAAGGCTCTGGGGCAGGTGAATAGCCAGGTGAGCTCCTAGAGTGCTGAGCAAGTGAGAAGATTCCATCCTTGTTTTTCCAGAGATCCACAAGAGACGGTGTCAGGAGGACATGCAGGTGGAAATGGTGAATGGTGTGAACCTGAGAGGTGAAGAATCAGCAACAAAACCAGAGCCCTGCTGTGGACACCAGCATTCAGAGGATCTTGAGCTGCAGGTGAGTGGTGATGGTAGGACGAGGTGACTAAAAGCACAAAGAAACTGAGGTAAGTACGAGACTTTAACGAGGAGCATGAACCGATGAGGCCTTTTACAAGTGATGCAACGTCTGACACTGAAGCCCAGAGGCCTGTGTAGAGTAAAGGGGTTCATACGTATGGTTCTTCATATTGTTCTACTATCTGTAGTGTTCTTTCTCAGCATGAAGCCATACTGCTGCTTACTGATCATGACTTGTGTTCTGAACTGCCTCTCCCAGATCGCAGATGCAATTCCACTCACTCCATCTGTCCTTTTGCATTTCTTGTCCTTGATACAATGCCTCTTCATCTCTGCTCTCTTCACCAGTCCATTGAAGTCTGCTCCAATCATCACTGACCACTCCCCCTTAGAATATATAGGCTTGTGGGCCCTCCATGGCTGGGAATATCGGGAAAAACACTTGGAACACACAGCGCAACACAACAAGGAACACATCCAAACAGAGGCTTTTAAGATACAGCATGACCTAAACAGGGAAATGAGACAAAAGCATTAAATAGGGAGTGCTGAGGGAACAGACTAAAAATGCAACTGCAATAGGAAACAACATACAAAACTCAAACAATAAACTAGAGAACTTCTGGGAAAGTATAAAAAAGCAAGGAATACAAACAGCCTCATATATAAAAAAGTTTTCAGTTTCATTCAACTTTATTTACACAGCGCCAAATCACAACAACAGTCGCTTCAAGGTGCTTTATATTGTACAGTAAACCCTACAATAACACATACTGAGAAAAACCCAACAATCATATGACCCCCCCTGCTGTTGCTCCGGCTTTACCGGTAGGCCCGCTTCTTGGCCCGCGCCTCCCTCGGTCATCTGGCTCACTCCTCGCCATGCCGGCGGCGGCGTTCTCCTCTGGTAGGCGACTCTCTGCCATCTCCGGCCCACGCCTGGTGTTTGCTCCCTTCCTGCGTGACTCTCCGGGTCCGTCGCTCGCTGTTTCCGTTCCGGGTCCTCGGTCATCGGCTCTCCTACAGCCACGGATCCGCAGATTTGGTGCTACAAACTCTAACCTACGCCCACTCACCCGCATATCAACCCCGATGACAGCTACTGATTTCACCTTATCTATGGCTTTGATCAACACTCGATCCCTCTCCAATAAGACGTTTCTGCTCAAGGATTTTTTCTCTTCTTACGACTTGGATTTTATGTTCCTGACGGAGACCTGGTTACACGCTGGTGAGACTGTGGCTTTCTCTGAGCTTCTTCCTCCAGGCTGTTGTTTTTTAAACACTCCCAGGTCCTCTGGCAAAGGCGGAGGCCTCGCTTGTGTTTTTAAATCTGTTTATGACTGCCATCAGATTTCTTTTTCCTCTTTTTCCAGCTTTGAACTACAGCTTTTTAAACTAAACTCATCCACTCCGTTACTGATTGCAGTGGTATATCGTCCTCCCAAATTTAACAAGGACTTTATCAGTGAGTTTGGGGAATTCCTTTCAGGGCTTTCAGTAGATTTCGATCATTTTCTTATTGTTGGTGACCTGAATATTCATGTGTGCTGTCCATCTAAACCCCTGGTTAGAGACTTTGTTTCACTGTTGGATTCCTTCAACCTTACTCAGTGTGTGTCTGGCTCCACACATGAGAAGGGTCACACTTTGGACCTTGTCATGTCTCACGGCTTGGGTATCCACATCTCTGAAATTTGTGAGAGTGCGTGTATCTCCGATCATTTTCCTGTTCTATTTTCTGCCACTGCACATTGTTCTGATGCTGCAGTTAAACCTCCTTCACGCCGTCACCGGATCATCAATACCCATGTACCATCTCAGTTTTCTGCTGCTTTTAGCAACTCTGAGCTCTCCACGGTGGACTGGATTGATTCCTTGTGTGCAGAAGATTTAACTGCTCTTTTCAACTCAACATGTACTTCTATTTTGGACCTCATCGCTCCCCTAAAAACACTCCGTCCCAAAGCTCACGCTGAACCCTGGATTACAGACTCTGTTCGTGCTCTCAGGCGCACCTGTAGGTGTGCTGAGAGAAAATGGAAAAAGGACAAGCTGCACATTTCTTTTAATATCCTCAGAGACTCTCTTTCAACCTATCAGAAAGCCGTTAAAGAGGCCAAGTCCTCCTACATATCAAACCTGGTTAGCAGTAGTGTCCATAAACCTCAGACTCTGTTTCGTGTTTTAAATTCCATTGTAAATCCTTACACATCCACCAGCCTCACACCTTCTGCCACCCTCTGTAATGACTTTCTAAAGTTCTTTGTAAACAAGATTTCCTCCCTGCAGTCTGTCATTCCATCTCCACCTTCCAATCCCTGTGTTTTTTCTTTGTGCCATTCTGCCTTTAATCAGTTCGAACCAATCTCTCTCTCTCAGCTGCATGAAATAGTCTGCAAGGTTAAGACTACCAACTGTTCCACCGATGCTATCCCCTCTCGGCTTCTGAAGCAGGTTCTGGACTCAGTCGGACCTTTCCTTCTGGCCCTGATCAATGCCTGCCTCAGTTCTGGTTGTTTTCCAACACCCTTCAAGCACGCTGTTGTTCAACCTCTCCTTAAAAAGCCTAATCTAGATCCATCCCTACTCTCTAACTATAGGCCCATTTCCAACCTCCCTTTTCTGTCTAAAGTACTGGAACGAGCCGCCCTCACGCAGCTCCAGCTATTTCTTGACAATAACAATCTCTATGAGAAGTTCCAGTCTGGTTTTAGAGCTCGGCATAGCACAGAAACCGCCCTTCTGAGAGTTTTTAATGATTTGCTTTTAACTGTTGACTCTGGTTGTGCTGCTGTCTTAGTAACCCTGGACCTGACAGCAGCCTTCGACACTGTTGATCACAACATACTGCTATCCCGCCTTCAACATTGTGTCGGTTTAAAGGGCACTGTCTTAAAGTTTTTCCAGTCCTATTTGAATAATAGGAGTTTTTCTGTTCACCTTGGTGAACTGTCATCTCCCAGAGCTCCTTTAACCTGTGGCGTACCTCAGGGGTCCATACTAGGCCCCCTGTTGTTTATTCTGTACTTGCTCCCTCTGGGCGATGTGCTCCGTAAACATAATGTGTCCTTCCACATCTTTGCCGATGATATTCAGATCTACCTCCCTCTGAGGTTGAACTGCAATGTTTCTTTGCAGCCGCTACTCTCCTGCTTGTCTGACATTAAGACTTGGATGACTCTTAACTTCTTACACCTTAATGAAAGCAAAACTGAAGTCATTGTGTTTGGGCTTCCTAAAGATCCCAACTTCTCTCTTGACTTTTTGGGACCCCTAACCTCCGATTGCACTTCTTCCATTAAGAGTCTTGGTGTTATTTTTGACAATGCTTTTAAACTTGATAAACAAATCAGCTCCGTAGTCAAGGGATCTTTTTATCATTTGCGGATTTTAGCCAAAGTCAAGTCTTACCTTTGCAGGAACGATCTAGAAAGGGTGGTCCATGCTTTTATTACTTCACGGCTAGACTACTGCAATTCCCTCTATGCTGGCCTAGATCGTTCCTGTCTACATCGCCTTCAACTGGTGCAGAACGCTGCCGCTCGCCTGTTGACCGGTTCAAAAAAAAGAGACCACATCACTCCGGTTCTCTGCTCTCTCCACTGGCTCCCAGTTGCCTTTAGGATTGATTTTAAAATCTTATTGCTGGCTTTTAAGGTTTTAAATGGCACTGCACCTTCTTACCTGTCAGAACTCCTTAGTACTTATCGCCCCAGGAGATCTTTGAGGTCAGCCGACCTGATGCTTTTAGATGTTCCCAGGTATAAATTAAAGACAAAGGGAGAGAGGGCGTTTGCTGTGGCTGCACCCAGACTGTGGAACAGTTTACCTCCTCACGTCAGATTCTCCAAAAGCCTAGAAACTTTTAAAACCGCTCTTAAAACTCACCTCTTTTCATTGGCTTTTAGAAAGGTTTAATTAATTTGTTTTATATATTTTTATTTTATTTTTATCAGCGAGGTGTTATTACGAAATTGTGTTCTATTGTATTTTTATCTGTATTTACTGTACAGCACTTTGGTCAGCCTTGGTTGTTTTTAAATGTGCTCTATAAATAAACTTGACTTGACTTGACTATGAGCAGCACTTTGGCAACAGTGGGAAGGAAAAACTCCCTTTTAACAGGAAGAAACCTCCAGCAGAACCAGGCTCAGGGAGGGGCGGGGCCATCTGCTGTGATTGGTTGGGGTGAGAGAAGGAAGACAGGATAAAGACATGCTGTGGAAGAGAGACAGAGGTTAATAACAGATATGATTCAATGCAGAGAGGTCTATTAACACATAGTGAGTGAGAAAGGTGACTGGAAAGGAAAAACTCAATGCATCATGGGAATCCTCGGCAGCCTACGTCTATTGCAGCATAACTAAGGGAGGATTCAGGGTCACCTGGTCCAGCCCTAACTATATGCTTTAGCAAAAAGGAAAGTTTGAAGCCTAATCTTAAAAGCAGAAAAGAGCTGAGGAAAGCCCCAGGCCCCGCCAAGCAGCCCCCGGGAGTCAGCCAGTACAAACCCGAACATCCAGCCCTGGACACCGAGAACCATCAATGCACCAACGGGTGAGGGCATCTGATTATTTAAGACCTTGTATGTGAGTAGCAGGATTTTGAATTCTGGATTTAACAGGAAGCCAAAACAGGAGAAATCTGCTCTCTCTTTCTAGTCCCTGTCAGGAAGACAGGAACAAAGCAGTCTTACATATTTGTTTAATATGTGCATTGAAGGACATGTCCTGGTCAACAATGACTCCAAGGTTCCTCACAGCGTTACTGGAGGCCAAGGTAATGCCATCCAGAGTAAGAATCTGCTTAGATACCATATTTCTAAGATTTTCAGGGCCGAGTACAATAACCTCAGTTTGATCTGAATTAAGAAGCAGAAAGTTAGCGGCCATCCAGGTCTTTATGTCTTTAAGACATTCCTGCAGTTCAACTCATTGGTGTGTGTTATCTGGCTTCATGGACAGATAGAGCTGGGTGTCATCTGCATAGCAGTGAAAATGTATGCTATGTCTTCTAATGATGCTGCCTAAGGGAAGCATGTATAATGTAAACAGAATTGGTCCTAGCACTGAACCCTGTGGAACTCCAAAAAAGAAACATATCAATTTGCAGCCCCTGTTTCTTTCAGTCAAAACTAAAATGGAGCATGACTGCAAGAGACACATCAAGAAAATATCAAGGCGCCTTCTCAGGAAATACAAACTGGATATAGATATTTGTGTGTGTGTGTGTGAGAGAGAGGGTGAGAGAACGAGACCCCTAAAGCCCTGCTAGCATGGGTAAATCCCTGCAGTCAGGAAACTGCTGCTCTGTCAGTTCACAGCACTAAGCCTTGCAGAGCCATTAGTGCTCACAGTCACAGTGTGTGTCCAAACCAGCGCACACACACACACACACACACACACACACACACACACACACACACACACACACACACACACACACACACACACACACACACACACACACACATCTCATGGTGCATTCTCATCAATAAAAAGCTTCACTTTGCATTAGTTCTGTTTCTGTTACCAAATACTCACATTACTAATTACAGCACAAAAACCAATGAGGTTACTTTTTAAAGATAACAAAATGTAAAAACAGAACAACAAATGCAGCTGGAGTCCTAATGCAAACACGCGTTATCAGTGGTTCTCCCCTGAGTCACCCTGCAGTCTAAAGGCCTACAGACCTACTCACCAACCAAACACAGGGTCACCAAACAAAGCAGCATCAACAATGAGGTGCTCGCTTTGTAATGCATGCTGTGAGTAACTCGCTCTCGCAGGTTTAATCCATATCAATACTGAGTTTCTGTGTCTTACTATTAATTTGTGAAATAAACAAGCTTTGTTAAATAAATCTGTACAATTCTTTTTGTAAGACTAGCTCATTAAGTTTTATTTGATGCTGCACGAGGGCAGGCCTGCAAATCTCACTGCTCTTTTTCCAACTCTGGGGACAGACAGAAGGAAGAAATCTTGGAACCAAAGACAAAACTTCCCACACGTTTTAAAGAGCCAGCAGGTAGAATGGGAGCAGAGCAGGAGCATCCTTATAATAAGAAAGTACCAGTGACCAAGTCTATGAAATGACAAAGCAGAACATCCATACATCTTTTAATGGTAAATGGACTGACTCTTATGCAGCACTTTTCTACTCTCCAGGAGAAATCAAAGTGCTTTACACAACAAGCCTCGCTCATACAAGCACGCTGCACGCTGATCAGGTGTGAAAGCTGCGCTCTCTCTGGGATTTTACTCACCATGGGGCTTTTTGGACGCTTCATCAATGTTTCTTTTTTGTTACAATGTCTTATATTTTAGAGTGATTTCATTAAATGTTGCCATTGTTGTGCTTCAAGTTGTAAGCCTTGTCCTAAACAGCATGATCGAAGACATTCCCTTGTTTCTGTTCCCCTCCCCAGCATGTCAGATGGTATAGTGATGTTTAACTTCCTGCCCTTTATGACCTCAACTGTGCTACTCGTTCTTGAGTGAGTGTCTGTTTATCCAGCAGTTTCAGGAATATCTCTCTGACATTAAACTGCACTGACCATGTCTCCCAGTACGAGTCTTTAACAGAGTAATGAATGACTTTGCCTTTGTAGGTTTGATGTGGCACAATAGAGCTTCTAATTTTCAGTAAATTCTCTGTAGAAATAACTTTGGAACTGTTATTAGGATAGTATGCAACTATAAAAATGGACAGTAGACACACGTATTTGATGGGCTGTCAGTTTAAGAAAATGACAGTAAAAGAAGAATTTAGAAAGATGTTGCAGCTAACTGCACTTTGTGCTAGAGGAACAAGAGGGAACCCAAAGTTACCTCTAAATCTGCGCTGTCATCAACAGAAACCTGACTTTTCAGGTTAAGCCTCTGGGGTCCAGGGTACCATTGGCCACTTTTCACTACTTTGTATTTCACCTTTAAATTTTCTTCTCGTGCCTTCTGTGGCATCATTCTTTTCAGCACAATCTCACGTCTGAACTTACAGTAATGTTTTCATTGACATACTGTACTAACACAATTGATCTGAAATCACATAAAAATATAAAAACCGAGTAGGAGAAAGTTCTATTTTTACTGTAAAAACCACAGACATGTTTATTGAATTATTTTCATAACTTGAAATGCAAATATAAATTGTAGATTAAGGTAGAAATAAAGTTATATTTAACCATTTACCTAAAAATAATACATCTGGCATTTTTTTGTACAGCTATTTAAAAATACTACTAACACTAAAATTAGAGAACAATTAGTTGTCACAATAAGGTGCCCCACAAATTATTTGTGCCAGTGCAAAAAATAGTTTGTCGGCCACAAGACAGAGGAGAACAGCACAGGAGTAAAGCTGCTGCATCAGTCCAGTGTTTCCACTGCCGTCTGCCTTTGGTGGCTTTCCTCATTGTTTTTGTGACAGGTATAAGGACTAGAGATGGCACGATACCACTTTTTTATGTCCGATACCGATACCGATATCATAAATTTGGATATCTGCCGATACCGATATGAATCCGATATAGTGTTTTTTAATCAACAAAACTGTTTTTTTAAATATCTTGCTGCATTTTGTATAAGTTCATACTGAAGTTTAAAACAACAACTACACTAAAGCTATTCTGTTATACCTGTATGCAAAAAAAAATATTTCATAGTTCAGCAATACTGATCAATCTAATAAACTTAAACCTACACCATCCTCCCTATTCTGGTATTTTAAAGAGTACTTAGCGTAAATATTAAGCAACCTAACTAATAGGGTTCCAACTCCCAGCAACAACAAAAATAAATAAATAAAAAATAGGGAACCACCCCTCACGCTCCACCTCATGATGCTTAATCGACGTAATCAACCTTAATTTGATGCAGTGTGAAAAAAAATGCACAGAAATCAATTATTTTTCAAGAAATATTAAATAGATTCAACATCTTTCTTCAACAAAATTGCAGACTGCACAGATGGTACCTTCCCAAAGGAAAAAGTACTATAGCTTACTAGGGTATATATATTAGACTTAATAGTCACTATATACAGTAATTGACTTCTATTCATTTTACATCAAATTAAAACTTTCGGTGTAAGATTCGGATAATTATTTATTAAAAGCTCGACATTTTAAATGAGAATAAGAAAGAAAAGTATGTCTTTGTGCCCCCTTTTCCCTGTTAATGCCCTATCGGCCCCCCTGGCTAAACTTTGCTAGATCCGCCCCTGCACAGTTACCAGCGTCAGCTACGTAGAAAAAGATCCTGGAGTAGAAACTAATAATAAATAAATTCTAACAACAGCTGATCAAGCTTAAACGTGCTGCTGTTGTTCAGCCGCTGGTTTCCTCTTTCTGGTGCAAAGTGGGCCAAAAGCAAACAAGAGAGACTCACGACAGAAAAGCCGATCAGCTGATCATTAAGCAGTTTCATGATTGAAGTAGCAGCAAGAGGAGGCAGTCGTTTGTTAAGCTTAACGCAGGAATGCTTTACAAACATTCAGAGATGGACTTACACACTTGCTTTACTTCTCTCGGGGATAACTTTGTCGGAGATGAAATGCCGGGTTGCTAGCGAAGCTCCACATGCTATCCAGACCACCGACAGGTCCCGCATGTCACAGCTGCTCTATCACGTGATGCATACTGCTCCGACGTGCTAACGTCGTTCTGAGGCGAGTTACGGCGTGTTGCAAGTTTTGTGAGGTACTTTCGTGATATTTAATGGATCGGATTACATTTTTTATTTTTCTCCGATATCCGATCCAGTAATTTAGGTCAGTATCGGACCGATACCGATACGTAATATCGGATCGGTCCATCTCTAATAAGGACTACTGCATATAAAACTGTTCAGTTAATACTAATTCATATCTGTTGATATAAGGACGAAAAGAATGTAAACATGGTAAGAAAATGATTAAGAGTTTATTATTTTTCATGTTATATTAATGGCTTTCATGTTACAATCTATACATCAGTGATCGGCTAGTAAGCCTTTTCTGGGATCGATTAGTAGTGTCTCTATTCTCCACTAGGGGGCTTTCGCGCGTTCTCCTCACTGCAATAAACGACTGCATGAGAGACGCAAGTCATAATCACTCTCGTGATTCTTTTCCCCTGTTTTCAGGGGTGTAACATTTTGACACACAAAGCTCATGACTACACTACACACTAACTACATGCTAAACGTCACAAATCTCTCACAACTCAAAAGTCGCTGTCGATATCGCTCTCTCGCCACTGTCCCAAAACTTTCCCCTCTTCCTAAATAACCAAATCACAGGTGCTGCCAAATCATGGTACATTTACACCAATAGCTGCCCCCGGAGGGTGAATAACACTCACGCAATCAATCCCCAGTGTAAGATGTGAAAAGGCTCTGGGCTGAACCATTTTAAGTGGTGGTGGGGGGTGCTATCTTATTTTAATGAACAACACTGACATATGCAAAACTAGGGTGGCACATGCTGCCCCTGTAGATCCGCCCCTGTGAGGAGGGGTGCCACATACTGTGACATAATGGGAAACCCTGAAAACTGAGCCGAACCATGCCGAGTCGATCTGAGTAGGTACTAATGGTCTGTAAGTCACAGTCAGACTAAACAACACACAGACATGTGTACTTTTCTTTATTTTAACTCAGATTGCACATGTGCACCACTGAACATTGTAAGTAAGCAGCAATCCTTCACCCCTCCTCCAGCAGAGCAGCCCTAAGGGGTGGTGAAGCTTAATGTCACATGTTTACTTCAGCTACACTGCAGTGGTCATCTTTGGTCTCAAGAGTCCACAAAAGTCTGGGGGGCTATCCTGGTGGTCCTTTTCCTGAGAGCAGCGGTTTTCTTTGTTCTGCCCTCCCACTGGCATCGTTCTGCTCATTTTTCTATTATTAGATACAGCTGATTGGAGCTGGAGCCACGTGGCTGGGGCACATCGAATGCTGCAGCTGCTCCTGTAGCTCAGGGAGAATCAGTATTTATGTGGAACTAAAGTATTGAAGCTGAACAGAATCTAGAGTTATGCTGAGGTGAAGATGTGGTCTTGTGTGGAATGAGACAGAATGAACTCCCAGCTGGAGGATGCTGCGTGGATGCTGCGTGGCTGTCACTGCTGCTGCGGCTCAGTCTTGGCCCGCGCTCTGCTCGTCAGCCTGGTCAGGAAGCAGAAGCTGTAGTGGAACTGCAGCACGTCGCACACTTTGGACCAGAAGTGTCCGGTGAAGCGCTGGAACAGGCGGTACTGAGCCAGGTGGTGATCCAGCAGCTTCAGGAGCACGAAGCCTGCACACGACAGCAAAGCCAGCACGAGGTGTCTGCGCGTGCGCACATCTCCGTGCGTCCGCTGCACGTCAACCCCTTTGTACACCGCAAAGAGCACGTGACCTGCGAGCGCCGTGTCGAAGCCGCGTCGGTGTGCGATCGCCAGTCCGTAGCTGAGAACGGAGCCGAGCTCGAGCGTCGCCGCGTGCGACGCGCGCCATTCGGTCCGCCTCTCGATAAAGTCGATCCACACCGGCACCCACGCGAAGATCGGTAAAGTCAGCCACTGGTCGAGAACGGCTGGAGCGCGCCGCAGCATGGCCAGGCGCGTCCACTGTACGGGGCCGTAAAAGACGGCCATGAGGGCGAACACGTGCCTCAGGTAGCGGGCGCGCTCCGACTCAGCGTCGTCCCCGCGCCACAGCAGCCAGTACAGCCCCACGCACACGTAACCCACATTGACCACGCAGTTACAGGGCATCGCCAAGAACGCGGGCAGACCGTCGACCCGCCTCTCCGCGTAGTGTTCGGAACTCAGGTCCACGTCAACGTCCGCGAACAGGCCGGTGTTCACCAGGCCGACACACAGCAGGAAGCCCACGGACACGTGCACCACGGCCCGCCTCATCATCTCCGGACCTCCGCTCCGAGACTGGAACCAAAGGTCTTAGGTGTTTTTCCGCGTTTCAAAATCACGTGGTACAGAAACTGAAGGCTTGGATTGGCTGCCTTGATCCGGGCATGAGGCCGGCAGCCTCGAAACAGACGTTTAACACTGTCACGAGCGTCAGAAGCGCAGATCTGGCAAACACTGCTCAAGGCGTGGGTCAAAACACCCAGGCCACGTGACCACGACCAGACAAGGGTTAGGTTCCTGCTTCTTGTAGAGCCAGGCGCAAGGATTCACTGTTTATTATCCGGAGTCATTTGGCCTCGTCAGCACTGAATGACAGCTTTGGAAGGAAAACAGTATCCTCAATATCTCATTATTATTTTTGATGTGGACTGTGAAGAGTCAATAAACATTATATAGATATATCAATACCAGATAAATATCTTATTCTAATGATTACTGCGAGAACGTGAGACAGACAGAGACTGCTGGGCAATCTCCATTCACTCCTATTAGCAGAGAGAGAGAGAGCCACACACTGCTTTCAACATCAAATGTTATTTGGTGCTCCAGCTAGTGGTGTGCAGATCAATACTGAAATATCGATTCCTCTGATACCAGTCATTTATGTTCTAGAATCGATTCTCACATTAAAATATCGATATTTTAGTAAATTTGTAGTTTATCATTAACAGGAACACAGCGGAAAGAAACTATAACATTCGGATTGTCTGCATTGGAAGGAACTACGTCCTCTTCCACCTTTCATAGTCATGTGTGAAACATGGCTGCATAAATGTGTTGCAGCCTCTGGCGTGCGCACTCACAACACTGGCTGAGTGTAAACGGAGTAATGTGTGGACGTGTTTTACCTCCACAAACAGCCGAGACGCGGTTTGTGATACATGTGGCAAGAAAGTGAAGTGTTGTGGCAACACCGCTGACCTCGTCAAACACCTCACAGTAAATCATATCACAGAATAAGACGAGCGTATGCTGAGGCGAACTGAAGAGGAGGACAGGGACAGGTGCTGCCAGGGCGAGACAGACGTCTCTCACGGAGTCCTTTAGTGCTGCAGGCAACGTGTTCAGATAGGCACAACTTCAGTTTTTTCATTTCTATATGATGAATTCTGCATTATTAAATGATAAGAACAAGTAATCTGATGTCCTGTAATCACAATGATTTGAGATACAATTAAAGATACAATAAATAAATAAATAAAATACGTTTTTGTACAAAGTATCGGTATTGGATCAGTATCGTCGATACCACCCTTATTTTTACTTGGTATCGGATTGGAAAGGAAATCAGTGGTATCGCTCATCACTAGCTCCAGCGACTTCATCCTCACTAGACCCCCGACACACACTGTGCCACCATAAGGAATACATGCATACTGTGAAAAGCTATAAAATTAATTAGACGCGACCCAATTCAATTCACATTACACATGTTTTTCCATTTCCTTTTTATTCCCACTGATGCTTCTGGTGCGAGTATCTCACAAACAGCAGGAGTTATGCAGGTTCACTATGACCAAAACTCCAGACTCACAGTAAAACATCACGCCAGCGTTACAAGATACAAAATCCACAGCAGGATAAAATCAAGTTTCTTTATAGTTCAGAGGCTGCTCAGCAGAGGATCATTTAAACATGCATGCGATTGATCTGAATTTGCCCATAAATATGATAAACAGAAGGAAAACACATATAGTCTTTTCATTTAAATATATATGTTTAAATTTATAAAAAATGAAGTCTTGTGATGGTGCTGTTTTTTATTATGTTGCTCTTTTTTTTGTTTGCTTTCTCTTCTGTTTTTTTTCTCCATACAGGTGATCCAGGTGTTTTGTTTGTTTGTTTTCTTTCTTCCCCCCTTCTCACCGTCTCTTCTCCCCTTTGGTTTTCTTTCTCTCCCTCTCTTTCTTTCATTCTCTCTCCCTGTCCTATCCCCCAGTCACGTCTGTCCCGTTTGTAGCAACTGAAAATAAAATAAATTCATAATTATAATAAAGGTCAATCAAATGGACCAATATGGCAAGGCCATGATGATCCACTTGGTAAAATAAATCCGCTTGGCATCTTTCTTGGCCTCAAGACAACAATTCTGATGCTAAAGATCCAAACGGGACACAAATTTAAAAAAAAAAAAAAAAAAAGTCTTATTCTATGCCAGCTTCTAGCTTTGCTTGAGAAACTCCTAGAAAGCTTAAAAGTCAACCAAACACGTGCAAAGTTTCACATCTTTGAGCAAAAAACAAAGGTGAGTCCAACAACAGCTGTGTGGTTATTACAGTAAACCTTCCTCTGCATGCTTTGCCTTATACATCGGTTTGTTGTGAGCAACACAAATGTTAACAGAGATTTTTCTGAAGCACACTGAGCAGCACACTGCTGTCTTTAACAGTCTTTTTACTTTTCTTTCCTTGTTTGCACGACGATTTCTCCAAAACATGTGATGATTGACAGAATGATGTCATTAAGACTCATTGAGTGTGTTTAGTTTTGATCTTCATGAATCCCATGCGAGCCTCATCCTGTGCCCTCATAGGTTGAGGCTTAACTCCTAATCTTTGCAGATATAACAGAAGTACTGGACTTAAGCTTAGGTAAAGATGAATGGACAATAAGACAAACAGTCCAAGTTTAGTAACAATAGTTCATGTAAATACTGAGATCTGGAATCATGTGGTCAAACAAATAGGAGCATTGCGACAAAGTTGGGATTGTGTGCTGGTCTCAGGAAATATTAAACGGCCTGTATTTGTATAGCGCTTTTCTAGTCCCTAAGGACCCCAAAGCACTTTACGCATCCAGTCATCCACCCACTGGTGATGGCAGCTACATTGTAGCCACAGCCACCCTGGGGCGCACTGACAGAGGCGAGGCTGCCGGGCATTGGCGTCAGTCTCTGTAGGCAACGGGTGAAGTGTCTTGCCCAAGGACACAACGACCGAGACTGTCAGAGCCGGGACTCGAACCGGCAACCTTCTGATTACAAGACGAACTGCCAATTCTTGAGCCACGATCGCCCCAGAAAGGAAAGGAAAGTTTCAGAGTTTAAGTGGAATAGTGGTATATGCTCCATAGAAACAATAAACTTGTTGATGTAGAAAATTTATAAAGATTTTTATTTTCAGTTCTAATTTGCTGCCAGTGTGTTTTAAATAGCAGGAACTGCAACTGCTAGAAGAGAGACCAGGCTGATTTATCTTCAGGAAATATTCAGTCAATAAAATGTCTCTTTGATCTGGAAAAAAACAACTATATATCTCTGTCATTTGGCCATGGGACATATTTTGCACAGTAGTACACAGAACCAGTTAGAGGGCACATGGAAAATCAGAGCTACTGGCAGATTCCCTTGTCTCCGATGTCTGAGGAAAAGAACGGCCTACAGTTTGTACCAATTTGTCACACTTCCGTTCAGCTTGTTTAGAGGTCGAACCACATTTTAGCAAACCCGAGAAGTGTGTGGTTGGATGGAGGGAGGTACAGTGCCAGGGGTCCCTCTTTGGATGTGGGCAGGTGCACCCTCATATGAAGAAAACAACAGCCATTACATCCTATCCATCTCCTAAAGCCAAAAACTTCACAGCACTTACCAGCCCCTTGACTGCCCTCAGCTGAAATGGTGCCCCAGATCTGGTCCGGTGGACAGAGCAGAGCCAGGTGGCATTCGTGCAGGTGAAGAAACTCCCTGTGGGGAACCCCGGTGATATCTGGCCTTTTAAGTTCAAGGTGGTCCATAGGCCAGGGCTACAGATGGTCATGGCTGATTTCCTGTCCTGCTTGCGGGGGTGGGTAATAGGTTAGGTTGCATGGCTCTTTGGCCTGAGGGAGATGATGGGGGTATGTGGCAGGGTGTGATTTGTGGATCAGTTACAGGGGATGGGTGGAGCAGTGGGTTCAGGGGTGGTGTTGGGGGAGGCTGACCACCACAGGGGATCTCCATCATCTAAGCAAGAGAAGGCAGCTGACTAGCTACACTAACAAAGACTGACAAAGAAATGGTGCAAATAAACATTCACTACTCTGCAATGCCGAGTTTGTCAGGTCCTTATGCTACATCTGCATTACTGTACATACATCATAATCAATCTAGTCCTTTTTTGTATGCTTCTAGAACTGTGATGTTTTTTACGCTTTCCTGCATCCCTCCATGCCGACAGAGCTGACAGGGCTCCATGTGCAAAGCTCCCTCAGCCTTCCCAAAAGTTGATTCTGTTCTTCTGGACGTTTTCAGTGGGAGAAACATTTCGTCACTGCTCCAGGTGACTTCTTCAGTCTCAGCTAAATGGAAGGCTTCCAACCTTTTAAACAGTACATTTGCATAATGGTAATCATCTTCTAATATTGGCTTTTTTATCTTTCTCCATCTGTGTCAAAAGTTAGCTCTCTGTCTTTTCTCTCCCTGTGAAATACAGCAGCTGCGCCTTTAGCTGCAACACACTGTGTGACAAACTGCACACAAACAGTTTGTGTGTTTGCTGCATTTGAAATTACCTGCCACTGAAAAGGCATTATTGCCTGCATGGTTGCTTGTTTTCTGTAGGGCTAGCTAGATGCTGAAGTACTGCAACCGAAACTTATGGACACCTGCAGTTGTTCTGGTGTTACTGCAAGAAAATTTTAAAAACCCCTCTTTTTACTCTTTTTATGCGACATCCCCTGGTCATTATTACACAAACAGAAATGATTTAGGATTGATACCTGAAAATTCTACTAAGTACAGTAACAAAGTATTTGTACTTTGTAACTTCCCACCTCTGTGCAACACTTTGCGAAGATGACAATATTTAGATGCTTGGGAGAGCGTCAGTCTGTGCCTAAAACGGTTGCCTACAGAAGAGTACTTCCGTTCGTAGCCATATGATCCTTGTGGCCACAAATGTAGTCGAGTCCTAGTGACTTTGATAGCATTCATAAAGAGGGACATTATTGTGAGACCTGAAAGCATCTGAGGGTTCAAAAACACTTTGTGTGAAAGCTCTTTCCACTCCGCCATAATGATCTTCGGGAGAGAGAAGCTCATAATGAGAAGAATGAGGACGATGATGGTGACTCTGAAGCTGAGGTAGCCAGCCTGACAATCATCCCTCCCCTACTGGCCTTAACCTTAAAGCAGAAAACTTACAAGCAGAAGTCTGGAAGCTTAAAAGTCTGCTTAGAAGAGTCACCGGAGCTGCAAAAGGGCTTTGAAGCAGCTGGATGATGGCAACTTCTTAGGGAGGGGCTGTATGATTAAGGCCTCTTTGACGATCCACATCCCCTGGAGAACCATAGACCGGAGGGGCAAGAGGACTGCACAGCCTGATCTGTTTGGCAAGGTAAATGCCATTATGGTCCTTTACTTACTAGCAGTGGCGGTCCTAGCCCGTTTGGCGCCCTGGGTGAACACTCCCTCTGTATCATAATGTTAGGTGTTTTCGTGTTTGTTGGTTTGTTTTTATTTTGTTTTATTTTGCGAGTTGGTTATTAGATGCTGCTCCAGCCAGCCAGAAAATCCCCCGCCGCCCTGCCCTCCCCTCCCTGTACCGCAAGCAGCAGGCGCACCTCGCAGATGGAGGGCTCCCTTACTGCCAGCAGATGGGTGATAGAAAACCGATCGGTGCCTATGCCATCCCCAGTATGCGCTGGCATGAGTACGAGCAATTTTATTTTAGTTTTTTTGCCGATGCCCGTGATGCCGCCCCCCACCACGATGCCGCCCCGGGCAACCGCCCGTGTCACCCGTATCAAAAACCGCTACTGCTTACTAGAACCTTTGCTGGAGCTGTGGAGGCAAACCTAGAAGCTAATCAAAAAGAAACAGTTGACCTCCTCAGACAGTTCAGGTTCGCTGGCCAATTAGGCTACATGTCCTTGACAGAGCATATTCATTCATTTTTCATTCATTTATTTGTTCATTTTCAGGCACAACAAATACCTATATTAAAATGCACAAAACAAAAAACAAAAATTGCCTGAAAAAGGAGTGGGATGAAGAAAACTTACTAAACTTATTAAATCCCACCCCTATACTCACTCATCAACAAAAAAACCCAATAAACTTCCCGCAGCTACGCTCATCATTGCATACAGACCCATCAAGAGCCCCGGGCACATACAAGCATCTAAACGGCAGCTCGCAAGCAACAATTAGAGCCTTCATAACTGAATACAGAATATATAAATTATAAATTGCATTACCACAGGTAACAGGCCCTTTTTGGGCCGGGCACGGCCCAAAAAGGGGGCATGGGCCCATCCTCCCGCAGGCCCACCACCTGCAGGAGGTGCCGTAGGGGTCGGGTGCATTGTGTGCCGGGCGGTGGCCAGGAGTGGAGGCCCTGGCGGACTGATCCACAGCTACCAAGACTGGCAATAGGGACATGGAATGTCACCTCTCTGGTGGAGAAGGAGCCTGAGTTTGTGCGTGAAGTTGAGAGGTACCGGCTAGATATAGTCGGGCTCACCTCTACGCATGGCTTGGGCTCTGGAACCAGTCTCCTGGAGAGGGGCTGGACTCTGTCTCAGTCTGGAGTTGCCCCTGGTGAGAGGCGGCGGGCTGGGGTGGGTATCCTAATATCCCCTCAGTTTGCTGCATGTACGTTGGGGTTCTTCCCAGTGGATGAGAGGGTTTGTTCCCTGCGCCTTAGGGTCGGGGAACGGGTCCTGACTGTCATCTGCGCTTATGCGCCGAGTGGCAGTTCAGAGTACCCAGCCTTCTTAGAGTCCCTGGGTGGGGTGCTGGAGGGTGCTCCACCTGGAGACTCTGTTGTCCTGCTGGGAGACTTCAACGCTCACGTGGGCAACGACAGCGAGACCTGGAGGGGCGTGATTAGGAGGAACGGCCTCCCTGATCTGAACCTGAGCGGTGTTTTGTTATTGGACTTCTGTGCTAATCACAGTTTGGCCATAACGAACACCTTGTTCGAACATAAGAGTTTCCATAAGTGCACGTGGCACCAGGACGCTCTAGGCCGTAGGTCGATGATCGATTTTGTAATCGTATCACCAGACTTGCGACCATATGTTCTGGACACTCGGGTAAAGAGAGGGACTGAGCTGTCAACTGATCACCACCTGGTGGTGAGTTGGATCAGGTGGCGGGGGAGGACGCTGGACAGACCTGGTGCACCTAAACGCGTAGTGAGGGTGTGCTGGGAACGTCTAGCAGAGGCCCCAGTCTGCGAGATCTTCAACATACACCTCCGGCAGAGCTTCAACAGCATTTCGAGGGAGACTGGGGACATTGAGTCTGAATGGACCATGTTCAGCATCTCCATTGCCGAAGCTGCTGCATTGAGCTGCGGCCGCAAGGTGGTTTGTGCCTGTCGTGGTGATAATCCCCAAACCAAATGGTGGACACCAGAGGTGAAGGGAGCCACCAGGCTGAAGAAGGAGTCCTATCGGGCTTGGTTAGCCTGTGGCACTCCGGAGGCAGCCGACAGGTATCGACAGGCCAAGCGGAATGTGGCTCGGGCAGTGGCTGAAGCAAAAACTCGGGTGTGGGAGGAGTTCGGAGAGGCCATGGAAAAAGACTTTCGGACTGCCTCAAAGAGATTCTGGCAAACCGTCAGACGTCTCAGGAGGGGAAAGCGGTGCTCTACCTGCACTGTGTATAGTGCTGGCGGAGCGCTGCTGACTTGGACTGAGAAAATTGTCGGGCGGTGGAAGGAATACTTCGAGGACCTCCTTAATCCTACTGACATGTATTCCGAGGAGGAAGCAGAGTCTGGGGATGAGGGGAATGACCCGCCAATTTCTGGGGGCGAGGTCACTGAGGCAGTTAAACAATTTACCGGTTGATCTACATCCCTACTCTCACCTATGATCACGAGCTGTGGGTAGTGACCGAAAGAACGACATCGCGGATACAAGTGGCAGAAATGAGCTTCCTCCGAAGGGTGGCTGGCCTCTCCCTTAGAGACAGGGTGAGAAATTCAGCATTCCGGGAGGGGCTCAGAGTAGAGCAGCTGCTGCTCCACATCGAAAGGAGCCAGCTGAGGTGGTTCAGCCGTCTGACAAGGATGCCTCCTGGGCGCCTCCTGGGTGAGGTGTTCCTGGCATGTCCCACTGGGAGGAGGTTCCGGGGCAGACCCAGGACACGCTGGAGAGATTATATCTCTTGGCTGGTCTGGGAACACCTTGGTGTTCCCCGGATAAGCTTGAGGAGGTGGCTGGGAAGAGGGAGGTCTGGGCTTCTCTGCTAAGGCTGCTGCCCCCGCGACCCGGGCCCGGATAAAGCGGAAGAAGATGGATGGATGGATGGATGGATGGATGGATGGATGGAATTTAGCTTTAGCAGAATCAATTATACTGAACTAATTAGTTTACCCTGGGCTAATGCTGACCTTGTTCTGATCTCTGTGAGGAAAAAGGTCAGAGAGAGAACGAGCACACCCATGCCTGAAGACATGCTTATTTCTGTGCTGAGTGGAAACCCAAATTTTTTGATTCTAAACTGTAACACAGCAAAAAAGAAGCAAAGAAAAATCCAAAACCAGTTTGCAGGTTCACGGTTTTAGCAGCACTTTGACCTTCTGGTGTCTCAACTGTGAACATCTTCTAAACCACTCATCTTGCAGAGGACAAAGGGAAGAACCCCATATTGTCAGGGGTCCTGGATCATTGACCCCGTGTTTGGTACTTTTGTACTTTGTTTATTGTTGTGATGTTTCTTGGTCTTTAGTTGGTATTGTTTAGGTTTCTTGTGAGTCATTCCACCAAATGGATGCCATTTCCGTTCCCTGGATATTATATTTGTAAGTTCTCATGAAGGTGAATGGGGTGGAGGCGATGTGGGAGGATGGAATCGAAGGGATCCGGGTGAGTAGTGATCTAGATAAAGTCGAGAAGGTACTTGGTCCAACAGCTCTGGCAGGGAGACAGGCAGGTGGAGGGCCACGATGAAGGGATAAAGGATGAAGGGTGAGTATTTTTCCCAATGTGAAGAGGTGACCGTGCCTTCGCTTCAGTCTCACCTAACCTCTGGAATAACCTCCCTCATACTATTCGCACGTCTGACTCGATCCAGACCTTTAATTCTCCATTGAAAACCCACCTTTTTAGCTTAGCCTTCCCAGCCTCCAAGAGCAGCGGTCCCCAACCTTTTTTGCGCCACGGACCGGTTTATGCCCGACGGTATTTTCATGGACCGGCCTTTAAGGTGTCGCGGATAAATACAACAAAATAAAACTAGTACCGTTACCGAAAAAAGAAGATTTATTCATAACACACGTGAAAAGACCCAGGAAAACCGAGTAAACGATAAAAACTGTCACGGTTCTGGGTCCGTTGGACCCAGTATTTTGAGTTTATTATGTTTTGGTTTAATTTTGCATCATGGATTGTTTTCTTGTTCTCTTGTTGTGGTTGTGATTATTATTATTAGAGTTTCATGTTTCTGTTATCCATGTTTTAGGAATTGGGGTTTCATGTATAGTTCAGTTCCATGTGTCATTTTCTGTCTCTCTGTGTTGAGTCCGTGTCTCTGAGTTGTGATTCATGTTTCCTGTTTTATTGTGAAAGTCTTTGTCTTATGTTAGTATGTGCAGCTTTGTTCCCCCTGTCTCGTTAGCCCTGATCTCTCCCAGCTGTGTCTCCCTCCTGTTGCCGATTCCCCCGTTACTACCCTGTGTATATAAGCCCTGTGTTTTCCCATGCTCGGTGTTGCGTCGTACCATCAGATTATGCCTGTGTGTTTTTTGGTCTCAGTGTTCAGTCCTCACTTCATGTTTTGTTTTCTTGCCAGCAATAAAGCTGAGGTTTTTGAGTTGCATTCCGTTTTCCGAGTCCTGCATTTGGATCCTCATCTCTGCCTGCCCGCACACAGAGCCCTGACAGAACGACGCGACCAGTAACGGATCCAGCAGACTCCGTATGGTATCGGCGACCCACAGTTTCCACCTTCCTCAAGGAGAGGGAGAGGCAGGGGGCTAGGTGTGCCTGGGAGCACAAGTCACCATTCGATGGGTCTCGTTTGGCTCTGGGTGGGCCCCGCAGCTTCCAAACTGCGATGGCTACCGCCGTTCCATCAGCTGTTCCATCAGCTGTTCCATCAGGGATGCGAGGGGCCAAGCGCTCTCCCTCGACGGCAGTAGCTCTTCAGTTTTTTGGTGTCACTCCACCACTGCTCTCAGAATTCAGGCCCTGCAGGAGGGGCAAGCAGCGACGAAAGAAGGATTATGTGGTGGAGGACACTGGGCTTACTCCACTGCAATCCTTTGCTTTGTTTTTGAGACTTCCACGTTCAGAGCTACACAAACTTCCCGCCTCTTCGCCCCAGCCCGGCCCACCGAAAGACTTTCGGCCCGGTCTGCAGGAGGATTCGCAGTCTGGCTTACCTCCCTCTTCCCAGAGTGAGCGCCTCTCACGCAGCCGTCGCTCCGCTTCCTCTGGACAGTCAGCAGTGGTGAGCAACAAAGACTGTCTTTCTCATGCTCCTCCTGACCTCATGAACGTAACAAACAATAAATCCACCCCTAAGTTTCTGAAGACTACCTGCCATGCAAGTGAATCTAAATCTACTAACTTAAAGGTAGTTGAGTCTGTGTTTGTTAACCCTGTGAACCCCTGCTCTGAGGATTTAAGAACCTGTTTTCATTCTGCACAATCTGAACCCAGTGTTAAAATGACTAAGACTACTCCACTTAAATCTGGGGGGAGAAATGTTCGAACTGCTGTGAAATTTCCAGAGGCTGCAAGTTCTGTTTTCAAGTCAGCTGAAAGGGGGGTGGTTAATGTTTCTAAGCCAGCCTTTCAGCCATGTACTTTTCAGCAAGGGCGCAGGCAGTTGGTAGGGACAGAAATTGCAGGCTGTAACTTAGGCTCTCTGAAGGAAGAGGCTGTCTGTTCCCCAAGGACATTTAAGGACTCTAGTTGCACCTCTCTACAATCTATTAAGACTGTGGCTCTTCCCAGGGACTGTTCTGTGTCCCAGTTGAATGTTTCTGAGGTTGCCCACTCTGCTAAGACTATATGCCCAGACCCAGTTGGCAATATTGGGCATTTTGAGACCATTCCTGAGCTTCTCTCTCCTGTTTCTGCTCCTAGGGTAGCTCGGGCCCAGCGTTCCCCTCCACCCGTTTCAGTTCCTCGGGTGGGAGGGGTTGGTGTTCAGCTGGTGCCGGCACCCGTTCCTGTGTCAGCTGGAGGCTCAGGTGAGCCCTTCCAGCAGTTTTTCTCGTGTTCAGAAGGCTCAGGAGGATTAGCTCAGTCACCATCACAACCACCATCACTACAACCTTTATGGCAGTTCCCAGCTAAGTTTCCAGTATTTTCTGCTCAGCAGCCGCCTGTAGCTCAGTGTCCAGTGTTCCCTGCTCAGCAGCCGCCTGTAGCTCAGTCACCAACTCCACCACCACCACTTTCACCTCAAGTTTATTTGAAGAGTTTCAGTCAGGTTTCAGAGCTCATCACAGCACAGAAACAGCTTTAGTGAAGGTTACAAATGATCTTCTTATGGCCTCTGACAGTGGACTCATCTCTGTGCTTGTCCTGCTAGACCTCAGTGCAGCGTTCCATACTGTCGACCATAATATCCTATTAGAGCGATTAGAACATGCTGTAGGTATTACAGGTACTGCACTGCAGTGGTTTGTATCATATCTATCTAATAGACTCCAGTTTGTGCATGTAAATGGAGAGTCCTCTTCACACACTGAGGTTAATTATGGAGTTCCACAGGGTTCAGTGCTAGGACCAGTTCTGTTTACATTATACATGCTTCCCTTAGGCAGCATCATTAGAAGACATAGCATACATTTACACTGCTATGCTGATGACACCCAGCTCTATCTGTCCATGAAGCCAGATAACACACACCAATGAGTTAAACTGCAGGAATGTCTTAAAGACATAAAGACCTGGATGGCCGCTAACTTTCTGCTTCTTAATTCAGATCAAACTGAGGTTATTGTACTCGGCCCTGAAAAGCTTAGAAATATGGTATCTAAGCAGATTCTTACTCTGGATGGCATTACCTTGGCCTCCAGTAACGCTGTGAGGAACCTTGGAGTCATTTTTGACCAGGACATGTCCTTCAATGCACATATTAAACAAATATGTAAGACTGCGTTCTTCCACTTGTGCAACATCTCTAAAGTTAGAAATATCCTGTCTCAGAGTGACGCTGAAAAACTAGTTCATGCATTTATTACTTCCAGGCTGGACGACTGTAATTCATTATTATCAGGAAGTCCTAAAACCTCCCTGAAAAGCCTTCAGCTGATCCAAAATGCTGCAGCAAGAGTCCTGACAGGGACTAGAAAGAGAGAGCAGATTTCTCCTGTTTTGGCTTCCTGTTAAATCCAGAATTCAAAATCCTGCTCCTCACATACAAGGTCTTAAATAATCAGGCCCCATCTTATCTTAATGACCTTGTAGTACCATATCACCCTATTAGAGCACTTCGCTCTCGCTCTGCAGGCCTACTTGTTGTTCCTAGAATATTTAAAAGTACACAGCAAATCCAGCATGTCCAAATTAACACTGTCGGATTTGATTTCAACACTATTAAAGTGTCTATATGGGTCCACACCAGAGAGTGTTAATTTAACTCTTTTTGGAGAGTTGGTACGTTAACTCTGATTTAGTGTTAAACACCAAATCTGTCTGGAGTTGATAATTTAACACTTGGTGTTAAGAGTTTATATATTAACTCTCAAAGAGTATTTTAGTTTAACTACGTAAGAGTTATCTTCTAATTCATTCTAAAAAGCAGGAATTTTACTGTTCTGAACTTCTAGAAATTTCTTTTGGAAATAAACATTTACTAAAAAGACGCAATGGTTTTTGAAAAACATTTATTCTGAACTGTGCACCACAATTTCAAAACATTTTCTGAAAGATGTAACAGTATACATGTTCTCACTTTCATTAGAATTTTGTTTATCAAAAGGTCTGACATGGTAAATGCAAATAACAGCATTCTCATCACTTATTTCTTCAATACAATATGCATGTCCTTCATTCATCACTTTGTGGAACTTCAGCGCACATCTGCTCTCCCCCATATTCCATCTTCACAAGCATATCCTGTGCGGAGATTGAATAAAAATTAGTTGACATTACGTAATTAAATGGCACAAATAATCCAGTAAACAATTGCAGCACAGTAAAAAAAAAAAAAAGGAATCCTCTTTGAGCCATTACTTGGGTAAAGTATTTTCCCAAAAGACAAGGACACAGGCAACAGGTAATACTGAACTAAATGTAAAACCTCAACCTTTTTCATTTTTACCTAAACCGTGTGCACAAAACTCTGGAGGGATCTATGCTAACGTAGAACCCAGTCAGGACGTCAGCTACTGATGTTTGCTCATTTTTTTGTTTTTTTTTATGGGCGATCATTTTCAGGCTTCAAGTAGCACCATTATACCAACATTTCACATTCTACACATTGTTTTAGGTGTATTTGACCAAAAGTTTGACTGAAAATTCACATCCAAGCCTTTTTTTCAAGGCTGTGGTATTTGCCCGCAAACAATACCTTTCAGCTAGCTAAAACAGAATATTATGCTATCAGCGAGCAACATGGCTAATGCCTTTCACACAGCTTTGTCTCAACTCCAAAGAGCCACAGAAGTAAAAGCTCATAATAATAATTGAAACAATCTTTGAAAAAATGACTTACCAAGCATGGCAAACAACTCAAATATGTAGAGCAAAATGTTCTGAAACGGCTTCACTTCAGCTTCGATTGGAGCCGTGCTGGGGGCGGAGTCTGTGAATTTACTCTGTTGGTGTCATAGCCCCTCTAGGAGTTCAGAGTTAAGAGGTCAAGAGTTAATGTTTCCATTGTAACACCTCCAGATTTGACAGAGAAACACTCATTTTTAACACTCGATTTTAACTACTATCATTTTACACCTCAGAGTTACATTAAAAGAATGTGACTCTGCTTAGAGTAAAATTAACTCTACTTTTGCAAGAAGACTATTAACACCAAAACATTTAACGCTTTTGAATTTGCTGTGTAGAATGGGAGGCAGAGCCTTCAGTTTTCAGGCCCCTCTTCTGTGGAACCAGCTTCCAGTTTGGATTCAGGAGACAGACACTATCTCTACTTTCAAGATTAGGCTTCAAACTTTCCTTTTTGCTAAAGCATATAGTTAGGGCTGGACCAGGTGACCCTGAATCCTCCCTTAGTTATGCTGCAATAGACGTAGGCTGCCGAGGATTCCCATGATGCATTGAGTTTTTCCTTTCCAGTCACCTTTCTCACTCACTATGTATTAACAGACCTCTCTGCATTGAATCATATCTGTTATTAACCTCTGTCTCTCTTCCACAGCATGTCTTTATCCTGTCTTCCTTCTCTCACCCCAACCGGTCGCAGCAGATGGCCCCACCCCTCCCTGAGCCTGGTTCTGCTGGAGTTTTCTTCCTGTTAAAAGGGAGTTTTTCCTTCCCACTGTTGCCAAAGTGCTTGCTCATAGGGGGTCATATGATTGTTGGGTTTTTCTCTGTATCTATGAAGCACCTTGAGGCGACTTATGTTGCGATTTGACGCTATATAAATAAAATTGAATTGAATTGAATTGAAAGTTCAGTCACCCATAGCTCAGTCTTCACCCCCGCTATCCATAGTTCAGTCGTTACCACAATCGGATTTTCTGCAAGCTTTGTTACAGTCCATAACCCAGTCAGTAGCTCAGTTAGTGGAGGAAAGATTAGCGTTGTCATCTGCTAAGTCAGCCACTCATCTTCACCCTCAGCCAGGGGTCCCAATTGCTTCTGGTCCTGCATCTGCTCCAGCTGGAGGGCCCAAGGAGCCCGTCCAGCCTCAAGTTTCATCAGCTGGGGGTTCGGGAGAACCCAGCCAGCCTCGAGTTTCATTAGCTGGGGGTTCGGGTGAACCCATCCAGCGTCCTGCCTCGTCGGCTGGAGGGCCTGAGGAGCCCGTCCAGCCTCAAGTGTTGTCAGCTGGGGGTTCGGGAGAACCCAGCCAGCCTAAAGTGTCGTCAGCTGGAGGGTCCGAGGAGCCCATCCAGCCTCATGCCACGTCTGCTGGAGGGTCCTGGAGGACCCAGCCAGCACATCCTCACATCTGCTGACGGTCCGGGGAAGTCTGTTCAGCCGTCACCTGCTGACTCATCCCCCGCGACTTCTACATCACCGCCTGCAGCCGTCCCGCTGCCGTCAGGTTCCGTGTCTTCATCCACGCCTGGTCCAGCTTCAGCTCAGCGTCTTCATCCACGCCTGGTCCAGCTTCAGCTCCGCCTTCGTCTTTGTCTGGTCCAGCTTCAGCTCCGCCTTCGTCTTCGTCTGGTCCTGCCTCGTCTTCGTCTGGTCCTGCGGTTGCCACACCGCCGTCAGAGCCAGCTCGACCCGTTCCGCCTCACCTCTGCCAGCCGTTTTCCGGGCCTCTAAGTTGGCATCATGACCTTCGGGGACGGCCTCTGGAAAGAGTTCGTTGCCGCCGCTGGCATCGCGGCCGACCTCCGGACCTGCTCAGTGGCCACCACTGCCTTCCAAGTGGTCGGCCTCCTGATTGGTTTTGCCTGCGCCGCCGCCGTTGCTTTCCGCACGGCCGGCCTCCACACCAGCTCTGTCACCTATGCCACCCACCTGGTCGGCCCCCGGACCGTTTGACTTATGGACTCTTGTGCCGGCAACCTCCGGGTCGGCCCCCCGACCTGTTTCTCTGTTGTTGCCGTCTTCACGGTCGGCCCCCTGAACTTTTCGTGGACTCTTGTTGAGCTCTGGTTTCGTTTTGTTTTTGATGTGCTTTCCTGCGTTTTTGGACTCTGGTGCTCCTTGTTTTTTGTTTGCTTTTTTTTTGTTTTGCTTTTATCGATTTTATCATTAAGTCTTACTTGCTTATCTGCGTACTCGGTTAAACAATGCATCCCACCTGCTAGCTCATCTGCTTTTGTACTTTACTACTGTTTTATTGGATTATGTGAAGCACTTTGGCTACCTCTGGTTTTAAATGTGCTATACAAATAAAGTTGTATTGTATTGTATTGCCCCTCCTTGAATCGCTACCTTATCGTGGTGGAGGGGTTTATGTGTCACAGGGATCCCAGGGGCTATGTTGTCTGGGGGCTTTTGCCCCCTGGTAGGGTCTCCCATGGCAAATTGGCCCTGGGTGAGGGACCAGACAAAGAGCGATTCATAAGACCCTTATGAAAAGGACATCGAGGGAACAGTTTACCCTGCCCGGGATAGGGTTACCGGGGCCCCGCCCTGGAGCCAGGCCCGGGGAGGGTGCCCGAGGGCGAGTGTCTGGTGGCCGGGCCTTAGTCCATGGGGCCCGGCCGGGCACAGCCCGAAGAGGAGACATGGGCCCATCCTCCCGCAGGCCCACCACCTGCAGGAGGCGCCATAGGGGTCGGGTGCATTGTGTGCCGGGTGGCGGCCAGGAGCGGAGGCCCTGGCGGACTGACCCCCGGCTGCCAAGACTGGCAATAGGGACATGGAATGTCACCTCTCTGGTGGGGAAGGAGATTGAGTTAGTGCGTGAGGTTGAGAGGTACCGGCTAGATATAGTCGGGCTCACCTCTACGCATGGCTTGGGCTCTGGAACCAGTCTCCTGGAGAGGGGCTGGACTCTGTCTCAGTCTGGAGTTGCCCCTGGTGAGAGGCGGCGGGCTGGGGTGGGTATCCTAATATCCCCTCGGCTTGCTGCCGGTACGTTGGGGTTTTTCCCGGTGGACGAGAGGGTTTGTTCCCTGCGCCTTAGGGTCGGGGAACGGGTCCTGACTGTCATCTGCGCTTATGCGCCGAGTGGCAGTTCAGAGTACCCAGCCTTCTTAGAGTCCCTGGGGGGGGGGGGGTGCTGGAGGGTGCTCCACCTGGAGACTCTGTTGTCCTGCTGGGAGACTTCAATGCTCACGTGGGTAACGACAGCGAGACCTGGAGGGGCGTGATTGGGAGGAACGGCCTCCCTGATCTGAACCTGAGCGGTGCTCTGTTATTGGACTTCTGTGCTAATCACAGTTTGGCCATAACGAACACCCTGTTCGAACATAAGAGTTTCCATAAGTGCACGTGGCACCAGGACGCTCTAGGCCGTAGGTCGATGATCGATTTTGTAATCGTATCACCAGACTTGCGACCATATGTTCTGGACACTCGGGTAAAGAGAGGGGCTGAGCTGTCAACTGATCACCACCTGGTGGTGAGTTGGATCAGGTGGCGGGGGAGGACGCTGGACAGACCTGGTGCACCTAAACGCGTAGTGAGGGTGTGCTGGGAACGTCTAGCAGAGGCCCCAGTCCGCGAGATCTTCAACGCACACCTCCGGCAGAGCTTCAACAGCATTCCGAGGGAGACTGGGGACATTGAGTCCGAATGGACCATGTTCAGCGTCTCCATTGCCGAAGCTGCTGCATTGAGCTGCGGCCGCAAGGTGGTTGGTGCCTGCTGTGGTGGTAATCCCCGAACCAAATGGTGGACACCAGAGGTGAAGGGAGCCACCAGGCTGAAGAAGGAGTCCTATCGGGCTTGGTTAGTCTGTGGGACTCCGGAGGCAGCCGACAGGTATCGACAGGCCAAGCGGAATGCGGCTCGGGCAGTGGCTGAAGCAAAAACTCGGGTGTGGGAGGAGTTCGGAGAGGCCATGGAAAAAGACTTTCGGGCTGCCTCGAAGAGATTCTGGCAAACCGTCAGACGTCTCAGGAGGGGAAAGCGGTGCTCTACCTGCACTGTGTATAGTGCTGGCGGAGCGCTGCTGACGTCGACTGAGAAAATTGTCAGGCGGTGGAAGGAATACTTCGAGGACCTCCTTAATCCCACTGACACGTCTTCCGAGGAGGAAGCAGAGTCTGGGGATGAGGGGAATGACCCGCCAATTTCCGGGGGCGAGGTCACTGAGGCAGTTAAACAGCTCCTTGGTGGCAGAGCCCCTGGTGTTGATGAGGTCCGCCCCGAGTTCCTGAAGGCTCTGGACGTTGTAGGGCTGTCCTGGTTGACACGCCTCTGCAATGTTGCGTGGAGATCAGGGGCAGTACCTGTGGACTGGCAGACCGGGGTGGTGGTCCCCATCTTCAAGAAAGGGGACCGGAGGGTGTGTTCCAACTACAGGGGGATCACACTCCTCAGCCTCCCTGGGAAAGTCTATGCCAGGGTGCTGGAAAGGAGAGTTCGTCCGTTAGTCGAACCTCGGATACAGGAGGAACAATGCGGTTTTCGTCCTGGTCGCGGAACACTGGACCAGCTCTTTATCCTCTCCAGGATACTTGAGGGTGCATGGGAGTTTGCCCAACCAGTCTACATGTGTTTTGTGGACTTGGAGAAGGCATTCGACCGTGTCCCTCGGGGTGTCCTGTGGGAGGTGTTGCGGGAATATGGGGTGTCTGGCCCATTGCTACGGGCCATTCGATCCCTATACAACCGTTGCAAGAGCTTGGTTCGCATTGCCGGCAATAAGTCGGACTCGTTCCTGGTGGGTGATGGGCTCCGCCAGGGCTGCCCTTTGTCTCCGGTTCTGTTCATAATTTTTATGGACAGGATTTCTAGGCGCAGCCAAGTGGCGGAGGGCTTTCGCTTTGGTGGCCTCAGAATCTCATCTCTGATTTTTGCAGATGATGTGGTTCTGTTGGCTTCATCGGGTGAGGGCCTCCAGCTCGCACTGGAGCGGTTCGCAGCCGAGTTTGAAGCAGCGGGAATGAGGATCAGCACCTCCAAATCTGAGGCCATGGTTCTCAGCCGGAAAAGGGTGGAGTGCCCACTCCGGGTCGGGGATGAGTTCCTGCCCCAAGTGGAGGAGTTCAAGTATCTCGGGGTCTTGTTCGCGAGTGATGGGAGAAGGGAGCCGGAGATCGACAGACGGATTGGGGCTGCAGCTGCAGTAATGCGGACACTGCACCGGTCCGTCATGGTGAAGAGGGAGCTGAGTGTAAAAGCGAAGCTCTCAATTTACCGGTCGATCTACGTCCCTACCCTCACCTATGGCCACGAGCTGTGGGTAGTGACCGAAAGAACGAGATCGCGGATACAAGCGGCAGAAATGAGCTTCCTCCGAAGGGTGGCTGGCCTCTCCCTTAGAGATAGGGTGAGAAGTTCGGCCATCCGGGAGGGGCTCAGAGTAGAGCAGCTGCTGCTCCACATCGAAAGGAGCCAGCTGAGGTGGTTCAGGCATCTGACAAGGATGCCCCCTGGGCGCCTCCTGGGTGAGGTGTTCCAGGCATGTCCCACCGGGAGGAGGCCCCGGGGCAGACCCAGGACACGCTGGAGAGATTATATCTCTCGGCTGGCCTGGGAACGCCTTGGTATTCCCCCGGATAAGCTTGAGGAGGTGGCTGGGGAGAGGGAGGTCTGGGCCTCTTTGCTTAGGCTGCTGCCCCCGCGACCCGGCCCCGGACAAAGCGGATGAAAATGGATGGATGGATGGAATGTATTGTATTGATGACCAGGCAGGTAACTATGGCAGAGAGAAAACACTATGAGCAAAATTGCAAACATTAAAGGATTTCATCATGAGAGCTTGACGGCCTGGCACTGACACAGGTTAGCTGAAGATCTGGCAGAGGTCTGTTGTGAGTGCTGGTCTTAAATGCCGGTGACTTGATTGCAGTCAGGTGTGAAGGCTGATTGGAGTCTCCGCCTGAAGGTGGAGCCCAGCACTGTGGAAAAAATCTGCACTTCCCCGCACCATGACACACCACTGTCAATCTGGATGACCTTGTGAAAGAAATCACATGTGACATAGAAAACATATAGTGCATGTATGGAGAATGTTCTGAGTGCAAGGACGGAGGAGGAAAACAGTTCAGGAGATACCCAAAGATGTGTTATCAATTCCATCCACTGTGAGGATACAAATTCTGACCTGTGAGTGCTTTAATACAGAAACAACCCCCCACCCAAACGTTTAAATGTCTGTTGTTTCACTCATCGACAGACAGCAACCACAGCCACAGAAAGTTTGTAAAAAAGTCCTGAAGTTGTTGGTGAAGGTGTGTAGTGCTGACCTCTACCCAGGTGTCATCACAGGTACAAGGAAACACATATTGAGGTCTGTTGCATGCACATAACTGGGGTCAGCAGCTTCTTCTGGCCAGTTTGCTAAGACATACTGTGGTATCTCTTTGAGGACATTTTGAGTATCATCCCACCACTGAAGCCAGAAGCCAGTCACAGCAGAAAAATATATGACAACATAATTTCATTTTGGAGACGTACAACAAGCCACCTGTTCAGAGGAATGTTTCTAATTCTTAGGCACTTGTTTATTTAATCTGTTTCTTTTTGTGTCCTTCTTCACCTGACTTTTATATCTGGTCACTCTTTCTCGACATCACATCTTCAGAGGTGACATCTGGCCTCACCCATTGTGACGTCCAGTCATGCTGTTGACATCTAATCACCCAATGTCCAGCCAAACCTTACCACCTGACTTTTCCATATACATGAATGAAACAAACGTTTAAACTTTCAAATCACTTCATTGCATGTACTTTTTTCTATGTTATTCTTGTCATAGAAAATCACATTACATATGAACATTAGCTCACTCCCTCCCATCCTACATCCTCTCAGTGATTTCATGGATTATATTTTCTTAGTTAACATACTGGATGAATTCATACATGATTTTATATTGATCAGGAGTAAGCGATTAAGCATAATTAGCTACAATATCAGCAAAATCACATGTGAATTATGGTTCTGTGTTGAACCATTACATCACTTCATGCCAAATCACGTTTAATGGATGTATTGACAACATCTTTTTATTATATTTTTGGTTAAGAATGAAGATGATTTACAATGAGCAAATACAGATACACTCTGTTATCACACTGACATTTTAAACATGAAGGGCTGGTTGTTAAGACCTCACCCTCTATCAGATGTAAGGAGTGGAAAGCCTGAACTTCAGTGTCTCTCTCAGTCCCACATTTCTGTGATAGAGTTTATAACCCCATCCTCAGTGAAGCAAATATGACAGTTTCTCCATCTAACGAGTTATCACACTGCTGTTATCACACAGCAGGGCATGCTCTGAACAGGGAGGACACAGACTGGTGTGAGAAGTCAGTAGACTTGCTAAAACTGAGCATTATGACAGTGCCCATCCTGTCACTTCACGACTCCACCCAAACCTTCTTGATCCATACAGATGTGTGTGATCTGAGCTTAGGAGTAGCCTTAATGCAGAAGGATGCTGATGGTAGGGAAGCAGCAGCAGTGTACGGGAGTTAATTTATGCAAAAAGTAGGGCACTTGGGGCACTTCTAACCCAAGTCAGGGGGCTTCATGTCACAGTCTTCATCGACCACAACAGCCTCAGGTACCTGATGGCAAGCCCCAACAACATCAACCACTTGGCCCAGTGTTCTTGGCACAGACTTTGACTTTACCATTATACATAAGGCAGGCGTGCACAAAAGGGTGCCAGATGCTGTGTCTCGCAACCGTCTGCCTGCTCCTGAGGGTGCCCCTATGGAAATTCTGACAGAACAGAGGCTCAGAGACCTGCAGTTGTCGCCTCGTCTGAACTTGGATGACACCTCGCACCTTTGTCCAAAACTGAAGCTTTATGCATCTATGATTCTCCTGGGTAACTGTGTGGTTACTATCATGACCCCCCACCACTTGTCATCTGGTAATCTCTAAAACCTTAGCCATAATGCAGTCTTGTTTCTTCTGGTCTAAGATTTCGGTGCAAGGGCTACGTCATGTCTTGCCAAGTTTATCAACTCATCAAGCCCAGTCACAGTAAGCCAGCGGGTATCCACAGGGGTGGGCTTACTTCCTCCACCATTTTGGGTAATGTCTACTTACTGGTGTTCGTGGACTATTGCTAAGTGGATTGAGGTATGTGCAGTTTGGGAGATGACAGCTCAAGTTAGTTAGTTACTAGTTAGTTACTCCTACAGAGGTTAACCATTCATCAGTGAACTGTTTGAGCTTGTTCTCTCCATTCTTGGGTGAACCCAGTGCCTCAGTACGGCGTATCATCCACAAACAAATCTCAAAACAGCCACAGAAGCTCAGGGAGGTCACCTACTGTCACGGTACTGGGTCATTTGACCCAGCGTTTTGTGTTTATTTTGTATTACTATTATTTTGTTGTTGTTATTATCATCCTTTGTTGTAGTTTATGCTGATTGTGCGTTTGGGTTTACACCCTTTGGTTCTTAAGAGGTTTGGTTTTGCGCTCCCTCTGTTTTGTGTCCGCCCATGTGTTCCCTATGTTCTGTCTGTACCGCATCTCTGAGTCCAATCTGTACATTTCCTGTTTTATTTTGAAGGTTTGTGTCTTTTGTCAGTGTGTTCTGTTTGTGCTCTCCCTGTCTCGTCAGTGTAATCAGCGTCAGCTGTGTCTCCCAGCTGTTTCCACTTAGTTCTGTTCACCTCTTGTATTTAGTATCTGCGTCTTCCCCTGCTCGTTGTCATGTCGTACAACCCATATGGAAAAGATATATATAAATCTTATAAAGTTTGTATCTGTCTTGTGTGAAACTTTCATGAGTAAATCATATAAGCCTTATATGATTCATTATATGAAGCAAGCTAAAGCTGGTGCAAGTCTTTTATAAGTTTTTCCTGTTTCTTTTCCATCTGGGAGCCTTCACTGTGTTCCGTTAACCTGTTTGCCTGCCCATCAGTTTATGTTTTCCCAGTGTAGTTGTCTCCTGTTCAATCTGCAACTGGCAATAAAGCTGTTTGTTTTGAGTTTCACCCTTGCCTCCGTGAGTCCTTTTGGGTCCTTTTCCCTGCCTGCCTGCACATAGCCATGACAACTACAGGTTAGCTAAGTTGAAATCGTCAAAGACGCGAGAGTCTTTCATGTCGTGAACATTCAGGCCTTCTATTCCTGGGACTCAGCGCCTCCTTTGGGATGCCAACCTCCAGTCATCAAGGGCCCAGAGGAGATGGGAGCGGAGGCCCTCAACCCCCGTGGATAATGACAGAGATTTTCACCCCTTCAAGGATGTGCCTGTTTTCGATATTGGTTTCGTAATACTTATAATGGTGGCTGAAAAGTCGCACAAAACTCACGATTCAGATTTTCGGATCTGCAGGTTGACTGACGCCGATAGCTCAACGATACAACGAAGAATAACACAGGTCTGCCATCTTAAGTAGTGCTTTAATCCACTGGAATCGGCAGCAGATGTGATGATGAGCGCAGGCGCGGGGGCCAGAGGCGGGAGCCCGCAATGAACACCGGCCCGGCCGAGGGAAGAGACGGGAGAGCAAAACAAAAACAAAGTCAGCCGGGGAGACACGGGGACATGACGCTTCCAGGCTTCACCCTGCTAGGAATGGGTTACAATTGGAATGTTCTCAAAACGACTTCATATCCTTCATGAGAGATATGTTTGTCCTATATTTGAGAGGTTCCAGGCCAGGGCTGCCCAATCCCAGTCCTCGAGAGCTACTATCCTGCAGCTTTTAGATGCATCCCTACTCCAACACAGCTGAATCAAATGAATGGCTTGTTATCAGGCCTTTGCCAAACACGATGGCATGCTGAAGAGGTAATCAAACCATTTGATTCAGCTGTGTTGGAGTAGGGATGCATCTAAAAGCTGCAGGATAGTAGCTCTCGAGGACTGGGATTGGGCAGCCCTGTTATAGGCCAACAAATATTTATAACTGTTTAAATTCCCACATTCACTTTTTGGCACAACACTGGTGTTTAAGCTTGTACTTGTGTTTGTGGAGGTACTGAAACAGTAGCTTTTTTATGCACAAGTTTAGGTTGCATGTACAGCACATTTTATTTGACATTACTTTAGATTATTTATTTATTTTTGTATTTGAGAAAATGTTTTATTTAAACAATTACATTTTAAGATGGCATGTAACTACAATGAAATGGTTTCGTTTTTGACAGATGCTGTATGCAGTTAAACTATTAAAACACTGCAGTTTCTAAAATGCAAACCACTGAGCAGTTCATTTTGAAAGACCTGTGTTTTTTCTATTTGGAATATTTATTATCGCCATATATGGGTTTATGTTAGCCAAGGTGTACGGCAGCTTTACGTCATCTGCAATAACTTTACAGCAGTAGAGTGTTCAGCAGTGAGAGTATGTAGCCGTTTTCAGGGTTGTTGTGTTTTGACTGGTCACTGCACGCTCAATAAAGCAACGTTGTAACAAAAAGTAACGCTTGATCGTTCTACAATTTTTGCTTATTAATAAGTCAAAAGTATTTTTTGCAGTTACTCGAATAATCGATGGAATAATTGGTAGAATACTTGATTACTGAAACAATTTGATAGCGTCAGCCCTAATTTCCAGGATATTTGCATTTTCTTTGATATTGTAAAAGAGACACTGCTCTAACCTTAAAACATAAATAAAAAATACATACATTTTGAACCGAAAGGTATGCTGCAAATCTAAACCACACAATAATTCAGCTTTATATCCATACATCTTTTTTGGACTGCCTTTGTTAAGGCTTTCTAAAAGTAAAAGAGAGTTGTCAACGCTCATGTATTACGTGCGTAATTTGACTGCTGTGAGCTGGTCCAGTCGGCTAGCCTACTTCTCCCGTCAACGGCGACCCGACAACTTTTCCTAAGCAGCGTCACTGCTGCAGGGGTCGAACCCACTCACAGATGCAGGACAGCAGTCAGACAGACGGGCTGCGGTCAGTCAGCAGGAAAAGCCCCACCTGTCCACACCACTGATGTGAGGGGGTGAGTGCTGACACAGCCCCACAGTCAGCGCACGGACCGCAGGCTCACACTGAGGAGAGCATGTCTCTGCTGAAGGAGCGCGGCAGGGAGCTCGAGCGCTTCGACGGACTGTCGCTCATTTACTGGTACGTGAACAAGCGCGTGTGCGCCCGGCACGGACTAGAGAGTGGGCGCTGTGCGCCTCTCCTGTGCGCAGAGTACGGTAGGAGACGCGCACGCCTACGCTGCGTTCAATCTCACACTGGAACAACGCATCACTAAAATGTGAAGACTCGAGCGACAGTTTTGTCCTGTGTTCATACAACATTACTGATCGGGCAAGTGACGTTAAGGTGAATCTAAATTTCCAACAATAAATTCCAGAAAAGGTCGCGAGAACTTGAAAAGCCAGCTTTGAGGTCAAAGTCACAGACTTGTCAGGGGCAAAGAAGGCACGGTAAGAAAAGCTGTTGTTTTCAGAATAACATAAAATCACCACGGTCCTCTTCATGGATGCTTCTCATTAAACGGAGTTTTTTTTTTCCCTGTAATAATCATAAATTACTGTAGAAGCATGATTTCATTTGGTCCTCCAGCTAAGTATTGGTCGTGTGACCAGGTAGAGCCATCCTGCCAGTCTAACAGATGCTTCCTTGAAAACAATCCTCACATTTTATCCTTCCTCCATATATTTGTGATTTAATAATCCCAGAGAATAGTCACGTTTATCTCTTAATTAAAGCCTTAATAAGCAGCTGAAATAAACAGGTAAACAGCCAAAGCAGACACTAACAACATGTACACTGTGTGTTTCGGTGAAATGTGAGAGCATGTATGAGGTGACAGTGACTGTTTGTTTTATTTTCTTTGTCAGATGTCATATTGGACTACACTGATACAACATTCCAAATAAAAAGGACCTTTAGCATTTTCCTGAGTTTTCCAAAGGAAAGCAGATAAATATATCTATCCGGTCCTGTTTGTGGAGGACGTGGTGCAGTTTGGAGAGGAACGGTTCATTTTGTGCTTGTGTTATGTCCCGAGGGAAGGAGTCAGTCAGCTAAATGTATTTGCTGAGTGGACATTGAAGCTGGATCAGCTGGAACGCTTAAATGCAAGCTGAAGGGAGGTGATAGAACGCTGCTGTGGGCCCCCCACTCTGGATGACACCCATCTTTAGCTAGTTGTTTCTCCAAAACAGAGCCTCCCTCGAGTTTCCCTCATGATTCTCTCCTCTCAGAAGTTGCCTGAGCTCTGGGACTACTTTCTGATTTATGTCTCAGGAGCACTAGAGTTTAACCCTGACAGCGAAGACATAGACTTGGGACTGTTTCCTCTCAGGATGAACCCCACCATTAAGACCAGGTAGGTGATGCTCAGAGGAAGTATTCACAGAAGCAGGGAAAACGCATCTTCACATTGCTCCCACGACAGAGTTCGGTCAGTCTGGGTTGCTTGGAAATTAATTAATGTTAAAAGGAAACAACTGATGATTTATATCATCATAATAATATAAATCTCCAGTGAAAATTATGTGGTTTTTTTAAGATATTACAAGCGTCTGAAAATTGTGTATTTTGGTACAGCTGTCACTGAGCTGGTTAGAGCTGAACCTTTTGTCTTCAGCTGGCATCCACACATGTACATGTACTTTAGCATGTACTGACAGTAATCATCAGTGTAGTGTCTCCTTTGTGTGACCAAGTTTCATTTCTCGTACTGAAGCTGTAGGAAGAAGGACATTGGTGAGGCTGACGGCAGCTCTGGCTTTATTTGAAACAGACCCCTCTATCTGCTTGGTTATCACAGACACGAGAGTGCTTATGTAAACAGCAGCTGTTGTCATTTTGTCATTTTCATGGAAAGTTGGTTGTGCATGAGTATGCATACGTTTGGTCAAAGGGTCAATTCTGTTTATAAAGTTATGAAGTAAGAAGAACATCATTAACGCTGGTTGTCATCATTCAGGACTCCAAGACATCAGCAGTCTGCTGTCATTATGGCTGCTGTCTTTGTGACATAACTGCTGTTACCAGCAGGTTCAGTCATGCAGGCGAAAGTGCTTTTGCTGAGTGCTGAAGTGCTTGTGGAGAGTAATCAGATTACCTATCAGCATTGGTGCTTTAATTAAATTCCAATTGTATTCTCTTACTGTTTGAAGCTTCTGTCTTGTTAAGAGTTGCACATGGAGCGTAAATCACAGTTGCAGCTCCTGGAAACAGAATGTTAAGACAGATGGTACACTGCTGAGCACAAGACTAATGTTTGGTACTTTTTCTCTGACACACACATCCAGCTGGTATTGTTCAGATATCACAATGTCTGCCTCACTGATATAATGCAAGGGGGCCTTTACAGGTTTGTATTGTTATCCTTTTTTTATCAGGTGACTCAAACCTTTTTTTCAGTAGTAAAAAAAGTGTTTGAGTCCCATTAAAGTCCCCCAACACAGAACCAGGCAGATGGAGGTGTGATTTTTAAGGTAGTTTCATTTTTAATCGTCTGGATGTTCGAAAAAACAGCTGAAACTTGTGGAAAGAGGAGATGGACTTAAAAAATCCATGGGTGCACTGGAAAAGATGAAAAGACTATTTTTCATCTCTGAAAAATAGAGATAATACATCCAATATTAGATTATACATGGAACAAATAAATGTCTCCCTGCTTAGTGAGAAGTGCAGGTCTCGCTCTCAGTTCTTCATGCGTCGTTGTTTGGGGGGAAGGATGGTTTCACAGTTGTGTACTGTGAGTTCAGACATTAACTTCCAGTTTGGATTCAGGAGACAGGCACCCTCTTTACTTTTAAAACTTTCCTTTTTGATAAAGCATATAGTTAGGGCTGAATCACGTGACCTTAAATCCGTCCTTAGTTACACTGCACCGGCTATAGGCTTCTGCGGGTTTCTCGTGATGCACTGATTGATCTTCTTCACTCACCTTTTTAAACAACACTCTGCCTTTAATAATTAGTTATTATAAATCTCTGGCTCTTTTCCACAGTCTGTCTTTGTGCTGTTCTCCCCTCACCCTCAGTGAGTTGCGGCAGATTAAGCCTGGTTCTGTCAGAGGTTTCTTGCTATAATTTCAGAACTGCAGGTGCTGGAAACATTCCTCAGAGAATTTGATCCACGTTGATAGTTGTTGATGATGATGATGATGATGATATTCATACAGTTGTTGTAGTTTCACTACATTTCAAGGCCATGTGAGTACAGTGAACATCGTCCTGTTCCTGAAACCAGTTAGACATGATATGGGATTTGTAACATGGTGTGTTATCCTGCTGGAAGCAGCCATCAGAAGATGATACACTGTCAGCAGCAACACTCAGGTCGGACTGTGGAATGTAAACAATGCTTCGTTGATATTACGGAGGACAAAGTGTGCCAAGAAAATGCTTCAAGTTGCTACCATATACCATATTAGCAAGTGGAGTCCTTCAAATGCCTTGGTGTCCACATCTCTGTGGACCTCTGCTGGTCAGCTAACACCACGGCGCTAGTCAAGAAGGCCCAGCAGTGGCTACACTTCCCAAGGGTGCTCAGGAAGGAGTGATTAAACACCCAGTTGCTGGTGACCTTCTACAGATCCACTATCGAGAGCCTGCTGACCTATGCTGCATGGAGGCAAACAGGAAGAGACTACAGAGGGTAGTAAACACAGCACAAAGAATCATCAGCTGCCCTCTGCCCTCCTTGTCTGCCATCTATAACTCCCTTTGTCTCAGCAGGGCCAGAAACATCCTGAAGCACATTACCCACCCCGGCTGCCATCTTTTTAACCTACTGCCGTCTGGCAGGTGCTTCAGATCCATACGGGCCAGAACAGACTCAGGGACAGCTTCTTCCTTAAAGCTATCACCATACTCTACTTAAACTTGCACAAAAAATAATCTGCACTGAAATATCATCAATTCTCTGCCTGTCTGTCTCTGTCATCCAGTACTGCAGTGTGTATTTATACTTATATTAAATGTATAGTTAAATTATTGTATAGTTTTTATAATGTTTTAAAGCATGTGTGCACTTTTGTTTCGTTATACTATGTATAATGATAATAAAGGCTTTCAGTTCAATTGAATTCAAATCTCTGTCCAGAAGAAGAAGTCCTAGGAACAGTAAAGATACTGCACAGAATCATCAAGTTCCCAGGCCTCTGGTAGAGGACCCGAGCTTGATGGATAAAGTCCGCCTGCAGGGGGGCAAGAGGGGAATTTTGAAAATATATAAAAGATAAAAAGTAAGAAAAAACAGAGATAAATAACAAGGAGGATTCAGTGCAGAGAGGTCTATTAACACATAGTGAGTGAGAAAGGTGACTGGAAAGGAAAAACTCAATGCATCATGGGAATAGCCCGGCAGCCTACGTCTATTGCAGCATAACTAAGGGAGGATTCAGGGTCACCTGGTCCAGCCCTAACTATATGCTTTAGCAAAAAGGAAAGTTTGAAGCCTAATCTTGAAAGTAGAGATAGTGTCTGTCTCCTGAATCCAAACTGGAAGCTGGTTCCACAGAAGAGGGGCCTGAAAACTGAAGGCTCTGCCTCCCATTCTACTTTTAAATACTCTAGGAACAACAAGTAGGCCTGCAGAGCGAGAGCGAAGTGCTCTAATAGGGTGATATGGTACTACAAGGTCATTAAGATAAGATGGGGCCTGATTATTTAAGACCTTGTATGTGAGGAGCAGGATTTTGAATTCTGGATTTAACAGGAAGCCAAAACAGGAGAAATCTGCTCTCTCTTTCTAGTCCCTGTCAGGACTCTTGCTGCAGCATTTTGGATCAGCTGAAGGCTTTTCAGGGAGTTTTTTGGACATCCTGATAATAATGAATTACAGTCGTCCAGCCTGGAAGTAATAAATGCATGAACTAGTTTTTCAGCGTCACTCTGAGACAGGATGTTTCTAACTTTAGAGATGTTGCACAAATGGAAGAACGCAGTCTTACATATTTGTTTAATATGTGCGTTGAAGGACATGTCCTGGTCAAAAATGACTCCAAGGTTCCTCACAGTGTTACTGGAGGCCAAGGTAATGCCATCCAGAGTAAGAATCTGGTTAGATACCATATTTCTAAGATTTTCAGGGCCGAGTACAATAACCTCAGTTTGATCTGAATGAAGAAGCAGAAAGTTAGCGGCCATCCAGGTCTTTATGTCTTTAAGACATTCCTGCAGTTTAACTCATTGGTGTGTGTTATCTGGCTTCATGGACAGATAGAGCTGGGTGTCATCTGCATAGCAGTGTAAATGTATGCTATGTCTTCTAATGATGCTGCCTAAGGGAAGCATGTATAATGTAAACAGAATTGGTCCTAGCACTGAACCCTGTGGAACTCCATAATTAACCTCAGTGTGTGAAGAGGACTCTCCATTTACATGCACAAACTGGAGTCTATTAGATAGATATGATACAAACCACTGCAGTGCAGTACCTGTAATACCTACAGCATGTTCTAATCGCTCTAATAGGATATTATGGTCGACAGTATCGAACGCTGCACTGAGGTCTAGCAGGACAAGCACAGAGATGAGTCCACTGTCAGAGGCCATAAGAAGATCATTTGTAACCTTCACTAAAGCTGTTTCTGTGCTGTGATGAGCTCTGAAACCTGACTGAAACTCTTCAAATAAACCTCTGCAGATGATCTGTTAGCTGTTTGACAACTACTCTTTCAAGGATGTTTGATATAAAGGAAGGTTGGAGATTGGCCTATAATTAGCTAAGACTGCTGGGTCTAGAGATGCTTTTTGAGTAAAGGTTTAACTACAGCCAGCTTGAAGGCCTGTGGTACATAGCTGATTATTAGAGATAGGTTGATCATATTTAAGATCGAAGAATTAATTAATGGCAGGACTTCTTTGAGCAGTTTTGTAGGAATGGGGTCTAAAAGACACGTTGATGGTTTGGAGGAAGTAATTATTGAAGTTAACTCAGAAAGATCAATTGGAGAAAAAGAGTCTAACTTAACATCGATGGTACTAAGAGTAGCTGTAGATAATATTACATCTGTGAAAACTACAAACAGCTGGAGAACTACTGAAGTTAACTCAGAATAAATAAAAGAAAGTCTGGCTTTTTGGAAGAAAAATATAAAGAAGAAAGGGGAGGCGCAAGATGCTGATGATGTTGAAAATCATGTATTCAAATAAAACCTTCAGGAGTTATTTGATCATTAAGTTGTCTCATTTTAGAGAAGCTGTTGGTTAACCTTTGTATATAGTTCTGTGTTGTTTGTTTGACCTGATGTCCTTCACCCTATCTTCACTGTGAGTTTGACCCCAGGCTGTGACAGGTGTGACTGGATGCACTTTGACAGGTTTCGCAACTCATGTCCTGTGGAATTCAGGCCCCTGGTGGCAGCAGACATCACTTTGCTGTGACAAAGGAAAACAACATGCTCTCATTTAGTCACCTGGTCTTATCATCTTTGTCTGACACATTGGTAAGATGTGTCCTTCATTCACTCTTGTGTCAAGGTCATTATATTGAGCACAGCATGGCAGCTCATAACTGTGTTGGAGCTTCAAGTCTGTTTTTGTCACAGTCTGGCGAGGGCAGACTGTATGAATTGAAAAAGGACCCAAAACGCAGACGCCAAGGAACAGGGAACAGAACTTGAAATGTTAACAAAAGGCGAGCCGTTTAATAAGGCTAGTAGAAGAGGTACAAACAAAGGGCAAGGCAAACTGAAGCAAAATTAACACAAACCTAAACTGGGAAATCTAAACAAACAATAAGAAAAACCTAGACAAGAAACTTGGAAGCATGGCGTGGACAACAGACGACCTGACAATCACACACTGAAAACAGAGGACTTAAATACACAGGAGGTGATTAGGGGAAGTGGAGACACATGAGGAAACAGCTGGCACACATGAACATAATGACGTCACAGTGGGAGAGTAAAACTGAACATGATGAACACAGAACACCAGACCTCTTCACAATAAAACAGGAAACATAATGAGACATAGACATGACAACCCGAACTTGACAACGTAAGACACAGACATGAAACGCATGAAGAGCAGGGGAGATTTAACATGGTTGGAAACACGAGGGGAAAATAATAACTAGAAACACTTAGGCATAATAATACAAACTTGATAACATAAGACACGCAGCATGAAACACGAAGGGTGAGGGGAAGCTTAAATACAGGGGAAGAAAACACAAGGAGTCTAATAACCAAATGAACTTAGATAACCTAATGAACAAAATAAACTCAAACTTAAAACGCTGGGTCAAGAGACCCAGGACCATGACAGTTTTTGGTGCAGCTGGCTCTCTTTTTACAAGGTAAATCACCTTGGTAACGTAGCTGAACACATAACCTGGTAAGCTGCAAGTTATGCTCAGAGCTTTGTCTAAAAAGCACTGCTTCTCTTATTTACAGTGTGCTTTAAGTGCATAATTGCCATTTATATATGGAAACCGTTGAGTGGTACGTCCCTCAAAGACATAATAGATTCTATAAGTACAGACATGTACACACTAAATATACATATGTATACATATACATGCACACAGAAGGTGCATTATGCATGAATTACACGGTCACAGCATTGCTTTCTTCTCTTAACTGCAGAAAGTGTTGCTTTTTTATAATAGATTCCCATAACCCGTTCCTTTGATAATGTGTCTGATTGGAGTAGATGGTGCTCAGGTCACTGATTTTGTGAGGAAGAGAAATTAGATGCAAATCAAATGCCCTCTTTTATGTGAGCATACTCAGAGCAGGAAGTAGGAAACCTGGGACGCAAAGGAGCTAACATTAGAACAAGACCGAGAGGGGAACACTGAGGTTGGTAGAGACAACAGGAATCACAATGAAATCAAAGCAGCTATGAAAGTCAAGAAGACTAAAACTCCTAATACAGAACTCAAGAGAAGAATACAAAAATGCACCAAACACAAAAATCCAAACTTTGGCACAATGTCACGGTTCTGGGTCAGTTTTGACCCAGTATTTTGAGTTTTGATTGATTAGTTTATTTTTGAATGTTTGTTGTGGTTTTGGGCGCTATGAGTATTATTATTATAATGATTATTATTATTAGAATTCTATGTTTCTGTTTATTCACGTTTAAGGATTTGTTCTCGGTTGTATCTCACGTTTAGTTTAGTTCAGGTTCCATGTGTCATTCTGTCTGTCTGTCTCAGTGTCAGGTCTGCGTCTTGGTGTAGTGTTCTCGTTTCCTGTTTTATTGTGAAGGTCTGCGTCTCATGTGAGTGTGTTCAGTTTTACCTCTGTCTCGTCTTGTTGATTATTCCCAGCTGTGTGTAATTCCCCTGTGTTTCTCTGTGTATTTAAGTCGTGTCCTCTGTCATTGTAGTTGCTGGTCCGTCTGTGTAGCCACCATGTCTCACCCGTGTGTTCTCCCTGCTGTCCATCGTCATTCTCCTCTGCTCGTTCTCATTCAGGTTTGTGCTCTGTAGTTTAGTTGTTTTCCAGTATAGTTTAGTTTGTCTTCGTTTGCCATTTTTTCCTTTGCCATTTATTCAATAAACCACCTTCACATCTTCACGACTGCCTGCAATTGGGTCCTCATTTATTATTTTTATACGGCTTATCTCACTCGCCGTGACAGTACGGACCAGCCAGATATGGATCCAGCGGCAGTCACCCCACCCAGGGAGCTTCAGGAGGCCGTTATCGACTCTGCTTCTAAATTAATTTACCAGTGGTTAGAGCATGAGGGAGAAGCCTCTCTTTACTCGGTGGAAGCCAACCTACAACACCTTATTTCCGGTTATCCCTTGCTATTGGACTCTCTACATCCGCTCGTGCAGAATTTCGTTCTCCACGAGCTTCACCTACATCCCCCCCCCCCCCCCCCCGCTACTGCTCGCCCACTTGCTTCAATGGAGGACGTGCCGTCCGTACCGCCGGATGAGGAGTTACCCGGCCCGTCGGAGCCGTCTCCACGGAGGAAGCGACGTTCGTGCCGCCGGCGCGGCACCCCACAGCTGGATTTCAGAATGTCAGAGCAGCTGGCTGTGGTGAGTGAAAGGGACACTTTTGTTGACTCTGTTGCTTCTGTGGCTGTGGTTTCTGGGGCAATTTTTTGTGTTTCTACTGAGGATAACAATGATTTCTCACCCATGGCCATAGCTTCTAAGACTGCCTGTTCTGAACCCTCGTTCCATGTTTATGACTGTGTCCGCTCCATTGTCCCATCCTCGCTTCCATCCCAGTCAAATGCCAGGCCTGCCGCGCTGCCCTCAGTTCAGCCAGCAGCCGCGCTGCCCTCAGGTCAGTCAGCCACTCCACCACTTATTAGGACTCCACTACAATCGTCTCCGCTACCTGTAGGTCAGTCTGTAGCCGCTTCGCTGCCTATTGCTCTGTCGCCACCAGTTCAGCTGTCTGCCAGCTCATTTACTCAGCCCCTATCTTCACTGTCTCATTCAAAGCAGGGAACACACTTCACCACAATATCTGCTGGTTCTCTTAAGCTGGCCATGTCAGAGACAGTTGCTCCCTCAAGGGCCTCCCCAGAGGCTGGGTGTCAGTCACCAGCCAACTCTGGACCCCTAGAGGTCAAGACGCCAGCGCCAGCAGCCTCACCGGAGAGCTCACCAGAACAGTCTCAGCTCTCAGCACCCCCTGAGAGTTCAAGTGAGTTCACCCGTCCGCCTCCGTCCTCTGCTGAGTGTATTGGGGAACACTTTCAGCCCTCTGAGGACTGCATCCCACTGTTGCTGCCTGAGTCTAGCCACTGTGCTGCTCAGTCCCAGCCAGTGTCCACACTGGCAGAGATCTCCGTACCTGCTGCTTCAGTGTCTGTTTCCACTGGAGGGCCCGAGGAGCCCGTCCAGTCTCAAGCCATGTTAGCTGGGGGTTCAGGTGAACCCAGCCAGCGTCCTGCCTCGTCGGCTGGAGGGCCTGAGGAGCCCATGCTGCCTCAAGTTTTGTCTGCTGGGGGTTCGGGAGAACCCAGCCAGCCTCAAGTGTCGTCAGCTGGAGGGTCCAAGGAGCCCGTCCAGCCTCATGCCACGTCTGCTGGAGGGTCCGAGGAGCCCACCAAGCACCACGCCTCGTTAGCTGAGGGTCCTGGAGGACCCAGCCGCACATCCTCACATCTGCTGACGGTCCGGGGAAGTCTGTTCAGCCGTCATCTGCTGAATCATCCCCCGCGACTTCTACATCACCACCTGCAGCATCACCGCCTGCAGCATCGCTGCCGTCAGGTCCCGCAGCCGTCAGGTCCAGTCTCTGTGTCTTCATCCACGCCTTCGTCTTCGTCTGGTCCAGCTTCAGCTCTGCCTTCGTCTTCGCCTGGTCCTGCCTCGCCTGGTCCTGCGGTTGCCACACCGCCGTCAGAGCCAGCTCGACCCGTTCCGCCTCGCCTCTGCCAGCCGTTTTCCGGGCCTCTAAGTTGGCATCATGGTCTTCGGGGACAGCCTCCGGAAAGAGTTCGTCGCCGCCGCTGGCATCTTGGCCGACCTCCGGACCTGCTCAGTGGGCACCACTGCCTTCCAAGTGGTCGGCCTCCAGAACTGTTGGCCCGCCGTTGCCGTGTGCACGGCCGGCCTCCAGAACTGTCTTGGTCTTTGTGTTGTCGACCCCCGGGTCGACCCCCTGAACTTTTCTTGGACTCTTGTTGAGCTCTAGTTTGGTTTTGTTTTTGATCTATTTTCCTGTGTTCTTGAACTGTTTTCTTGTGTATTTGGACTCTTGTGCTCCTTGTTTTTTGTTTCGTTTTAGAGCTGCACCCATCAATTTCCAGCCTCCGTAGTCCGGCCGGTCAGCCTCCCATATCTGTAGTTATGAATCCATGCGTTTCATTCATATATAACACACACAGCAGCACAGACAAGCAGCCATACACACTCAAAGCCAGACATCAACCTCATGTTAGCGTTAAATGTAACATACCATGAAACATTGATGATAATAATAATAATAATAATACATTTTATTTGAGGGTGCCAAAACCCAAGGTCACCTTAGAAAGAGAAAAGACATCAATAAAACAGTAGATTAAAATAGATTCTAATAAATTAAAATACAGAAACCAGCAAACTACAACCACAAACAACAAAATAAAAAAACACAATTTGACAGCAAGTAAAATCTGTATTAAAGCGAGTAAGCCAGTTAATGGAGCTCATAGTACCCTATCACCCCTACAGAGCACTTTGCACTTTCTTCTTCACTCACTATGTGTTTAAACACTGCTCTGCATTTGATCATCAGTTATAATTAATCTCTGGCTCTATTCCACGCTGTGTCTGTTGTCCTGGCTGCCTCTCCTCACTCCTAATCAGTCATGGCAGATCACTGTGCCTCATTGAGTCTGGTTCTGCTGGAGGTTCCTTCCTGTTAAATGAGTTTTTTTTCTTCCCACTGTCGCTAACGTGCTTGCTCTTAGGGGTTCATATGATTCTGTAGGTTTTCTCTTGATCATTGTAGGGTCTTTACCTTACAATATAAAGCTCCTTGAGGCAAGTGTGGTTGTGATTTGGTTCTATACAAGTAAAATTGAATTGAACAGAGATGGATCCGATTACTTTTTTCAAGTAACGAGTAAAGTAAGGGATTACTATTGCAAAAACGGTAATTAGATTACCGTTACTTTCCCGTAGGAACGCTGCGTTACTGCGTTACTAAAACCGTGATTTTTTTTTTTTTTGCGAGAATGTCTCATGACAGTGACGTAAGCGAGTGCGACGTTAGTGACAACAGCTGTGTGCAGATCAACAATGGATCACATATCGAGTGCAGAGAGAGTATGAGCGTGCAGCGTTTAAAGCGTGGAAGTACTGACCTTACTTTGAGTTTGATTCCATAAAAAGTGACAAAAACATTAGTGTCCGCTGTGCGTGGGAAGAAAACTTCTTTTTACAGCGAAAAAACCCCTAAACTTCCAACAAGCACCGAGTAGCTACGACGTAATGGGAAACTCACAGAGAAACTCACAGATTCTTCCACTGACCGCGGCACACCTGCACCAGGGTAACCCTCCGCCTACCCCACTCCTGCTTTACAGGTGAAAATAGAGCAACAGGACCGCTGAGTCTTTGACTTTATTTATTTTCTGCTGTGTTTCACTTGCATCTATTTGAAAGACTGAGTGTAAACACAAATATTTTATTTTATGTGCTGGAATGTGCAGAAAATAGGTTTAAATGTTAAACTAATTCCTTCCAGTCAGAGAATGTTGCATATGATTAAATTTTTGCTTGATGCATAAAGTTAAAAGATTAAAACTAATAAAACAAGTTTAAAAAAGAGACTTTTCCATTTGATTACATTTTGTATGATGGATTATGCAGAAAAAGTAGAATTGGGCTGAAAGATCTATCGCTTTATCACCTACTCAGGGTGTAAATCGTGTTTTTAAAAAGTAACGAAGTAACTAAGTAATTAATTACTTTCGAAAGTAAGTAATCAGTAAAGTAACGGGATTACTTTTTGGGGGAAGTAATCAGTAATTAGTTACTGATTACTTTTTTCAAGTAACTTGAAAAAAGTTTCCAGTCCCACTTTATGTGGGACTGGAAACGTTTTTATCTCTTGTCCCCCTGCCACACATTGAGATAGTGTACCAGATATCACCATATTTAATGAGCATTAATAACACGTCCCCCACACGTAGTTTGGCCAGTGTGCTTACTTTTAAACAATATGTGGATGAATATCGCAGAAAGAGTCACTGAGAGCTGCTTGGTGAAATGCCTCAAGGTTCTCTTAGGGCCACGTTGTAGGTGTTGTGACAGCGGCCATGCACGCCACTCAACTGCACAAACATATACATCAGTAATGGTATCCTCCCACACTTTGATCTTCCAGAAAATGCAGTGCAGCTCCCTTTCTGTAGGGGGCAGCCTTGTAACTGGAAATACTTGACAAGGATCAACCATCCTTTTAGTTTTCCTTGTCTCTTTCTGTTACATACACTCGTGCTGTCTCTCTCACTCTGTCTGTTATACACATAAACACACATGCACATGCCATCATGATAACAAAAGATGTACAAATATGTGTGGTGGAGCACGGGTGCGTATGTCTCCCAGTGATTGGGTCCAGCCTGTTTGATTTCTCAGTGTGGATTGGATAATCTCCTAATCTGATAATGACCCACTGTGGGGATTTAGTGATTAAAGTTCCAAGGCAAATGGTCGTTGCCATGGCAAAAGAAGATGAAACTGTTTGTGTGGCTGCACAGAACAGAACTGTCACATGTAATGTTGCATGGATATCAACATACGCATCTATGCTAGAGATGTATTGTCAACATGAATTCTCTTTGAATTCACTTTTCTATTGTCAGATGTTTTAGCTTTCAGGACTGAGGGCCAAACTTTTTGATGGACAAAGTGTTGGATTTTCATCTTTTTATAGAAGCTCATGTTTTCATTTTCAGTTTTTTTTGTGATGGTCTCTGTCTGGAGTTCCAGTTTTCTTTACTCAAACACTGTTTCACCTTTGTCTGTTTGCAGTCTGGCTGTTTTCCTTGTGAGTGTTCACAGCATTTCTGCTGTGGTCAGGCTCATCTCAGGAGGACATGTACATTTATAACAGTTATCATCATCCTTGATTGCTGTACATAACAAGGGAGACACTTCCTGTTCTTCGAAAAGTTCCTCCAAGAACAATATAGGCACTTTTGGACCTCTTGTTTACATGCATGAATCTCTTTTAATACTTCAACTCACCAGCAGTTAACAGACAGACTCTCTAATGGAAGACAAAAGAATGCTGACATGCCGAAAGTGCAAACATTATGAATCAAAGGTATAAAAGTTTGCTTTTAACAGGTTTTTTCAAATAATGTAATGAAAAAAAAAAACCAGAATCTCAACATTAAACTCACCAAACAGACAAAAGCCATTCGCAGCCTGCTGCTTTTAGTCCAGTGGCTCAAAGAACCCTGAAGTTCTTCAAAGCATCTTTGGAAGATGCTTTGAAGAACTGCTAAGCTGCTCTCTCTATTAGATTAAAACATGCAGGATTCCATGTGTTATGCAATTCAGCTGCTGATGAAAGTGAACAAGTCTCATTTAGGTGGATTACCCAAAACATTGCTTTGCCATTTGAGAAATATGCAAAAAAAAACCCCAAACAAACAAACAAACCAATGAAACATGGATATGAGAGGAAATGTAAGAGTCCAGAGCAGGCAAGTCATTTCCCAGTGAAGATGGGACAACAACCAACTGCACCATTAATTCAGTTCATTCATTCATTTATTCAAACCGCACTCCGTACGTATGTGTGCGTGAGCTGTAGCACAGCCAATCAAATTAACCAGATTTTTTTTAAGAAGAAAAAAAAAACACTCAAAAATGCTGCAAAGAGTTTTTTTTTCCAGGTACATAAACTATGAAGTAGTCAACAACAAAAAATGAAATGCAATATGCAAAACATGCAAGAAGAGAATCACAGACAGAGATGGAACAACTTCCAACTTTGTCCGACAGTTGAAGTTGCATAAAGAACGGTAGGTGGTGCTTCTCTTTGGCTACGATGAGATAGCTGACTTCATCTAACTTTGTGATCTCAACTAACTTTAATGTGTGTGTTGTCCTGCTATTTTAAAGCCGGACGCATCCAAGAATAACATGCAGCTTATCTCAGAATTGTGGGTGAAAATTATTCTTGGAGCTAGGTTTAATTGAGCTGCATTTTAAAGAGGTGCAATTTCACAATTTGTGTATATTTTCTAAGTTCACTATTTCGTCATGTGTTGAGAAAAACAGAGATTTAAAAATCACATGGTCTAATATTTACATTTAGCATAACTGCAACATTCTTCTTTTGTTTTTTTTAAAGACTCGAAAGGACTTGAAGTTCAAAGTTTCAGACTTGTGACTTTACTCGACTTTTACACCAGTGACTTGAGACTCGACTCTGACTTGAGGATAAAGACTTAAGACTTACTTGAGACTTGCAAAACAATGACTTGGTCCCACCACTGCTCTCTCGTACTTTGTGTGTTAGTTAGAAGCTCCTCTGTTTGTACACTGGGCTTTTGTTTCATTTTAGATTGTGCTTCTGCCAGGTTAAAGCTCTTTACTCATCGTGGCCTCATGTCCTGGATTTGGAGCCTCCTCTCGTCTAACTACACAACAATGCAACTTCCTCCGTGTGCTGATGATTAGTCCCATGTAAGGCCTTGGTCATCCATGATTTTTTTCTCTTCCTTTCACTGGTACAATGAGCTACAGTAAGTTATCAGGGTTGAGCTGCTGTTGTCTTCCATCGTTTATTCTGTCCTGGAGCTATTATTTCAATGACAAAACAACCTTTATTAAGGTGGAATTCAGAAATTCAAAGGCAAAAAATAGAATCCAAAGTGCCACAGCTTATGCAAAGCAGCCATGAGTCGGGATAATGAACACAGACACTCTGAGCCTAAAGTGACTTTAGATACACAGGAGGTAAGAAGGGAAGTGGAGATACCTGGGGAACCTCGGAGCTGAAGTCAGTCAGGACGATGACAGACAGGAAATAAAACACCAGACAATAAAGTAAGACAGGAAGTGACTGACAAAGCTGACCTGCACACAGGTGAACAGGCTATGTGATATCTTATCTCACTTTAAACAGATATATGTAATGAAAAATAGAATTCAAATAACTACTTCTGTCAAGCTTAAAGGTTCCTTGTTACTCCTGGGAGAGATGTGGGGGCTTTACATACTATTTTATGTGTGCTGCAACATTACACAGCATTATAAAGAGACATACATAATAAAGTAAAATCTTAATTCTGGTGTTACAGAAGAACACAAACACGATGGAACCAAAGACATTAGATAATTAACACAAAATAAAATCATTTCTTTTCTGTAGACTCACATTGTGTTCATTTGTTGGGAAACGACGACACAAAGAGACACAACAGTGTGTGCGTATGTATAAACAAAGGAGAGCGCACATCGCTGACATACTCGCTCAGCTGCTCATGCTCCCAGGCAAAAAAGAAACCAATAAAACACTGTGAGAAGCAACAAGAAGTGCAGTGATGTCCCAGCTCTTTTATGACTCAGATGTGCAACTTTGCAACTAATGGGATGTTTTAGTGAAGCATGCAGTGTGTTTACACCAGTGTTTCCCAGGCTTTTGGAGCCACGGCCCATATTTCACATTAGAAAAATCCCACAGCACACCACCAAACAGACATGTCACACAAAGCATACGGATCATTCTTCCACCAAATATAGCAGAACTGGCTCTGTTTGTCCCAGTATACCTTTGTTGCTTCCTTCTGATCACTACTCATGCTAGGGCCTTCATCTGGGTCGAGTTTTCTCCAGGACCAGGTCAGACTGAACACTTTTTCTTTTTAAACATCGTCTCACAGCATGACTGTTATTTAAGTTCTTCTTCGTCTTCTTCTGTTTTTACTGCCAGTTGGCAACACATTTATTAGAGCAGGTGGTTGTACTGCCCTCTAGTGGAAGAGAATATCATTGTTCTGCCCGTTACTCACGCCGTCGCTTAGAGCACCAATCAGGTTGGCCAGTACTAATAATGTTCCACGGCACACCTGATCATTTCTCACAGTGGTTGGGAAACGCTGGTTTACACTGTGTGCAGCGTGGAAAGGGGAGTTAGTGATGAGAGCCTGTTACTTTAATCAGCTGCTTAAATCAATTTCCACTTTGCTCACTGGGATAGGACCGTGTCTCTTTGTGTTTTGTGGAAAGTGTCTGGGACTGTGAAGCCTTGCCTGGTGCAGGCTCTAAAGGATGAGATGCTTCACATTTGGAGACAAATCTCAGGTTGGCTACGACTGCAGTCAAGCATTAGCCAAGCTTACATCTGTGCTCCCAAAGCCTGCCTCTGGAGTCAGTACAAGACCTCAGGGTTTGGTAAGGGCCTGGAAAGACTCCAGCTTCTTTAATCCCAACAACTGGAAAACATCACAAACCTTGTCCTGGCTTTAGACAACTCACTGCTTTAACAGTTTTGAACTGTTTTTACTGTATCTCCGCTGTCACTGTAATAATGGTTTGTTTTATTGAACCGAAAAACTGATAGATTGAACAGAAATGTTCCTTTTTGTTTTAATAACAATATCTTTAACCAGGTCTTGTAAACCTAAATGTGTAATCACATACGAGTCCATGTGATAGTCAGACTGGGCTCGGATCAGTTTTTTTAAAAGCTTAAAAGTTGGATTTACCGGCACGGACTGAATTCATGAATCCAGCGTGTAGTCTGAACAGGATTCAGAGAGCGTCAGGGTCGATAACCACACTGCTGTCCTTTTAAAAAATATGATGTGGATCCACGCCAGATTAATCTGCTCGACAGCTGGTTTTAAATTTAGCTTGTTTATGGCATTTTGTTCATGGACAGACAGAATCTTGTACTATAACACACCCTAATATCAGCTGACTGGTTTAAATCTTAGTCACCTGCACAGAGAAGGCTAGTCCCCATACTGCACCAGTAATAAGGATAACTGTTTCTAAGTTACAGACCTGGGTTCATTTGTCAAACTTGCCATGCTGGTTCTCTCTGGGCTCCTGCTTGCCCCACTGAGCACAGCTATTTACTGTGTCTAATGAACCCATGCAGGCGATGTGGGATCTCCGCACAGCCAAGCCTCAAACATGGACCTGGATGTGAAACTCTAGTTCATAGCTTGGCTTTTTACCCCATCAGTGACATCTGAATCACAATGGGGACTGTCATGGTCTGGGGGGCAGACCGTGGGGGATGTTGGAGAAAGGACCCAAACGCTGGACTTAATGAAATGAACAGTGGGTTTATTTACAGTGAGGTAAATGTACACCACACATTAAAATCTCCAAAAGTGCTCCCTCGACTCCCGTGACGTGTCTTCTCCCAAGTGCTGGTATCCCGTGCTCTCTGCCCCTGTGCCTTCACACACCCCGTGTGTCTTGCAGTCCTGTGTTCCGCTGTCCTCCTGGGGAAAAACACAGACACAGCCGTTATGGCACCAACTCCAGCAGGCATACACTGACCAGCACTACAAACACTGACATGGAGTCTAACTCAATGATCCTGCGCCGGAGGAAGCTCCATCGCTCTGTTAAGTAGCTCCCCCGACGATCCTGATCAGAAGCAGGTGTGTGGTAAGCTAGGCGTGACCAGCAGCTGGCAGGGCCACACCCTTCAGGCCTGCAGGTGGCTGTCCTTCATCCTCCAGCCTCACACACACACACACACACACCAGCATGGAACACAAGAGCACAGTGCAGCAAACATACATCCAATACACTAATAACAATAAAGGTCCACACTGTTCACGAACCCCGAGTCCCCGGCACCGGGTCCGTGACAGTACCCCCCCTCAAAGGGTCGACTCCCGACGACCCCAAAACAAAACTACAGAACAACCAACCCAGGGCGGGTGGCGGGGGGTCCAGGACGGAGGGCCCCAAAACCACTCCGCTAAACAGCCACCACAAAGCAAAAAAAGAAAAACACAGGTCAACAGTTCAATCCCCCGGTCCAGTGGCAGCAAACAGTTCTGGCGGCCGATCTGCAGGACGGCAAAACAAGCGGGACCCGCTGCGGGTTAGGCAGTGGCGGCAAAAAAGTTCAGGTGGCCTACCTCTAACCCCGTGATGGAAGCAGAACGCTTCAGGCGGCCTGCCACGGATCCGGTGGCAACGGCGTTGCAGCTCCGGCGGGCGGCCACGGGTCCGGTGGCGGCAGTGTGACTGCTCCGGCGGGCGGCCACGGGTCCGGTGGCGGCGGCGTTGCTGCTCCCGCCTCAGCACAACCCATGATTCTCGATGTACCGGCCGGGCTGCAGGACGTGGCGGCCGGGCTGCAGGACGTGGCGGCCCCTCCGGCACGCCGACCTCCAGCTCTGGCTCAGCGGATCCCTCCGGACCTCCGAGCTCCTCCGGTGGCAGCGCGGGCTCACCAGGCTCGCTGAGCTCCTCTGCTGGCAACGCCGGTCCCTCCGGCTCGTTGAGGTCCGCCAGCAGCGGTGCGGGCTTCTCAGTGGGTGGCTCGCTGAGCTGCTCCAGCTCACAGTGCTCCTCCGGCATTAGCTCGCTGGGCTCCCCCGGCTCACAGTGCTCCTCCGGCATTAGCTCGCTGGGCTCCCCCGGCTCACTGTGCTCCTCCGGCTCGCCGAGCTCCTCCGGCATTAGCTCGCTGGGCTCCCCCGGCTCGCCGAGCTCCTCCGGCTCGCCGAGCTCTACAGCTGGCGACGCGGGCTCCCCTCGCTCGCTGAGCTCCTCCGGCTCGCTGAGCTCCTCCGGCTCGCTGAGCTCCTCCGGCTCGCTGAGCTCCACAGCTGGCGACGCGGGCTCCCCTCGCTCGCTGAGCTCCTTCGGCATGCTGAGCTCCTTCGGCATGCTGAGCTCCTCCAGCATAAGCTCGCTGAGCTCCTCCGGCTCACAGTGCTCCTCCGGCATTAGCACGCTGAGCTCCTCCGGCTCGCCGAGCTCCTGCTCGAGCATGCTGAGCTCCTCCGGCTCGCCGAGCTCCTGCTCGAGCATGCTGAGCTCCTCCGGCTCGCCGAGCTCCTCCGGCTCGCCGAGCTCCTCCGGCTCGCGCATGCTGAGCTCCTGCTCGAGCATGCTGAGCTCCTGCTCGAGCATGCTGAGCTCCTGCTCGAGCATGCTGAGCTCCTGCTCGAGCATGCTGAGCTCCTGCTCGAGCATGCTGAGCTCCTGCTCGAGCATGCTGAGCTCCTGCTCGAGCATGCTGAGCTCCTGCTCGAGCATGCTGAGCTCCTCCCGCTCGCCGAGCCCCTGCTCGGGCATGCTGAGCTCCCGCTCGCCGAGCCGCTGCTCCCGCTCTCCGGGCTCCGGCTCGCAGGGCTGCACGGCTGGCCGTGCGGGCACCTCCCGCTCCCTGAGCTCCTGCTCCGCTTCGCTGAGCAGCTCCTCCCGCTCTCCGGGCTCCTGCTCCGGCTCGCAGGGCTCAACAGCTGGCCGTGCGGGCACCTCTGGCTGCGCTTCAGCCACAGATGGATGATCCGGAGGCGAAGATGGTGATGCGGTGTCCGCAGGTGGGGAAGGTGAAGGTAGAGCCGGTGAAGAAGATGGCCGAGGGGTGACTGCATGCGGATGGGATGATGACGGCGCTACAACCGCAGATGGTGAAGCCGCCAGTGGCGTGGAGACTGCTGAATGAGGCCACGCTAGTTGTACTGTTGGCCGGCTTGCAGCAGCGTCAGCGGTGTCACCATCCACTGAAAACAAAAAAGCAGATGGGGTGAGAAATGAAAAAGTGTCCTTATTACTCACCACAGCCGGTTCTTGAGATGTCCGGGAGGGCGGCTGCGGTGAGGAACGCCGGCGGCGCGAACGCCGTTTCCGGGTAGACGTCGGGGCCGGCGTATCAGGCTGAAGAACCTCAGGCTGGCCGAGTGGGGGGGGTAGCCTGGATCGGAGAGTGGAGGTGAAGGGTGTTGAGCAGGAAATCCGCCATAATCGGAAAAAGATTGTCCAACACCCAGGGAAAACAAGTCAGTGTTTCCTGCAACCGCTTCTCCACAGCACAACGTAAACCCTCCGCGTGCGCTTCCAGCCACAGGTCACATAGACGATTTACTTTGTCTGTCACCTCCCTCCTGAACCTCTCCGAAAAGTCCGCTGGGTCCATCTGGCAGGATCGTTCTGTCACGGTCTGGGGGGCAGACCGTGGGGGATGTAGGAGAAAGGACCCAAACGCTGGACTTAATGAAATGAACAGTGGGTTTATTTACAGTGAGGTAAATGTACACCACACATTGAATCTCCAAAAGTGCTCCCTCGACTCCCGTGACGTGTCTTCTCCCAAGTGCTGGTATCCCGTGCTCTCTGGCCCTGTGCCTTCACACACCCCGTGTGTCTTGCAGTCCTGTGTTCCGCTGTCCTCCTGGGGAAAAAAACACAGACACAGCCGTTATGGCACCAACTCCGGCAGGCATACACTTTAACAACACTAGAGACACTGACGTGGAGTCTAACTCAACGATCCTGCACCGGAGGAAGCTCCATCGCTCTGTTAAGTAGCTCCCCCGACGATCCTGATCAGAAGCAGGTGTGTGGTAAGCTAGGCGTGACCAGCAGCTGGCAGGGCCACACCCATCAGGCCTGCAGGTGGCTGTCCTTCATCCTCCAGCCTCACACACACACACACACACACACAAGCATGGAACACAAGAGCACAGTGCAGCAAACATACATCCAATACACTAATAACAATAAAGGTCCACACTGTTCACGAACCCCGAGTCCCCGGCACCGGGTCCGTGACAGGGGACATTAAGCTAACATAGCAGCTTAGTGCTGGTAATGGTAACATCAGTGATAGGGTTTATGCTTCAAACATCATCAATGTGTTATTTTTGCTGAACAAATCTGGGTGTCTTTAGTTTATCTGTTGTTTTTGTTTTGTTTTAATCAATTTCTGATCAAAATTACAGATATAAACATGGACCCGGGCTGTGTTGATGCTAACATGGACAAAACTCCGCTCAAAACAATCTATGTTGTACAGACTAAAAGTTTAAATGTACTTTCCAGGGACATGCAGGTTGTATATGAAACACACTGAGGCAAATACAGGACTATACACATAAAGTGAATGCTAATGGTGGTTAGACACAGGTGCACACAATCAACACAGTCACAGGCAGGAAGTAAAGCTAAATGCAAAAACAGAAGAAGGAAGAAGCTCAGAGACAGATGTGAAGTTAAGAACTAATAAACGTTAGTATGCACAGTAGCTAGAACTCAAAGAGTTAAGAAGAAAATGTAAAGAAGCAGGAATGAAAGAGAAAATATGTAAAGATAATTAGGGCAGCTTTAGTGTGAAGTAATAGCCATACAGACTGAAGCAAAGCAGACAAGAGCAAGAAAACCCCACTGAGCTGTAAGCAACTCCGTGTGTGTCATACAGTCTGATCTGTGCCTGGAGTATTTGAACAGCCTTCTTACAGAGGCCTATATTTAGCACGTGCTTGTGCTGTATGGATTTGTGTGCATAAGCTTATCATCACTTCATCAATTGGTACTCTCCATATCTGCTGGCAGCTGCGGAGCATCGTGATTGGAAATATGCAGAGCATATGTTAACAACCACAAGCTAACGTCCAGGCTTTTGCACCACAGCACAGACATGCTTCAAAGACTCAAAGTGCCTCTAGGATTTGCCAGGTAGGTTTTCAGGTTTTCAGCTGTTTCAGTGTCTCAGGCTGAAGCTGAATATCTCAGCACCCGGTACTCCAGGAAACGTTCCTATGAATTTTCCTGTTATTTATTGTTTGTGTCAAAGACCTCCTGCAGCCTCACGCCCGTGTCACTCAGAAAGTTTATTTGGGGGCAGCACTTTTTAATACAGCACACAAATAATGGTGTAATTACTGACCAGTCACCATGCATTTCTTTATTCGTGTAGGGGGGTAACTTTCAGCAACTAGAATTACCATATGAGAAAAATGTTTATGTATTTTCTAATTATTACGTGCCTTTGGGCAATTTGCAAATGACACTGTAAGGATCTACATGTAATAACAATGTCAGGAAATTCTAGAAGCAAGAACCTTAAAAAATATACTTAGTGTATTCTTTCTATTCAAACCTCCACTTGTGCTGTACCTGCCAGTGAGGATATTTTACTGATAGAAAATTACACCTCAAATCTAGAAAAGTTACACACCAAACTGAATCAAAAAGAAGCTACAGAGTGTACACTGGAGCGCTCCCCCATTTATGAATGTAGTGTAACAGTGAATTCAAACACAGGCAGGTTCAGCAGGTTTTACCTGTGTCCGGTGGGAGGGGCACAGTCATGTTGCTGGGTGGAAACACACAAGAAACAGCTCAGTTACAGTCACCAGTGTTGTATCTTTAAGATGAAGGCAGAGTAATGGATGTCATCTGGGGATTAAATTGCAGTTTCTAAATGGAGAGCAGGGCACTTGTGCATTAATGTGTTTAAAGGCTCGTAAGCCCCTCCTCTCTGGCTCAACAAGAACTTGTTAGCGCAGTGGCCAATATCGTCTTAAAAGAAGCTGTGGTTGATACAAATGGAAGTGTGGGTAGAATCTATGGAAAGACTCATGTTCACGCGTAACGAGGCCAAACACAATTAAACACGTTACCATCAAAGTAGCACAAACATCCAGAGAGAGGGGGAAAGGCAGATTCCGTTGAATGGAGCTGTTCCCAGCAACAAATAAAGCCGCTGCACAGCCACAGCAAGAGAAAATGACAGGTAGGGTGAGAAATGTGTGCGAAACAAACCACCGAATCATTTCCAGCCTCAGAGGGTTTTTTTTTTCATTTTCCGCCGACTTTAGTTATGTAAGAGATTAACCGTGTGGCTGAAGGTGGAGATGTTTGGAGCGCACAGGCTGCTTCGCTGGAATTAGTGCCTGTGCACCATCATGTGGCTGCTGGCTGAAGGCTGAACGCTGCGACCGAGCCTCCGCCTGTCTCACAGGAGAACCGGGCTCCATGTCAACATGCCAACGTTTTCAGTCATGTACAAAGGAGCGGTGATCATCAGCAGGTAAAGGCGAGCGGCTGCGTGTGCAGGTAGAGGTTAGTCTGTGTGACAGCAGCGGTGACACGATGCTGACAGCTGAACTCTGGAAACACGGAGATGCGTTTACTAACCATAACTCTGTCCCGTGGAAACCAAACACACCGCGTGTCTTCTCGGTCTTTTTCTGGTAACCGTGACGCTGACTGTCCGTCTGTAACACAGGCGCGTGGATCTGCTTCGTGTCTCACACGGAGCTGTGCTTCGTGCTCTTCTCTCAGGCTTATCGATATGTTCTAGTTTTCCGCGTGAAATGATGCAGTGATCTTTCTTGCATGCGCTACAAACGGATGAGCTCCACATCAGAGACCAAGTGCGTCCCAAGTTTCCTTTGAAAAGAGCCTCTATGAGGCACTTTATCGGCTCTCATTAGCGGGTTCCATTGTGGACATTTAATGTTCAGTCTGTGCTTTTACTGTGTGGCTCATTGATTTTGTAAATGTTGCTGATTTGATGATCCGTGTTTTACCAAAGTTGGAACAGTTACTGACAGACTTTTGGAAGCTTGTCTCATCGACATTTTATCCGTTAGGGTGAATGATGCAGTCGGCAGTGTGGAGCTGCTTCAGTTATGTTTACAATATGTTTCTCATGCCACAAGTTATACTTCATCCATGTGTGTCTAACAACACAACCACTGAGTTTTTTGAATGGCACCAAGCTTCAGAGTGTATTCGTGACTCCGGTCATGCCCATAGACTGTATGAACCTTACAAACAAATAAATAAAATGTTATTTATACAGCACCTTTCTAGACAGTGTCACAAAGTGCTGCACATAAGATAACAAATAATAAAAGGAAAAAAAAAAAAACAATATAAAACAGGCAAAAATTAATCAAAAACAGTTAAAAAGGTGAGTTTTGAGTTGTTTTTTAAAAACAACGACTGAGTCCACAGTTCTTAATGTTTGGGGGAGAGAGTTCCACAGTCTCGGGGCCACAGTGGCAAAAGCTCTGTCACCCTTAGTTCTCATCTTAGTCTTTTTTATAGCAAGTAAGCCCTGATCTGATTACCTCAGGGACCTGCTAGGGACATATGGCTGTAGCAGATCAGAGATGTAGACTGGTGCCAGTCCATGCAAGGCTCCGAATGTCAAGACCAGGAACTTAAAATGGACTCTAAATTCCACAGGAAGCCAGTGAAGCTGAGATAGCAATGGTGTCACATGTGAATTTAGGATGACCTAAAACCAGAGACCATCACAGAAAAGGATCGGTGATGTAGATATGAGGAGAACCACTCTAAGGCAGTTCCAGATACACCAACCCAGTGTTGAAGCCTTTCAAGGAGGATGTGGTAGTCAACACTGTCAAAAGCCGATGTGAGGTCCAACATAAGTAGGACAGAGTATTTTCCTGCATCATTACTCATCAAAATGTCATTTGAGACCCTAAGAAGGGCTGTTTCTGTGGATAGAGCTCATTTTTGGCATTTATTAGACAGAGATTGAGCATTAAAAAGCGCCATATTCAGCGAGGTAGAAGCCTCAGTATTTGCAGGGGCTCGAGTTACAGGACATAGATACTTTTGAGTAGTGATGGGTCGTTCGCGAACGAAATGGCTCTTAGAGCCGGCTCTTTGACGTGAACGACGCGAGCCGGCTCCTTATCGCGAGCCGTCTCCTTATCGCGAGCCGTCACGTGGGGTTTTTTTTTTTTTTTTTTCTTTCTCTCAGCCTCTCTCTCGCACTTTTTTTCCGCTTCACTCTGCACGCGAGCCTTGTGCTTTACGCTGGGCAGAGGGGGGAGGGGCGGTAGTTACACTCAGTAGCACAGGAACAGAGCCAGAGAGAGAGAAAGAGAGGCAGGGACAACAACATTAGAAAGGTATAGTAATCATCCACAACTGTTTTCAGTTGCAGATGATAAAGGATTGAGAAAGTTTATTCATGCAGGTCCATATGACAGAGAATATGCATGTTCTTTTAGTTTTCATATTATAATTTATATTTAATTGTGTTGTGGTTTGCAGTGTTTTGTGTTCTTTTCACTTTAAATTTGTGAAAGGAAAAAGCTGAAAATTTAAATAGTTAAAACTTGAAATGTGAATAGTTGATTTTTGTATTATATGATTTATTTATTACATTTTATGTGGAGTGAATAAATAAAAGTATATTTACGGTGGCCCCTAGAGACAAAGCACATACAAACTTCAAATCACGTACGAACTCTGAAGCATGTACAAACTCCAAAACACGTAAAAACACGTACAAACTCCAAAACACGTAAAAACTCCAAAAACACGTAAAAACACGTACAAACTCCAAAACACGTACAAACTCCGAAGCACGTAAAAACTCAGAAGCACATAAAAACTCAAAACACGTACAAAAGACAACAGAAGTGCTCCAGGATGCTGGGCGCAGTGTTGAGCCTTTGTTATCTTGTGGCTACACAAGCCAGCAAGTACCAACGACCGGATTTGGTGTGTGGTAATAACAGGTAAATGAACTTTTTTTTTAAATTATTTGAATATATATATGAGTGCCTGTGTATAAATACACAAACAATACACACATGCTTTCAATTGTGTAATTTAAGTGATCTAGTAGCTCTGCTTTGGAAGTTCAGTTCATGCTAGAAATGTGTTTTGGAGTTTGTACGTGTTTTGTCTCTAGGGGCCACCGCATATATTTATATATAAACATATATAAATAAAACCACTTGTTTTTACGTTAGTAATTCCTTTTGTGCATAATTTTATATTATTGTTAATAATAAATTAATTAAAGCAACAAAACAACCTGAAGAGCCGGTTCGGAGCCGAAAGAGCCGGCTCTTTTTAGTGAGCCGAACCGAAAGAGCCGGATCTCTAAAAAGAGCCGGAAATCCCATCACTACTTTTGAGTATCTACGTTTGAGCCATCACGCTCGTAGAATCCACTCACCGAGGGAATAAAGGGCCAGACGGCAGAAGAGTCTGGATAAACCCTCCTCAGACAGGGAAGTGGAAGACAAGTCCCCCTCCATGGAGCTTTTCCGAGCACAGGAGACAAGGTCTGCTCGGCGTTTCTTACCAGCCAAACCCCGCCGCCAGTAAAGCCTGAGCTTTACCCAAATACCTCCTCTTCTCCCTCTCCTTCTCCGTGGTCTAGAGGAACCGCCGAAAGTGCCTAGCGAGGCTCCAGCTGATGGAGGCGGGTGGAAAATACCGGCGGAGGACGAAGAGACATTGTGAGGCACCATAGAGGATTGGATGGATAGCAAAGCCAGACGATCATACACCAAGGCAGCCAATACATCGTTAAAACTAAGTGAGAACAGCAGAGCAGAAAAAAATAACACAAAAGTAGCAGAGCGCGACAAACTGCACCCGGCAGCGGCAGAGCCAAACACAGGCGCCATCATACCTTTCTTTTCAAAAGGCCAGCAAGGGTTAACGGCTATAGTTGCATAAAAACTGTATGTCCTGTAGTGTTACATGGGTAATCTGCTGTCACCTCTGGAAACACACAAGGCATTAACCAATGAGCGGGTGGTTTCATGGCTGGATCCACCCCTCACTGCCATATCCAGGTTGGAAACAAGCAGTCGGTGATTTCACATTGGCCTCATCCATCTTTTATGTTGTCTGTAGTTATGCCTATGGGTTTAGCTTTTGCCACTGTATTGGTCTGAATGTGATATAACTCAGTGCACTCAATTTTTTTAGGACAATTACTCAGCTTGCCGTACACCTGTAGACCTGAGGGTTAAACTGGGACTGGGGAAAGGGGGGAACCTTTGTAGCTGTTCAGTGGCAGGAAATGACTAATCAGCTGACCCGTGCTGGTTCTGAGGTTTAATGCTCTTTGTGGATTTTACCAGCTGCATTCTAAAATATATGTGGAGATGTTACGTGAACCATCATGGCTGCTTTCCAACTCCTGGCCAATGTGACCTTTGTACAACTACAATTCCAAAAAAGTTGGGATGTGGTGTAAAAACATTTTATTCAGAATAGAACATAGAGAAAGCATCAAATGTTTCAGCTGAAACATTTTACTGCAGTCCTGAGCAAAACTTTAAGACCACTTGAAAAACGGCAAAAAATCCTATTTTGCATGTTTGGATCTTAACAAGGTTCCAAGTAGAGCTTCAACGTGCAACAAGGAGGAATGGGAGTGACACAAAACATTTTTGGATCATGCAATTTATTGAAAACAACACTTAAACTGAAACAGGCTGTTTCACAGCTGATCAAAAGTTTAGGTCCACATGCCTTAAGGCCAAATCTGTGTTAAAATGTGGATTCATCATTTTCTGTCAGGTAGTCTCACTGTCATGACGTTCTGATGGCAAAGGCAAAAAACGTTCCCTTTTGAACGTGGTCGGGTTGTTGAACTGCATGAGCAGGGTCTCTTACAGCGCGCCATCGCTGCTGAGGTGGGGACGCAGTAAGACAGTCATTTGGAATTTCTTAAATGATCCTGAGGGTTATGGAACAAAATAGTCAAGTGGAAGACCCAAAACAACTTCACCAGCACAGAGCCGAAGGATCCAACTGGCTGTCAAGACACTGGAAGATCCTCGACCCAATTTAAGGCCATTACTGGTGCCGACTGCAGCCCCATAACCATCAGACGGCATCTCAGACTGAAGGGCTTCCAAAACAAGAAAGGTCTTCAAAGGCCTCGTGTCCTTGGATGCCACAGAACTGACTGTTTGGACTTTGAGCGCCAAACATGGGACATTGAAAGGTGGAAGAAAGTTTTATTCGCTGATGAGAACACATTTAACCTTGATGGTCCTGTTGGTTTCCAACGTTACCGGCATGACAAGCAGATCCCACCCGAGGTGTTCTCTACGCTCCACAGTGGAGGGGGGACCATAATGGCCTGGGGTGCTTTTTCCTTCAGTGGAGCTTCAGGAGGTGCAGGGGCGTCAAACAGCTGCTGGCTGTGTCCAGATGTTGCAGAGAGCGTCCCTCATGACTGAGGGCCCTCGTCTGTGTGGTAACCACTGGGTTTATCAACAGGACAATGCTACAGTACACAATGCTGCAGGACAAAAGACTTCTTCTAGGACAATAACATCACCCTGTTGGACCATCCTGTGTGTTCCCCTGATCCAAATCCAACTGAGAACCTTTGGGGATGGGAAGTTTACAAAAACGGACAACAGATCCAGGCAGTAGATGCCTTCATGCGGCCGTCTTCACCACTTGGAGAAATGTTCCCTCTCACCTCATGGAAACACTTGCATCAAGCATGCCACAACGAATTTTTGAAGTGATCAACAATCACTGTGGAGCGACTCATTACTGAGTTCATGTTTGCAACATTGATTTCTGTTTTGGTGGGTTTACAGGTTTTTTGGAGGTGTGGTCCTAAACTTTGATCAGCTGTAAAACAGCCTGTTTCAGTTTAAGCATTGTTTGCATGCTCAAAAAAATGTTTTGTGTCACTCCCATTCCTTCTTGTTGCATGTTGAAGCTCGACTTGGTACCTCGTTAAGATCCAAACATGCAAAATAGGATTTTTTGCCATTTTTCAAGTGGTCTTACAGTTTTGTTCAGGACTGTATTTCATGAAAATGGCATCAACATCTTTCAAAACAATTGGGTCAGGGCAACAAAAACCTGGAAAAGTAAGTGGTGCTCAAAAGAAACAGCTGGAGTAACATTTAGCAGCTAATCAGGTTAACTAGTAAGTAACACAACTGGGTATGAAAAGAGTGTCGTGGAGAGGCTGATGAAAAAACTGCCAACAAACTGTGGTGCAGTTTCACAATTTTTTTCATTTTCTTTTTTTCATTTGTTTGTGTGATCTTTGGTCCTTCAAGCAGCACTGCATTAACAACAGACACGATTGTGTGGTGGAAATCGATGCATGGGCTCAGGAACACTTCCTGTGCTGTCCACACATGCAGGTTAAAGCTCCACCCTGCAAAGAAGAAGCCATATGTGAACATGATCAGTGATTCTCTGGACCAAAGCTCATTTAAAATGGACTGTAGCAAAGTGGAAACCCGCTCTCTGGTCCAAGGAATACAAATACAAATTAGCATTTCCAGTAGGAGAAACGTTTCGTCACTCATCCAAGTGCAGGTTTCCCCAACCTTATAAACAGTACATTTGCCTAAAAACTGAAACTAGCACCACTGAACAACGGGCTGTGAGCTCAGTTTCTTCATCATTAATATGCAAATTGTCATGACCATTAATCAAAGACAGCCCAAAGCAGTAAAATGAATCCAAACCACAAAAACACAAAAATCAACAGTGAATCCCGCTGTTCTAGTGTGAGACTGTATATCCATCCTTAACAGATGATTTTGAAAGGTCCAGCTCCATCCTGAACGTTGCATCTTTGTGTTATCAGCCAGTGTTTCTTTCGAAGTTCAGCCTCATTGTTGTTACTGACAGCAGTGGCGAACCCTCTGCAGCTAAAATATTGATAGTCCTTTTTGTCATTTGGGTGTAGACAGGAAGGGAACTGCAAACTAAAATAAAGTGTTAAAAAGACATCATTCCAGATACCAAAAAAGTGACATTTATGGTTTGTTCATTTGCAGTATTCTGCATTGTCTTTAGTAGTGTCTAATGAGGGAAGCAAAGGGATGCTTTGCAAGTGTTAGATGAGGATTAGTAAAGAGGGAAAAGGGGAAAGCTGCAGTGTGCAGTCCTCTTGTGCAGCATTATTGCATAAGACGAACAACATGTGTGCCAGCCCTATCTCTCAGAGAATTGCTCACTGTGTGAGATCTTACCAAGATGCTTTGGAGTTACCCAATGCTGCCGTCTCATTTCTGCTTCCTCTGCTACTGTCACAGCTGTATTTGGTCTTGTCTTCAAACAGCAGTGTGAGGAAAGAATTCTTTTGTGTTCATAATTTGAGAAAGATTTTTGACAGTACCATGAATAGAAGACTAATTTTCACAATGAAGTATCTGCAGCACACACTGAAGACACACTCCTTGCCTTGTGTGTGGTGACAAAGTCTCAGGCCTAGACAGGAGAAGCTATCTGAGGTTAAGTTCCCAATACTATAGTTCTCCTATGTGATGGATGGATTCTGACTGTGTAGCAGTGCAGCCTGTGAAAAAAATAGTTAGATTTGGGGTTTTTTTCCTATTTCGTCATCTTTTTCTCCCTCACTCTCTTTCCTTTCCCTGCTTCCTGCTTCCTTTTTATCCACTGACCTCTAACAGGACACTAATGGGTCCATACGGAGTTGACCGGGCTGTTCATTCCATGGAGTTTACAGACTGTGAGAATGGCCTAGGTAAGTCTTTTCATACTTCTGTCCCCACACACCTCAACACTCGACTACTCTCCTTTGTGTTTGCAGAGGTCACATGTGTTGCTGCTTGTAGATGTTGCTCTGGCTCTTTAACTTCAATAAGATGCTCAACTTAAGTTCTTTCATTTTTTTCACTCGCACTTGTCTGACTGCTTACACAGCTCACGTCTGACTTAGGATCCGCATTCAAATAGTGATTACTTAAAAAGTAGCCAGTACTGTACTGTAACATATTTAGTAAAAAAATGTCCATGAAATGACGTTGACTTTAGTGATCCATTAGTTTGTGGACAAAGCACAGTTTCCATAAGACATTAAAGGAGAAGAACGATTTTGGAAGTTCCACATATGGCAAACAAAAACTTACCAACACCTACAGTAAGACCGCGCCATAGAAAACAGAATCAGCTTCACCCCGCCTCACCACCACATACAACCAGGGTTTGTACATCAAAATATGGATGTGCCATGGGCTCCCCAGTGTCAGCCATTGCAGCCAGCCTTTATAAGGAGGAAGTGGAAAGTAAAGCTTTTGGTTCTTTCAAAGGAACAGCCCCTAAAGACCGGCACAGATATGTGGATGACATCTGGGTCAAAATCAAAACCCAAGAAGTAGAAGAATAATAGTTTGCCATTTCTGGACTGTGCTGTATGCATTGAGGAAGATGGAAACCTCAACACTGAAGCCCACACACACAGACTAGTACCTACTCTTTGACTCCAAACATCCTGTGGAACACAAATTTGGAGTAATCAGGACCCTGCAACACCAGAGAGAAGAGAAAGAAAAGGAACACGCATGGATAGAAAGTTCTTAAAACATGTGGTTATCCCAACAGGACCTTCGTCAAATCAGCAAAGATGCATAGGAAAGAAGGTCAGCTGCGTAGAAACTGAACGACAAACGGAAAAACATTGTCATCCCTTGTGTAGCAGGTTTATCAGAGGAGAAGCTTCTCCAAGCACGACATCCACTTCAGGCTCGGCCACACACTCGGACAAAAACTTGTCCTCGTGAATAAAGCTCGTGCTTTCTGCAGGTGTGTCAACATAACCTGAGTTCTGAGAGAAACTGTTCCCCTCACAGGATGTAGTGGTCTGACACTTTATACCCAATAGTTGACCAAACACATACAAGCTGAGATGAAGCCATGGATTTAATAAAAAAACAACATTTTGGACCCAACAGAATTCAGTTCTTTACACCAAGTCTGAATCATCTACATAGCCTTATTCAACCATCCTCCACTAACCACTGGCAATGGAGCATGATAATGAGTAGATTAAATAATATTAGTCTGCGTTTTAAAGGGATTTGCAGAGTAGGTATCATGCTACAGATCACTGTGTTTGCCAAGCAGGGGAAGTAGGTCAAAGCCATAACCTACTTAACTGAGTGGGGTTAAGAATACAGGAGCTGCTGTTGTTTTTATCCTCCACTTCCACTGTCTACTATGCACTATCACTGTGCTGCTGCAACTTGTGCCTAAGCAAGAAAAAACAACTCATGTCCATGAATGCAACTACTGTCAAGCTGCCAAACATCACAGTGAAGCAAAACTGCTTTATATAGATATATTTATGTCCATATTTATACGTCCACACATATATATTCATGAGGTTGTGTAAATCTCCTCAGAACAGAACTGTATTACTCTATTATTGCTGACATATCCAAGATGATGTCTTACATGATTTGATGTTTAGTAACGTTTGCAGAAGCTGATGGCATAAAGAACGTGTGCACTGCTGAGGCAACTTGTGATTTGGCAGTATATAAATAAAACTGAATATGTTTAAGTTCTGAACATACAGTTTGTAATTATTCTTGAAATGTAACATTTAAAGCAGTAATAAATATTAAATAACAGAATTCAGAGAGTCAGAGTACATAGGGCAGCTCTGTTTTCTCATTTATTTTGACAAATAAAAGAAATGCACACAATTTGTGTGCATTTTATATGCTTTTGTAAAGTGCGTACATGTATGTTATGCAATATATATTTGGCTAGGAAAATGAGAAATGGGTCCAGTGATTTACTGAGAATTTGAAAGTGAATATTTGGTGTGAACACCTTTATTGTTCTTCACTGCCTGAACTCTCTCAGGCAGCTGACAGACTGAGCATGACTCTGACTCTGTCATTTCTTTAAGTGTTCCTCAGGAATGGTTCTCCAGGCTTCTTGATGGATAGTCAAAGCTCTTCTTTGGATGTTCTCTTAAGATGACCCTCACTGCTTCAATAATGTTGAGGTCCGGGCTTTGAGGAGTCCAGTCCATAACCATCGGTCATGAACTGGCCACTGTGAGGGTTTTATTTTCTATCCAGTTATGCTTTTGGCATAACAGTGATTTTAAGTAATTGGTTGTGCTGTATTTATACATATGTGTCAGTGTCAAAGGTTTTTTGACTTACTGGAAAGCCAAAAAGTCTGAAGAATGAAGATGCGTAAAAGCCAACCTGTGTATCAATATGTGCACGCAGGTGAGAAGCAAAGCAACTAATTCCCATCCAACCTGAGCACATGCAGGTGAATACAGTGTTCTGATACATATATTAAAGTCTTAAGGCTTCATTAGTGCACACATGTAGCTTTCAGCAGGGAGAAGGGCTGCTGTACACACTGTAGCATACAATCGCATATGGAGGACAGCACTTTTGAATCTCTCTGTTAGTGCAGCTGAAAGCAGCACAGCATCAGCCTGTGGGCAGGGGACGGTGTTTGCAGTGAAAATCGTGTCCGTCACAGTTCATTTTGTTGACATGTTGGCAGTATCTGCAGCTTGTGCTTTAAAGAAGACGGTTTTCAAAACTCACTCTCCCTACTCAACAGACATTTTATATTTCATGTTCTTGTGTTATCTGGGGAATAAGAAACCATTTTAAGAACCTCTTGTAATCACACTGAATAACCCCACATTTTATTTAGATCTGGAACATTCAGTTCTTGTGTAAGAAATATGCCCTTGACTCATTGTGAATGGGAAGTAATGATTCGGAAAGTAAATGCAAAGCTGAATAAGAACAAGGGATGCAAGTCTTTCATATTTGCTCCAGCTGCATGTTTTTCTTATCTGATGATAGATGAGGGCAGGAGACTGCTTTGAGGCTTAAAAGAACAAGAAACTGTTTTCCTCAGAGAAGAGTATAAAAGGATGGGAGGACTGAGACAAGGAACTTTAAAACCCCACTGTTCCACCAGGCGATAATTAACTTGAGCCCTTCACTCCAGACCCAATTAGTTGTAACACTCTGTGTTGGCTCCAGCAGGCCAGTGGAAGCCTTAAGCTAAAGAAGGCCTGATTTCAGCGTTAACTCTACTATATTCTCTGTGGAGTGCAGTGATGAAAGATCCACGTGCAGGAATCAGATGGGCTGTTGGAGCTGTAGAAGCTGTGTGTGTAAAGTGTGCATAAAACACATGAACGTGGAATCATTTTGTCCACTGATTCAGTTATAGTTACTGTTGCTTAAATTATTTACATTTAATTGGTAGTGATAAGATTATTACAATTATTATTATTCGTTTTCTATCCACATTGGAGTTTTGCTCCTTTGCATCATGCCGAAGCTGGAAACCTGGGTCCTCTGTAGCCAGTTAGAAAGATTACACAAGTTACCCTCTGAAGGTCTACTAGAAGCAGCACTTGAATGCAGCACTATAGACAATCCCTACTGCAACCATCACTGAGACTAATCAGCTGATCTGATCAGTATGATTCACGCCTACTGGCTGAAGAAGCTGACTGAACTCAATGAGGCTGCTAAAGGATGAAACGCACCCAGAATGGCTAACAGAAGGCCGGAAGGTCCTGATCCCCAAGGATCCCCAGAAGGGACTGGTCCTATCCAAATACCAGCCAATAACCTGCCTCGGTACCACATAGAAGCTCCTGTCAGGCATCATAGCAGCTAAGATAAACAGGCACATGGCTTGACACATGAGCAAGAATACCAGAGGAGAAACACTGGCTTCTGGTAGACATAGCAGTCACCTGAGACTGATTACCAGAAGGCCTATGACTCGATGCTCTACACATGGATCCTAGAACTATATAAGATCAACGGGACCCTAAAAGCCTTCATCAGAAACTCAATGGGGATGTGGTGTACAACACTAGAGGCCAACTTCAACCCAATAGCACAAGTCACCATCCATCATTTAGACTGGAGAAGTGTAGTCTGATGGTAACAAGAGAAGGAAGGTAGTCAGAGGGGACCATGCTACCAGAAGGCAACATGTAGACACTGAGGACAGCTACAAGTACCTGGGGATCCCACAGGCAAATGGGAAAGACTAGGAAAGCTGCAACCACCAAGTACCTGCAGAGGGTCAGGCAAGTCCTGAGGAGTCAGCTGAATGGTCAGAACAAGATCTAGGCTGTCAACACCTACAACCTGTTGGCGATCAGGTACCCTGCTGGGATAATAAGGTGACCAAACGAGGAGATAGAAGCCACTGACAATAAGACAGGGAAGCTCCTTACCGGGCATGGAGGGCTTCACCCCAAGTCCAGCATCCTGAGACGCTAAGTGGAAGGAAGGAGGCCCGGGACTACTGAATGTCAGAACCACAGTCCAGGATGAGACAACGAACATCCACGAGTACATCAGGAAGATGACTATAACTGACCGCGTGCTTAGTGAATACCTCAGTGCCGAGTATAGCCTGGAAGTCCTAAGGTCAAAATGGGAGACGCACCCTAGGGCGGTCAAGAATGACTGAGCTAAGATCCTGTGGGACTTCCAGATACACATGGACAAACTGGTGATGGCAAACGAACCAGACATAGTAGTGGTGGACAACCAGAGATGGCCGCAGTAATAGATGTAGCTATTAGAGATGGACTGATACCGATACGTAATATCGGATCAGTCCATCTCTAGTAGCTATACCAGCAATGTCAGGAAGAAGGAACACAAGAAGCTGGAGAAGTACCACCGGCTGAGAGAAGAACTCGAAAAATGTGGAAGGTGAAGCTAACAGTGGTTCCAGTGGTAACTGGAGCAGTGACTCCCAAGCGAGGCAAGTGGCTCCAGCAGATCCCAGGAACAACATTGGAGATCTCTGTCCAGAAGGATGCTGTCCTAGGAACAGTAAAATACTGAGCAGGACCCTCAAGCTCACAGGCCCACAGGGGCATTTCTTCTGTTTGGAATTGAATTGCTTCTTACTGTGGAAATGGTGTGGAACAGTGACATAGTGGTGGAGTGGTGATTTAGTGTACGGGGGAAAGTGCATTAAAGTAAGAGTGCTTTACATAAAGCTTGATCTGGTCATAAAGACTTTTTTCTATGCTTAGTGGTTGCAGTGGCACAGGTTTCAGAGACAGGAAAACACAGTCTAAATGCACACAGTCCAACCAGCTCGTTTTGTTTCAGAAATTCAATTAAGTTTTATTTATATAATGCCAAATCATAAGAGCAGTCACCTCAAGGGTAAAGACAATAATGCAGAGGGAAGCCCGTCAGTCAAATGAACCCCTTTGAGCTGTAAGAAATGTAACCAGGTCATAGATGGAAGAAATCTGACAACAGTGTGCCAGGAGACATGAACCTCTGTCTGTTGTGCTTGAGCAGGTTTTTGCAGGACTGTCATTAACCTGGAAATCAGAGTGTTCCCTATGATGCATTGTTTCCAGGCAGTGACTCCACTGTCATCATTTTTTACAAGGCACAAAGTGGCTGGAGGGCAAAAAATCATTAAAGAAACACTGGAAAACCCATTAAAGTACTCTTTTTCTATCTCTCTCTCTACAGGAATTAAAGTGATAGGTGGAGTGAAGGAGCTAACAGGAGAGGAGTTTGGAGTCTACGTCAAACGGATTTTACCAGGTGGCCTTGCTTCAACTGATGGTAAGACTTGAAATCCAGAAACCTTTGGTCAGACTGTGCTAGAACAGCACAGTCTGAATTTAGACTAGTTACTTTGACCCCCAACACAGAAGATAATATTTCTAGAACAAAGGCAGTAAAAGTTTCGACTTCCGCCTCTGAATTGGGGCGATAAGAAAAAGAGAAAATACTTGTGGGACTATAAATGTTCAGTCATTCTCCAACATCTCTGTTGGAGAATGACTGAACATTTATAGGCTCTATGTGAAGCAGTATTACTGAATGGGTAATTCCTGAATATTTCCCAGAAAGTTCAAAAGAGGTGAAGAGGACCAAGTTGGCTTGGCCTATAGAAAAGCCACATAACAGTACAGCAGTTATTTGTGGACATTTCCATTGTCTCCTCCGATATTTCACAGCAACACCTTGAACATGTCTGTTGAGACCAAGCATGCAGTCTGCAGCAGTGCTGGTGTTATTTTAAATGCACAAATCCTTTGTTTGTGCCTTTACTACATAATGTAGAAATTTAGCGAGCCCTTGTGCTAAATTTTCCCATTCATGAAGATCATGTGAATGACTCCAAAAGCCAAAGAATAGAAATGAACGTTGACAGTGGCCTGACTGAAGACCTTTGCAGTGAGAACAAGTATTTTTGGAGCATATCTCCTGTGAGTATTAAAACATGAATAATATACACCACAAGATTGTCTTGGCCTACTTTTTGTGTATCGCACCATGAATGATGGATATAGGGCAAAGAGAGAAGTGTCTGTAAAAATTGTTGTTTGTTTCTTACAGCTTGTCCAGAACACCACATATGCTTGACTTTAGTTAGGCCACATTCTTCTTCAGTTGCTGGTATACAGATCAAAGGGTTTTGCTGTATTGTCGCAGTGCTGGTCTCTTCCTGACCCACCAGTCTGACATTTAAACTGCAGTCAGAAGAGCTGAGCTCACAGTTCACATCCCCGACTCCTCACTAAGATTTTCATGTCAATTCCAAGTGAGTTCACACTAAAATGTGCAAGATGTTGCTGTTTAACTCATAACTGAGTCTCATGTTGGTTTAAAGCTGAGGTACGCAGCATGTTTGGTGTCACTAGAGGGAAAAAAATCCATCATAACCATTCAGCATGTCTGTCAGACATCTAACTCAGTGAACACAGTCTTTGAAGTGGCCAGATAAATGTTACCATGAGCAGGTTCAGACTACGGCACACAATGTGCAGAATCAAAGTCCTCAGCATCAAACGGATGGTCTTTAATCCCAGTGGAACTCTCTACAGTCTTCTTGTTCTCATTTACTGTACAAGGATATTTGGCCTGCAGACTAGGGTGGAGCCACGGATCAAACCACTAAGTAGATGTAGATGACTTGCTCTACCTCCTGAGCTACAGCCACCCCCCATGGCTGGATGGACTTCATATCATAAATCCCTTTTTCTGTAAGACACATTCATGGGTCCTATAGGATATAAGGCAAAAAGAGAGTTCATTTAGTTCCAGCGAATTTGAAAGGGACTATTTGGGAATATTTCTTCTTCAGCCCAGCCTAAACTCTCTGAGGCAGCTTTCTGTCATTTCTTTCAGTAGTCTTCAAGAATCGTTCCCCAGGCTTCTTGAAGGACATTCAAAGCTCTTCTTTGGATGTTTCTGCCTTTTGGTCTGTTCTCTGTCAAGATAATCTCACACTGCTTCAGTAATGTGTGGGCTTTGGGGAGGCCAATCCATGACCGAAACAAAACTTTGAAAGAAGCTCGTATAATGGAACAAGGACTCACTCTGAGAGTGAAAACCTCAGCCAAGCAGCTCACTTTCTGGGTAATATTTCATTTGAAGTGAACAATGTTGTATTTTGTTTTCTATGTTCTTTTTAAACTTACTCTAAGACGTTTGCAGAAGAGTAAAAATCAGATAACTCTAGCAAAACGGAGGTTTTCTTTGATTACACAAACGTGATACAGTAATGGATAATTGTTATTGATTTAGAAATAACTGAGCATGAATAACTTGAGCTTATTATATAATATTATATTGCATTATATATAACTAACCTGGCAGCTCATTCTCTTGACAACACTTTCTTTAAAGATATAACACGTTTTGGGGTCAACCCGAAAGAAAGAAACATCCAAAATGAACCACTGCTGTCCAGCTGACAGCTCCCCTCTGCACTTGCATGTAATCTGTGTTTAACCTTTCACAGGAAACCTGATGCCAGGGGACCAGATCTTGGAAGTGAATGGGGACAGCCTAGTAGGTGTCACAAGTGAAAGGTAATCTGCTAAAGTCACTGCTCTCATGTTAACAGTAGTGATGCTGGAAGACAATCTGTGTAAATGTGTTTGCATGTGTTTCACAGAGCTGTGGATATCTTGAGAGCAGCCTCTGCAACCAATCACATGCGACTTCTTGTAGCCAGAGATGAGGAAGCAAAGTAAGCAGAAGTCTGTCTACAGTCCTGTGTGTTAATGCCACTGTTTCTCTGCAGACTATAAAAATGAGCTTGTGTGTGGTAGTCAAAATCATTTTTTTTGCCCTTAACAGCAGTAATGCCCCCTGAATGCTGTTCAAAAAGGAGTACTGTCTTGGTTTACTGTAGGTCCTGCTTTTGTAGAGGGCCCAAAGGTTCTGTGAGTGATGTGAGGGAGCCAGGCTATTAAATGATCAGTTCTCAGGCCTTGCTGTCTAGTCGAGCAGTGGAGTATTTGGATGCATTTCATGATGCCTACAGAAAGACCATGAACTTGCACCTGTACAACTGTTTAAAGGGAATCAAACTCCCAGCAGGTTTGAGAGTTGATTATTAAATCCTTCCTTAAGCCACAAAGTTTCGTTTCTGTAGTGCTGGCAATGCAGAGCAAGTGCCTGTGGTTTGTGGCTGGATTAGTGATGCAGCCACAGGCCGATGTATCTGGTCCATCAAGAATCCCTTTTTTATACTGTCAACAAACAAAAAATCCACTTTGTGGACAGGGGTGGTAAATGGTAAAATGGCCTGTATTTATATAGCGCTTTACTAGTCCCTAAGGACCCCAAAGCACTTTACACATCCGGTCATCCACCCATTCACACACACATTCACACACTGGTGATGGCAGCTACATTGTAGCCACAGCCACCCTGGGGCGCACTGACAGAGGCAAGGCTGCCGGACACTGGCGCCACCGGGCCCTCTGACCACCACCAGTAGGCAACGGGTGAAGTGTCTTGCCCAAGGACACAACGACAGAGACTGTCCGAGCCGGGGCTCGAACCGGCAACCTTCCGATTACAAGGCGAACTCCCAACTCTTGAGCCACGATCGCCCCGGGTGTCACTAGGGGTGGGTTTAAAAAATCAATTTCCCTGATTTCATTTTGAATAATGCATTCATTAAATCCTGAATCGATTTTTAAATATTTATGTATTTTACCAGAAATGCCAGAATCTCAGGTTAAAGCTCACAAAACTGTTTCAACAATCACCAAACAGCTAAAACAGTAAATGAGAGCAGGTAAACAAGTTCCCTTCAAAAATGTAAACACAGAGCGTGGAGCCCCCCCGTTCTACTCACAGATTCTGATGCTGCAGGTGTTGGGTCTGTGTTTCCACAAGCCCCGCTAGTTTAGAAACGTATTCTCGTTAACGACAAAAACAAGACGAACATCTTTTACTTGCTAGCAAGGGAGGCCCCGGCCGGTGTCTCAGAAAGCTCTCTGAATCCTACCGTAGACTGACCCCAACAACGGCCTCCTCTTGCTGCCTTTTATTGGCATGACAGTTACAATACAACACAAGCACCTCCCACCTAAAACCCCCAAATGGTTCTAAGACAAGGCACTGTGTGTGTGTGTGTGTGTGTGTGTGTGTGTGTGTGTGTGTGTGTGTGTGTGTGTGTGTGTGTGTGTGTGTGTGTGTATTTGAGTGAGTGTGTGAGAATGTGTGTCTCTCTGTGTGAGTGACTTCCAACTGTTTCTTTCTTTTTTTTTCTTTTTTATTAAGGATGAAGTTTTTATCCACGTTTTTATTTTATTCTTTTTTTTAGTGAAAAAGGGCACTTAAAAAGAGAAGAAGAGAAAACAAGCAAAAAAAAACAGAGCAACATACTAAACACAACACCATCACGTTAATCTAGCTAAGTGTAAACAGCAGTAAATACTAAATACTGAATGTTGTTGATAGAGGTGTAGTTTATGTCTATGAACAGTGAACACCCGTGTGCACACTTGTGTGGATCAGCGCGCTTGTATTCAAAAGGTTTCCCCATGTAATGGTCTGCTAGAGCAGACTCTGTATTCCTCGTCCACACGTAAATGCAAAAAGGGAGTTTTAAAAAAAATCTCAGTTTTCGGTGATTCGAAACGTCGTTTATGTGGACGAAACAGCTGCGTTTTCAAAAATACCCATGTAGGTGTGGACGTAGCGTAAAAGAGTTAGTAGTTTATTTTCTTACTACCTGTAATTTATTGCAGATTACTTGTATTTGCTTAATTGTTTACTAAATGTTTGAGGTGTGAAATAAACCGCAATGGAGCAAAATATGGTTGTGTGTGGTTGGAGGATGTGCGCGTGCGTGTGCTTGCACGCGGGGGGGGGGGGGGGGGGGGCGAACATTTTTCTTGTAAAACAAAGGGGGGCCCAGCAAAAATAAGTTTGGGAACCACTGTGCTAGAGGATGTAGAGAGCCATAGCCCCGTCCCCCAGGGCATGAAGCAGGCATGGAGGCAATCCAGCCTCCAGACATCCAGAGGCCCCAGAGTGCGAGAGCCCAAGGGGGACCACCGGAGGGGCATCTGTGCCACCCTCCTGGGAAGAGCTGAGGAGAGCCCCAGATGAGGGGTCACCCAGTAGCCACGGAGCAGAAGCCAGAGGGGGCTGCAGTGGCGTGCCCGCCGGCTCTGCCGGCAGCCAGCTGTGCCAGAGTGAACCGAGCCGCAGGCCCGGAGGCCCGAGGGCCCCCTTTGCCCCAGGAAGAGGCCTGACCGACCAACAGGCACCAGGCCCCACCAAGTAGTCACCGGGAGTGAGCTGGTACATACCTGAGCGCCCAGCCCCGGACACCAAGAACCACCAACGTACCGACCCCTGAGGGCATCAGTTACCGGCAGGGAGTTTGGTGAGGGGAGATAGGCCTTGGAGGGCCTGGGAGTTCCCAGAGAGGTGGAGTCTAAGACCCGACCTGACATATAGACACAGACAAACCGGCACACACAGACACAAACATGCATTACCACCCTCATGCACACATATACAAATACTCAGCATTCACTCAACGTAGGGATAGACATACATGGACACTGTACACACAATCACACTCCCCAAACAAACTCTATACCCCAGGTCCAGGTACCCTCACCCCTGGAGGGGGAAACGGCACCTAGACCCAGGAGATGTTACCCTTTCCCCCGGGGTGAAGGCAAGCAGACCGCCCCAGGCTCCACAGCAGCAGGGAGGCCCTGCATCCCAGATCCCAATCGGACGGCCAACACCTTCTCCCAGCCCCCCCCCGCCCAGATGGCCAGCAGAGAACAGGGGTGTGTGAAGACCCCATACCTCCCCCCTCTCGCTCAAGGTGGATTTAAAACACGGGAGAGCATGGTGCTGCTGCCAGAGAGCAGCAGGTGTTAGCACGGCCCCTCCCGAGAACCCTCAATGTCTACATGGATTTAAAATTGAGAGGTGGGCACCGGCGCCAGAGGTGGGGTTGAATACACAGACCGTCCACTGGACGCCGTTAACGTGCCCACCCTCAAGGCCCTATATGTATGTGTTATGAGACTGTGAGTAATGTGGATGTCTGAGTTGTGGAATAAAATTGAGGCACAGGTTGCCAGAAGGGGACGGGGGGGGATGCCTCCCCTGCACCCTGGTGACACACCCGCACCCCAAGGCCCTACTAGAGTGGGTGGGTGCGTTGGAGCGGGAAGAGGGAGGCAGCCTGGGATGGGGAGGAAAAGAAAGGAGGAGCAAGATGCCCCTCCCTGGGGCCAGCTCCCCCGCTGACCCCAATAGGCACCCCCGTCCTTCGGCACCCACCAAGGCAAGGGAGCCCACGCCCATCAAGATCTGGGCCTACGGCAGCAGGATCACCCAACCCCACAGGACCCGGGGCAGCCCACCTGACCCCACCACAGAGGAAACTGTACCCACCCTAACATTTAATCATCTCCCAGACTGCACAAGACAGTAGACACCCAGGTTAAGTTTATTCCCCACCTCTCCTATACTCTCCCCCACCTGCAGAGTGGACTCCTGCAAGGATGGAACAAACTCCCTGTCAGTTAAAGAGCCCCCCAGTTAGGCAGATGCGCCAGAGGCCCCCTGCGCCAAGGCTGAGCCCCCGTGCACCCACCCGCCCACAACCTCGGCGACACACCAACAGGGACCTAAGCCCCCAAGGCCCAGCCAGAGCCCCAGCACGGAGGCGAAGCACCCCCGAACCCCAAGCCCCCACGCCTGCCCCGGATTTACTCAGGGGCAGCCAGGCTACCAGGCCAGTAACCTACGTCCACCAGCACAGACCCTCCCCAGCCCTGCTGCACGCAGCCACAAGGAGAACACCCTCTAAGAGCAACCAGAGCCACTAACCAGGTTATGACCACAACCCCTGGGTTAAGCCCTCCAGGGATAACGTCCCTAGGGATTCTCCAGACGCCCTAAGCCCGTCCCTACCTCCACATCAACCACAATGGCGAAGGCGGGACCAAACAATGACCCCCCACCCCCGCTAGGTGATGGCGCCTATCTGGTTATTCCAGATAGGTGTACGTTTGCATGGGATTAATGAAGACTCCGTTATTTTTAGAAACTCCCACCATGCTGTCAGAGAAGAACTGATGTTGATGCTTTTGAACCATTCATGTCTTTTGATGTTTGAGCTGATAAATGGTAGGTCTGAGATCTCTAGATCATTGCATAGTGCCTGTTCAACATCTAGCCAGGGCTCATCTAAGAAGGTACGTTTTAACCATCCTGAGATGAACTGAAGCCTGTTGGCTAAGAAATATTGTTGAAAATAAGGTAGTCTAATCCTCCTTTATCCTTGGTTCTTTGAAGTGTTTTTAAGATGATACGCGGGGGTTTATCTTTCCAAAGGAATTTAGAAATATACGAATCCAGAGATCTGAACCAATCTTGTGATGGTTTGTTAGGGATCATTAAAAATAAGTAATTTATTTTTGGCAAGTTCATCATTTTTATAGTGGCGACCCTTCCCATGAGTGATATGGGTAAAGATTTCCATCTAGTCAGATCGCCTTCTACTTTCTTTAGAAGTGTGATGTGGTTTAATTTAGTTAAGTCTGAAAGCTTAGGAGAAACATTAATACCTAAATATTTAATATTTCCAGATTGTAGTGGGGCAGAAGAAGAATTATGGAAGGAGCAGTTAATTGGAAGAACTGTAGATTTTGACCAGTTAAGTGAATAATCTGAAACACCTGAAAACCAGTTTATTAGAGTAATTACCTCAGAAAGGTTGGTTTGTGAGTTTTGGGGAAAAAGCAACACATCATCCGCATAAAGGCTGATTTTATGTTCCACGTTCTTGCATTTTATGCCCTTAATTACTGAATTCCGTCTAATTGCTGCTGCTAGTGGTTCAATAAAAATTGCAAACAGTGAAGGGGAGAGTGGGCATCCCTGCCTGGTGGCCCTCAGGAGACAGAAGCTGGAGGATGTCTGGTCATTTGTTCTGACACAAGCTGTTGGGGAATTATATAATATTTTTAACCAGTTAATGAAAGAGGTTCCAAAACCAAATTTGTTTAAAGTTGCAAATAAAAATTTCCAGTTAACTCTGTCAAATGCTTTTTCTGCGTCTAGAGATAATATTGTGGTTTCAATGTTTTTACTGTATGAGTAGTCTATTAAATTAAGTAATCTACATGCGTTTGTTGAGGAGTGCCGACCTTTTATGAAACCAGTTTGGTCAGGATGAATTAAGAGGGGGTTTATTTTCTCTAATCTTTTTGAGAGAGCTTTGCAGATTATTTTGAGGTCTACATTTATAAGGGATATTGGACGATAGCTTGAGGGAAATAAAGGGTCTTTGCCTGGTTTTATCAGGAGACTAATGTTGGCAGAATTCATATTTGGTGGTAGTCTGCCCTTTTCCTCGATTTCCTGCAACATGCTGTGGAATACTGGTGCCAAAATTGTCCAGAATTCTTTGTAGAATTCTGCAGGAAAGCCGTCTGGACCTGGAGCCTTATTATTGGGCATACTTATCAGGGCTTCCTGGAGTTCACCCGATGTCAGTGGCGAATCCAGTGCCATTGCTTGACTGTCTAGTAATTTTGGAAGAATTACGTTGTCAAAAAACTGATCAATTTCATTTTTAGATGGGTTTATTTGTGGTGAATATAGAGTTTCATAGAAATCCCTAAAAATGTTGTTTATTCTTCCAGGGTCATATATTGTGTTTCCTGATAAATCTTGAACACCCAATATAGTTTTTTTCTTTATTTATTTTTAACTGGTTATCTAGCAATCGACCTGATTTGTTACTGTGTTCAAAATTCTGCAAGCGAAGTCTTTGTACTAGGAATTGTGTTTTTTATTAATAATTTAATTTAATTCTAGTTTTGTTTTGCGTATTTTGTTCATTATTTCTTTATTCTTGGTCGCACTCGTAGGCTTCTTCTAAGGATTTGATGTTTTTTTCTAGTTCCTGAATATTTTTGTTTTCTTCTTTCTTTTTGTGTGATGAGAAAGAAATTATTTTACCTGTCATCACAGCTTTCCCTGCCTCCCATAGAACAGAAGCTGATGTTTCGGGAGTGTCATTAAAGTCTAAATATGAAGTCCACTCTTTTTTAAAATATTTGATAAAGTCTTCATCTTTGAGCAGCAATGTATTGAATCTTCAGTTTTTACTTGGTGTAGCGTTCTTCTTATGTATTAGTGTTAAAGATACAGGAGCATGATCGCTGACAGCTATAGGGTGAATCTCAGTGTCTGAGATGTCACACAGTAGTGAGCTGCTGACCAAAAAATAATCCAGACGAGAGTAAGAGTGATGGACATGTGAGAAGAAAGAATATTCCTTACTGGTGGGGTGAAGGGAGCGCCATGCATCGCAAAGACCAAAGTCGCTCATATACTGTTTGATTATATTTGTGGATTGCCAATTGTGCTGAGTTACTGCTGTAGTGAGCCTATCCATGTCTTCATTTAGTCCAAGGTTGAGGTCGCCTCCAAGAACAAGTGTGCCATCTAAGTGTTCAGAGAGTGCACTGAAAAAACCGTGAAAGAATGAGGGTTCATCAACATTTGGACCATATATACTTACAATACATAGCTTTTTGTTAAATATTGATAATTTAATAATAAGGATTCTGCCCTCTGGATCTATAACTGTATCGAGTACTGTAAAATTAACATTTTTATGTATTAAAATTGCTACTCCCCGTTGTCTAGAATTATAACAGGCTGCAAACACGTTAGGAAACTCAGGTGTTTTAAGTTCGTTTAAACCTGTGACAGGTCTGTGAGTTTCTTCTAATAAAACAACATCTGCCTGTAGTTTTTTAAGCTGGTAAAATATCTTTAACCTCTTTCCTCTGTTGCCAGCTCCATTTACATTCCATGTGACAAACCTTAGTGTTCCCATAATTGTGTGTGTACGCTGGGTGTTTCGTTTAGACAGGTGGAGAGAATGTGGAAACATCCCTTGTTTGTAAATAGAAAGAGAAAGAAAAATGTGTGGTGAAAGGCTCCATAAGTCTGACTATGTGTGTGAATATTCACTAATATGAACAAGCGTGGCTTGCGTGTGTGTCCTATAAGTCTGTGTGCGCTGTGAGGCTGGTGTAAATGTGCTGCCGTTGAGCTGATGTGTTTGCGTGATCGTGGTGTGTGAATATGCAGAAATAGAGGGTGTTGTTTGTAGGTGAGTGGGGAAGTAGGTGATCACAGCAGTGAAAGAAAAGAGAAAGGAAAAAAAACACGAGAACGGTGAGCGTTAACAAAAAAAAGAAAAGAAACGGAAACATTCCAATTAAAGCAATGATGGAGGGTGACGATGTTATATCTGCTATGACATCATACTGATATTACTAGGTTAAACCCATGTTAAAGGAGAGAGTGTGAATGAATAAGAAAAGAGTGTAGCGGGTTCTTATCTGGAGTGCAGTCAATATAACCATGGAGTGGTGCCGGGGTCGCGGTAGAGCTGTCCGTCCACGTAGAGCCGGCCCACGGCGATGACAGCGCGGGAGCCTCTCTGGATGAAGCTACGTCGAACTGGGAACAGGACCTTGCGTCGTTCCAGGATCTCTTTGGGGAACTGGTCGTTCACGCTGAAGTCCGTTCCTTTCAGCTCCGCCGCGACTCTTCACCTGTTCCTTCTGTTTGAATTGGCCGAATTTGGCCACAATTGGACGTGGTCTCCCACCTCACGGCCCCCAAGCGATGCACTCTTTCGAAGGCAATGTTCTTTACAGTGTCCTCTGGCAGCTTCAGGTGGGTTTTAATGAAGCTTTTCACCGTTGCTTCCCCGTCCTCTCCGGCAGATTCTGGAATACCAGAAAACACAAGGTTGTCTCGCATGCTACGGACTTGTAGGTCGATAACGGACTCTTTTATTTTTTTATTTTCTATGTTTAACTGGGTCACGTTATTGGTGAGAGATTTGACCGACTCCCGTAGCGTTGACTCCAGGATGTCTGCAATGTCTTTGCCAGCAGGCGATGTTATGCTGGGGGAGTCTGCCGGGCGACATCTCTTCGATGACGGCGTCTCAATTTTGGCCGGAGAAGATGCACTCTGGGCCTTCTTCATTACTAAATCTTGGAAGCACCGGTCGATGTAATCTTGGAGAGCGTCTAAACTCTCCCCGTTGTCCTCCAGGGTTTAGAGATGATAGGACAGATGTTGTTAGTTATATGACAATTGGTTAGTTTATTTGGTAATACTGAAGCTTAAAGAAACTTTATTAAATTTTACGCTACCATTCGCTTTTTTTCCGCCAAATCTCCGGCGTCTGATGTCACCTACAACATGGGTCGCTTACCTTTTCCGGTCACTTCCGTCACTTACCTCTGGCAGTGTTCCTTCCTTACCTCCGCAGTGTTCCTACTTCCAACTGTTTCTAACAACATCCTTAGTCATAAAATGGCAATCTCCCCCACACCCAATATATGGTTCAATTCCTTCACACAGTGAAGCCATAAAAAGGGCAGGAAGCTTACCAAACATCAAACAACCCTTCACAAGGATGTACTTGTGAAGGGACCTCGAGAGGCTGGGGAGGGGGACAAAGGAATTCCTTTCATCACAGAGTTGAAACAATGTAGAGATGGTAAGCATAAAAATGACAGCATTTAACAATTCACTTTAACAGCAGGTTTCGTTACTCTCCGACTAAAATTCACTGAACCAACAGCAAAAGAAGATCAAACTACGCTTCACGTTTGAAAACCATCATCATGAATTCTCTCTTACTGTTTTGCTTCCACCACAATGAAATCACACTTCCTGCACAGCTCTCTCTGTACTTCAAGACTAGTTTACCATCAAAAATCTGTTTTCTGCATTCTGCACCAGTCTACTGTTGTGTGCAGTGTTGTCGCCCGCTGTTTTGTTTTTTTTGTTTTTTAAATGACCTTTGACAAGAAAGTCTCATTTCTGCTGTTCAATACCAAAAAAATATAAACTTTTACAAATGATGCCAAGTTGCAACTCTCTTAGCTGTGTCTCTAATCAAACCTCTGTAACTTTGCTCTGCTTCACTTCAGCAGCATCAGGTGATGTTCAAATGTTGGTTCATGCTTTTCTTCAGTTTTTGTTCTACTGCAGAATATTTTTAAGGTTATCTGCTAAAAAAAAGCCAGGCCAGGAAAGTCGCCTTCATGTTTCTCTCCCAACGCTGCTTAGCTTCTGAGATCACAGCCATAGCACCCTGAGATCGCCCGATCTCGTCTGATCAGTTACTTTGACACAAAGGCATCCGCTGTGGCCTGGGTGGGTGGTTGGTGAGAAGTTCAGCCATCCGGGAGGGGCTCAGAGTAGAGCTGCTGCTCCTCCACATCGAAAGGAGCCAGTTGAGGTGGTTCGGGCATCTCAATTTCAATTCAATTTTATTTATATAGCGCCAAATCACAACAAAAGTCGCCTCAAGGCGCATCTGACAAGGATGCTTCCTGGGTGCCTCCTGGGTGAGGTGTTCCGGGCATGTCCCACCGGGAGGAGGCCCCAGGACAGACCCAGGACACGCTGGAGAGATTTTAATCTCTCGGCTGGCCTGGGAACGCCTTGGTGTTCCCCTGGACGAGCTGGAGGAGGTGGCTGGGGAGAGGGAGGTCTGGGCTTCTCTGCTTAGGCTGCTGCCCCTGCGACCCGTCCCCGGATAAACCGGAAAAAGATGGATGGGTGGATGGATGGATGTCGTCCGCTGTGATGCTCACACCTCTGATAAAGTCTCACAGTGTCAGCTTTCTTTTTATACATAGATATAAAATATGGATATGTGCTGATAAATGATCAGAATTATAATCTTTCTGACTGAAAATTGAATTAAATTGAGACCTTGTGAATCAGAATTGAATCCGTTATAGAAATCAGTGAAATCACACAGCATCTTGAAGCAAACTCAACCACTACCAAATGACACCAAATGAATTTTAGGTGTAGAAGCAACGAACAACTTTCTTTGAGTGGGTTTCATGTCTCACTATTGAGGCATCTGCCAGTGTTGTCACAGAGTTATGGTTACATTAGGGATACATGTCCAAAAAAGGCGTTCGTCTTGGGCTCAATTTGGGTCAGATCTAATGGACTAAAAACAGTTTTTGATGACATTGAACTAAAAGAAATTGTGGGTGTTCCAGTTGCAGCCTGAACAGCAGTGTTTTCTGGCCTGTTTGTTTTTGTTTTGGGGGGGGTACATGTGCAAAGCAAACTAGCACCAAAAAAGATGGATCCATTTTTATTCCTTTTGTTTAACACACCAGCTCCACTCAAACAACTCGTGAATAACAAGCTCAAAATGAGTGGAACACATGATGCCTGAACTGTGCTGACAGTACCATACTAGCATTACTCCTGGCTGGTAGTATTAGTGTTGAACCAGCTTTCTAATCTGACTATGGCCAGTCTGAGTGAAAACAAGGTCAGTGCCAGCTGTCAGCATTGGCCTTGTCTTCCCTTCAAATCCACTGCACACAACGTGATCCGTGACAAAGGTAGTAGAGGATTTGCATATTTAAACAGCGAGACTTTGCACACTAGTGTCAGCCATGAGCTTTACTTAAAAATGCAATATTCTGCGTGTTCAGTGAAGACAGCGTGACAGTTGGGATTTATACCTCGGCTGTTGGAGAAGATACATGCCAGACTGAAGTCATCACTGGCAGAGTCCTCATATACAGGGTGGATATGTAGAATTACAATGTTGTGTGTAGTGTAGTACCTATTTCTCTGAGGCCAAGCTGTGTCAGCAGTGAGGTTGCCTGAGCCACTCTATCCTCCCTTCTCCATCTCTTTGTGTTCTGCGCAGAGGATGTGACAGCAGAGTCGGGGAGGGGGAGAGCTTAACGGAGACGATGCTTTGGATGATGAGCATTGTATGTTAATCTGCACTGTGTGCTTTAACTACCCTGCAGCCCAGAGGAGCTGGCGGGCAGACAGCAGTAGTGCTGGGGACTGGGAGTCGGGATTATTCGTCTCTATCTTTATATCTGTCTACACCCCCACCCCGACACAAATACAACCCAGAAGTGTCCCAGCATGTGCTGTTTGCTTACCGTCAGCAAATTACAGTTAAAAGGAAAAATACTTATTGATAAGTTAAGCCTTTTCATCTGCAGCATTGTGCTTTGTGAGAAGCATTCTGTAAACACGTTTTCATGTTTTAGTGAAAGAGAACAGACGGCAACACAAACTAACCCAAAGTTCAGTTCAATCCATGACTCTGAGATCACAACAACAGCCAGCTGAAGGTGACTGAGCCTAAATATGTCTCTCTCTCACAAAGACGCACGCACGCACTCACACACACATGCAGAGACACACGTACATGCAGAGACACACGCACATGCAGTGACACACGTACATGCAGAGACACGCGCACATGCAGTGACACACGCACATGCAGAGATACACGCACATGCAGTGACACACGTACATGCAGAGACACACGTACATGCAGAGACACACGCACATGCAGAGACACACGCACATGCAGAGATACACGCACATGCAGTGACACACGTACATGCAGAGACACACGCACATGCAGAGACACACGCACATGCAGAGATACACGCACATGCAGTGACACACGTACATGCAGAGACACGCGCACATGCAGTGACACACGTACATGCAGTGACACACGTACATGCAGAGACACGCGCAGACGCACGCACATGCAGAGATACACGTACATGCAGAGATACACGTACATGCAGAGACACACGTACATGCAGAGACACACGTACATGCAGAGATACACGTACATGCAGAGACACACGTACATGCAGAGACACACGCGCAGACGCACACACATGCAGAGATACACGTACATGCAGAGACACACGTACATGCAGAGACACACGTACATGCAGAGATACACGTACATGCAGAGACACACGTACATGCAGAGACACACGTACATGCAGAGACACACGTACATGCAGAGACACACGTACATGCAGAGATACACGTACATGCAGAGACACACGTACATGCAGAGACACACGTACATGCAGAGATACACGTACATGCAGAGACACACGTACATGCAGAGATACACGTACATGCAGAGATACACGCACATGCAGAGACACACGTACATGCAGAGACACACGTACATGCAGAGATACACGTACATGCAGAGACACACGTACATGCAGAGACACACACACAGACGCACGCACATGCAGAGATACACGTACATGCAGAGACACGCGCAGACGCACGCACATGCAGAGATACACGTAAATGCAGAGATACACGTACATGCAGAGACACACGTACATGCAGAGACACACGTACATGCAGAGATACACGTACATGCAGAGACACACGCACAGACGCACACACATGCAGAGATACACGTACATGCAGAGACACACGTACATGCAGAGACACACGTACATGCAGAGATACACGCACATGCAGAGATACACGCACATGCAGAGACACACGCGCAGACGCACGCACATGCAGAGACACAGAATTGCTTAATAAACATTTATTTTGTTTATTTGTATTTTATTAGTATTTTCCTTAAGTGTGTCAAATATATATTTTCTCATCTAAATGTCCACTGAGCTGTGAGCCAGGGGGCGGTAATGCCCCTTAACATTGGTTGCCAACCATGAAGAAGAAGAAGCTGTGAGCCAGGAGGGAGGGGGTGAGCGAGTCCTGAGTGATTCGTTCGCTCTATGATTCAGCACAGGAAGGGAGGGGGTGAGTAGCTCAAATGTGTTGTTAGCATGTTAGCAGCGCGATGCTACTCTGAACCGAGGAGCTATTTTCTTGATGTGAGCTTCTACTCAGGGTTTTTTCTTCCAGTTCAGAGCAGAAATGCTTTTGTTACGAAACTGGCTGTTGTTTTTCCCCCGACAATTTTAATTATAAGCTAGATATATTTCTACTAATGGAATTAGTTTGCTAACAGCAACAGGGATGAGTCAGTGAGTCAGTTGGGCTTGTGAATCATGATTCACGAGTCAGTAAAGTGATTCTCGAGTATTGAACGATTCGTTCACGAATCGAACATCACTACTGTGTAGCATCCCTGCTTCCATAATGGTCTGTGAGCTAAGGAGGATTCTCAACAGTCCCAGCTCTTCTCTTTGTCTTTTTCATTTCATAAGGCTCTAAATGTTCTCAGGTGGTGAAAGGTCTGGACTGCAGGGAGGCCAGTTCAGAAGCAATGCTGTTCTAATAGCTGCAGTATTCAAATATGAAGGCCTTCATTTTTGTTTTTCATACCTAGTTTTAGTTTTTTAGTTTAGTTGTGGTTAACTAATATAACTGTGACGTGTCATTAAAGCAATCTTATTCTAAAATTGTTCTATTGTTCTTTACACAATGATGCTGCTGACCTGTTACCAGTTAACATGATTAGCTGCAGCTGTTTCTTTTGAGTTGTCCAGCATTTCGTGACCCTGACCTAACTTTGTTGTTTTGTTGCCTTCAAATTTAGTATGTGCTCATATTGTTCATGAAATATAAAAACCTCTCAATGGAAATATGATATGTTTATGTTTTGATAAAATATGTATTGATGAAGCCTAAAAATAATCACATTCTGTTTTACATTTACGTTTTACACAGTGTCCTGATGTTTTTGGGTATAAAGAAGGGCTGCAAAAAGTACTCAGCAGAATGATTGCCTGCCATTCATTTGAATTGTTTCTGACATGTTGTGATTTTCCTGGAGTATATGACTTAAAAGAGCTTATATGTACCTATATCACTTCCCAAAGCAAAGCTGTCCAGGTCTACACAAATCATTACAACATCATTGGCTTTAACATGTAACATGCAGTCATCCTGTCATGTCTCAACATCTGTTTCTCTTGAAAAGGAGAGAATTTGCTGATCTGCTAGAGAAATATGGATCTAATGGCAGCACTGGATCAACACGGAACTCTCCGATCCAGCAAGGTAGGGATGTTTCTGCTTAGCTCTGCTTGGTGATTTCCACTTTCATTTTCATTTCTTTCTTAATAGAAAGCTGTTGCTGCATTTGCATTAGAACAAAGTGTTTTTGTCATGCACGTGACACAGTATTGCTGTAATAATGTGTTTGCATGTAGAGAAGCATGTTTTTCTCTGCCCCTCTGCTTTGGATGAAGACAACACGGTACAGTCTTTGCAGTAGATCAAACTGCCTTCCTGACAGAGACAAAACAGCTTTTCTCTGTTATGTCTCTGTCAGAAAGCTCAGTCATTAGGTAACAATAATCAATAGACTGAGAAGTCACTTTCTGATGGACTTTTTTCATTAAGGCCATTTGTTTCCATGCTCCCTAGGAACACCATACTCTGTTTGTGCCGGGTGGACTGATTTTTACTGCTGCATGTTTTGGGGTTTAAAAGCCACAGAGATGCATCTTTTAGAGAAAATCAACTGCTCCGATACTCCTGACACATACAGGCTCACTACAGGTTTTCGCTTGGGCAGCGGTTGTCCTTCTCTCCTGGATCGGCTGGAGCTTTCTTTAGGAGCCTTCCCAGCTTTGACAAAAGTCCAGCTGGGATAACCACATTTACTCAGGGCCTTCTTGATGTTCTTCTGCCTCCCTGGCTGCTGTGTCAGTGGGGATGGTGTTCGCTCTGTGTTGTAGCGTCCGTATGTGTAGGTTTACGGTACACATCAGCTTTTAGATGTCCCCCATTACTGATGGAAATCTTGCAGTCTAAGAAGGCTAACCTGCCACTTTTCATATCCTCCCTGGTGAATTTGATGTGTCGGTCCACTGAGATGATGTGATCTAGTAAATTGTGGTAAGTCCTGAGATTCAATTTTCACCCTGGTGTCATCCACATACCTGAACCAATGACTTGATGGTGTTTGGTGGTTGTGGTTTGGATTAACATGCAGCTTTTCAACAGTGCTGTCCGTTTCTTAGGGAGCCTGGTTAGCAGTCACACCATGGAAACAGTGGAAAATGGCCTTAAAGTCCATGAGAAAGTCATGTCTCACTCTATTGATTATGCAAATATTATTTTATTATTATTTGGTATTATTTTCCTGATCAGTTTGTGTTTAAAAAGTATACTTTCAGATATTCTTCAAACTGTTGTCCAATTTCTAAAGCAAAGACCAACATGACCTTTAACATTTGAAAACGAAAATAGAAAACAACCGTTCTATTTTAGTCAGAGTACTCTGCCTATAGGCAGGAAGGAGTAAGTCGACCTTAAAATGCCTTACGACAAGTGCACATTTACCAACATCTGTTTGACTTGGAGAGGAGGCAGCCAGCTGCTGCAGAGCTGTTAAACAGAGCTCCAGCATGTGAGCAGTGCTGCTGACACATCAGGCTTCAGCTCCAGAATAAAGAGAGATAGCACTATAATGTGGTTTGCATTAAGAATTGTTAGTATGGATGGTTCACAGGAATATACTGCAAGAGCCTGAAAGTCTCTCTAGAGACACAAGAACAGCGAGAAAAAGATCCTCACTAACAGCAGTGATGAGCTGGTCCATGCTGTTGGCTTTGCTGCTGTAGGCTGCATGGACCACTCCTCGCTTGGTGTAAAAACACTTGTTTATGAGGAGAAATTTGATTGTGAGGTGTCTGGTGTGCTAATCTAAACAGCCCTCACTGATGCTAAAACATTGCACTGAGGTCTTTAAGCTAGGGTTCAAGTACAAACTAGAAGAAAAATAACGTTCTAAAAACAGGGAACACTTTGTTATATGCGTAGTATGAGACCAGTTTGCTCGTGTTAAATATTTATAGGAATTAAGAGCGACTCAAGTAGAAATAATGTTCTAAAAGGAAAAAATGCAAAATGGGGCAATTTAATGAAGACATACTACGAGACAACTTTTATGGAAATTAATTTAAAAAGAGCAAACTGACTAAGACGTGATCCTGATTTTTGCAGAGAAAATTGAGAGTAGAGAGCAGGTGGAAGAGAGCCTTAAGAGGTGGAGGTATGCTCTGGAGACTGGACTAATGAAAGTCTGTACAAGCCAGACAGAATACTGGAGTATGGAGGGAGATGGGTGGAAAGGTCACCATGAAGGTGCAAAGGTAGTGAGTTTAAATACAGGGATCAAGCATCCAAAGCAACAGGCAGTGAGGTGGAGTGGGTGGAAGTGAGTTCAGGGGTTTGGGATGGTTTTGGAAACAAGCAGAGGAGGGAGAGTGGATATATCGGACAAAGGAAGCTGAAGATGAAGCTGCTAGGCAGGAGGAAAAGAGGAAGACCTCACAGACTCATGCATGTAGTGAAGGAGGATATCCCGAGGGCCGGTGTGACAGAGGAGGATGCTGGGATAGGGTGAGATGGAGGCAGATGATCTGCTGTGTGCTAAAGGGAGCAGCTGAAAGTCTGGACTGCTAACTGCCCTTTCCTAAAATAACTGTAATCTGGGTTATCTCTCTCATGTAATTTTTGTTTGTTTGTTTTTCAAATCCAAAGGAGGTCGCTACCTGGATAGCACATCATCCGGTTCCTCGTCACGCTCCCAGAGTCCTTTGCTGTCGAGCCCAGCAGGCTCTCAGAGTATGTACAACAACAGTGGGCCCATGCTGCGCTCCCTCAGGTAAGAGTTCATATTTAATACAGGCTCACTGTCAACCCGACCATCAAGAAGTCTTGGAGCTAAAATAATGAGTTCTGGTTGGTTAGGTTGGGATGAACAAAGTGGTTGAAAGTGAACCACTTTTCATTAAGGGAAGATGTCAGCAGGGCTAATGTAATTAAAGTCAGAAGATCTTAATAATGAAACAAGAAAATAAAAAGAAAATCGTATCTGTGTTTTGGGAAGCTGCAGGACTTTTTCCAGATTGTTTAGGCTCCATTCACACAAGACGGCGCACTTACAGACCACCGTTACCCAGTTTATTACTGGCTAATATGCAGTCTCTGGAGAACAAGCTGTGCGAGCTTCGGGCACGGATCTCATTCCAGCGAGAGATGCGGGACTGCTGCGTGATATGCCTCACAGAAACCTGGCTATCGGACAAAGTACCGGACTCCGCAATACAACTGCCGGGGTTCTCTGTGCACCGCGCGGACAGGTCACAGGATCTTACTGGGAAAAGCAGAGGCGGTGGTGTGTGTTTCATGATCAACAACAGCTGGTGTGATTATGCGAACGTGCACCCGGTCAAATCCTTCTGCTCACCGGACCTGGAGTACCTGATGATTAAGTGCCGGCCATTCTGGCTACCGAGGGAATTTACAGCAGTGATTATTACGGCTGTTTACATTCCCCCACAAGCCGACACTGACCGAGCACTCAGGGAACTGTACAGCGCGATCAGCAGCGAGGAAACCGCACACCCAGAGGCAGCGTTTATCACAGCCGGAGACTTTAATAAGGGAGACCTGAAGAAAGTCTCACCAAAACTCCATCAACACATCCTTTTCAACACACGTGGAAACCGGCTACTCGACCACTGTTACACCTCTTTCCGGGATGCGTACAAAGCCCTCCCCCGCGCCCCATTCGGCCAATCAGATCACTGCTCCATCCTGCTCCTGCCCGCCTACAGGCAGAAGCTGAAACAGGAAGCTCCAACCCGGAGGGCGGTGCACTGTTGGACGGACCAATCGGAGTCTGCGCTGCGGGACTGTTTTGATCACGCGGACTGGGAAATGTTTCACGTGGCCGCCAGAGACATTGATGAATACACAGACTCAGTCTGTGGATTTATCAGGAAATGCGTGGAAGATGTCGTCCCATCCAGAACAGTCAAATCCTTCCCAAATCAAAAACCCTGGATTAACGGAGATGTTCGCGCGGCACGGAACACCGCCTTTGCCTCCGCGAACACATCGGACTACAAACACGCACATTACCAACTCCGGAAGACGATCAAAGCAGCCAAACGTGAGTACAGGGACAGGGTGAAGCAACAGTTTGACAACCCTCGGAGTATGTGGCAGGGACTAAACACGATCACAGACTTTAGAGGGAAAACCAGCACACCGCAGACCACGGCCTCCCTGTGTGAGGATCTAAACGTATTCTACGCTAGATTCGACACAGCGAACACCATGAGACCGGACAGTGTGCGCACCGCGGATGACGTCAGTGCGCACACTGTGTCTGAGGAGGATGTGCGGAAGTGCTTCAGGAAGGTGAACGCACGCAAAGCTACTGGTCCGGACGGGATTCCCGGCCGCGTCCTCAGGTCATGCGCGGCTCAGCTGGCTGGAGTGTTCACACACATCTTCAACCTTTCCCTCTCTCTGTCTGTAGTCCCAGCCTGCTTCAAAATGGCCACCATCGTCCCTGTACCCAAATCCTCCACCATCTCCTCATTGAACGACTGGCGACCTGTAGCCCTGACCCCCATCGTAAGCAAATGCTTCGAGAAGCTGGTCAGGGACTTCATCTGCTCTGCACTACCCGACTCACTGGACCCTCTACAGTTTGCATACCGCCACAACAGGTCCACTGATGATGCCATAGCCCTGACACTACACACTGCCCTGTCACACCTGGAGAAGAGAGACACGTATGTGAGGATGCTGTTTGTAGATTACAGCTCAGCATTCAATACCATCGTTCCCTCGAAGCTGGACAGGAAACTGCAGGATCTAGGACTGAGCAGCTCCCTCTGCAGCTGGATCCTTAGCTTCCTGTCTGACAGACGCCAGGTGGTCAGACTGGGCAGCATCACCTCATCCCCCATCACACTGAACACTGGTGCTCCACAGGGGTGTGTACTGAGCCCTCTCCTGTACTCACTCTACACCTACGACTGCACAGCCACTAACAGCTCCAACATCATTGTGAAGTTTGCGGACGACACTACAGTGGTGGGTCTTATCACCAACAGTGATGAGACAGCTTACAGGGAGGAGGTCAGCGCCCTGACCCACTGGTGTCAAGACAACCATCTCACCCTCAACGTCGCAAAGACAAAGGAGTTGATAGTGGACTTCCGGAGGTGCAGAGAAGTACACACCCCCATCACCATCAACGGCGCTGCTGTGGAGAGAGTGAGCAGCTTCCGGTTCCTTGGAGTACATCTGGCTGAGGATCTTACGTGGTCAGTACACACAAACAAAACAGTGAAGAAGGCGCAGCAGCGCCTCTTCTTTCTCAGGAGACTGAAAAGATTCGGCATGAGCCCCCGCATCCTCAGGACCTTCTATCACTGTGCCATTGAGAGCATCCTCACTGGATGCATCACCACCTGGTATGGCAACAGCACCGCCTACAACCGCAAAGCTCTCCAGCGAGTAGTGCAGTGCTCTGAACGGATAATTGGAGGTGAGCTTCCCTCCCTCCAAGACATCTACAGGAAGCGGTGCCTGAGGAAAGCGGGGAGGATCATCAAGGACTCCAGTCACCCCAGCCATAAACTGTTCAGACTACTTCCATCAGGAAGTAGGTTCTGCAGCATCCGGTCCCGTACCAGCAGACTGAGAGACAGCTTTTTCCATCAGGCCATCAGACTGCTGAACACGTCATAGACACCTCAGCTTCACTACTGGAACTTCAACATTATGCACTCCACACTGTATATAAATGCCACTTGTTTTGCACATATTCAACTCTGTATATTTTATATATTTTATTATTATTATTATTATTATTTATTTGTTTTTTTAATTTTTTTTTAACTATTTAATTTGTAAAAATGTGCATACACACACACACACACACACACACACACACACGTAGGAAAATATTTAGTATACACATCCAGAAATGCATACACTATTATATATTGTACATATATTTATTAGTTTCAGGTTGGCCATTCTTGTATTTTGCTCGTTTGTGTTGTTGTGTTTGCACATCTCTGTTGCTTGTGGGGCTCGCACACAAGAATTTCACTCGCATGTGCTGTGCCAGTGTGCCTGCACATGTGATGTGACAATAAAAGTGATTTGATTTGATTTGATTTGAAAGCTGTGACTGGAGACAGAAATGACAAAACTCTTCCACAGATCATGACAGAGCTGCTGGTTTATGTAGGGATAAACCCAGAATATAACCAGCTGATCTGAGTAGCCCCTACTGCAAAGAGACACATTGCAGATGAATTGCACTTATCTGTGATCAGTCTCAGTCTGTCTGAGTTCAAATTCCTGTGTATGATGTGTACGTATGGTTTTTGACAACAAAGCTTTGACTCTGATGTATACCAATGCTCTAACTGCCTCTGCCATGATGGACACATGTTCTTTGGATCACGTTCTCCTTTCTGTTCTCCTTCAAACGTTGTGATCAGAGTTCATCCTGGTTTCATCTGTCCAAAGACATTGTTTTTCCATTTCGAGAGCAAAGTCTTGTTTCTGTCAAAGTCTAATCTGGCCTCCAGTGTAACCTGTGGTTTGCACCTTGTTGTATTTCATTCATTCATCTCTTGATTGTACACTGTTGCCAATGATACACCTAAATCCTCGAGTGAGTCCCTGAACTATGTTAAGCTGTTTTTCTTAACCATGGAACTACTTCTGCCATTATCCACTCTTGAATCTTGCGATCAGCCTTTATTGTGTTATTTGCATCATTTCCCTGTGTTTCTGTCCAAAGGCTTATACGTTAGGTTGATCTCATTCTAAATTGGCTATAGGTGTGGACTCAAGCTAAATAAAAACCCTCCGAGTTGCCAGTAACACTGGACGCAATTTTAGTTCTTGTCTTCCACCCAGCTGTTAGAAGCAGGTCCTGTAAGTTGAGGTGTACCACAGACCCCTTTTCCTAACTTCCAGAATTGATTATCCGTGTCTTTGTGTTCTTAGTCATCCAGGTGAAGGGGTGATTCAACTTATTTCAATAGCACGATCCGGCAGTCTAGGCATCACCATTGGAGGAGGTTCCAACAGGCCTGACGGCCCTGCAGTCTTCATCCAGGAGGTCCTGTCAGGAGGAGACTGTCACCGGGTAAGAAAAGAGGAAAGCAGCCTCAAATAAACCTAAAGTGCAATGAGAGGGAAAGATGAGCGGTGTGATGAAGTGGAAGACATGCCATCATGGAGCAAAGCCTTTGCTTATTTAAATCGCAGTTTGTGTTACAGTTTGTGTTAGCTAAAGGTCCTATCACCTTTCTTTTTACACAAACTGCAGAACAAGACGTACAAACTACACTTACAGCTAACAAATCTCCTACAGTGAGACTTTGCCATCATCTTTGTCAACATTCAGTTTCAGCATGCTTGCTTGAGCCCTCACTCCTTGATCTCTGAGTGGAAGGCCATGAGATAACTGAATGAAACATGAGTAGAGAGGAAGAGGAGAAATGAAGCACCGTTTAATCTCCTTTTCCTCGCTCTTCCGCTTTCCTCATGCTTTATCCATAAGAATAAGAAAGAAGAAATTGAGGCGTGCATATGCAGACTAGTCATAAAGTGTTTTGAGCGGATAGTGTCTCAGCAAATCAGAGACTGTACCCCCTCCCTTGACCCCCACCAGTTTGCTTGCTGTGCAAATTAGTCCATGGAGTATGTTGTTCCCATCACCCTTCAGAGAGCGCTGAGCCATTTGGAGAACAGGAAGCACTACATGAGGATGCTCTTCTTTGACTACAGCTCAGCCTTCAACACCTTACTACCAGACATCCTCACCACCAAACTGATCCAAACTGATATGGAGTTCCACAGGGTTCATTGCTAGGACTAGTTCTTGGAGATCATTTTTCTGAATTTCAGGAGCAGGACCTTCACACACACCCCTTCTTTGTCTATACATGACCCCCTTCTCCCCCACTACAAGCTGTTCGTTCGTGTTTTCTTTCTCTCATTGTTTACTAGAAATGCTGTCAAACCTAAAATGAGTATGTGGTCCCGGCTAGTAAATGTCTACATTATACATGCTTCCCTGAGACAGTAACATTAGAAGGCATAACATAACTTCTAAATTCAGATCAAACTGAGGTTATTGTACTCAGCCCTGAAAATCTTAGAAATATGGTATCTAACCAGATTCTTACTGTGGATGGCATTACATTGGCCTCCAGTAACACTGTGAGGAACCTTGAAGTCATTTTTGACCAGGATATGTCCTTCAATGCACATATTACACAAATATGTAAGACTGCTTTCTTCCACCCCTCTGAGAATGAGAATATCGTGGTGGAGGGGTTTGTGTGTCCCAGGGATCCCAGGGGCTATGTTGTCTGGGAGCTTTTGTCCCCTGGTAGGGTCTCCCATGGCAAATTGGTCCTGGGTGAGGGACCAGACAAAGAGCGATTCAGAAGACCCCATCAAGGGAACAGTTCACCCTGCCCGCGATGGGGTTACCGGGGCCCTGCCCTGGAGCAAGGCCCGGGGAGGGTGCCCGAGGGTGAACGTCTGGTGGCCGGGCATTAGTCCATAGGGCTCGGCCGGGCACAGCCCGAAAAAGGGACATGGGCCCATCTTCCTGCAGGCCCACCACCCACAGGAGGTGCCGTAGGGGTCGGGTGCAAAGTGAGCCGGACGGTGGCCAGGAGCGGAGGCCCTGGCGGACCGATCCCTGGCTACCAAGACTGGCGATTGGGACATGGAATGTCACCTCTCTGGTGGGGAAAGAGCCCGAGCTAGTACGTGAGGTTGAGAGGTACCGGCTAAATATAGTCGGGCTCACCTCAGCGCATGGCCTGGGCTCTGGAACCAGTCTCCTGGAGAGGGGCTGGACTCTATCTCAGTCTGGAGTTGCCCCTGGTGAGAGGCGTCGGGCTGGGGTGGGTATCTTGGTATCCCCTCGGCTTGCTGCTGGTATGTTGGGATTTCTCCCAGTGGACGAGAGTGTTTGTTCCCTTCTGTGCTTATGCACCGAGTGGCAGTTCAGAGTACCCAGCCTTATTGGAGTCCCTGAGTGGGGCACTGGAGGGTGCTCTTCCTGGGGACTCTGTTGTCCTACTGGGAGACTTCAATGCTCACATGGGCAACAACAGTGAGACCTGGAAGGGTGTGATTGGGAGGAACGGCTTCCCAGATCTTAACCTGAGGAGGTGCCGTAGGGGTCGGGTGCAAAGTGAGCCGGACGGTTTGCACAGAAGTCTTTGTTATTGGACTTCTGTGCAAACCACAGTTTGGCCATAACGAACACCATGTTTGTACATAAGAGTTTCCATAAGTGCACGTGGCACCAGGACACTCTAGGCCACAGGTCGATGATTGATTTTGTAATTGTATCACCAGACCTGAGGCCATATGTTCTGGACACTCGTGTAAAGAGAGGGGCTGAGCTGTCAACTGATCACCACCTGGTGGTGAGTTGGATTAGGTGGCAAGGGAGGACGCTGGACAGACCTGGCGCGCCCAAACGTACAGTGAGGATGTGCTGGGAATGTCTAGCAGAGGCCCCAGTCCGCGACATCGTCAACGCACACCTCCGGCAGAGCTTCAACAACATGCCGAGGGAGACTGGGGACATTGAGCCCGAATGGACTATGTTCAGCATCTCCATTGCCGAAGCCGCTGCATGGAGCTGTGGCCGCAAGGTGGTTGGTGCCTGTCGCTTTGGTAAACCCCAAACCAAATGGTGGACACCTGAGGTGAGGGGAGCCACCAACCTGAAGAAGGAGTCCTACCGGGCTTGGTTAGCCTGTGGGCAGCTGATAGGTACCGACAGGCCAAGTGGAATGCAGCGCGGGCAGTGGTGGAAGTAAAAACTTGGGTGTGGGAGGAGTTCGGAGAGACCATGGAAAAAAACTTTCGGACTGTCTCAAAGAGATTCTGGCAAACCGTCAGGTGACTCAGGAGGGGAAAGCGGTGTTCCAACTGCACTGTGTGTAGTGCTGGTGGAGCGCTGCTGACTTGGACTGAGAAAATTGTCAGGCGGTGGAAGGAATACTTCGAGGACCTCCTTAATCCCACTGGCACGTCTTCCGTGGCGGAAGTTTGGGGACGAGGGGGATGACAGCCAATATCTGAGGTCGAGGTCACGGAGGCAGTTAAACAACTCCTTGGTGGCAGAGCCCCTGGGGTGGATGAGGTCTGCCCCGAGTTCCTGAAGGCTCTGGATGTTGTAAGGCTGTCTTGGTTGACACATCTCTGCAATGTTGCCTGGGGATCAGGGGCAGTACCTGTGGACTGGCAGACCGGGGTGGTGGTGGTGTTTTGTGGACTTGGAGAAGGCATTCGACCGTGTCCCTCGGGGGGGTCCTGTGGGGGGGTGCTCCGGGAGTATGGGGTGTCTGGCCCATTGCTATGGGCCATTCAGTCCTTATACGACCACTGCAAGAGCTTGGTTCGCATAGCCGGCAATAAGTTGGACTCGTTCCTGGTGGGTGATGGGCTCCGCCAGGGCTGCCCTTTGTCTCCGGTTCTGTTCATAATTTTTATGGACAGAATTTCTAGGCGTAGCCAAGTGGCGGAGGGCTTTCACTTCGGTGGTCTCAGAATCTCATCTCTGCTTTTTGCAGATATTGTGGTTCTGTTGGCTTCATCAGGTGATGGCCTCCAGCTCGCACTGGAACAGTTCGCAGCCGAGTGTGAAGCGGTGGGAATGAGAATCAGCACCTCCAAATCTGAGGCCATGGTCCTCAGCTGGAAAAGGGTGGAGTGCCCACTCCAGGTCGGGGATGAAACCCTGTCCCAAGTGGAGGAGTTCAAGTATCTCGGGGTCTTGTTCGCGAGTGATGGGAGAAGGGAGCCAGAGATCGACAGACGTATTTGTGCAGCGGCTGCAATGATCCGGATGCTGTACTGGTCCGTCGTGGTGAAGAGAGAGCTGAGTATAAAAGTGAAGCTCTCAATTTACCGGTCGATCTACGTCCCTACCCTCACCTATGGTCACGAGCTGTGGGTAGAGACCGAAAGAACGAGATCGTGGATACAAGCGACAGAAATGGGCTTCCTCCGAAGGGTGGCTGGCCTCTCCCTTAGAGATAGGGTGAGAAGTTCGGCCATTTGGGAGGGGTTTAGAGTAGAGCCGCTGCTCCTCCACATCGAAAGGAGCCAGCTGAGGTGGTTCGGCCATCTGACAAGGATGCCCCCTGGGCGCCTCCTGGGTGAGGTTTTCTGGGCATGTCCCACCGGGAGGAGGCCCCGGCGCAGATCCAGGACACGCTGGAGAGATTATATCTCTCGGCTGGCCTGGGAACGCCTTGGTTTTCCCCCAGATAAGCTGGAAGAGGTGGCTGGGGAGAGGGAGGTCTGGGCTTCTCTGCTTAGGCTGCTGCCCCCGCGACCCGTCCCCGGATAAGCGGAAGAAAATGGATGGATGGATGGATGGATGGGTGCTTTCTTCCATTTGTGCAACATCTCTAAAGTTAGAAATATCCTGTCTCAGAGTGACGCTGAAAAACTAGTTCATGCATTTATTACTTCCAGGCTGGACGACTGTGATTCATTATTATCAGGAAGTCCTAAAAACTCCCTGAAAAGCCTTCAGCTAATCCAAAATGCTGCAGCAAGAGTCCTGACAGGGACTAGAAAGAGAGAGCAGATTTCTCCTGTTTTGGCTTCCTGTTAAATCCAGGATTCAAAATCCTGCTCCTCACATACAAGGTCTTAAATAATCAGGCCCCATCTTATCTTAATGACCTTGTAGTGCCATATCACCCTATTAGAGCACTTCGCTCTCGCTCTGCAGGCCTACTTGTTGTTCCTAGAGTATTTAAAAGTAGAATGGGAGGCAGAGCCTTCAGTTTTCAGGCCCCTCTTCTGTGGAACCAGCTTCCAGTTTGGATTCAGGAGACAGACACTATCTCTACTTTCAAGATTAGGCTTCAAACTTTCCTTTTTGCTAAAGCATATAGTTAGGGCTGGACCAGGTGACCCTGAATCCTCCCTTAGTTATGCTGTAATAGGTGTAAGCTGCTGGGGGACTCCCATGATGGATTTTTCCTGCTCTCACCCTTTCTCACTCATCACCTGTTTATACACCTCCCTGCATTTCATCATTAGTTATGATTCATATCTGTCTCTCTTCCTCAGCTTGTCTTTCTCTCCTCTCCCCTATCTGGTCCCCGCCCCTCCCTGAGCCTGGTTCTGCTGGAGGTTTCTTCCTGTTAAAAGGGAGTTCTTCCTTCACACAATTGCCAAAGCACTTGCTCATTAGGGGGTCATCATCATTGTTGGAATTTTCTTTGATTTGTCTGTATTATTGATCGTGCCTTACAGAACAAAGCGCCTTGAGCCAACTGTTGTTATGATTTTGTGCTATATGAATAAAATTGAATTGGATTGAACTGAAATACATGTTGCAGTTATGTTCCTGCAGTTGAAAAGAGCTGATAATGACTAGACTTGGATAAGTACTTTGATTCTTAGAAGTGGCCCTGACAGTTTATTGTACTTTTAAATAAGGAGAAACAGGGCTTGTAGCCTCCTGCTCAGTGGGAATAAAACTGTCTCCCTGTTGTGCAGGATGGACGGTTGAGACCGGGAGATCAGCTCATTGCTATTAACAAGGAGTCCTTGATTGGTGTGACACATGAAGAGGCCAAAAGCATGCTAAACAAAGTGAAATTCAGGTGAGTGGTGTTCATGTTAGAAATGAATGTACCAAAGTCTAGTGTGGAACAATGAGCCAGTGTATACACAGTGCTACAGTATAAGCAGTTTTGATCTTAGTGTCTGTGTGTTTTTGGACATTGACATGATTTCTTTGTTATTTTTACTGTTTTCCAACACATATTAAGTTAGAGTCAGATAATGAATGTTTTCACAGTTTCAGTTTCAAGATATACCAAACAAAAGTACTGCAGTACCCACTGAAACAGAGTTATTCCTACACACAGGGTTAGACAGCTGACAGATGCAGGCAGGATAGATTTTCAAAGCTTCCTCATAAAGAAATAAGATCCAAGGTCTGGAACTGACTCCAAGTGTGACACCTGCAGTTGGAAGCACAGAGCATAAAGTCAAAAGACATCTCAGTACAATAGAATAGAATAGAATAGCCCTTTATTGTCATTGTACATATACAATGAAATTATGGGAAACCAGGCAGACAGTGAGAGCACATGATTCAGGATTTTGGCACATTCTATGAAAAAAAACAAAAAGTCATTTGTGAGATTGACATTATATGAAGGGATGAAATCCCTCCCCTTACACGGAAATCCATGTAAAAGGCTTTTTTTTTGCAAGAGTGGTGGCCTTTTACATCAAGCAGCTAGATAACAGCACTGCAGGACAGCTTCACAAACCAGTGATCAGAATAGCAAGGCCAGATTAGACTTAAGAAAAAGTCTCACGGTTTTGGACACATTGTAAAGAGGATGGTGGATACTATGATGAGTATAAGTGTAAAACATTGTCTGTAAAAGACATAAAGCAGTGTGATGGCATGGATATACACTCTCTCCAGTTCACTGGGTTACATGTAGATCATTAAAATCAGTTCAAACTGAGAAAAGCTCATATCACTCTTTTAGTTTTTCTTGTAACAGTTTAAGCTAATAACTTATAATACTTAAATAAAGTTGTGCAGAAACCTTCATACTGTGGAAACATTATCTTCTACAGCATCTTCGATCCTGGGTTGGAAAAAGCAACCTGATTTAAGCTTTGTTAAAGACTGCAACCAAATGACTTTTACACAAACTGCCATAGACCCACCTGTAAATACAGTGTCAAAGCTGATACTACACTTTAAGCCCAAAGTTGAATGTGTTTTTGTAAATGGGTAAACAAAATGTCCCACATACATGGACCACGCTTTGTGTGCCAACACTGATCACATGCTTATGTGTTTGTCTCTAGCCAAGATACTGCTGTGGACATAGCCTTCATCCCGGGTAAAGGACTTTTTCCCAGCAGCACGTCTCTTCACAATGGGCTCCAGCGAGCCTCGGGCAACAGCTACAACTCTGGACGCTTAAAAGTCCACATCCGATCACCCGAGGTCAGCTCCACCACATACACGGCTCCTACAGGTCATTCATAGAAGAAGTGGCCTGTTATTCTCACAGCAAACCAGAAGTTGCAGAAGAAGCAGGATTTCCATGTAAAAGAAAGATTAGAGTTGTATCTTCTGTACCTATATCAGCACACCGACTGCAGGATAAAAGAAACAACCTGACTGAGCTCTGGGAAACAGAGTTACTGTTGCTGTTTATCCTCATTCAAAAACACAAAAAACACCAGGTGTGCTTAAATGTGTCAGCTGGCTGAGTCGATTATGTTGTTTCAAAAATTGCAGGTTAAGACTACATTTATTCTTTGAGCTAAAGTCTCATATTGTACTAATGTCGTCAAAAAAATGCTAAAAGATCAACCAAATAACTTTGAAAAGGCCGCTGTACTTTGGTATAACTGAGGAATAAACATAGTCCAATAAACACACTGATTAATGAACCGTTATTGACTAAAGAGTAGTTGTACTTCTCACAGTATATAGCATGTTACATAAGGTGGGTCAACATCAGAGTGATTTTACAAAGTGAAACTGTAGCCAGTTCAAACTCTCTGACATGTAAAATGTTGAATTAAATAATTATGATTTTTAACCTCCTAGGGCCTGGCGTCCACATATGTGGACATCACATTTTGGGTTATTTAGACCAAAATACTCAATTTTGCTCGGCAAGGGCCTGATATCCACTTACGAGGACATTATGCTGCTACTGTTCTATCACAATTGTAAACGAATATCCTCAGATGTGGCTCTGATTTTTCTTAAAAGCAAAAATAAGGTAAAAAAAAAATCTGGTAATTCTTTATTTTTACATTCATTGGGCCCCAGTATGCCCAAATATCAAAGAGAAATTAAAATGCATGCCATGGAAGAGTTCGGGTCTTAGAAGGTTAAAGAAAGTTGGAAGAAATTCATTTCTTTACTTTCTCATTTATAGAGTTTGGTCCACAGTTACCACAAAGAACTTAGAACTGTTGTGTTTAATGTCAATATAGAGACAGCCAGAACTGGAGCTAGACCATTGCATCATCTAGCTTCAGTCCCAGTTCTGCTACTACCAGCTACTAAATCTAATAAATCTAATAAGGGAAAGACCATCTCTGAATCGAGGAGGGGGCCTAAGGGTCTATCTGTCACCATCTTACAATGATGTGATTGCAGCCATTCCCCAACTCTCTGTGAATGGTACTCATAGCCATTGATCAGCGGTCATGACAATTTACATATTAATGATCAAAGAACTGACCTCCCAGCCCATTGTTCCTTCAGTGGGCTGGTTTCAGTCATTATGCAAATGTCCTGTTTATAAGATTGAAACCTGCAGTCAGCTGAGACTGAAGACGTCACCTGGATGAAACGTTTCTCCCACTGAAAACACTACGTCTAGATGAACAGGATCCACCTTTGGGACAGCAAAATTATTAGCTACACTAATTAACTCATTGGTCATTAGTATTGGAATTCTATTTAACTATTTTCCTTGTGTTATTGGTGTAGATCTGTGCAGAGGAGCCAGCCCCACCTTCCTCACCTTCTCCTGACATCTGTCCTCCAGATATTCATGTTTCAGGTGAGACCTCTGTGTTTGCACTCAGACTACAGTGCTGTCCCCCCCCCCTCCCGGGAGCCTGTCCATTATGCTAGCAGTGTCTAAGCGTTCGTTTTCTTAATTCATATGGGGCGCCACCCCCACTTTGGGAACCTCTGGTATAAGGCTAAGAGCTCCGCTGTTCAACAAAAACTCTGGAAATAAAAAACTCTGCTACACTGAAAACACATGTTTGGCTAATGTTTAGCAAAAGAATGCACAGTGTGAAAAAGTATCGAGAAGACAGAAAAACAAATGTCATCAGGAAGCTGATGACAGCATCAGGAAGGGAGCCACATATGCACATTGAGCACAGAGCCAGCACCAACACGTGAGGGATTTTTCTTTGTCATTTATTGATTTGACTCATATGCACAGTGGGTCAGTGGTTAGTACTGCTAGATCACAGCGGGGGGGTTCCTGATTCAGTTCAGTTTTATCTGTGTAGCACCAAATCATCAAAGAGTCGCCTCAAACTGCTTTAACACAGAGGAAACTCCAACAAGAGGAAGCACTTGGCGAGAGCAAGAAGGACAAACTTGATTTTAAAAGGAAAAACCTCCAGCTGAGCCAGGCTCAGGGAGGGGTGGACATGTGACTGGCTGGGTTTGGAGGATGATGACAGGACAAAGACACGCTGTGGAAGAAAGCCAGAGATTAACATCAACTAATGATTCAATACATAGTTCATGAAAATGGTGACTGAAGAAGAAACACTCTACAGCCTACGTCTATTGCAGCATAACTAAGGGAGGATTCAGGGTCACCTGGTCCAGCCCTAACTATATGCTTTAGCAAAAAGGAAAGTTTGAAGCCTAATCTTGAAAGTAGAGATAGTGTCTGTCTCCTGAATCCAAACTGGAAGCTGGTTCCACAGAAGAGGGGCCTGAAAACTGAAGGCTCTGCCTCCCATTCTACTTTTAAACATTGTAAATATTGATCACTGAATAGTTTTGTGAGGATGAAAATAATGATGAAATGGTGACTCTTATTAGTGCACTTCAGTCACCACAGTTCAGCTGAACATCTGTCTCAGTCCTGAAGTAAAGCCAGAGAAGTGGAGACTGGATCTCAGATCAGTGAGGCTGTACTGATGCATGCGGTGGCTCAGCATGTTACATAGAAACATTTAGATAACACAGATAAGAGCAGTCTTTAAGTGAATGGACGTATTCACAGTTCATATTCATTTCAACATATTTTTGGCTCGCGTTATGTCTGCTGTTCTTTATTTCTGGTGCAACAAATGCCTCTCAGCAGAACATCACTTTGCCAAAGGAAACTGAAAACGATCTGAAGCAGTCCAGTTGTCGTCATACTGAAGGACTGCTTCAGACCAGCAGCTGTAGTGTCATAGGGCTGCTCGTGGCTCTCGGCCGAAAGCCACTGGACAGCCTTTCCCAATCCAATTGGCTGGGATTACCCAGCCAAGGTTATTTTCTAGGTACTCTAATCATTTCACTCCCTGCCAGCCTCTAAGCCAGTTGCTAGCTGTGACAGATGTCAGCACTTTGTAGTGAGGTGAGCGCACACACAGAAACAGATTTTTATTATATTACAAAATATAATGTTCCAGAATTATGATCCAGGTTAAATATGGTTCACTGTGACAACATTTCAGATAAATACTCCTCTTAAATCAGTTAATCTACAAAATGACTCCACACTATGAAGACAATGTAAAACAGTAACATGAGTGTAAACAGAGTTTAAAGTCAGAAGAGCAGAGCAGCCATTCAAATCTGGGACAGAAAAACGCATCATATGAATGGCTGGCTGCTCCCTCCCCTCGCGTCTACATAATCATCCACTTTTCTTCAGTTCCTCTCTTTTTAATCATCTGCTTTTCCCTGTACCATCGCTCACAGTCACAAAGACCTGCTTTAAACCAGCAACACCGACATCAGGTTGTCTATTCAACTCTGATATGACAGATTATATAACGATATTTCTCCTGCTGTTCCTCACTCCTAATTACACTTTCAGTATTCTGTTAAGAGGCCAGTGCAGGGGTCAGCAACCTTTAACACTCAAAGAGCCATTTGGACCCAGTTTCCACGGAAAAGCAAACACTGGGAGCCGCAAATACTTTCTGACATCTAAAATGAAGATAACACTGTTATTGTTTTTTACCTTTATGCTTTGTATAGACAACTAAGGTGTGTTGCTTATGAAATCCATGAAGTGCTACAGAGAAAATTACATTTTATTTATGTAATGAACACATTTTGAACTCTTAAAAAATACAGCAAAAAGGAGATGCACCCAGGTGAAGGTCTCTTTTAAATGAATTACAAAGCTGTAAAAAAGGACTGTAAGCTGTCGTCTGTGAGGCGTGAGCGTGTTTGTTGTTACCATAGTTCATGGAGGAGCTGCTCACATACGTATGTGGATGCATGAGGATCCATACTTGGCCTGCCTGGGTTGAAAGTCTCGACAAACGCACAGCATTTCGGCTGGTATGGTTTATGTGAATGTGATGCTTATTGTGAGAGATGAAAAATACTTTGTTTTCCAAACCACGTGGAGCCGCAGAGCTAAAGAGCGCAGGTTGCCGACCCCTGAGCTAGTGCTTCCTTGTTCTATGTACCACACATCTGTGTGTATATACGCAGTCTACTTAAGAAAGGATTTTTTTAAACAACCCAAACTTCTGGTTTCGTTTTTTTTTCTTTTTAACCAAAGTCAGTCCTGATTTTCTTTTCTTCATTTTCTTTCTCCAGGTTCAACCAGCCAGAGATCCCCGACAGGAGCAAAACCTAAGATAACCCTGGACCCTTACATTCGCCTCAAATCAGACAAATTAGACTTGGTGAGTCCTGACCTGCTCGGGTAGGCTTCTTTAGACCTATGCTGCCTGATACACAGTTAAGTGGACACTCATACTAAAGAAATCACACAGATTATGTGAGAGCGATGACACATGTGAAGGCATATATGGTTGGTGGTTGAAAGGTGTATGTTGTTGAAGTCAGAAACTGGATCGAGGTTTGTGGGTGATCCTGGTCGACAGTGTTGAATACCTACCAGCAGGTATGTGAGAAACGAACTAGGAAGTGATGTCAGCTTCCTGGAAAATTCCCTTATGAGTCTGATTTGCAGCAGCTCAGGGCTGAGACGCTAAGCGTTGCATGCAGAAACACCACCGTGGCAGGATGTGGTGGACCGAGGTCGTTTTGGTCCTTTAAGCGATTCGCTGCTAGAGAGGCACTTTCTACGTGACCTGCCGCTTGTGGCTGAGTTGCCGTCTATCCCAATTGTTCCCCTCTGTGTAATACCACTAAGAGTTGATTGTGGAATATTTAGTAGTGAGGAAATGATTGCAGACAGCATCCTATCATGGAAGCACGCTGGGATTCACTGAGCTCCTGAGAGCGACCCGGGATTGTACACACCTGGGCCATGGAAGTGATCGGAGCACCTGGATAATGGATGATTTGGATGGATTAGTGTGCACTAATGTCCCCCACTTGCCCTCTGGGTGCTCTTTATCCTTCATGCTTGGGCCCTCTACCAAAGGCCTGAGAGTCTGCGCTCCTCCCTGCAGAGATGTCGTTCCTGGATCTGCTGGAGCCACTCGCCTAGTTTAAGAGTCACTGTTCCAAGTGCTCCGATTACCACAGGGACCACCGTTAACCACGGCGTCACCTTTCTCATCTTCTGCAGTTGCTCTCTCAGTGAGCTTCATTCTCTTCCTGATTTTGGTATTACTCAGTATAGCTCCCACCCACTCTGCACCTTTTCCTATGTTATTTCGCCTTTTCACTGCTTCTTCCTGCAGTGCACTCATCACTTTCAGTCATCAGAAACTAATAGAAACTGGCCTCAGCCCGAACCCAGATTTGACTTCAGATTGGACCCACAGTATCCCAGTACTCCCAGCCCATCATCTTTATGCATCCAGTTATTAATCTCCCTCTTACAGGCCTGCCCTGCCTGCTCCATTGCATGTGGATTATTTTTACCCTGTCAGCAGACTCTGTCCCTTCAGCTTTACGACTCTCTCTTTGTACAGTTGTTACTGTTATTTAGGTTGATTTTAATGTTGCCAACATTTTGCTTGGGCATGTTGATCCAGGGATTAGAAACACAGTGAGTTTAAACACTGGCAACATTCTGTCCTGATTTGTTGGCTCTGCAAAGGAAAACGAACAGGCAGTGTACAAAACTCTATTGAAAACAAAGGAATTACACACGTGTTGAACAGAGCAGTGTCTGCTTTATGACGCGGTGAATTTGCTAATTAAAGAACTCTATAATCGATTTATGAAAAACACATTACTCAAAGTGTATGTAGGCAGTTTTTGTACTTTCTTCTACTGCATCCTGTCCTGGTAGCTCAGGTGTATCAGTATGTCTCCTAGACAAGCGTCCTCTTTGCAGATGCTTTGTGAAGTAACTTTAGGCTAATATTTGTAATGAAGTATAATTTTACTTGGAGAACAAAGTGTGATATGCAGAGTGCAGTTTGATGACAGCATACAATGCTTCATGCTTCATGCTCCTGTCTCTCTTAGGCCTTGTCCTTCCTTGGTTTGGATGTCACAGAAGAGAAGAAGAAGCAGCTGCGACAGAGTCTGACCACAGACCCACAAGGCACCGTGGCCTATGGAGGTGACGTGCATGCAAGCAGCACACGTACACTCACTGATATGAGCCGCACACATTTGTAGTCGTGTCAGCTGTTGGGTGGAAGATCTGTGCTGAGGTCCTGTCAAATCATGTGACAGCAGCATGTTTCTTATTGGTTGTGTCACTTGTGTAAATTGTCAGATTGTGTAACCAGCTGTGACTACATGTTTCCAGTCGTTTGGAGGGCCAGCGTTTACATCGTAGGGCTAAATTCACCTGCGTGTACCTGTTAATGCTCACTGACAGAAAGGACTGGATGATAAAGGGTGTGCATGATATTAAACTGTACAGGCAGCTTAGTCTTTAGACTGCAGGTCAAACATGAGATCCCGTGTCTGGCTTCTGGAGCGTTGACCCAGCGGAGGGTCTTTGGATATTTGGGCTCGCTGTTGTTGTCAGTGCTTTTCTTTTATGCTTTTGTGACACACACTAATCCCAAAATGTAAAGGAACACTTTTTAATCAGAGTATAGCATCAACAGTTTAACCTTTGGGATGTTGCAGTTGTTCATCAGTTTGAGCTGCTTTGGTATCGTTGACATTAACAACAGGTCCACTAGAGGGGCGACAGTAGTGACTTTACAGATGAAGGTCGCTGACATTTTTCTCTCCTCATCTTTTCTGACTGTTTTTTCACTAGTGTCGCATTAGGCTAGACTCAGTGTTACTACTGGTAGCATGAGGGGATACGCCAAGATGGCACATCAATATGTGCTGTTTCCAGAACGTTTCTTAAGAGCGTGGAGGAGCTTCCAGGAGACAGGAGATTACTCGAGGAGAGCTGGACATGCATAAGCCATGAGCTAGACCAGCATCTGCTCCTTCGTGCAAGGAGGAACTGTCAGAGCTACAAAATAACCTGCAGCAGGCCGCTGGTGTGAATGCATCCTAAGGAGAGTGGTCAGAGGGCTGGATGTCCTCTAGTGGGTGCTGTGCACACTGTACGGTACCATGGAGCCCAACTGGCATTTATTCACAAAATACCAGGAGTGGCAGGTCCACCACTGGTGTCCCGTGGTTTTAACAGATGAGTGCAGGTTCACCCTGAGCCATGTGACAGACGTGAAAGGGTCCAGAGCCTGTAACGCTGTTGGAGCCAGTCTATAATTTCATATACAGTAAGGTGTGTGTGTCTGTGTGTGTCTCTCTTTATGGGGACCCAAATGCGTGAATAGATAATTCTTGCTAGCTTGGGAGTTGTGGTGGGTGGAGCTAACCCTCTTCCCTACTTTGCATTTGGTTGTAGGAGCTGGAGTGGGCAAGTTAATTACTTGGAGGTCTTTCTTTCTTTTACCTTTCTTCGCTTTGACTCACAGATTTTTATAAGGTGTGTGTGTGTGTGTGTGTGTGTGTGTGTGTGTGTGTGTGTGTGTGTGTGTGTGTGTGTGTGTGTGTGTGTGTGTGTGTGTGTGTGTACACATGACCCTGATTGTTTGCTTTTCCTTGTTTTTCTGTTAAAACAATGAATCCCATCTGTTTTGGTGTGATGGCTCAGACTTTGTGGAGGCAACCCGGAACATCTTCCAGGAGAACCTGGAGGAGCTGGGCTTGGAGACGGGTCCCTTCACATTCTCCTACCATGAAGCAGCTAGTCTGATGGATACCTCAGCCTTCCACTCACCTGTAAGCAGCTCTCACAGCCGCTCATATAGACACAAAACAGCAGACTCTGTAATTAATTAAGACTCAAGAAGTTTATTGTATGATGTTACCCAGCCTGAAACCAAATACTGTTTCTCACCAGCCTCTACAGTGCAAGAAGCAATACAGTTTAAAAAGAATAAATACAGTTTAAAAGAATGACTTTTAAAAAAGAGCAGCAAAAAAGGCATAAATAGCATAAAATCTAAGCTTTAAAACAAACTCCAGTCACAATTAATCTAATATTTTAAAATTTCCACCCAGAAATGAAGGGCTAACTGTGTGTGTGTGTGTGTGTGTGTGTGTGTGTGTGTGTGTGTGTGTGTGTGTGTGTGTGTGTGTGTGTGTGTGTGTGTGTGTGTGTGTGCAGACATATGAATCAGAGTGCAGCTACAGCAGTGAGGAGATGGAGCAGTTTCAGACTGAGGTGAAGCAGCTGCAGACGCAGATGAAACAGCTCAAGGTGAAAACACACCTTTGTTTGTCCCTCTTTGGTCAGTGGTGAGGACTTCCAGCTGTTATGTTTTCTCTTAGTAGCTTTACTTTTACTTTTCTTTGACTGTGTCTCCCTCTGTCCCACAGTGTCTTTTATTATGTCTACTGTCTTGTTTCGTATCTGTCCTGTGGTCTTTACTAAGAATGAAGTCCAACACACTCAGGCTAATTTACCTTAGCTGGCTCGACAAACCCGAAGCCCCAGTTAGAGATGATGAGTATCATGATGATGGTCAGGAGCTGTCTCTGTTAAACTGGGCGTCACACTCTGAGCACACTCACATAAAATGATGCCCATGATCGGCACCTACACGTGTCGCCGTGTATCGATAAAATGGTGACAAAATGATTCAAATTTACAGTGAAATGTATCACTGTGAGTAAGAGCACAGACGATTGCTGCATTGTCCTGGTGGTTTTCTGGCACAGAGCTGTAACAAACATTTTAACTCCAGTGGTGTCGTGGCTGAGTGCGCTCTCAGTGCTCCTGTTTATTATGGCTGCACATTACAGCTCCTTGGAGGACAGGACCAGCTTCACCCCGATCAGACCTGCACACTGTTAGACCTCTGCCTCACCACTACATATTTCAAGTACAACGAGGGCTTCTACAGACAAAAACATGGCTGTGCCATGGGCTCCCCCGTGTCACCTATTGCAGCAACCTTTACATGGAGGAAGTGGAAAGGAAGGCTCTTGGCTCTTTCAAAGGAAGAGTACCCAGCCACTGGTACAGATATGTGGACGACACCTGGGTCAAAATCAAGACACAAGAAGTGGAATCCTTCACTGCGCACATTAACGCTGTGGATAAAAACATCAAGTTCACCAGGGAAGACACAAAGGACGACTGTTTGCCTTTCCTGGACTGCGCCGTGCACATTGAAGAGAACGGCAAACTCAACATCGAAGTTTACCGGAAGCCCACACACACGGACCAGTACCTCCTCTTTGACTCCCATCACCCTCTGGAACACAAACTTGGAGTAATTAGGACCCTACACCACCGGGCAGAACATGTTCCCTCTAAGCCTGAAGGGAACACACCCGAAACCCTGGCTGATTGGGACCCACACCCAGTTTCACACCTTGGCTCAGGCGATTAGAGGATCATCAGGGGGTCCTTTTGTCCCTCTGTGGGGGGAAACTCCCACTAGGTTTATATCTGGGACTCTCCACCATTTGACCTTAGAACTGAAGAAGCTTCTCGGATGAGAGGTGAAACGTCTTCAAGTAACTTAAAGAAGTCCAGACGCTTTTCTTTCCAAGCTCCTTAAATATTCAGAATATTACAGAGGTTAACTATATATGATGTAAACTGTAAAACTTTGTTAATTTCACTATAGAGGATGTACCCTACAATAATATAAAACTCCAACAGTCAAATAATACCATATTTCTAAGCTTTTCAGGGCCGAGTACAATAACCTCAGTTTGATCTGAATTAAGAAGCAGAAAGTTAGCGGCCATCCAGGTCTTTATGTCTTTAAGACATTCCTGCAGTTTAACTCATTGGTGTGTGTTATCTGGCTTCATGCACAGATAGAGCTGGGTGTCATCAGCATAGCAGTGTAAATGTATGCTTGTATAATGTAACAGAACTGGCACTAGCATTTCAGCTGCATTAGTCACAGAGTTAGAACGATGGAAAAAATGGATTTTATTCTGAGCTGATAATAAATGAGTGACATAATTACTGTCGTTGTTCTTATATACTGATGACAGAATGACTGTAAAAGCACTCAGGTTAACTGTTTCTAAAAATCTGCAGTTGAATTCGCTCCGTGCTCTGACAGCCACTTTGGAGAATAAACAGGATGGGAGGAGTCGGAGGAAAGTTCAGGAAACACGAGTTTTCCTCGTCTCAGAGTTGACTCGGCATGGCTAGCTAAACCTGCTTCCTTCAACAGTGCCCAGAAATATGGTTTAATAGGCACATTTACACTCTTAGTCTCAGTCATCTCTTTGGATCATAGACTAGGGCTGGAGCGGGCGTTTTGGTGGCATTTCTTTGGCTACCAAGTGAAGTAGTGAGAATACGTTTTGCAGTTTAAAACTAAACACATAGAATCCTGTTTCCACACTTAGCCAACAAACACACACTCAGTGGGAAAACCACAGACGAAGCCCAACGTCCCAACCTCACCAAGATTTAGCTGCTTTTTCTCCTCACAGTTGTGTGTCTGTCCTCTGAATGGAAAGGTGGGGTCTTTAACAGTCATACAGGAAGCTGCCACTTCATCTGCTGCCTCTCTTGGCAGGTGATGCTGAAGGACATGGAACACAGCAAGAAAACCCTCGAGGAGGAGTTGCAGAAGACCTCAGAGGTCAGAGGCCAGCCTGCAGCCTGTGGAGACGCGCAGTCTCAAGTTACATCTTTATAACTGTGGGATATGAGCGTGGGGTCAAAGTTGAATGGAAATTATTTTTGTAGTGAAACTAATCAAACTGAGTCTGCTGATAATGCCGGCTGTTTTTTAGTTGATGAATGATTAGAAATGGTGTTGTTGTGCAGCTTCTCGATGTCGTAGGACAGTTTAAGTATGAGAACCAAGAATGTAAAGATTTCTCAGCTGGTAAAATGAAATAGCTAATAACATATTCATATGATCATCCTGTTGTATTTAGCAATGTAAAATACGTCTCACTGGCAGCTGAATCATCTGAAAACATGGACGAAGACTGAAGGCAGCGAGTGAATCCTTCTGTCATTTCTCCTAGAAAGCCTGTCTGACTGTAGAGGAGAACACTCGCCTGAAGAGTCGTCTGCAGGCGTCTGAGGCGGTGCATCGGCAGGCCGGCAGTGCTGAGCAGGACTATGAAGAAGTCATCCAGCTGCTGGAGGCTGAGATCAGAGACCTGAAGAGCCAGCTGGCCACCAAGAAGCAAAGACGGGGAGCAGAGTCCATGCAGGTACAATGATGTCAGAGTCGTGGCCCACAGCCTTGTTCAGGGCCACTGACAGGAGAGCAAGAAAACCTCATTTCAGCCTTGAAATTTGGGGAAACATCTGTCTGAACATCTGTCTGTATTTTTAAATGCATCTTCACAGTACTCTACATCTTACACATCCAATATGTTCAGGCATTAGGTCAAAGGTCATTGTACTGTATAGTGATACATGATGCACTCATGCACCCAAAGAGTTGTCTACGTGACACACGTACACAAGCTGAGTGTGTTGGTGTGTTTGTCAGGAGGAGGTGGGCGAGCTGAAGAGGAGGCTGACGACTATCGACTGCCAGCTGAAGAAGTCCGAGCTGAGCAGGAAAACTCTGGAGATCTCCAACAAGAAACTGCTAGGCTTTGCTCAGGTACTGGTGTTCCTTTGGATGCACACAGAGCTGTGAACAGGCAGGAAGCAGACTGAGTCCACTCTGTATACCAGAGTGTTGTATTGGTCTCACAGCTAAACCTCGGTCCGAACTGGGACAGGACAGCGATCCGAAGCTGTTAACATTGCTTCTTCTTCTCAAAGTGTTATCATAGCTTTCTACAGTTGTTTTGCACAACACACTCAATTCAGCCTTAAGTATTAATAAAAATACAAATTCTACAGAGTGTTAATGTGGGGAATATAATCTTATACTGATTGATAAGAACTCAGTTATCAAAGCTGAAGACTGTGTATCTCTAAAATAGAAGCTTTTAACAGGTTCAGGAAAAAGTGCATAAAAATATATGAATAAAAACTGAAACAGCTGAATGAAAGGCTTGAGCGCTGCGTGACGTGGTTAACTGTCAGCATCTACAAAGAGATTCAATATCGTTGAAAAGTGAAGGTGGTGAAGCAGCAAAACAGCTCGCTACACAACTGTAGTCACTGAAGCAGGTGACAGTGTAATCACCACATTCTCGCTGGTTATTTTTCCAACAACTTGTTATAAGAGATGCACACACTTTGATGGAGAGGGGAGCTGACGTCCCCTCTCCATCAAAGCCTTTCTTTGCTAATGTGCTAAAGCTGTTAAATATCCCACGTTAGGGGGAAGACGATCAATAACTGAGCATCCACACAAAACTGCAGAATGGTCTCAGACGTCGGTTCTTCTGATTGTCAAACAAACACACACGTTAGCTTCCGTGATAATAAGGATGCAGTTTGTGCCATCTTTCCCTTTAGTTGTGGTTAATCAACAAGAGTGATGTGCTCGCCACCTGTTTGTATTTCCTGGTCTTCCCTGCAGACACACACACATACAGACTGAAGGTTGTTTGGCAAAAATGCTATTAGTAACTGAGTGCCAGTACAGAAATGATGTCGTCATTCAAACTTATTAACAGCTCAGTGTTTCCCCCAGGACAACATTCAAGTGTAAATGTCAGAGAAAAACACATTATGGGACCCATGTCAGCCACTATGCATGTGATGGTTTAATTTGCAGTTAAGACTATTTAAGCGAACCTGTAGATTTATTAGATGAAGTAGGAAAATGCATAGAGCTGTACATAACTGTTGCATTATTTGACCAAAGGCTTGAGCGTTTCCTTCCATGGTGTGCGGCAGATGATGTGGAGGCTGCATGTGCAGCTCTGAGATTTCCAGATCTGGTCTTTAAATCTAGTGACAGGAAAATAAGCTGATGGAGTCAGTCTGCCCCCAGTGATGGAAGTGTGCTACAGCTCTGTCCACAGCCATAAACCAGCTGCTGCACAGGCTGTTCCACCAACATCTGTCCTAGGAGAATTGGCTGTGGGTGGATGTTTCCTCATATCCATCAGTGATGGTGGAAGGATGCAAGGTGCAGGAACCAGTCAGACACAGGGGTGTGCACAAAGCCATCAGCATAGAAACCAGTTTGAAAAACACAACGAGGGGAAGGTGCAGCCTGTGGCTGATAACACTAATAACTGACGAGGTCCAGCAATCAAGCTCTTCTCTCTGGTTCGCTTCATCCTGACAGCACAGAGAGACCCGGTGTGTGTTACTGCTGCCAGCGCTCGGCCTTACAGCTGTCACATTATCTCTCTTTACAGAACGTCCACAAAGTGCTGACCACGCCCAGCCTATTTGGAGAAGGGGGGTAAGAGAGCGCGACCTTCACCTTACAAGCGCCTTACAGCTTTGCAGTCGAGTTCCTGCTCCAACTGTCCTTCTGCTTGTGTGTCTGTCTATATCAGGAGTAACAGGTCATCTCCTGCCACGGAAAGCCCCGACATCCCATCACCAATTCCTGACCCAGCCTTCCAGCTGGCTGTGGAAGCCAAAGAGCTGGTGGAGGGGGTGTGTACTCTCACAACTGATAAAGGTACAGAGCTCACTAACCCAGAATAAAAAGCCTGAACACTGTGTGCATACAGTACGTGGAAACACCATGTTTGGAAGGAAGGACAAAGGTTCAAACTGCAAACACTTTCAGATAATGTGATGAAAATTAGTTTTCTTTTGCCACGGCTTAAGAATTGATGAACTAATTATGAGCCATCCTTTAGCAAGAACTCTGCTATAATGGCGTCAGTATAAAATATATATACAAAGTCTTTAGTGCCAAATTACTCCACACGCTTCACCTCATACAGTATAACAGACGTGGATGTAACCTGCAGCCTCAAGGCAGTGATATATTAAAGCAGCCAGTGTGCAACCACTGCTGTCCATCGTTCTGCAGCAGATCTGAAGTGGAGCAATGAAACATGGATAATATCTCATCCTTACTCATCAGGCCGATCTGCTGAAGTTCCTTTTTCACAAAGGTAGAGAAAGCAGGGTCCCAGGACATAAAGTGGTGACGATGATTAAAAGCTGTTTCTTTAGAAGCTGAAACTGTTCTGGCTTCATGTTCAGTTCTTTTTAAATACAGCTGAGATTGAAATCCAAGCTGTGACCAAAGCAACACTGTTTCAAATGAGTTACTTTGTGTGTAAGTTTTCAAAAACACGGCTTTGAGGCTTACCTGTGACAGAAGCATCGCAGCACGGGTCAAAGGGAAGCAACAGCTTGTGATTCAGACCTGCAGTGACAGTGTGAGCCACTAGCTGCTGCCCTCACTGCTCACAGCTGAAACAAAGACCTGGTATTTTCCCTACCTCTATTTGTGTTTGCTTTATCCAAAGGGTTGTCTTTCCCGCTCGCAGCAGGCACCACTGCCTCCTATTACCATACTGCTATAGACTCAAGTCTTTCTGTCCACCTCTTCTACAGAACCGGTGAGTGCAGATGCAGCTTCAGCTCCAGATGTCAGTCCTCACCATGTGTGAACAGCACCAAGCCAAAGAGGACTGAGTCCAGACCTGGGCCGGGCAGAGGACCCCCAACGAGCAGCTGACCTCGCCATGCACTTCACCACAGTCCGCAGCAAACACACCATCCTACGACAGGACACGACGACAGCGACAGTTAAACCCTCACTGGGACAGACTGACCACGTTTTAATGCCAAAGCCTGTTTGTGCACATGAAATTAGTGTATTCCCTCCAGTTACTCCAAATGCTCCTCACAGGGCTCAGCAGTGGGATCTGCTGATTCGGTCTCATCCTGTCAGCAGCACATCACATGTACTGAAGTCTCTGTGAGAAGTGCTGCTGCAATTCTCTAGTGTGTTACTCTTACAGCAGGTGGTACAGGTGGAGCTGCATGACCAAGTCCTCCACACACTCCCACAGTGTCACTGCTGTAAACCTTGTTAATACTCTTGCCAACCTCTTTTCTATCCTCACAAACACAAACTCATCTCCACTCCGTAAAAGGAGGACTTGTTACTTGGAAAGCTGATGTGTACAGCGTGTCCCCCTGTGTCAGAAACTCCATGACAAATTAGCTCGTCTGCTCTAACACAACATCTGCCATGCTTCCTTCCCTCGCGCCCTTACTCACACTGTCATGGAAGACAAGAAATGAAGGTTTGAAGGTGCAGCGTGGATCATCTTCATCTCATTGCCTGGTTCATGTTGATGTGTCTCCTGCGTTCAGGAGTAGTGTACCTGTTGCCGTAGCTCCAGCTGTGTAAAACTGTGTTTGGTATTCTGTGTAGGCAGACCTCAGTCTTAGGCTACATGTTGAACATAGATTTGATTTCTACAGACATCTACAACTGCAGTGACAATAATGACATGTCCTTCAACCAGATTGCATCTTTGGTGTGGCCTCATTCTTTCTGTTACTGTTTTATATTAAAGGAATAACTGATGACCGGACTGGTGTCGAGTTCGACTTTTGTTCAGCATCCAGCAAACAGTGCTGCTCACAGGGGGCGATTTCACCACAACTGCTTCCCACAGAAGCCCCTCAAAAAGCAGGAAACCAGAGCTGCTCACAGTTTGTGCACGAGGGTGTTCAGGAAGCGGATACTGACTAATGACGTGACGTTCTAGGGTCATGTGTGGAAATCGTGGTTGCAAATGAGGGGGCTGTCTTGATCTCTGGCTCCTCCTGCAGGCATTTCTAGTTATATTGATGAGTTACCCCTGGGAAGATAAACTAAACACAAACACACAGCACTGTGCTTTCAGTGTGAATCATTTACTTTCATCAATCAACAAAATGCAGTGAATGAACCAAAGAAATCGCATCAGTGTTTGGTGCAACCACCCTTTGCCTTCTTCTAGGTCCACGTGCACAGTTTTTACTCGGCGGGTAGTTTGCTCCAAACATCTCGGAGAACTAAGCACAGATCTTCTTTTGCACAGTGCTGTATGTGCGGATGTTAAGTTAAAAGTACTTGAGCATAGGGGAAAAAGTGTTTATATGAATGAGGCTAGTTGTAAAAAAGTACTCAGAGAAGTCAAACTGAGTGGAAAGGGAGTCCATCTACCATTTAAACCCTCACAGAAAGTCACTGTGGGGCACTTACACAGCACCAGAGACATGTGAGGCAATGACCCAGTGTGTGTGGTTTTGCTTCTTTACTGTCATGTGCAGGCAGGAAAAGGACCCAAAAATACACAGAGGGAGCAATCAGGGAATGGGAAACAGGAGGGAAACACAGCTGGGGCAAATCAGGGCTGACGAGACAAAGGAAGCAAAACCAGACGCATTAACATCAGACACGGACTTTCAAAGTAAAACAGGAAACACAGACTGAACTTACAGACACACAAGCAGGCACTGCAACAGAGGGAACAGAGACGTGGGACCAGGGCGGACACAGACTCTGACTGGACACAGAATAGAGGGAGTATGGAAACCAGAACCTGAGAACAACATAAACACCAAGAAGAGCTGGGGAAAAATAGAAATGCAAAACAGAAACCAGAACCTTCACAAAAATAAACCAAGAGAACACAAATAAAGGGTACAAAACAGAAACCACTGAGTCAACGACCCAGGAACCCTAACATTTACATATTCACAGTGGATTTCACAACAAACAAGATGCGACTGAAAGTAACCAGGACAGGTCCCCACCTTATTCCATGACAACCTGAGCCCCATAAAAACAGTGAGTGCTCATGTTCATATCACTGATTCATTGATACAATTCGCTGTATCAGGGTGTTGTCCTTCAGAAGAGCCCACTGCCATCAGTATAGAAATCTTCCTTCTAGGGATGTTGCTAGGATCAATATTGGGCCTTAACCATGAAATCTTTGGACTGTTCACTGAAGTTGTTTATTGTTGTTATAGTAAAGGATTAGCTCAAGAACAGTGCATAGAGAGCTTCGTGGAATGGGTTTCCATTGCCGAGTTGCTGCATCCACGACTTACATCACCCAGCGTACTGCAAAGTGTGTGTGCTGTAAAGCACCGCCCCGCTGCATTATACAGCAGTGCAGACGTGCTCTCTGCAGTGACCGGTCTGGGTTTGGTGGTTACCAGGAGACTGTGCTTATCGGACTGCATTGTGCGAACTGTTAACTTTGGTGAATGAGGAATTCTGATGTGATGTTTTGTTTCAGGCGTGGGCTCGCCCCCTTAGTTTCAGTGAAAGGAACTCTTCAGCATGCCAAGACATTTTGGACAATTTCATGCTCATGATTTGTGGGAACAGTTTGGGAATCGCTCCTTCCTGCTACAACATAACTACACACAAGTGCACAAAGCACTTCTATTAAGACATCAATGAGTGAGTTCGGACATGACCGGCTCTCACAGAGTCCTGACAGAACACCTTTGGGATCATTTAGTGCTAAATAGGCCTCCTCATCTAACATCAGAGTCTGACCTCACACATGTGCTTCTGGGAAAAAGATCAGAAACACACACACAAACACACTCCTAAATCTTGTGGAAAGTCTTCCAATAAGAGTTGAAGCTGGTATAGCTGCAAAGGTTGGGCCAACGTCCTGTTAAACCCTGATGTCACTCAGGTTTGTGTGTGTGAAGGAAGAAGAGCGAACACTTTTGGCATTGTAGTCAGTGTTGGGAAGGTTACTTTTAAAATGTATTCCACTACAGATTACAGATTACATGCCCCAAAATGTATTCTGTAACATATTCCGTTACGTTACTCAATGAGAGTAACGTATTCTGAATACTTTGGATTACTTAATATATTATCATGCTTTTTACAGCTACATGAATGTGCTATTCATGTGATTTATTACTGTTACTGAAGGTCTGCGGCTCCGAACCGTAGTAAAGGGACCTCTGACTAATACGTCGGGTTCGTGTCGGGCTCGTAGCTGAAAACTAGCTTTACTTTGTTGTGTGGGTCAAGTTTGCAGCGAGAGACAGAGAGAGGCGTTGAAAGGCTGCTGCAACGGGACTTATTGTTTCGGAGGAAAACAGGAACACAGCGTACAGTCGAGTCTTAATAGTGTACTTACTCTTCTTGGCTGCAGTGGTTATTATTATATTTACATGCTTCCAGCTCCCGTTTCTGCTCGATGACAGCTCGTACTTTTCCTTTTTCTCCCTCGCTCACTGACACATCACGGGTATGACAGTCCATCCTCCCTACAGCACGGACTACACTGCCCATCAGGCTACATGCTTTAGGGCGATGCCTGTAACACTCTGCCTATTAGCTCAGCACAACAACATCAACAACAACAAAAAGGCGCTCTCTCACCCAGGAAACACACAGTCAGAGAGGCGGCACCCTGTAACCATGGCAACTGTAACGCTGCCGCCTGGAACAACAGAACGTGTGACAGGTTGCAGGACTACTGCATATAAAACTGTTCAGTTAATACTAATTCATATCAGTTGATATAAGGACGAAAATAATGTAAATATGGTAAGAGAATGGTTAAGAGTTTATTATTTTTTATTATTAACACTGATTATAGTGTACCTGCAAATACAGTATAGAAGGCACAATCAAACTTTGTACAATTTCAGTGAATGTGAAAGTGAATATTGCGTGAGAGCACCTTTATTCTTCAGCACAGTCTGAACTCTCTGAGGCAGCTTTGTCATTCAAGTATCTTCAGGAACAGTTCTCCAGACTTCTCGAAGGACATTCAAAGCTCTTCTTTGGATGTTTCTGCTTTTAGTTCTGTTCTCTATCAAGATGATCCCAGACTGCTTTAATAGTGTTGAGGTCTGGGCTCTAGGGAGGCCAATCCATGACTGATATTGTTCTATCCAGGTATGCGTTTACTGCACTGGCAGTGTATCTGCGAGCGCTGCCATCCTGAAATTCATTCATTTGGACAAGATCTCCAACAAACCCTGACAACTCACCTTGCTCATTACCACCTCATGTTGACAATGATTTGAACTGGGACGTGAAAAAAAAGTGAAAAGGGATAAAGACTCGGGTGGCATGGTGGTTAGCACTGTTGCCTCACAGCAAGAAGGTCCTGGGTTCCCGTTCCTGTTATACATGACTTTTAGGACCTTCAAGCCTGTAGTTATATTCTTTATCAGTTGGAGCCCCCCGCATTCTTCTTCTTCTTTGGTGCAACCCTATAAATACAGTGCACCCCTTTGGCCTCTCCCCGCTTCTACAATTCCCCTGTGGGAGAGGTGGGTGTCATTTCTTTCCAGACACCGTACAACACACATATAATGTATATTTAGCCACTGTGGATAGCACTATGCCTGATCTGTTCTCTGCGGGGAGTAATGTGACTTTTGGTTTGGGGAGGGGTCATCAGATTGCTCCAAGGTGTTTTGGGAGGGGTAGGCCAGCAGTATTGGTGCCCGCATGGATGGGCAGCTAGCTCCACACCAACTGCTTGCAAATGGCAAACACACACCCAAGCTGTCACTACTGACATGTTGAGCAGCTTGATTACTGATTTAGCAAAGCAAATTGGGGAAAATATCACGTCCTCCCTTAACTCCATGCACCACCCAGCCACGGTCTCCCCAGAATGTGCCCTCTAGCTGCAATGACCAGTAGTGATGTGTCGGTCGCGAACGAAACGGCTCTTAGAGCCGACTCTTTGAAGTGAACGATGCAAGCCATGGTTTTTTTTTCCCTTTCTCTCACCCTCTCTCACCCTTTTTTCCGCTTCACTCTGCACGCGAGCCTTGTGCTTTGCGCTGGGCAGAGGGGGGAAGGGCGGTAGTTACACTCACAGTAGCACAGGAACAGAGCGGGAGGGAGAGAGGAACTCAAAGGTGCACTCCTCAGCTGTGCGATGCTGGCACATCCTGATTTTGAGAGGCCATTCATCCTTTCAACTGATGCTTCCATGGATGGGCTGGGTGCTGTCTTATCCCAGGTGCCAGCTGGTGAGGAGAGAGCAAGACCTATAGCCTTTGCTAGTAAGTCTCTCAGCCGCAGCCAGGCCAAATACCCAGCACACCTGCTTGAATTTTTGGCTCTGAAGTGGGCTGTGTGCGATAAGTTCAGCCACTGGCTCAAGGGTCACCAGTTCACTGTCTGGACTGATAACAATCCTCTCACATACATTCTGACTAAGCCAAAGCTGGATGCCTGTGAACAGCGTTGGGTCTCTAAGCTTGCACCATACTGCTTTGAGATCAAATATGTTCCTGGAAAGCTGAACATCGTGGCAGACACCCTGAGCAGGGAACCGTTTGTGAGGCCGTTGGCCCAGCGCCTCCTGTCGGAGCCATACTTTGAGCTGCTAGAGCAAGTCAGTGATGTGAAAGATGCCAGTGTCCAAGATGGCTTCTGTTTGACCTGTCAGCCTCAGTCGATACACAGTGCTCCACCATCTGCTGTGCTCGATGTGTCTCTGTCAACTGATCACGTCTCTTCTATCATGTCCTCCCTCTGTGAGTGGGAGTCTGCTTCTCACCAGCGCTGCTCACCTGACCTCCATTAGTCCACCTGACTGTGATGTCTCTCATGTGATGGCTCGTCAGTGTTTCTTCTGGTATGATATGGAGAAGGATGTGTGCAATCATGTGAGAAATTGATATCCCATGCTGATCTCCTGGAAGAGAGATCCTGTGATCTCCAGAGTAGCCTGCTATGTTGACCGTAAGCGCAGGCCCTCCTGACATGAGCGCTATCACGAGAACCAACATACATTGCAGCTTCTAAAACAATGGGATAAGCTCACATTCCTCAATGGTGTCCTCTACAGAGTTGTGAGGGACCCACTGACCAAACACAAGAGATTCCAGTTTGTGGTACCTGACTCCTTAAAACAAATGGTGCTGTCTGGCATACATGACAACGCTGGTCATCAAAGTCAACCTCGCACACTCTCCTTGGCTCGTCAGCGTTTCTTCTGGTATGATATGGAGAAGGATGTGTGCAATCATGTGAGACCCCAACAAGACCCCAGAGCCAGCAGCTAGGGCCCTGTTGGAAAGCATTAAGACCTGTGCTCCACTGCAACTTGTAATAATAATAATAATAATACATTTTATTTATAGGCGCCTTTCAGACCCTCAAGGTCACCTTACAGTAACACGTAAACAATACCATAAAAAACATAAGAATAATGTATATATAGCAAACATGGTAGATAAAATTTAGACATAAACAGCCATAAAAGTATGAAAGCAAATATAAAAACTGAGCAAGGTAAAAATGGCCTAAGACAGATCTGTTGTATGCAGTTCTAAACAGATGGGTTTTGAGTAGTGAGTTAAAAGTGGTGAGACAGTGTGTGGTCCGTAGAGCAAGTGGAAGTGCATCCAAAGTCTCGGGGCAGAACAACTAAAGGCTCTGAGTCCCGTGGTAGTCAGGCGAGCAGGTGGAACTGACAGAAGGGAAGCTGAAGAAGAGCGGAGTGTACGAAGGGGCGAGGATGTGTGGAGAAGATCGGATAGATATGGAGGAGCGAGGTTATGAAGCGCTTTGAAAGTGAGAAGCAGGATCTTGAAATTGACACGGAGGTGAACTGGGAGCCAATGGAGCTGTTTAAGAACTGGTGTTATATGTTCAGTGGATCTAGTTCTGGAAATAATACGAGCAGCTGTGTTTTGAACCAACTGCAGTTTATGGAGGGATTTATGAGGTAGATTTGTGTAGATTGACTTCTGGTCAGCTGAGGACAGCAACAACAAGTCTGTGGATGTCCTTGTAATCACTGACCACGTCACAAAATTAGCACATGCATTCCAATGCCAGGATCAGACAGCTAAGAGAGTTGCTAAAAAGCTTTGGGACCAGGGACCAGGGAGCTAGTTTTGAGAGCGAGCTGCTTGCAGAGCTTCTGGTTTTGGGTGGCGTTGCCAAATCTCACACTTCACCATACCACCCCATGGGTAATGGTGCCACAGAGAGATTTAATCGCACCCTTGGAAACATGTTACGGTCCCTCCCCCCCAGATCTAAGCAGAAATGGCCGCAGATGATACAGTCCATGACGTTTGTGTATAACTGTACAGCACACGAGACCACCGGCTGTGCACCTTTCTACTTGATGTTTGGGAGGGTCCCAAGGTTGCCAGCTGACTTCATGTTTCGGGATGTCCTTCATGATGACAACATTTGTGACTATGATACCTATGTCAAGTCACTGATGGATGACCTGCGTTCTGCCATGCTCTAAGCCCAGGAACTCAGCACAATGGAGCAGAGACACCAGTCTGACCAGTACAACAGAAAGGTGAAGGGTCTGCCTCTTTCACTGGGAGACCAGGTGTTGTTGGCAAACAAGGGAGTCAGAATGAAAAGGAAGCTCCCTGACAAATGGGAACCTGTTGTGTACACGGTAGTCGACTTGGATCCTGCTCTTCATATCTGCTGTATCAGAGACAGACAAGGTGCATCGCAACCTGCTCCTTCAAGTTAACTTTTTGCCCTTGGACACAACTTTGAATGACGACGCTGCACATCCTGCTGTGAGCGTTGTCAGTGGCCCCCTTGAGTCTGACCTGGATGGGTCTGTGACATCTCTTGGGGACACAGGAGCTGTACCTCCGGCCACCCATACTGTCGATACCGTCTACAGCATTGGCAAGAGTGATGACCGCACACTATCATGGATTCTTCTTCTTCTTTGGTGCAACCCTATAAATACAGTGCACCCCTTTGGCCTCTCCCCGCTTCTACAATTCCCCTGTGGGAGAGGTGGGTGTCATTTCTTTCCAGACACCGTACAACACACATATAATGTATATTTAGCCACCCTGATGTTTCTGATTGTGTGTCTTTAGTTCAATTATTGTCATCATTGTGCCTGACTTTGCTAGATGCTGTAAATGTAAATGTGTAGTACGTGTGTGCCACATATGTGTTATAGGCACAGTTAATGCTAGCGTGAATAGATAATTCTTGCTAGCTTGGGAGTTGTGGTGGGTGGAGCTAACCCTCTTCCCTACTTTGCATTTGGTTGTAGGAGCTGGAGTGGGCAAGTTAATTACTTTGTCTTTCTTTCTTTTACCGTTCTGTCAGTGCGCCCCAGGGCAGCTGTGGCTACAACTGTAGCTGCCTCCACCAGTGTGTGAATGTGTGTGTGAATGGGTGGATGACTGGGTGTGTGAAGCGCTTTGGGGTCCCTAGGAGGGACTAGTAGAAGCGCTATACAAATACAGGCCATTTACCATTCATTATCAGGTATGTCGGATTTCGTGTTGGTGTTTTTTTTAATCTTGTGTCAAATGTAAGTTTGTACTTTATGTTTAATGTAAAAAAATAAATGCAGGCCCTTTTCTACAATTCCCCTGTAGGAGAGCAGCTGGAGTGGGCAAGTTAATAACTTGGAGGTCTTTATTTCGTTTACCTTTCTTTATCAGACACAACGCAGGAACACTGGTTACATTAGCCCTGCCACAGACTGGTGACCTGTCCAGGGTGTACCCTGCGTCTTGCCCAGCTGGGATAGGCTCCAGTGCCCCCTGTGACCCTGAAAAGGATGGATGGAGGGAAGAAACACTCTTTTTGCCCAAAGACTTTGAAATAATAATAATATTAATAATAACATATCAAAAAGCTTCTAATGACGCTCCTGTACATCTGAAACAGCTTTGTGCTGATGTGCAGTGAGCCATCGCCCAGAACCAAACCAGTTCGTGGCTCTATCTTCGTTAGAGGAGCCCACAGCATCGCGGACACAAGCCAATATGGCGGCGTTAAACCAGAGGGGGCAGTAACGCAACTCAGAGGCACAGAGGCACCCTAAAGAAGAAATTGTTCCGGACACGTGGTGCAAAGTGGGTGTGTTCATTGCGCTGATGTAAACACAAAATACGCCTCACAGCTCGACGGATAATCGTGGTGGACTGAGCTGCTGAGGTTAACCCAGAAAGAGTCGTCGGCGGTGCGGAAAACCCTCCGTGTACGTCGCGTGTAATATGCTCTAAAGCACCGAGGGGGGCGCCATGGATTTCTACATCAACCTGAAGGTGAATTTCAGGGGAAATTCCAAGAATTTCCTGCTGTCGGGATCCGAGACCAAGAGCTGGGAGTCGATGGAGGCCATGGTAAGCAGAGACGAGCAGCAGGCCTGCTGTCAGACACGACGCCACACGCATGGCGCTCACGCAGCACACGGAGGGATGGGGGTTCAGGGGGCCCACAGGTGCTGACAGACACACGGGGCAAACGCTTACACCTCCGTGTGAGAGGTGCCGTGGGCCGCTGTGTGCTCACGGAGAGGATTACTCCAGCCCGAGCCGTCACGGTGAGCGGCCCAGCCCAGCGGGTGTGACGGCGACAGTGTGCGGGAAGTACCGGGAGTGCGTCACGTCGCGCAGACCTGTGTCCCGGCCCGCTTCGTGACGGGCCGCACTCATTTCGAGCAGCTCCACGGGCGGGCCGTGATCCCTGCTTAGACACTAGGCTGTTCAGGACGTGCTCGCCCCTCCAGACTGAGCCACACTGTTGTGCATGTCAGAGCGAAACACGCCGAATAATAGAAAAATCAGTGCGTGACCTTTAAGGCTCTGCGTGGGTCACAGTGGGCATCGGGGAGGTAAAGGCAACGCGTCAGACAGGCCCGTACACATTCCTGCGTTTTCTGCCCAGCGGTTTAACGTCACCACCAGCAACAGCGTAGCCAATTCACCGCCATGCGCAGTGGTTCACTCCGAGTGCAGGAAGTAAACAGACGAAACAACCACAAAGATACTCCACGGCTGCAGCACGCAGCAGGGGTGCAGGAGCTGTGTTTGTGTCCTCACTGCGAGCACGACACAGGCACACGCTCCTTATGTGTAACTAACGTTATGCTGCTTTCCTAACGTTGCCACAGAAAATGGAACAAATGGAAGCATTTCCACTGAGCTGGTGCATTTTAGTAACGCAGTGACAGATCCGAGGACAATAACCTGGAGGATGAAAGCCTGGCTGCATTTATTTATATCTGTTATCAAGTGTTGGTTTAATTCAGATACACGCACAGATTTCTCTAATATTTGCCACGTGTAGGACTTCGGCGTGTGGCGTAATAACCATAGGATAATATAGATGTGAATGACAGAGCTCAGCTCATTACTGTGTACTGTGTTAAATCTGTGAGTCTGACATGCACCTCCTCAGAAATGCAGCTACGCACTGCAAGGATGCAGATATCCAGAGCTGCAGTAGATCTGTTTGGCAGTGCAGAGTAACGGAGCCCTGAGCAAGAGCCCAGTTATATATGACTGGGACTGGAAATGCAGTAAGTCAGGAACAAGAAGGTGAAACAGGCTCGGAGCCCTGCATGGTCGGCTGTACCTGGAGCACATCATTGGTGTGAGTGCTGCTGAGTCACAGACGTTTGGCTGCTGAGACTGTTGCAACAGGTTTAGCATTCACTGTTTTTCATTTGATGCCGATCTGTGAAACAGTACGAGCTTATATGTGTTTGTGTCAAAGGCATGCACTGTGCTGCTCAGAGCATGTGAACAGCTAGCAGGAGCGTAGATGGAGGCCTGTGACCTGGTCCCTGTGGCTGAGGGATCATCCTCCTGATAGTAAACATACAGGAACAACTCCTCCCTCAGTCCCTCAGCAGCTGAAGCACTCGGCACACACAGTTGTGATGTCGTCCTCATTTACAATCATGGATCTGAATGTGTTCACTCTGTGCCTGATGTGTAAAGTATACACTTCATTTTATTGTTTTGCTATAACACCACAATAACAGTTATGTCAAGAGAGAGCACTTGTGTTACAGTGTGAGCGTAATCAGAGAGCTCGGTCCTGACAGGATGAAACCTCCGACAGCATCAGGCTCAGGAGGGGCAGCCACGGTCAGCAGGTCTGGGGAGGCCTGGGTGTGGGTGAAACACAAACTGCAGGAGATAAATCCACAGTTTTGTTCAAACACTCATGCAGCCGAAGATGTGACTGAGGTGCAGACACTCGGTGTCAGTGCACAGAGCTCAGCTGAAGTGTTACATTAACTGAATCAAGGCAGGAAACACCATCTGGTGACGTTCGTGGGCTTTTGCTCGAGCATTGATCGAGCTGTGATTGGTTGAGTGCAAAATATGCAAAAACAATTCTTCTATGTAAAACAGTTTTAGTGTGTGACCTTTCACCCTGTAGGACTGTGTGTAAGACTGGCTTTGAACCAGAAGTAAGCAGCAGCCCTCTGTGGGTGTGTGCTGCTGTCAGCTCTGCAGGATATGATGGGCTCATCATTCAAGACTTACCAGGAATGAAGTTCAGTAATGGATTCATAAGCAGTCAGTGTGGGGAGGCTCTCTGTTGCTACAGTGTTCTGGGTCAGGTCCAGATGTTTCCAGCCTAATTATAGAAGAGAATTATAACCGTCGAGTCCTGAAGTAATGACATGTTTTGAGTAGTTGTCTTGATGCATGCTCAGTCGTCCAGGTGAGCAAATCCCAAAAGGTTGTTTCTGTTTTCAGTGACTGCAGGTTTCCAACCTTATAAACAGCACATTTGCATAATGACTGACACTAGCACCACTGAAGGAACAGTGGGGTCAGTTTGTGACCATTGATATGCAAACTGTCATGATCATTGATCAGGGGCCACGAGTCTGAAAACATCCAGATGAGCAGAACCAGCTTTTGGGGCCAGACCAGCTTTGCAGAGCAGCCATTCAGAGCTATTGTGTAGCACCACACGTCTGAGATTTACAGTGAAGAAGTAAATAAGAGTTGACTTTGGATGTGGCAACATCTGTCTGTCTGTTACAGGTCAAGCGCTCCTTTGGCCTGTGCAGCCTGCAGCTGACCTACTTTGATGAGGAGAACGAGGAGGTAAGAGACTGAGGAGTGCCATACAAAGTGAGATTAGTGAGTAGGTACAGCTAACCTACAGCAGTAGAATGTGGTAGCCTAGCTGAATGACTGTGGTAAGTTGTGCCTATAACACTTTGCTCACATTCTGACCAGGATTCACTAACAAGTGAGCAGCCCTGTATGAAGGAGCGATCCTTTAACTCCAGGAGTTCCTCCATGTAACGCATTCTTAGCACATATTTATGTAACCGTCTTCTCCTTTTCTTCCCCCAGGTGTCCATTAACAGCCAAGGTAAGTGCACCTGGGCAGTCACATGATGCTACACATTAAACAAAGTCCAAATAAAAGTGCACTCATGTTAACGTTGGTCATTTCTGCTTGTGTTCCAGCTGAGTATGAGGAGGCTCTGAAGGTGAGCTCATTCACGGTTAAAGATTCAAGAAGTTTATTGTCATGTGCTCTGCAGAACACAGACGGTTATGCAGAGCACCTGCTTAGTCTGCAGGCTCCCTTCACACGACTACAAGAAAGTAATAATAGTAAAACAGTGCTTTGTGAATCCTGCAGCTTATATGTGGGTGTAAACAGAAGTTAGAGTGCGAGTAGTTGCAACACTGTCACAGTGCTAATATATACAGAGCGATATCAGGGTGTATATATGTACGAAAGGTGCAAATTTCCAGTTATGGATAAACAGTTGGACATAGGCAGTGGTTCAGTAGCCTGTGGATAGAAAGTGTTAGTGTGGTGTCCTTGCTTCCACACTCCTGTTCCTTTACAGTGCAGACGTGACGTGGAAAGCTTCTGTGGAGTGTTTGTTTGCTGGTGTCTTGGAGTGCTGTGTTAGCTCGTTGTGTAAGCAGCGCCTGTTTACTTTGCAACGTCAGCTAAGATGTATCGAACCCCCTCACATCCAGCTCCAGCACAGATCCCTGACCTGTGTATAGCACAGATCCACCTTCATTGATGGACAAGGCATAGAAAACAGAACTGGGTCTAACATGCAGCCCTGTGGAACTCCACAGTTATTCTTAGTGTATGAAGAAGACTCCAGATTTACGGAGGATATTTTCACGTCCCGCCCATGCTATCATCCGCCATAAGCTTCTATTTCATTGTGATGTGATATGAAGGGTGTGTCTTTACCATCTGTGATTATCTCTTTTATATTGAGATCATTTGGCCACATGTTTGGGTCGATAGCCACAGCTTTCCCAATCCTGATTCCAGGCTTCTCCACAACTTTGATCTGTTTAATTGATAAAGAAATAAAGTAATAATAGCCTACTGGTGTTTCTCTTCTTTCATGGTTTGTGCAGTTACATTTGACCCATGAAAATAAAGACTTCCTTATGATATAGTATCGCTGTGCTTACTGCTCTTCTTAAGTGAAGCATTTGTGTTGCCGGTGACGAATCTAGCGGAGAAACTGACGGCGTGTTTATTTTCCAGAGTGCGGTGAGGCAGGGGAACCGACTGCACATGAATGTGTACGAAACTCGAGGCCAGCCGACGAGGGTTGCCACCACCAAGGCCAGCGGAGCAGAACCCAAGAGGGGCTTCAGGCCCCCACAGCACTGCCCTTCACTTGCTCAGGTGGTCAGTCGCAAGGTCCAGGCTGCAGTGCCAGAACAGGGCATGGTAAGAGCCCAGCACAGGCTTCATTCTTACTGCATCTATCCACTGCTGCGCCCATATGTTTGCATGCACATAGATGATGTTCTTTTGTTGCTCAGGTGATCATGAAAGAAGTAAAAGGGACCAAAGAAGAAGACAAGACTCCTCCAGCCTGGTTCACCTCCTACATGGAGAAGGTAAGAACGTCCTGATGAGTGTCATAGCAGTAACTCCGCTAAACGACTGATGACTAAAGTGCTCGCTACTGCATTCAGTTTAAGGACCAGGTAGTTCGTGAGGCAGTGGAAAAGATCTGTCGGGAGTTTTCAGGACAGTGCTGCATCCACAAACCCCTGGGAGGGGGAGGAGGAGCAGCAGGAGGAGCTGGTGCAGCTGGTGGAGGTAGAGTGGAAGCTGTAGGAGGAGCAGAGACCCAGCAGGTCCCCGAGGTGTCCTCTTCCACTCTGCCTGGAGCTCCGTCCTCCTCAACTCCTCCCTGCTCGTCCTGCAGGGGGCAGACTACTGGAGGAGGCTATCAGTGCAGGTATGTGTTGTTGAGTAAGTTCAGTCTTTGGATTCTGCTTGTTGATTTATCTTTGTTGGTGAAAGACGCTGTCCCGGTGTCGCAGTAGGCCTGGGTTTAACTCTAACACTTGTCAGTGTACAAATGAATAAGCTGCAAAACGTTGTTACCAAGCAGAGCAGGGCGATGTGCCCCAAAATATTTATCACGATATGCATTTGAAAATTTGCAATAACGATGTAACTGACGATATAATTGACATGAGACAAAATACTTTACAACTCCACAACTTTGATGGGTTTTTTGCACTAATAATGTATTTTCACTTAAACAAGCAGCTGTTTTTTTATGTGTTATATAAAAGTTATATAAAAATGTAACAGTGCAAAGGCAAATTCTTGCTGACAGTTTAACCAAAAGGCATTTCCAGTGGAAACTGGCCGACATATCCTCAGCACAACCATGTATAACATCCACAGAACTTAAAAAGAGGTCATACACACACAATACGGTAATATTATGTTGAAGCACAGTACGTATCACTCCGCGAGGCTCCGCCTACGATAGCCGTAACGCTCCAACAATCCATCAAGCGGTGCGGCTTCGTAGCTTAGCAAACATTTGACAGATTTTCGAGCGCCGTGTACATAAAATCGTTTCGAGGTCAGTAAACACAACCAGAGTTCATACATAAGGCGCACGGGATTATAAGGGGCTCTGTCGACTTTCAGAAAAATCAAAGGATTGATTTTAAGTGCGCCGTATTTTCCAAACAACACGGTAATAACGACGGCCCGCTAGCATGCGCTACCAAAAATAGTGCTTTGTTGTGTATCTGACGGACGAAAGCTAAACCAGTTCCACACCAGTGAAGCTGCAGCATTTTTACAAACCAGTTCAGGTTCATCTGTTTCATTCAACGATCCGCTTTCGCTCTTCTCATTCTGCGTCGCCGCCATAGAGATTGACAGACCACGTGACTTTCGCGCATTGCATGCGGGGAACTCGTGGCAAAACAATCCAAGTACCTGCATCAAATGCAAGCATTTGCAGCACCGCAAAACGTTCATTCTTCGGATCCAATAAATTCTTGCTTTTTCTTTGCCCTCCAAAAAGGTATGCACAAAACGAAGGAGAACAATGCCGGTCCGTACAAAGACAGACTTGATGAAAAGTCAAAGACAAGATACGAGGAAAAAATCAAAGGAGTGAAAGGGTCAGACCCTGACGAGCACACAGAGGGACAAAAGACGTTAGCGTGCTGCCCAACTTTCACCACGCTCATATTTATAATCATACGGTTCTTGGAGTGAGCGCATACACTCATGAAGTTTAGTAACTTCAGGTCACTGCAACAAGCCCAGGTACAGTTTACCGCCGGATGGGTGCAGGACCTTGAAATGCACCGTGTAGAACGAAAGACCATCGTACGTATCATAAGTTTACCAGTCTCACAAATCGTCGTCATAAATACACATTCCTTAACCGTTTATTAATAGGACCTTTGAGCTCAACGGTAATTAATTAGTAGTGGAAATAATTTCTGGTAGCATCACAGAAATGTAGCAGTGACAATAATACTGTATGCTGTAATCGTACTGGGCAATTAGTGATACAAAAAACCTGTTTTATCCTGTGAATAAAAGTATATGTTTTTGTCAATGTACCATAATAACAGAAGTGAAACGCAATATTGTGTCAGGACAATTCACTATTTATGCACAATAAACAAAGGAGCATAGCGCGACAATTTCTGTTCAGCGCCAGACTTGCTTGTAACCTATATCACCAATTATGTTATGAAAATGACTCATTAACTACAACAGCAGACTGACCTTCGTGTAAATGCTTGGAGCAGACTAACCTGTGAGCTGGAGTGTTCTGGGACGTTATATTTGGTCTTTGAATGGCTGCAATCCAGTCGCGTCTTTGTTACTTCGGAAACATGGCTCGAACAATTTCTCTTCAACGACGTAATCCGATAACAACCGATCTCTTTACCCGTCGGCTTCCCGTGGCTGTCATGCGACCGGCTATTGCAGTTAATAATACAACAGCTTCTTGTGTTTCTTTTTATCGCTGTGTGACTGATTTTAATTGAAAGCCTGCGTGCGCTAGTACCTCTTGCCACGAGTTCCCAGAATCCTTTGCGGTTTTACCCCTGAGTGACGTCACATTTCCAATCTCTATGCTTTTTCCGCCATGTGCATATGTAAACAAAGGCACTGCGCATGCGTGTTTTACCCATATTCTATCGCCATATTTCATTTTCCCATCATTGCCCAAAGTTACACTGTTATTACCGTGAACGGTATGATATGGCCCAGCCCTATTATCAAGTGAACATTTACCCTGTGGCCTCGCTGCTGTAAAGGGAGGATGTTGGTGCTCTAACTTCAGCTCTGCACACAAACTGTTTGGTCACATTGTGCAGTTCCTTGCGTTCTCCTTGCATGCCAGGAGCTGTTATCTCTGCAGATTGTGAAGCTGAGTGCGTGCTCTTCATCACGGTGTCAGTTTTTAGATGCAGTCTCATGTTTCCTCTCATCCCTCTGGGCTGTTTCACTCCACAGCGTGTGCACCTCTTGTACTCTGTGCGAGCCCTGCAGCTTCTCCCACGATCCCAGTCACAATCTGGTGAGAGCCAGGACTCCCCTGTCCATCCCGGAGCACGGATCACCGGCCCCAGACCACAGCAGGTGTGACACAGCTACCGGACTTTAACACGTGTTCATATTTACCAAAAAGCACAAACTAGCTTCATATTATCAGCTTTACACACTAAATATTTAAAAACATGAATGTTTGTTTTAAAGATATGTGGTATGAGTGTGAGCTGATGCAGGGCTGTCTGAATCCAGTATGAAATGCTACACCTGGCTGTAGACATTCCCATAATGCTGATGTTACTTCATCTCGATCCATTGTTGTTTAGGTTCTACAGGCGGGGGGATCGCAGTTTCCGAAAGGCAGAGAAGCAGCGGCTGAAAGCCGAGAAGCGCCTGCTGAAAGCCGAGGTGAAGGAAATCCGGAAGCAGCTGAGGATGGAGAGGCGGGGCATACAGTGGAGCTCGTCCCATCGAGACGGAAGCTCCTCCCCCGTCCTCCTGCAGCCTCGAGCCACACAGCACAACAGCCCAGAGTAGGTCCCAACCAAGTTAGGCTGCAGGACGCACTTCAAATATCTCAGTGTCGATCTCCTCATGTGTGATTCCAGAGTAGCTCCAGAAACAAAGTCTGTCTTTATTCAAACATCAGCTCACACAGTCGAGTCACAGCGAGGCGCTATCAGCTCGTCAGGGGTCGGTGTGGACGAAATGCATTTCTGTGAGCCTGAAAGCTTTTGTCCACCTACTACGGCTTCCCCAAAAGTTGAAGCACATTTAAAGATGAATGGTGATCCTAGGTTGTTATAGTGCAATGAAGTGAATAGACTGTGGGAAAATATGGCAAGCAGACTGCAGCAGTCAATAAGGCGGTCCATTGTAACTGCTGCTCTGGGATGATGGGAGCTGAATGACGATATGAATGAGTTTAAAGTGAGACGTGATGAAGAATTTGAATAAAGGGGTTTTCCTCTTGTTGCCCAGGCGACCAAAGCGCCCCTGTCCCCTGGTGGTTCCTGCCATGACGGCAGCGTTTTTGGACGAAAACCTTCCTGACGGAACGCGTCTGCGTCCTGGGACCAAGTTTATCAAGTACTGGAAGATGAGGAACACTGGGACTCTCAGCTGGAGTGCTGAGACTAAGGTAAAGTCTCAAACAGCAGCTCATTAACAGCTTGGATTCTCCTGAGAGCACCTACACCAGAACGAGACCTGCTCGCCGTCTCAGAGCCGTGAATATCATGGACGCGTCCATGTGTGTACAGCACAGACGTGACCTGACGGTGTGCTGGCCACAGTGACGCAACTATATTATTCGACCCACCGTTAGATGTACTTTTTACATTTTGGGGGAAGTGTAACTGTTGGCTGGGTTGCCATAGAAACAGCTATACTCATGATCCCAGGTGATGAGCGTCACTGACCGGCGTGATTACCCAACCTTTGTAGTGAAATGTCATCACTGACTAACACAAATTCCATGCTCGTCGTCACATCTCATGAGTTTCAGGTTCATCCCTGGTGCTTTGTGTTTGAACAGGCTTAGTTCAGCCGTGCTTTGTGTTTCGTGTAAACAAACAGCAACCCTGTTTCACTGTGACCAACCAATCCCTCCTTAACAGTGTTAATAGTGTCAAACATTATTCCATCACGTTTAGCAGCAAAGTGCTGACATTTACTGACCACAGAGCGTCACTTTGCTCTTTGACCTCAACACCTGTGGGAGGCTTTGGTCCACTGTGCAAACTCCCACTAAGGAACCATTATATTATGTCTTGTTTGGTTCCTGCAGCTGAAGTTTATGTGGGGAAACCTGGCAGTGGGATCTGGAGACCGCTGGAGAGAAGTGGCAGTTCCCTTCCTGCAGCCGGGACAGGTGAGTGTGAGACATCCCACCGAGCTGTGGCACGTGTCCTCGTGAAGCACTGAAACAAGCGTGTGTGTGTGTGTGTGTGTGTGTGCGTGCAGGTTGGCATAGTGAGCGTAGCGCTGTGTGCGCCCACTGTGGAGGGCTCCTACACATCTCACTGGCGTCTGGCCCACGCTGGGGAGCAGTTTGGACCGAGAGTGTGGTGCAGCATCGTGGTCGACCCTCTGGCTCCAGCAGCCATGATGGCTGATGGGATCCTGGTTTCACCCTGTGTCACACCGCAGGTAGGACGAATGCAGTTCAGGGAGGCTGAAATCATTTGATGTAACCTTTATTCAAACTTTAACTCTGTAAGACATTCCTGCAGTTTAGCTAATTGGTGTGAGAGGGTTGGGGTGAGATCAAGGATGGTTGGTTTGTAAATTTCATACAAAACAAATTGAAGTTTAGATGGTTTAAAAATGAAATAAATTTCTGGATGTGCAAATTCACAAATGAGGTTGATGTGAATGTTTGCCTGCAGGGCAAGAACCCAGTAGCCAAGGATGGGAAAGCGTGTGCAGCTTCCAGGGAACAGCCGTTGTTGTCAGTGGACCAAGAAGAGTACTACATCCCGTCTGTAGACCTGCTCACTGCACAGGTAACCTGCTGTGATGCTCCTCCCCATCCTAGCAGCTAAACTTCAGTATGCTAACATCACGTTACTGTACGTATACTGCAGCTGACATGAAGCTGGAATAATAATAGCTCATATTTTATCTGTTTATTCAAATGTCCATGAATGTGCAGTGAAGCATCTGTTTGTACAGATCATAGCACAACCAAAGTAACTGCAGCTGTGTAAACTTGTTGCCTGTGAAGACTGGGACTGGTCCACACTGGCAGTCAGTGTGCTGCTCTGTCTTTGATAGTAATCAGTAGGGCTGGGTACCGGTGTCGGTTCTGACATAAACAGTAGTAACCAGACCGAAAAGCAGCGCACATTTCGCTGCTTTTTTTTCCTGAGCTGTGACACACTTTGGATTCTAGCCAATCATTTTACGTTTCCGAGGATAGTAGGCGGGTCCAGGTACGTACGTTCTTTTAGAGCAGAGCTACAGATTAAAAATGTCCAAGGCGAAGCGGTCAAAAGTCTGGCTGTACTTCACAGCAAAAGATGCAAACTCAGCAGCAACAAGTGCTTTAAGCTGATACTGTGATACTGTCAAAGGAGGTAACACCTCAAATCCCATGAAACACCTGGCGACGCATAGCGTTTTTTTAAAGCCGAGAAATGCGCCGTATTTGATAGCTTCCTGCGAGACCTCACACCGTGCACATCTGCTGCGGGTGTGGTGCCTGTTATCGGACCCGGAGCAACATCCCCCAAAAACCCGAAGAGGAGAGTCCTGGCCATTGTTTAAGCACTGCTTCCAGCCAAGAGTGATACCATATATGCCCCATAGCTGCAGAAAAGGCTAACATTGTTATCTTTTTACAAAAAACCAGCTGAACATGAGAGGTTTTTGGACAAAGTTTGTGTTCTCCATTCTTTAAGCACCGGTTTGAGCACCGTTTAAGCACCGGCACCGTTTCAAAAGTACCGGTTTGGCACCGGTATCGGATAAAACCTAAACGATACCCATCCCTAGTAATCTGTTTATGATACAGGCTGAAATGAACTGTGACAAACGAGCAACAACTGTAAATCTGCTTCCGTCTAAATTCACATTCAGAGTCCACGTGTCTCCATGGAGACAGACTTTTAGTCAAATTTATTGTCATCACAATAAACGAGCGACACGATCCTCCAAGTTTGTGGATGCGATAAATGAAGAATGAGGTGACAGAGCTTTTTAGTAGATACAGCTACGTCTGAGTGACAGCGTGGGGTTAGTGTAGTTGGTCCGTGCAGGCAGGGATCGAACCACCAACCTTCTAATTAGTAGGCGACCTGCTCTACCACCTGAGTCACACCAACCCCCGTTTGCTTTTGTAATTGCCTATGCAAGCCTGTGGGAGGGGCTTTTCAATCTGTTCCTCCAAAAACTCAGCGTAACGTGGCTTCACTGTGGGCCAAATGCTGATTGGCTGACAGCTGGATTGGTTTGCGAAACACAAACACTCACGTCCACTCCAGCTTAGACAGGGAGAGGCTGAGGTTTGCAGATTACACAGCAACTGGACTGAAAATCCGGCGCAGCAGGGCGGCGTGGCAGGGCGTGTGTGGAGCCATTAGAGCCGTCATTCACCTTCAAATTCACTGAAGTTATGCAAAGTCTCATTTCCCAGTAAAATATAAAGGAAAGGGGTGTGGCCTATGACTCGTACTTACTACAGGATGGCACTTTAACAGCAAAGTGACTCAGGCACTCAACAACCCTGCACTTATGTAGCAATAAGTTGAGTCCTCTGTTAACAAGAAACAAATGATTTGAAACATCATCATCTTCATTTATAAACTGGGGCTCTGCCTTGGATTGTACTGGTTTGGAGACAGGTCAGGTGACCTGTAGACTAGCCTTGTAATCTGTTACCTGTTGTTCATTTGTCAGGATCTTCTGTCTTTTGAGCTGTTGGATATCAACATCGTCCAAGAGTTGGAGAGCGCCCCCACCAACACGCCTGCTGGTAAGAAGAGAACAGCCAGAACACTCGTCCTGGTTAAGAGACACGTGTGTGCACTACAAGCACGTCAGTTATGTGAACAATAAAATAGTCAGATACAATCTGTTGCACCACAAATACCGACGTTCAAACTGTAACATGCAAAGACAGCAGATTTCTTTCAGACACGGCGAGCACAGCGTCCTCTGAGCAGTGGCAGCATCGGCCCGACACACTGACGGAGGCCGTCTGTGATTCATAGACGTTCATGTTTCTTTGACCTCGTAGTTTGATTAGCGTCAGGTGCTGTGACCCTGATCGAGTGGGGAAGCTGCAGACTGAGTTTGGTTAGACGCACCGCTTTCTGTGGCTTTGTGCAGTTCAGGTGCTAAACTGGTGTGTCTGCAGCCCACAGCTGATTCACTGGAAACACTCGGAGCGTAATAAATGACGAATGAGGCTGGAACATTTCAGTCTGCACATCAGAGACCGGTGCTCTCAGCTTCCAGACGCAGTGTTTTGACACAGAGCAGGTGACCAGGCTCTCTGAAGTGTTCCCCACGTCGGCTTCAAAACCACCGCAAATGTTACACTTTTGGAAAAACTGCCATTCGGTCTTCGTTCTGTCAGCCGGCTGTAAAAGTCCACGTGCTGTAAGAGCTCAGTGCTGTCTGTGTTTCTCCTCCAGACATCACACCCTGCATGTCCCCTCTGTCTCAAGATGGCCCTCTGCTGGACAAGGGCAGCCCCTCCTTGGGTCTGATTCAGGAAGAGACTGAAGTCATCAATAGCATCATGGGTAATGAAGTCCCAATCCTCCTCAGTGTTCTCCCAGTTTATTTAAAGGTTCTGTTGAAACTACAAGTACTCGTTAAAGAAGCCGCACCTGACTGACTTGATTCAGGTCCCTTGAAAAACCCTGTTTGGCTTCCCAGCATGCAATGGGGTGAAGGTTTTCTTCTAAGACTGTCCAGCTGTTCACAGCCATGCAGTTGGCTCTCTGACTGTGAGCAGCTGTCCTGCTGATACAGCTGTGTTCAAAAATGAAATGGGCGTGTCTTGACATTTGTTGTCTCGCTGCTGGTCCTCAGATGTCCCCCACGGGGTAGGACCTGGAGCTGAAGGGGGCGGAGTCCCAGCTCAGGAGGAAGGGGAGGATGACATCAGCGGTACTCAGTTTGTTTGTGAGACTGTGATTCGCTCGATGACCCTGGAGGAGGCCCCTGATCACATACCTCTGAGAGGATCCTGCCCAGGAACAGGAAAAGGTCAGTGACACGCCCTCGGCGCCGGCTCGTGCGTTTAAATGAATGATCATTTGTTTGGCTGGAACGCGTCCATGTTCACATACAGTCTGTTCTGGCTGGAACGTCAGACTGCAGCGTGATCTGCTGGTGTTTCACTGTGGTCCTCGTGTTTCCTTTCAGTGGTACGTCCAGCTGCTCAGGGCTCCTCCTCCTCGCTGTCCTGTCTGAGTAAAACGGTGAAAATGGAGGAGAGTCCCGACAGCTGCTCTAGCAACTCCAAGACTCCCATGAAACCCCTCGTTGGTCTGAAGGCGTCCATCCCTTCCCCACTGAAAGCCTCCCTGCCCACTCCAACGTCTGTGGCCCTGAACGTGCTGCCTGGCCCGAGCTCAGCACCGGGGCCGCTCCACGCTTCAGCCGGGACCGCCACGCTGCCCGAACACACCGCCACAGGTGACATTTTTAAGTTGATATGTTGACTCAAGCAGCTTCTCTGTGAGAAACAGCTGTTTGCACCAGTTTGGGGGTGAGCGTTGACCATTTGCAGACTGTATATAAAGTGGAGGCGGCGTCTAATTTGAGTGAAGATGTCACCGTATGACTGGGCTGGATTCAAGGACAGTGAGGTGTGATGGCGGCCTTGGTTTGTACGGGAGCAGACTTGAAGCTCTGGGTTGCAGCTTATGGTCAGCTCAGTGTTTGGGAGGACCTCTGGAAACTCTTTCAGCTAGCATCAGCAGGAGGGGCGCCACTGAAACCCCAGGCAGCGGTGCTAACGGGCAGCCAGCTGACATGTGCTGTGACAGCACAGTTGAGGGTCTGTGTGGAGCTCCTTCACCACAAACAGGAGGACTCTGTCGAGGAACAGCTGTTTATGCTTTAAATGTCAGCTAATTGCAACACTTTGTACGACTGGGGCCGATTATTGAAGAGCTCGTGTGTGAGGAGCAGCATTTTAAATTCTGGGTTTAACAGGAAGCAGTTTAGTTGCTACTATTTGACAACAAAGGCGACAAACCGGCTCACACAGGTTTCACCACGGTCATTCAGTTTAAACCCAAAGTGCTCCCACACTGCAGCCTCTGCGTTTGCCTTTGAATCCATTCCATCTGTTTTCCAAATCCCAACTTTCTGTGGCTTGCTACTCCTCACGGCGCTGTCATGCACCTGACATAAGACGCTAAGGAAACAAGAGGGGAGGGGTCGGTCGAGAAATCAGACAAACTGTGTGTAAGGCCCAGGTGGACGATAGGTGATCACTGGTGTTACAGCTGGGGGGGACGAGGCTAAGCACCAGGCTTTCAAATGAATGAACAGTCTGTCTGGTCTTTGGTTGATTGATAAGCTGGAAAATTGCTGCCACAAATAGAAAGACTCGATTTGTTGATCAATTTATTAAGTCATGTACTAACAGAAATGATTATGTTCCTTTAAATGAATCAAGAACCAATCACAGCAGATGGCCCCGCCCCTCCCTGAGCCTGGTTCTGCCGGAGGTTTCTTCCTGTTAAAAGGGAGTTTTTCCTTCCCACTGTCGCCAAAGTGCTGCTCATAGGGGGTCATATGATTGTTGTATGTATTGTTGTAGGGTCGACCTTACTATATTAAGCACCTTGAGGCGACTGTGTTGTGATCTGGTGCTGTGTAAATGAAACTGAACTGGACCTTTAATAATCCACATTTCTCTGCTTTACTCTCTGGTGCTGTTGTGGATACTGTATTGTTCTTTCTTTGTGATGTTTTTATGTTTAAGTTGTTTTCAGTCTGGCTGGGAGCTGGCTGGGAGCTGACTCAGTCTCTGGAGAGCCCCGTTTTGGGGGGTTTAATAAATTTGTCCAGATTTCTAGAAGTGCGATGGTCTTGCTCCTGCTTCAAGTCTAAGCTAGGCTCCAGCTAGCTTATGTGTTAAAACCTTGTGCACCTTTCTAAAAATCAAGCTACGCATCAGGTCCACACACTACACACCCTCAGGTCCTCTTTTATGTTTCTAGCTTCTGCCGCCATTTTTGGGCACGACAGAAGTCGAAGCGAAGCTTGAACCTCTGTGTCATGAGTGGGAGTGAAGCATGTGTCCCAGCATGTGTCCCAGCATGTGTCCCAGCATGTGTCCCAGCATGTGTCCCAGCATGTGCACAGCAGCCAGTCACACCCAGCATTTGCTTCCTTGGTCTCATCACAGGTGAAGCTGAGGAGTCGCACATGGAGAGCATCTGTGTGGAGCCCAGAGTGAGGGAGAAGCAAGAAGAGGAGGAGAAGAGGGATGTAATGAGGAGTCGCTCCTCCTCCACGTCCTCCGAGGATTACATCATCATCCTCCCCGATTGCTTTGACACCACTCGGCCCCTGGGAGAGTCCATGTACAGGTAGGAGCCGTGGCTTTGGAGTGTGTGGGAGAACCCTCGGCTGTGGGACAGTAATCAGTGCTTTCACTTTTTCTTTGTTCTCGGTCCCGCTGCAGCTCTGCTCTGTCCCAGCCCGGAGACGTCCAAGCCAAGACCGACACAGACCCAGATACCCCCTCAGCTGAGCGTCGGGACAGTGCCGCAGGAGAGGGGGAGGCGGACGAGGTGGATGAAGCGGCTCCAGGAATGGAGCTGTCAGGAGCCAGCAGTGCCAACGATATGCTGTGTACATCCCAGACGCTGGACGATGAGCCGCTGACTCCTGAAGTAGTCACCCCGCCTCAAGCTGTCGTCACATCACAGTAAGCATGAGAACGTTTCCTCAGGAAAGCTGGTCTTTTCCTCAGACCGACCGCTCCACTGCTGCACCACATCTGCACCACAGTAGCGCCATTCATTTACAGCGTTTCAGGGCTAGACCTTCATCAGGCAAAGGAGATTACTAATGCTTTCTTTCCTGCTTGTGTACAAATGATCACCTGTCAGTCACAAAATAGCTACCAAAATATGTTAGATGGTGTGCCGTATCATATAAAAACATTTTTCCTTCATTTAAACAAGATTCAAATACAGCGAGCCGAGTCATGAAGCTAATGAAGCGGCACAGGCGTTGTTGTTGTGCGGACAGTAAATGAGCGACGCAAACATGTTTGTGTTTGACAGCCCAGAGAGCAGCGCAGAGAGAGAGGAGGAGGATGCCGGCGCTGAGGAAGGAGCGCAGGGTTCAGAACTGCACCAGACTGAGGACGGTAGGCTCCTTACTGGGTCTCACTGTCACTTCAGTCACAGTACCACTCTGATGAAGTCCACGGTGATCGCATCGTTCTGTCTTGCAGAAGCAGCTCCTGAGCGCGCTCAGACTGATCCTGAAGCTACTGACACGGAGAAGAACGACCCCGAGGACCCCAGGTCTCTCTCTCTCACACACACACGCACACACACACACACGCACACACGCGCACACACACGCGCGCACACACACGCGCGCACACACACACGCGCACAATGAAGCTATCACGTTTTTATTCGTCCATCCATCCGTTGGCTAGGTTTGGTTTATCGTGCAGAGCCTACATGATGCAGCTTCTTTCAGTTTGTTTTTCAACTTCCTGTATCTGCTCTTCAGTATGGAGCGTGCACACCACTGATACTACAAATCTCAGACATCAGAGTCGCGCCATCATCCGATCACTTTGAATGTAGCTTCTAATAGAAACGGACAAACGCAGGCTTCCAGGAGACGGGAGGCAGATTATCTGCTCGCTAACATAAAAGCTAAATAATGTCTTCATGTTAAAGTAGTGAGACTGTAACAAGCTGCCAGTCCAGCTGCCTGCTGCTGTTTGTCCGAGTTTCCCAGGCTCACAGGACGATTCGCTGCCTTTGAGGCTCAGAAAGTGAAGTTAGTAATGTACAAAGGTTCAAATGAAGCTGATTGAACTGCAGTGCTGTTCGAAGTATGACTGTGCAGGCAGAGTCCTCACAGGTCAGCCTGAGGTCAGGTTAAGGTCAGCTCAGACGCACATACGTACAGGAGTCGTCTCACCGTGGCTCTGCTGAGAGCCTGGCCCATCGTTGTGCTTCTAAATCCCAGCTGCCAACTAAGACAGAAGCAGAATAATGTTTTGGCCCCCCGAGTAGAATGACGAGCACTAACAGTTTGGAGGCAGCATGAAGTCCAAGGATGCTTTCTGGTTTCTGTTTGCTGCTGTAACCTTTCCCCTTGCAGACAGCTCATAAATAAATTCACATCCATGAATCGTAAACACTGATAAGAGAGAACAAAAGGATTAACTCTCCAAATGTTTGCCCTCCTCAGGCAGCAAGGCCTCACCGGCGGCCTGGTGAAAGGAGCTCTGTCAGTAGCTGCCTCTGCCTACAAAGCCCTGTTCACCGGACAAGGCCCCACACAGGTGACACATTTAGCAGCTTTTTTCTCCCATATTCACATTTGTGTGTTTTGGAGTTTCAAGCCTATTTTCCAGTGTTGAAGCAAACGTCACAGCCCAGGTTTGAACTCTTTTCTCTGCATGATAGCGATGCAACACGTAGGCGACACAGTTGTGGGGCTACACTTACATTAATCAGTCCAATGCAAAGCTAATTGCACTACCTTGGAACGGCTTTTAAGCTGGGGCTGCATCCCTAATCCAGGAGAGCAGGAGCCAGCTGGCGAAGGTGCTCCCTGATCAGACGGTGCTCCCGATGCTCGATCAGTTCCTGACGAGGGGACGCCACGCAGTCGTGACATGTTGCACTCTGCTTTTATTTACATTGTACACAGCATGTTGTCAGCAGTCAGACCTTCAAACACTTCAGATACAGACTCATTCAGGCCTGTGCGGTAATCAGTAGCTGGCTCGCTCGACTGATCCGATCTTGTTTCCACCCAGCCTCCAGTGGATGCATCCACCCAGGACACCATGATGGCCGTGCTGGTGGAGATGGGTTTTGCAGACCGCTCTCTGAACCAGCGTCTGCTAAAGAAACACAACTACAACCTGCTGGACGTGGTCAACGAGCTCGTTCAGATGACCGACCATGACTGGTACTCTACACGCTACTGATGACGAGGAGGCCAAACTCTTCCTCCTTCTTTTCAGCTCTCCACTAATTTGCCCTTTTGGACCGAGGATTATACTACGAGCTTGTCAGGGGACATTCCAGCAGCCCTGGATCCTCCAGCGGACCATCACCCACCCACTGTCTGTAGTTTTAGTACTTTCAGCGTAGATCTTGGTAGTTACAGGTTTTCTTTGCATATCTGTCTAAGAAAGGTGAAAACAGGCATTCTAGGTCTTCAGATGTGAATCACACCACATGCTAACATCATGGATTTTAACGAAGTGTGAAGCGTGAAAGCATTCGCTTCCATCAAACCTGAGCTAAAGTTGTGTTGGCTGCAGAAACTCCACGGTTGCTGTACCTGCTCCTGTTGGTTGCAGGGATCCCAAAAAGCTACAGACGGCACCCTCACGCGTTTCCTTTGCTCAAGTCCACAGCAGCAGACTCTCACAGGTCGCCTACCGAACCCGCTCGCTCAGAACATCTTTGGGCTAAAGGAAAATGCAGCTTCGTGCTGATGGTCCTGCTGAGGCATCAAGTCATCTCATCTCCTCAGAGTCTCGTTCGCCTCGTCCAGTCGGCTCCATCACACCAGCTGGTGGTGCATGTTTCTGCGTATTGTGGTGACGACTGTAACAAGCAGCTCGACTGGTAGTGAGCTGATGCTGTTCACGAAGCTAGCATTGTTTGCAAATTTCCTTTGGTTAGATATCATTGGCCTGTGTCCCAGAGCAGGCCCACACAGCTCGTCTGCACAGTGTCAGCTGCAGGTTTGCTTCTTTCTCTTTTATTTGAGCAGCCATTCCAACAGCTACTAATAACTTTATTATCGGGTTGTAAATAATCACACTGACTGTAGGTAAGCAGAACTGGTCAGGTGACGTAGTGTGTGTGAGGCTTTACTGTATAAAATCTGACCCTTTGGTGTTTCCAGAGCTCCAGCTGGAGGAGCAGGACTGCTGCGACACATTCGTGTTGATGTGACTTGTGATGATGAATGCAATGAAGTACTTTGATGTTTAAATAGCCGTGCTATTCAAAACACACATTCCCCCTTTTTTGAGTCGGTTTCCCAGAACTCGCACACGTGCTGAGCCCAGATCATCTGAGTGACGCTCTTCATGCTGGTAACGACGTGTGTGATGAGCTTTTTGCAGCGTGCCGTTTTGGTTGCGCGTTGCCTTTGTCCTGTAACTTTAGTCCATCACTGGGATTTTCTCATATACACTAAATACAACATGTGTGCATCACCTGTTTTAGAGAAGTCACTGGAAACCACTCAGTGTAGCTGAAACTGAGCCGGACTGTTAGCTGGTGTGTGATTTACTGCTGTTGTGAGTCAGTGGTGGTGAACAGACTTCACTGTCCCACTGCATGATGGTTAACTAGCTAATCAACCAGGTTTGTTCAGCACTCAGAGCTGCAACCTCGCGGAGAACCAGTTTACCCAGAGCTGCTGTGGAAACACACCAGTTCCTCTGCATAGAGCGATCGTAGCTAAACTTGATGAGCAGCAGCGTACGTTCTTCCTTTCCTGTCCTCTGCGCGTCCCATCTTCTTATTTCCCACCCATGTTTACATGCTTCTGCTGTTTTGAATGGAGACGCAGTTTTGTGGCTTTAGACGAAGTTCATTATCAGCTGTTTGCTTTCAGTTCTCCCATCAGATGAAGGATTTAAGATGGGCGGACGGCGAGCGGGCACGACATGCTTGCCTGTTCGGTTTGTGGTACGTCTGCTCATTAGGGTCAGCTGAGGGGCCCGGGTGATGGCGACTTGATTTCAGCATTAAGGTTTGGTAGCTATAGTAACACCTTTGGAAATGGATTTCCCTCCATCCACTAGAGAAAGTTCCAAAGAGGTGTGCGGGTCACGAGGGGCTCGTTGCCACGCTTGTTGTGAATCCCAGACACACGTGGTGCTGCAGACGTTGGCGGGCTCGGTCAGGTGTGCACAGTAAGGTCGCTGCTCCTTCCTTTTGCTCGTAGCTGGACCCTGAGCTGACTTCATTAGTAAAGTAGTGGGCTGAGTTTAAGTTCTGCTTTGACTGCTTGAAGGCTGTTTGTAAGTCTGACGGCGTGTCTTTAGGTGTGCTAGTTAAAGCTGCTCTGCAGTTTTAGTCTCATACTTTGTAATAACAGATGTTTTGTTGGTGTGGTGCGATACGCTGCGTGCTTCTATACTTTATGCCGTTACACCTCACGTCACATGGTACCCTGTCTGTGTCGGTCTGCACTGGTGTGTGGTTGATGCAACATGTCTGTGCAGAAAGCAACAGTGTGGGTGGAGCCTGAGGCAGACGTGCAGGTCACATGCTGGGTGGTTGAAACGATTTAAAGAACAGCATGAGCTCTGTGTTCTAACTTTTGTCTTTCCTGCTGCTGCCTGAAGGACCAGAGGTACAGCCCCCACACTGGGCCACGTTTTTGACTCAAACAGCTCCGGACGTCTCGCACGGATGTTTAGATTTTTCATCAGTTTTAGGCATTCATTATTTCTTTTATATTAGCGTTTCATAAATCATGCTGTCGGGTTTCACCCTCTCGGATAGGTAATTAATTTGAAAGGTAAGAATAAAAGTGTCCTGCCACAGGTTCAGTGTGGCCTGCTTCAAATGAAGGTCAGGTGTGTGCCGTGTGTCATCGTGCTGAAATGAGTCGTCATGTGTGCCAGAAGCTGTGGTTGGATGAAATATGTTCAAATTGGGGAAGATGTATTTATGGGGGAAGAAAAACGGGGGATGGCTCTTTGCTTTTTTCTGTGTTGCACTTTATGAATATTGTATGATGTACAAATCAATGTCTCCAATTAAATGCATTACACCCACCTGAGGCTTCTGCTTCGTGTGTTAGAAGCATCACGTGCAACTAAAAAGGTCACGTTTGTGATGTCACCTGTAAATAGAAGCAACAAACATGCTAGATGAATGTCATCATATATCTTTCACAGTGTCAAAGATGGGACTGTTGAGCGTCTTTGAGCAAGTATCTTGTAACACTGTAGCTCCTTTTTAAACAGGAAGTGACCTCTGACAGAGGCGGGTTTAGGCTGAGGAGGAGAGAAAAAGAGTAACTGAGGAGAGTTTGGATCTCACGTCCATCAGAGGTGGAGGAGGAACAGTGCTGCTGGTAGCATCAAATACTACTCTGGGATTATTCTGATTATGATTTTTTAATTCTGTTGAAATAAGATCTTGACTTTCACGGCCTCATAAAAGTGGGAAAATTCTCTATGGACAGCCAAACCCTTACAGCCGCCTTTCAGTAGGAACATCGCTTATTTAACCAGGGGAGCCAGAAGCAGCAGGAGCAACCACAGCAGTGCTCACTGAAAGCATGTACTCAGCATTGTCATCAGGTAAGGCTAGATGCTGGAGAAGAGCATGTCCTGCAGTGTGAGTAGTGCCACATACGTGTTAAACAAAGCTGTTCATGAATCATTGAGTTAAAGTCTGACTGTGATGATCCTACCCGACAGTCAAAGATGCACAAAGCTGAGGCTTTATTCGAATACCACAACAGGGCTGAGCTTTCCCAATTTTAGCAATAATCCTCTTCTTTAGACATAAATCGTTTTTATGCAGCCACATGATGCCCACAATGTTCTGAAAACCGGGAGATTTTGTTCTCACGCTGCCACGTTTCACTGATAAACACAACAAGTCATTTCAAATAAACTAATTGTTCATTAGACACTAAAACGGACTCCGCGTGGGCACACCCACTCCGGCCTGAGTGGTAAATGGTAAGTGGACTGCACTTTTATCTACGCTTAAGCAGCTTCTTTCACACCACAACACGCACTGTGATGGAGACGCTGGAGGCAGCTACGGGTTCAGGAGCCTGGAGGAGTCACAGATCAGACCACTGACCAAGCCCACCACCTGAGACACAGCTGCCCCTAAGTGTGGGTTCCACCCTAACCCACTGTGGGCAAGCGTGGGCCAGTAAACGTGTGTGTGAAGAAAACGAAGCCACAGAACATGTTTTCATCACATTGAAAAACTTTACTGCTGAAGAACTCAACTGAATCAGACCATGTGCTGTTTGCTGACAGTCAAAGATTTCTAACAGGGTCTGTTTGCGTGGGTGAACGATTTACACATTACGTAACAAATCAAAGATTCACAGCTGAGAGGAGACAGAGGAAAAGCAAACCTGTGGCGACCCAGTCTGAATAAGGGAGCAACCCCATAGAAAGTGCATTTCCTGTGCTTAACGCCAGATTTATACCAGGAAACCAGCTGAAATGAGCCAAAGCCAGAATCGCACTGACACATTTATTATGGCCCAGTGATCACAGTAAGTTTGACCAACAGCGTCCAGTGACGAAGACAAAGGTGAACAGTAGTGACTGACGTCAGACTGACGAAGAGCACTTCCTCTCACAGACTCGGCTCCGAATGAAAACACGGGGAGTGACCTGTCGGTGACATTCCGCTCCGGACTGCGGTCACACGGGGTCCCAGCTTCTGGGATAAAAAAGAACCGTAAGAGGACGATAACAGGCCACGTAACGAGTGCAGCCAGCTGCTACAGGAAGTGTTTACGTCAGCGGCGTGATCGACCATTAGCCAACCGAGGCTCAGGTGCAGCAGGAATGCGCATACAGACACGGGCTGCTTCATAACAGAGACCCACGGCGGCCAGGTACGTCCCGAGCCCGGTGCTGTCGCGGGCAGGAGGGGTAGAAGCTGGGAACGCGGCTGCTGTTTGTGTGCTCCGCTTGTGTAACGTAGCAGCGGCCCCGGAGCTGGAGGCGTCTCGTTCACACTCGTCCCGGGTGTTCAAATATTAAGAATGGACGTTTTCACGCAGCGCTTACAGACATCAGAGACACGCGTTCAAACCTGTCACAGCAACGTTTTAATGGACGCGTTTAAACACGTCTGTGTCACTGAGCACACAGCGCTGTGATACTTGATTCACTGAGCTTTGAGCGAAAAACTACTACTGACGGGCGCAGTCACACATCCACGTGACCCACTCCGATTCACGTGACCCACTCCGATTCACGTGATCCACTCTCACATCTTTTTCCAGGCCTCGAGCCTCCGGGCCTGGCACATCCAGATCACTGGTCCCATCTTCCACAGCATGAGTAGTTTTTCCTTATGATTCAGAAAATGATTTGAAACTGTGGAATTTCACATGCACAGTCCAGCTACTACAGGACTGTCACAGATGACGGCTGTTTTTCCCATCGCTCCTGGTTTGTTCTGGAAAATCTGCCAGCTGCACCCAACGCACCCACTACATCAGGGGTGTCTAACTCCAGGCCTCATGGCCGGTGTCCTGCAGGTGTTAGATCTCACCCTGGGTCAACACACCTGAATCACATGATGAGTTCATTCCCAGGCCTCTGGAGAACTTCAGGACATGCTGAGGAGGTCATTTATCCATTTAAATCAGCTGTGATGGATCAAGGACATCTAAAACCTGCAGGACACCGGCCCTCGAGGCCTGGAGTTGGACACCTGTGCACTACATGAACAAAAGAGAAATCTAAATCCCATCAGTGCACAGATCTCCTGTGGATGTAGGCGTCCTCACATCCGTCTGTCTCTTCATGTAATCCCAGACACACTCGATGTTGAGGTCAGGGCTCTGTGGGGGCCGGACCGTCACTTCAGTGCTCGTTCTTTGTGTTTGGGCTCGTTGTCCTGCTGTAGTGTACGTTTGGGGCCAATAAACAGTCATTTATGTTTCTGAAAGCATTCTTTGTTTACAGCATGTTTACACACCTGCCTAAAACTTTTGCACAGTACTGTGTGTGTGTGGTAGTTTTTTTTTTTTTTTTTTGCTTGTTTTGTAATCTTTTGTTTCTTTAGGTATGGGAGCTGCTCCAAGCCAGTGTGAGGGTGTCACCGAGGACTGTGTCCAGCCCAGCGGGGCGGGACAGGAAGATTCCAACCAGCCTATCAGTGAGAAGGACAGCACTAAGAGGACCAGCTGGAGCAGGAGATGCAGCTCAGCAGACACTGTTCACTGTCCCACCTGTCAGGGCACCGGGCGTATACCCAGAGGTAGTGAACACACACACACACACACACACACACACACACACACACACACACACACACACACACACACACACACACACACACACGCATGTCTGGTTTGATATCCTCGTGGCCATCAACAATGAATGCCTGACCCTGACCCTAAACCTAAGCTCAACCCAACTGTAACCCTGACACTGAAACCACATGTTGAGTGTGAAAAACTGTCACAGGGTGAGAAGCCCCCCAGTGGGGTCAGCGGTGTGCCACAGGGCTGACACAGACATGAGCGGTCACGGTTTGCTTTGATAACCCAGCAACGTTACGTCTGCCCCACTTTCTTCTCTAATCTAAGAACCTTGTTCCAACTGTGTTGCAGGTCAGGAAAGCAAGCTGGTTGCTGTCATTGCCTGTACTGACCAGAGGCTGAGGCCCAGACACACGTAAGAGAGCTGCTGATGCTTGTTGTGTTATGCATTTGTGTTTCTCATGTTTTGTCCTCACTCAGGAAGCTGTATGTGGCCTCGTCTGTCGGGCTGTGCCTCCTGGTCAGCGTCCTGGTGTTGTTCTTCCTGTTTCCGCGCTCCGTGATTCTGTCTCCAGTAGCTGTCAGTTCATCCTCTGTTTACTTCACTCACGACGGCGTGCAGATTAACATCACGGTGAGCAGAGAGGGACGGCTGTGATGAACGGAGCAGTCAGGCTGTGCAGGGACGGACGGGATGATGGCTCTTTGCTTTCTTTTGCAGAACGTGTTGAACATCACTAATAACAACTTTGCAGCGGTGCAGGCCTACAACCTGACAGTACAGGCACTCAACTTTGGCACGGTGCTGGGAACGGTGTCCATCAAGAACGTCGTGTCTGTCAGACCTCTGTCCATGAAAACGGTGAGATGTGACGCAGTCACCACAGCTGAGAGGAAGGAGCACACACCTGTCCTTCTATGTAGAAGTGCAGCGAGGCAGGATAAGAAGAGAAAAGCAGATAAATAAGAGCGAGTTTGTCGCGTTTCCTTCTCCTGCTGATGATTTCTGCCGTGGCATTAGCTCAGCAGCTTTTAGATTTGAATGAAGTGTTCAAATTGGTTTTATGTATTGCTGATTGTTGTTCCATTGATACTGCTGTGTGAGGAGGTCTAAGCTTTTTCCAGTTTGTTTTCCTGGTGATAGTCGGGGCCACAGCCAGGACTGTTTTCATCTGTTTGGAGTTTATGTTTAGTTCTTCCAGATCACCATGTAAACAGACGGAGGGGCATAGCGGGATGTTGTGGTCGAGGGTTTGGGATGTTTTGGTAGTTTTTTTTTTTTTTTTTTTTTTTCTTTCCATGGGGCGATCGTGGCTCAAGAGTTGGGAGTTCATCTTGTAATCGGAAGGTTGCCGGTTCGAGCCCCGGCTCGGACAGTCTCGGTCGTTGTGTCCTTGGGCGAGACACTTCACCCGTTGCCTACTGGTGGTGGTCAGAGGGCCCGGTGGTCCGGCAGCCTCGCCTCTGTCAGTGCCACAGTGGCTGTGGCTACAACTGGTGGTGTGCCATCACCAGTGTGTGAATGGGTGAATGACTGGATGTGTAAAGCGCTTTATAAATACAGGCCATTTACCATTTCCAGAAGTTGTGTATTGGTGGTCAGACCAGGATGTGTTAACGTGCTCATCAGTGATGTGTGCAGATGTCTGAGTCAGTCGGTCCCGTGGTGTGCGTCCTGTGCTGTGTGCGGACTGTAGTATTTTAAATTGTTGGTGCTGTTAGTGCAGATTGGACTGTCTGTGTGGATGTTGAAGTCGTTTTGCTGTTTGTTGATTGGAGTGTGCGGTGCATTGTCATTAGAGGGTTTTTGTGTATTCAGTGTTTTTGGTGACTTTGCAGTTTCAGTGACGCTGTCTTGCAGCGATGTTGTGCCAGCTGAGTGTTGTTGATACTTTGCTTTGGTGGAGTGTTTGAGTTGGAGAAACTGTTTCCTGTCAATGAGCTGTTGAAATGATCGTGATCAAACATGTGACAGAGGTGTGCGACGTGTTTTCCATTTGCAGTGAAGTCGGGGTAAGTCCATATGGGTGTTTGAGTTTTAGGTGCAAACATAGTGTTTTCTTCCTCGTGTAGCACCTCTGTGAATTTGTTGAGATTGAGGTGTTTGTTACAACTGCTGCTTTTGGTTTATCGTAGTGTTTTGATCCATCGGATAAATGACGGCCATGTTTCTCCAGTGTTTTCAGGACAAATGTCCAGGTTAGGTGGTCAGAGGCTTTTTCTGCATCCAGTGAGAGCTTAGTTGTTATGGTTACTGTGGTGAGACAGATGTACGAGGCTGAAAAGTCTACGTGTATTATTTGAAGGATGTTTGGCTTTAATGAATCCTGCTGAATGACAGATAACCGATTGGATGCAGGCTGTTGGAGCACTGCTGATGTCTTTGTCTGTAACTGCAGCAGCGAGCTGGCTCTGTTTGACCTGAGCTGTATTCATGTGACGTGTTTGTAACATTCAGAGAGAGCTCCATCTAACCAGAACAGATTTTCACATATCCCAGTCACTGATGAGGGCTTTATTTGGTTTGTTCACGAAACAAAAATGAACATTGAAACATTTCACTTGTCCAGAGCGATGTTTCCTCACTGATGGATCTGATTTCTGTTATTTTTGTGCTTTTTATTTAAGGAAGATTACTGTTGTTGAGACTTTGTTCAACAAGTATCACAGTAAGTGAGGAATGACTCTGCATCTCTCTTTCTTCGCAGTACTCCTTCATGATACCCATCCAGCTGACAGACCCTGGTTTGAGGTGAGCCTAAGTGGGATGAATTTATGGTCAGAGCGGTTACTGGGGGGTCAGAGGTCACTGAATCATATCTATTCTAATGCATTTGCTGTCTAACAGCAGATGTGTGACACGAAGCATCCAAGTCTGTCTTTCTCTGTAGACTTAAATCTGTATTTGTCAGTCCGCTGTTTGAAGGTTACATTCTGCACAGGTGATGTAGAAAGTGGTGAATGTTGTTCAAAGGTTGGTTTGCACTGTGAAATGATCCAGCTCTGCTGTGTCACGCTCTCATTTAGCAGCTGGTGCACAGTTTGTTTCTGTTCTGTGTCTAAAACATTTCATTCTCCTGTCTCTGCTGTCTTCCCTCTGCAGTAACTACTGTAAGAAAGAGTCGCTGCCTGTCCATATTCTGTATGTGAACCTACAGTAAGTATGACATCCTCCTGCTTTTGTTTCAGCAGGCTCGTAGTCTTCTTCAGTTTGTGCAGAAAATACAATAAAGAAGTTTTAAAGTTAGATGTTAACAAGCTTATATTATCAGTGTGGTGTAGTAGGTCTTTGCTCTTGGCTGTTTTAATTGGTTCTACATTATTTGAAATCTGAACATTTTAAGCATGAAGAGATTCACAGAAGCTGTTCGATCCGATCACAGCTGAGGTATGAACATGTCCCGTGAGTCTGCTTTGGTCTTCATGAATGTTTGCTGGTACTTGTACGTGACAACGAAATGTGTAGGCCATCCTTCTTCTCCGCTCCCAGCAGGGAGTCGGTGAAGGAGAAGTGTCTTCAAACTCGGGCTGACGCACAGCTGTGAAGGTCTGCAGTTTCCAGCTTGTTGATTTTCACGGTGATCTCTGTGCAGGATATCTCTGACAGTCTTCTGCCTGGCCCGCTATGAGCAGCTGTCCCTGGAGACGTACGAGTACATCGACTGTGGAGCAAACAACACCGTACCACACAGCGTACAAGCCGCGTCGACCTGATGGAGGCACAGATAACAAATGCTGTGCGCGTGTCTGTGAACTGGAGTAATGTGCTTTGTAATATTTAGAGCAGGATGTTGAATGACTGTAAAATCAGTGTGAAGGTTAACAGCTGCTTTGGTTTTGAATTAAACTGACTGTGCCTGGAGAGGAAGGTGAAACGGTGTGATGTGCTGCAAGTCACGTGGTAACCATGTGACCCTGATCACTGTAGTCAGTCCATTAAAAGGACCCAGCACCTACAGGGTGGTCCAGCATGTGCTGCCCCCTCTGTAAGCTGCAATCCTATAAATCCTTAGACGGCCTGATGATCTTCAAATGAAGCTCAGTATTTGTCTTTTTGAGAGCGTATTCACCAAACTTACTGCCAAAGACATGAGCAAGTATTCTCCACTTGATCGTCTCTGTTTGAAAGTTTGTTCAGTAATTGTACCTTCATCATTTTGGTCTTCCTCTCCTTAGCCAAGTTCTTTTTACACACCAACACATCTGCTCTTCAGGGTTTTTGGGTTTTTCTGTATATTTTCTGCCTTCTCTTTATTTCTTGTGTTTGTTATACTGAAGTGGAAGTGTGAGGCTTTGGAGCTATTTCTAAAGAGATCTTTAAGAAACTTTATGCAGCAAAATACCTTTGCAGGTCACAGCCTGTTAAAATGAACTGGCTTAACATTTAACACATGTAAGTGCAGTTCTCCAGTGAGGCCATGTTCTGGTTTTTGGTGCATTGATGAAATGACGCAGTTTCCTGTAAAGCTTCCTGACAGACGCTTCCTCTCCACAAGTCCAATAAAGCTATGTGAGCCTGTTTGAGTCCTGTGTTTGGTGAATGAATGCAGGGGGGAAACAAAGCCAACTGCAACAATGCATGAAACACAGCATCGTGGCTTTAAAACCGTCAAATCAGCTCCTGCTAGTTGAAGTTTGTTAGTCAGCCCAGTGTTTCCAGTCCTGTGTTAAACAGACAGCTGCACTGCTGTGAGACGTACAGACGTTCTGGACTAAAGTGTCCGTACGGATACTCGTGTTAACCAAAGTGAGAAAGTACAGGCTCTGAAAAGTACTCAAAGTAACTCCTTGAATGTTTAATGAACCTTGTGCTATATTAATGTAATATTAAAATAATATTAGTAGATGGAATAAAAGCTTTATTTCAGTTTAAGTGTTAATTCTACTTGTCCTCAGCTTGAATCAGTCAGATGGAGCATGAGCAGAATCTAAAGAAGGACTCATTCAGATCTGTTTTCTGCTGCGTGCACTGTAGAGGGTGACTTTGCCTCTAAACAGGGAAATGAGCACAGTCAGGGTTTAGCAAGTGGGGGAACATTAAAGTCAGATGTTGTGACTGATTGTGAATCACAACTCAGTCGTCTCTATCGAGAGCTTCAGTGATCAGCTGATCCAGGGTGCTGCTGCTCACGGCTCTTTGTGGATGTAAAGAATTGAATTCAACAAGATGCCAGCTGATGTTTTATGAATTGTCTGGCTGATTTCTGTCCTCTACACTGACAGTATACTCTTTATACTGTCTTATATTAGACACTATACAGCTGGTATGAAGGTGAACGAATCTCAGCATCATCAGCTAAAGATCCAGAGCATTGTCATTCCCAACATGTAACATACTGACGGTTTGTCACAGTGTCGGTATGTTACGTGTCGGGATGAGAACCTGTGGTGATGATCATATTAATCTCTGCTACACTTGATGTAACGTAACTCTGACCGTGAGCACAGCAGCCGCTGAGCAACAGTCCAGCACACTGTTTAACTCCACCACAGTGCAGCAAACTAACCTGTTTATCATGCAGCCTCTAAACAACACTGAGACAAACTGCAAACAAACAGTTGTGTTTGCTGATGGTTGTTGAACTGATAGAAGTCACTTAAAAAATACTGATCCTTTTATGTTCACTCCTGGCCAGGCAGATGCTGAAGTACTGCAACTGCAGTCATTCTGGTGCTGTGCAGAAAAAGAAATAAAAACAGTGGCCCACTTTAATCCCAGACTATTTCACACGGTTTTGCCTCTTTCATCTCATTTTGCGACATCCTCTGGTGATTAATACACGAACAGGACTGCCTTTCACGTGTTGCTGTTGAGGCTCAAATCAGGTTGACGTTTGAAGGTGTGATGAAATAACTCCCCTTAAAATCAAAAGTATGTCTGCTTTGTAAATGTAAGGAGTGGAAAGTACAGATATTTCTCCGATAACGTAGGGAGTAAAAGTAAAACATTGTCAGGAAAAAAATACTCGAGTAAAGTACAGATACCTGAAATTTCTACTTACAGTTTTTTCTGAATGCTTAAACCCTAACTGTGATTCCTGTAGCACAATCTCTAAAACTATTCAGACTTATAGCAAAACCACTCACTGAGTTTGCAAAACTAAAAGCACAAAAACTGCTTTGCACTCAGTTTGCAATTTTGTAACACACACTTTGCAAAACTGTAGGCACAATTCACTGCACAACACTCAATTACCAAATTTCCAACACACTCCTAGCAAAAGTATACACATGTATGGCTATCATTAACACTAATTTGCCAACTGTCTGGCACACTTTCACATGTGAAAACTTCTTTAGATAATTAGTTCACTTTGCAATCAGCCTAAGCACTATAATACAGGTAAGCTGTGTGTGCGGAGTACAATGGAGGGAGCAGGAAGAGTGAGAAGTAGAGGAGGCCGAGGAAGAGGACGTGGAGGTGAAGAAGTAGGATGAAGAGGACGACAAGGACAAGGAGGAGCAAGAGGAAGACGAGGAGGGGGGAGAGGAAGATGAGGAGGGGGGAGAGGAAGGGTAGGAAGAGTAAGAAATAGAATTGCTGATGACATCAGAGCTACAATAGTGGACCATGTAATCAACCGTGGAATGACCCTGAAGGTAGCTGGCCAACGGGTCCAGCCTAACTCGAGCCGCTACACTGTAGCAAGCATCATAAGGACATCTTGAAATGAGAATCGGTTAGCACAGTCACTCCGCACAAAGATTTGTAGCACTGCCGTATGCCAATGAGAAACACACCAACACCATTGATGTAAAAATACTGAAATTGTTACTTTACAGAATTGCTAGATGACCAGATGCTGGGGCAGAGGAAGCATGTTCACTGCAGACCAAGTAACCCATATAGTCATTATGGCGATTGCAAATAATCCTATACTTGGAAATAAACACTTGTGTTTGTTTTGATGTGTTTGAATAAACACCAGTACTTGAAGTTTGGATCCCTCTATGCTTATGGATCTATGACAGAAGTATGAGCTCAAACTGACATAGCCTACCTTGTGCACAGAGAAAGCAAAAGCCAGATGTGTTTTGTATTCATACCATCAGTGTGCAGTTGGCGCATTGTGTGCTTAGTAGATGATGGCTTGTGTGTACTGTTTGATACGGAAACACCATTTTTACGAAGGTGTGAGGAGTTAATCTAGCTGTGTTTGCTTTTGCAGGAGAACTACAATGTTTTGATGATTGGGTGACAGGTTTTCTTATTTGTGTGAAGAGTTTTGCAAAATTAGCCAATAGTTACAAAAAAAGGGCTTAAGCAATCAGAAAAAACTGTAAGAACATTCAGACTAGAAAGCAGGTCTGTCTTCACCTCTCTGCCTTCTACTCTACTCAGATGGTTTTCATAGCACTGTTCTACAGTACATCACCATATCAAGTGTACAGCGTACTGCAGGGTGCTAATGCTGCTTTTGCAGCCAAAGTGGTAGTTTCTGTGAAACATACCATGATTACTTATATTGAAGTACAGTGTTGTACAGTGGATGATACAGTATATACAGTAAAGTAGTGTAAGAAAATAAGCAAAGCAATGACAGTATGTGGTTGTATTTCACCACCATCACTCAGGACCTGAAGTGGGAGCCCACCATCACCTCCGTCATCAAGAAAGCCCAGCAGAGGATGTACTTCCTGAGGCAGCTGAAGAAATTCAACCTGCCAACACGGACGATGATGCAGTTCTACACTGCAATCATCGAGTCCATCCTCACCTCCTCCATCACCGTGTGGTACGCTGGAGCCACTATCAGGGACAAACAGAGACTGCAGCGTGTTGTGCGCTCTGCTGAGAAGGTGATTGGCTGCAGACTCCCATCTCTGCAGGACCTGTACACCTCCAGGACACTGGGGCGTGCAGCTCGGATCTCAGCTGACCCTTCTCACCCTGGACACAGTCTGTTTGACCTGCTCCCCTCAGGCAGGAGGCTCCGGTCCATTCGCACCAGAACCTCTCGCCATAAGAACAGTTTCTTCCCCTCTGCTGTTGGACACATGAACAATAACCACATGACTGTTGGCACCACTAACACATGACCCTACGCTGTGTCACTGCATCATTCCATGTCTGGCACTGATCACCACCTGCACTCATGTATATATCATGTATATATCTATCCACTTAGCACTTTTAATTCTTATTCTTATTTTATATTTTTATGACAGTATGTTTGCACTGAAGCACCGCAGCAATTTCCTAATGTTGTAAACCTGCTCAACATTTGGCAATAAACCCCTTTCTGATTCTGATTCTGATTCTGATTGTATTTCTCTAGAATGACTCGAAGACCTTCTGGGGCAGGACGCCAACGCCTGTTCACACAACAGCAGGAACTTGCCGTCGTGGACCTAGTGAGGGCAGACAATGCCATCCGTCTCCACCAGCTACGAAAGCAAATACTTGCAGACAGGCGAGTGTTCAACAACATAGACCATGTGAGCATCACCACCATCACACGCATCTTGGGTAAACACAGCATCACCATGAAGCAGCTCTACAGAGTCCCATTTGAGAGGACCAGTGACGGGGTCAAAGGACTTCGAGCTGAATATGTACGGGTACGTGTAACTGTCCCTTACATTTACAATACAGTATTGGTGAAATCCAGTAGCAGCTGAATATGTACCATATCAGTACCACATGGATCCATCCTGAGAGCTCCACAGGTACCTGTGTGATGGGTGAGGGTTCTGTATGTGTAGCACTGTAGTGCAGTAATATGTTCTCTTTGTTTTACAGAGAATCTTGGCCATGGATGGAGCTGCACAGCCTCATTTTCATTGATGAAGCTGGATTCGACCTGTGCGAAACAAGATGACGGGGTCGTAATGTAATTGGCCAAAGGGCAATTGTGCACGTCCCAGGGCAGCGCGGGGGAAATATCACATTGTGTGCCGCCATAAGCCTTCGAGGGCTTCTGCACCATCATGCAATACTAGGTCCATACAATAGCCAACACATACTCACATTTCTAGATGCTCTCCATGATATAGTTGTACAGAACAGAGCAGATCAGCCCAGGTTTGTGGTGATATGGGATAATGTCAGTTTCCATCGGGCTGCTCTGGTCCAGGCCTGGTTCTCCAACCACAGCCAACTTGAAGTGGTATACTTGCCCCCTTACTCATCATTTTTAAACCCTATAGAGGATTTTTTTAGGCTTGGAGATGGCGTGTATATGACCGCCAACCACATGCCCGCATGCCTCTTCTGCAGGCAATGGAACAGGCCAGCGGCGACAGTCAGGTGACAGCAATCCATGGATGGTTTCGACATGCAAGAGGATATTTTCCCCGGTGCCCAGCGGGAGAGGACACTGCTTGCGATGTCGATGAGGTCCTGTGGCCAGACCCCAACAGACGGCGGGATCCATGAGCCCACGTATGCACAGTTGTCATGGTTTTTTGTGTGTACAGTATAGTGTTTTTTCTATTACTGTATTATGTTGTTTTTGCTTGATCTGAATTCATGGTGCTGCAGTGGACAATATTGAGTAGGCCTATTTGCTTTTTTGGTTGTTTGTGTCTCCTGAAAATGTGCCTTCAGAATAAACAATGACAATCAAAGACTGCAGTGTTTTATATGAAGTAGACTAGTGTGTCCCCCTGATCTGATCTGCATGTGATGCAAGTATGTGTCATTTTGTCAACAGAGTTACATTTGACAGAGGAATGTTAGGTTTTGACAGCAGAGTTTCAGTTTGGCACATATGTGAATGGTATATTTTGTTGTGTCATGTTTACTTGTGTTTAGAGTTTTGGCACAATGAGCGACGTTTTGCAAAACGTGTTCAAGCAACGGGCAAAAACTGTAACATGTTTTTCACCAAAAATCTCAGCAATTATAAAAATTCAACTCAAACTATTCAGCTATTAGCATTCACACTGCATTTTCTACAGGAAGTACATTTTATATACCAGTTTCAGTTCAAAGTGCATTAAAAATAATAAATAATTGTATTAAAAATAATTATGAAAAATAATACCATCAATATGTTACTGCACTACACTTGCTGGACTCATGGAAGTATTTTGAGAACCATAAGAGATTCTTACAAATGTTTGAAAGAAAAAAAATCTTTAACATAGCTGGAGACTCGTGTAGAAATATGAATGAGTTTATAAAGTTTCTGTCATGGTGTGCTGTGACAGGCAGGTAGCAGGACCCAAACACAGGACTCTTACGTGGAATGAAACTTGAATCGGCAGCTTTTATTGCTGGAAACTCAGGTGGACTCAAGAAACTAAAAACTAAGAAACAAGAACTAGGAAAACAAATCAGGAACTATGAACAAGAATCAAGTAAAGAACACGGAGGAGAAAAAACACCCAGCCCACTGAAAACTAAAGAAACCCCCAAAAACATGAAGAACAATCATCAAGGAACATATTTACATATTTAGAGTTACTGCAACACCAACACTGGGTCACAGCTTCAGTGTCAGTCAGTGACTTTTGGTCTGCAACAGCAGCAGAACAGACTTCTCAGTCTTTTGAAGAAGCCCTTTTTCTTCTTCTTGATCTGACGGTCTTTGACTTCATGCTGGCTTCAGGTTCAGGAGAAGGTTCCTCAAAGGGAACATCAGGAACCGGCCCAATTTCCGAACAAGATCCTTTGATCTTATGATCTTCGCCTTCAACACAGGATTTGGACTCAGCATAGGGTTCCTCACAGGGAACGTCGGGCTCTGGAACACTCTCTGACAGAGCTCCTTCGATCGTAAGGTCTCGAGTACTCAGACTGGATGCCCTTTCAGAAAGAAGTTCCTCACAGGGAGCGTCGGGCTCTGCAACACTTTCTGACAGAGCTCCTTCGGCTGGTGGAACATTTGCCATTGAAAGGCCGTCAGAGGAGCGCTCTCCATTTGTGCTCTTCACATCAGGACTTGAAGGGGGCTCAAAGATTTCACATATCCGGATCATTGCTACATCAGCAATGGTCTTCAGCAACACGGGTGCAAAGTTTGCAACTTTGATAGACAGAATTTCTTCAGGAAATTTCTGCCTGATCTCCGTCAGGATGCTGTCGACCATATCGTCTCGGATAGAGCGGGTGAAGACGGCCTGTGTTTCCATCGCCGTGAGACTCCTGGAGACACGATCTAAAGTGGCCTTGGTGACACTGGTGGAGAGGATACTTAGACTCTGGGAGGCCATGTTTAGGAGGGGACGAGGAGGAAGCTCCCAGAAGCCCTGGAGAACGCGGGGAACTACCTCGACCACTACCTCCTGCGCGGTGAGCAGTTTGCTGTTAGGCTGTTCCTGCTGCTTCTTTTTCAGGATTTCAACGTAATCCTTCACCGCGCTGAGGAGTTTAGGTGCTCTGTAGAAAAACATGATAAGAGTTATCTGTTAAACATATTCAAAGCATCACTTAAATATTGAAACACTGTAGCTGGACTGTTAACCCTGTAACCACCTTTGTATCATACATGAGTTTCTGAGACCTCGATCTCATCAACATGATCAATACTTGCTATAATTTCTAAATGTTGTGGACAAAACTCTTTTTTTAGTCTAAAGTTGACATTGTCGTTAACACAAAGTTGCCAAAAACACCCAGTGTATCAAATGTGATACAAAAAATAGATACACAATAAAAGTAAATCATACACAACATGACATAGCAAAGAACTAATTTGTGGCTTTTGTTTAAAGGGTTGATAAACATCTCAGTTCCAAAGAATCTGAATTCTCTGGCTGTTTTTTGATGGGTTGGGTCTTACAGGGTTAATAACTGTATACATGTGACTCACTGAAATTTAGGAGGCACGGCCTCTGGGAACTGAAGAAGCATCCTGGCTTCAAATTCAACGTCCCTCATTTTATTGCTGACGTTCACCGCCCACACCTGAAACAGAAAACACATTTACAGTGCGCTTATGTTTAAAGGTTATGTGCACGTAATGAAAAAAAAGTCTTGTGGGTTTTCTCGTCTTACCAGCCTTAGAAGAGGTTTGGCTTCCTCTTCGTCAAAATCCTCTAACTCAAACTCCCACAGCCTTCAAAAGAAAGCAAAGCAGAGGTTTTACACGTCATCACAAACAGACTTTCAGGTGTGACAGTAACTCACTGCTCTCTGAGCGTCTCCCTGCTCTTCTCCACCAAAAGATCTCTCAGATCTTCAGCAGTGAGGTTCGGTGGAATTAGATCTTCCTGCTGAAGTCTGAGAAACTCCGTCATTATCGCAATCTAAAAGTAAAGGAGACATTTAATCACCACCACTCTCAGAAATGACCTGATATTTTCTGTCAGCTTTGGTTTGCATGAATCTGGGTCTAACCTGAGCCCTGTAGCCCGGAAGATGCCAGCAGATCTTTAGAGCACATTCATAAATCGGTGTGTTGAACAACACCTGTCAAAGAAATAGCAATTTAGTCATTGTTACTTAAAAGGATTCTCAGTTTGTCAACTTTTAAAACTACATCAAATTCTTCATATTATTGAAATGCAGTAAAAACTAAAACGGTCACATACCCTGATAGGCTTATAGATTCCTTGACTTGATTCCATTTAAACGTTTTCAAATCACAGTCGGGAAGAAAAACTTTAACTGCTCTCCAACGATGGCGTACGGGGGATCTGGACCTGAAAATGCTCTCAGCTCGGTGGTCTCGCACAGATGAGCTCTTTTGACAGTCTGATGTTTATTTATGAATGCAGAATTTCTTGAGCAGTCACCATGGAAACTTGATGCAGCTTCATGTTGTTAAATTAAAAGTAAACACTGTGTATTTTGCACTACACTCCACTAAACTTATCATATAAGTAAATAAAGTGTGGGTTAGGTCCCTCCTGTGGAACGAGCCACACAAACCGATGGATCAGAAAAGACAAAGTCAGCTACAGCATGCCTTTTCATATTATGTGCCTGCTTATCTCCATTTCTTTACAGTAGATGGGAACTGTTGCAGTAAAGCAATGGCTTACAAACAGTGGACTGTGGACTAATGCAGACATCTGAAGCCTGACAGCAGCTGGTATATACACAGCTTTGGACAAACTGGCCCTTTAAACAGCCCAGAGGAAGAAGAGACCTCTGCGTTATCAGTGCAGCCTAAAGCACAATAATAATAATACTATTAATATTATTTTTATAGCAATAATACCCCAAATAATGAAGTCATTAATTACACATTGGTCATGCTTCACAGGAGGTCAGGAGTGACCGATGAATGTGATGCTACATTACAGTCTGTCCTATGAGTTCAGCAGGAGGAGGTGAACCCACAGCTGGGACCAGTTCTCTAGTGGGTCCAGTATCACACTTGTGTTCATCCTGGTCTGAACCTGGTCAGAAGAACTGACTTCACTTTTGAAAATTCAGTACTTATAAAAGGTAACCCCAGACAGTCTACAACGACTGTTTTCTGTCCACCAAAGCAAATTTGATTGACGAGGTTTTTGTACCTTCACTTCTCCAAAAAGCAAATAAAGAGATTAAACAAAGATTTACTGACGACCGTCAGAATTGCCCGAGCTAACGTAGATCGCTTTATGCTCTTGAGTCAGGAGGGATAAGAGAAGTGACTGCACTGACTGCAATCTGCCGTCTACTGACATCTAATGGAGAGATTTATACACGTGAGAACTTTAATGGTACTTGAAAATAGGCCAGGATCTGCACTGCTTCAGCCTGAGCCTGTTCAGTCAGCACCGCCTGTGTAATATGAGAATAATAATAAACATGACTTTTCCTTCCTCTTCCATAAAAAAGGATGCTGCTCCATACTTACCTTTTTAGAGACTTTGATGTTGTTTGGCAGGATAATGGCATCGCACTGAAGTTTAGGTGTTCAAAATACACAATGACTGATTTTCATGTCAACAACTAAGTAAATATTCTGATGAAGAGCCACTAAAGGAAGTTTTTGGAGTAACTCTCAGCAGCAATGTGGACGTGAAATAGTTGGTAGACGTGTCATTAACCCTACGAGAAAAATCTTTAGTTCTATTCAGGTACAGAGACGTATTTAGGCTACAGGCAACAGTTTGATTCAAATACAATTTATTGTCAAAATGTTATAGTGCTGATCCGTGACTGCCTTTGTACAACTTTTACAAAGTGACTGCGAACATTGTGGAAGGATTCATAGCGTTTGATTGCTTGTGTGAATGTATTAAACAGGAAACCAGGAGCTGCAGAAACCCAGTAATGCTGGGTTTCTGCAGCTGCGTGTGCGTTTATTATTATGGCTCCAGGTTACATTTCAGGTCTTCTCAGCCCACACCGCCCCACTCGAACTCTGCGCTCCTCCAGTCACATGCTGTCATTAGTTCCACGCTCACAGTTCAAATCTAGAGGTGACAGCTTTCTCCATTGCTGTCGTCCCCCTTTCATGAAATCCTCTTCATCCTTGGAAGTCTTCAAATCCAATCTGAAGCCCCTCCTATTTTCCAAGGATCTCTCTGACACCTCTGTTATTGTGTTTCAGCTATTCTGCTCTTTTATCTCATTGGATGATGTTTGCATGTGTAGACACGTGTACGTGTATTTTAAGTTCACATATGTGTGCTTGTGTGTGAATGTGTACATTTTTGTATATGTGCATATTTGCATGTACACATATTTTTTTACAAACATATACGGATGTCTCAATGTTTCTATGATGTTTTCATCTTATCTATTTTAATTCTTTTCACCATATCATCCCTCTGTTCAGCACTTTGGCCGACACTTGATGTCTTTTAAATGTGCTATATAAATAAAGATGACTTATATTTGCATCCGTGTGTCAGAGTGTGTGTTCTTACCTTTAATTTAGGACACGCACACACAGAGCATAGAGTGAACAGGGACTATTAAGCGTGTGGCCTGTGTGTATCTATGCCAGTGAAACTGGATCTGCTCATTTTGAATATTGAAAAATATCGTGACTTAAGAGAAACATAATAACTAAAACAGAGCAGAAACACGACAATTCAGCAGAAAAGTAACAACTTAAGCAGAAATATTGGAAAATGAGCAGCTGAAAAAAGCTGAATAAGGTGACGTTCACTCAAAACTACTTGTTGTTCAACTGTGAAAAACTGGCAGAAATGTTAAAAACGCACGAAAGAACAGCCAGCAGATACACACAATTAGAAATATGAGCACATATGGAAACACAAATGCACAGAGACACACAGGATGTCAGTCAACCACTCTGAATATTCAATTTGAATCTTCCTGGTTTTATGGATTCCTGTCAAACGACTGGCCATAATTTCCTAACCGTAGGGGCTGGAGCGGTCATTCTTAGACCGTTCTGTTCAGAGGAGATGGGGGAATCTTCAAGTGTTGATAGTTCATAATTAAAATATAAATTATTAAAGATATATGGCTTATAATGCACCATAACTGAGTAGAGTTGAACTGCCTTGACTTGCCCTCAAACAACGGTTTGTAAGTCTAAATCTATTTGGAGCATCGATATCATTCTTTCACTGTCACATACAGCAAGCTTTGGTGAACAGTTAAGGCAATATTTTCAGGTCTCAGGCACATTTCATACACTGTGCTCTGCAGACAGGCACACGGACCTTTCAGGTCTACAAAAAGTTTAAAATGAAAAGCTCACAGGTGTGTTTTTATTAACTCAGTGTTGCAGAATCACAGTGATTCATTAAAAACGTCTGCAGAAGTTGCAAACTTATGATTCATGTCATAAGTTATGATACACTGCTCTCCCCTGCACAAGCTGTTTTTATAGTATCAGCATTGGTATCAGCAATACTGGCCATACATTTACTTGGTATCACATCTATACCACAATCTGCAGTACTGCACACACTAAGATCACAGTGGACAGGTTCTGTCTCTCAGCTATGCTGGGAACGTCTGTTTTTCCCGGGATCAGCTGTTGCAGATTGTTGGTGCATGGAGGGCTGGGGCCTCTTCTGCCCCCCCTAACGGAGACCACGTAGGTAGTCGGAGGCTGTAAGACAGCGGCTCTCTGGAGAAATCTGATATCTCAGGAGGATGACAGGATTCAACCAGAGAAGCTGCTTCATTATAAACGAGTCTGTGGTTTATAACTGAAATCTATGATACACATAAACAGCCGTCCATGCACTTAAGTAGTGAGTGAGTATTCACTCCAGTGATGAGCTGTGAGAAAGAAACTGCACACACAGCGAGCGGGCGACCATAAGATTATTATTGCCAAGCAAGAACCTGCAGCTCGAGCAGGCTGAAGAAATCCTTTAATGCTGATGCAGGCTTCACAGTGTAGAAACGAGAACTCTAAGAAACAAAAGAGCAGAAGTCATGTATGAAACACAACACAGTTAACATGTGAAGCACTTAAAAGAAAACACAAATAAAACACTTCCAGTGAGGCGTGGCGATTTAAACATTGCCTGTACTGCTCAGCAGTTGTAATGGCATCAAGAATATCTGCACATAGTTCATAATTACAATTAGAATGAACATTTCTTTCACTAAACTCAAAGTCACTCATTATAGAGCGACATCACTATTTTAACGCAGATGCTCTGATGTAGTAGGTCCAAATGCAGGATGGTGGGTCACCCACCCTCCTGCTCCAACATGGTAGGAAAATTATACGGTAGAAAATGTTTATATTCATAACAATGTGAATTTTCTGCTTTAAATACTTTTATATATGTTTTTAAAATGGTCCCTCCACCCACTTTTAGTCCTTTTTCAGACATTGAAATCGGAGGAAATGTTCCAAAAATGTGCTGATTTGAAAGTGAATGATGCCGATCTTTGTTTCCATAGCACAGATTTGTCTGAGACATCATCGAGTGTCAGCCTGTGCCTCTAAGGAGCGTCCAGCGTCCTGTTCATTGTCCATTTCTATCATAATGCACGCACTGGGGTTAAATATTGAATAACAATGTTCTTCCCACAGAGTTCAGACTCAATACTGTTAATAACAGACAATCATAGGGTCCTGCTGTCCACACTGTTATAGTTCTTACAGAAATACAGGCTGAAACATACAGACAGGAGCAGCTAAGAGAAGAAGAAATGTGCTGAAACTGTCAGAAAGGAGATTTATTTGTTTCCACTTTACATGTGAGCAGCACAGCAAACACAGTGAAGCCAGTTAACCTCAAAGTGCACCAGTCACAGTGGACACAGAACAAAGCTTCGACTTTCATTACCATCAAACTTTGTTGTGATTTAACATTTACTTCAGCCTCCTTTAAATTTGATTCATGTGACATCAGGACAACATTCCAGGGAGAAGCGATCGAGCGGCGTCCCCCCAGTGTTTTATCCCACATCTCGTACTCAATGTTTCTTTCAGCCCAGAAAAGTTCATGTGATCATCGAACATTTAAGCGTCAGCATCAAAATAAAAAAGAGCCAGATTTCAACCAGCTCCTAAGAATTTCAGGGACCTGTACAACCGTCACAATTTTCAGTAAGAATCTTTCATGGTTTCATCAAATATGCTAAAGTCAGTCCAACATAAACTGGTCAGTTCTGAGGAAGCTCTGTGATTTCATATGGAATGGCTCGGGCTCGAGTATCACATCCAAGGTTGTGTCAGATAAGGAAGAGAAGTGGAAAACAGCAGGACACCTGCAGCCTGGTGATACAGGAGCAATAAAAGCTGCACACAGTGCTATCAATGATCACCAGCAGTTATCAAACTGAAGCTAGACACCCGGATGTTTCTTTCACAGCACATAACAACATTTTAAACTGCTACAGTTTCAGTTATGCACGGCGAGGTTTGTCGCACACCTAGATCACACACGCTTATACAAACAGGAAGAGGCGTGCTCAGCTCCACCTTCTCTGAGGCTACCCTGTAAATGTCACACGTGCCTCACAAGGAAAGATCTCAGCTGCCACACTGAGAGTGGTGAAGGCAAACGTCCAGCCTGGCTCCAGTGGCTAGTGCAGGTTGGGATACTTCACGCAGAATCTGTCAAAGGCATCATATATGGCCTGTCTGGAAATGAAACAGGTAACGTTAACGTAGCAAAGCTGTCCATGACAAACAAATCATATACGTAAAAATGATGAAATGTGTGAAATACTGTGAGGGTGGCCCAACTCTAACATCAGATTAACCAGACAACAGCCACAGTTTAACGAACATTCTCAGACATGTTAAACCGTCCACAGCCAGTTATCTGTCTATATGTACCACGCCTGAACCAGGAAGTGCAGCTGTGACACTTCTACAAACAACTTTGGCTCCTGTGAACAATTTCTAGATTTTCTTTGAATTTGACGTCATATTTGGTACAGTGGAGACATCATTCAGGTATTGACATTGTTAAGGTTCAAAAATTGAGGAAGGAGAGTACAAACCATGGTCCAGAAGCTCTTGGTCAAACAATGATTTTAATGAATACACACGTGTGGGAAGACACTCTGTACGCAGACAGCAAGTGGTCTTCGACTTAATCAAAGCATACACAGATTTTTATAGCATCAGGGTTTGATTTAATGACGCCCCTTCATGCGTCACAGACAGGATATATACACATACGTCAATATCAAAACCACAACGACTTTTGACACAATTTAAAAGAACAATTGTCTTCTATCTTCATAACAGGTGCTTCCTGTCACTGCCGGATGCTCGCTTGTCATCTTGGCACCTCAGCAGCAGTTCTGCTACAAACTGCTCTTTTTGCAACCCCAAGCAAAACATGATTAAACTTTCCCCTATAAATGATTCTCTCTAACTGAGTGTGTGTGTGTCTGTGTGCTAACCACAATTGCACCCTATTTCACCTCGCCGACTAGCTCCTGACCCCTAACCAGACAGAGAGACAGAAGCCACCCTCAGATATGTAATAACCGAAGTGAAACTATGGATATGTCATCTACTAAATAAATGTTTTAATCAAGAACCCCTACTAAAAGCTTAATACAAGAATATGAACATATAAAAGATATTAAAATGAACTGTTGTGTAAGCATGTATTGCAATTCCTTCTATGTTCTAGTTTTCCCTCAGCATGGATCATCTAGACACTCTCACTAGATGAAGCTTTAGACCATTAATGAACCTGAACATCAACTCAAATAAGCACAGATATGCATTATGTATAAAATAGTTATAACTGCACCTGAAATACAAGGTTAACATAATAACTGTATGCATAACATCTTAAGGCCTTCTTAAAGCTCTCTGTTACATTGTTAAAGCAATGATCGTCTTAGCCTGCTGCTCAAAATAACTTTCTGCTTTCACTTCTGCAAACTCTCTGCAACTTCCTGTCAGCCTGCAACTTAGTCTTTCTGAAAGACACACACTGTTCAACCTCTGAATGCAATATAAACTACAGATTCTATTATTAATGCAATGGTGATGATGATAATTCTTTAACAATAGCAGTAAAATAATTTCCCTGCTCCACAACGTCTAGTCTAAATTCATATTCATAATGAAGGACGCTCTGGTCCATAATGCTCATTGCATTGTTACTAATGTCAACTTTCTGCTATAAAACAGCAACGTTTCAAAACTAGAGCTTGTAGAATAGAGCAGATAAATATGGATTGTGTGTATTCTCAGATTTTGCATGTTTTTGTGTGAGTATAGTTTAATTAGGCATAAATGAGAAACTTAAAAAACATCTTTTTGATCATTTTCGACACTATAACTTTACCTGAATATATTCTGTTTAAATAGGTATGCACTGATGTGTCCTCCTCTCAGATATCTGACTTCACAGCCTGGCCAGATCTCCTGCAGACTCAGGACTCCTGTTCGGGGCACATATGCATCCTCTTTGGCCTGGACGACAACGATGAGACTGGTATCTACAGGAACTGCAGCAGAGAGGGAAACACAGGGACATCTACACAACATTCTTTCACTTTTGTGCAAAACACATGCAAATCTTTTCTGCCAGAAGAGGGTGGTAGACACAGCAGGAACAGTGAGCTGTTAAACATGACTGAAGATCAGCTGGGTCCTCTGCAGTGACCTGTGCCTCCTCTCACCTCACACCTTCTTGTATAAGCCAGGACGAAGCTCATCCTATTTCCCTCACAGTGTTCTAGCTTCACAATGACAATCCTGGAGAATGATTACAATCCCTGCGTTGTTCATTCAGCAGCAGAACTGATCTTCTGTGCCTTTTGATGGTGTATCAGTATCAAACATTCAATAAATCCTTTGAACACAATATTAAAAGTAAAAATAATCACGCTGGAGATTGTGTACTGTTCAAGTAACAGAGACAAAAGAGCTCGTAAGGAACTGTCTACATACGGCCCAAGGAGCGAGGACACAGGTGGGACAAGTCTCTATTTTAGCAACGAGCAGAAAACGGACACTTCCTGTGTAAAAGCAGATTAAACAAAGGCTCTACAGGTGCGAAAAAGACGGTGCTGAGTTTCTCTGATCTGAGGAGAACATCGTTTTTCATCAGCTTGTTGCGAGTCTCTTAATTCTTTCCACACTTGGCTGATATTCCTTCTATACGGTTTCAATTTTACAAGCCAACGCCCCCGTGGTGTCATTGTCCATCTTTCTGCTACACGACTGCAGTGCAGTAACTCCTCGAGCCAAAGGTCAGTTTTGAAAAACTCTGTTATATTCGGAGCATCTTTAAAGTGGAATAAACAGCCTCACACAATGAGAGCACTGGCTGCTACTGCTAGTTTAAAAACATAAAAGCCTATTCACAGTTTTTAATTATTGTAAACATTGTAAGAGGCCAATGTTGTGCCTCAGTGTTATTGATGTTTACATGCTTACATCCTCACTGTGGATGTAAGAGCTAAATTATGAGGAGATTTTTGCATCTACTTTATTGTGTAATGTTTTATTAGCTTATACTTGATGGCTCGGGCCCCTGGAAGACTAGCAACCACTACCGTGGAAGCTAATGGGGTTCCTTATATATAAATAGATAAATAAACCCTTTCTCATAGGCAGCAGCAGTTAATTCTTTACTAATGCATTTCCTCCTTTGCTTTACATTAATACCCCTGAAAGCTCCAGACCGACAAACTACTCGTATGTTTGCTTTAATAGAGGTGGTCACACTTTCTAAAGATTAATTCATCAAACGCATTTGAGTAGCAACACCCGGCTGCTGCTGCTGCTGCTGCTGCTTGTAAGTTTCTTCTTTCTTTTTTTGGACACTTAATCATTCACCACTGACAGGTTTTACCTGAACTAACCAGATCCCATCTTTAGTGTCCTCTACTAATTCATAGAAGTGCACCTCTCCACTGAAGTGTGTGGTGCTGGAGCCGTCGGCCTCTGTCTGCTCCTTCTGCTTCTTTATGGCCGAGTACAGCTCCCCCTGTGTCAGCTCTCCTGTGACAGAGCAAAGTGCAGCAGCTTTTAAAGAGCACTGATACTTGACATCCATGCAGCAGTGGTCTACGTACAGGCAAAGACTACATACACACACTGCGCAAAGTTCTTGAACCACCTCATGTTTGTTTTTGTTTCACATCCAAGGCCGGGACAGTTAAAGTGGTCTTGAGTACAAACATTTTTCACTCTTCAGTCCAGTTTTTGTACGGAACCATTTTCAAAGGAAGTTGCTTTTTTTCTCCTTCTTTGATAAGCCACATAACGCTGACCTACGAATCAAGCAAACAGAAATAAGGGACCTAAATCAAAGGATGAACCGGTGTTGTGCCAGTCATATAACGAAATGAACAGTATCTATAAATTTCTCCCTCTCATATTATTTAAAAAAATAAAAAAACAAACCCTAATTCTTCATCCTGCGTCTTTATTCTTCGAGCGTGGTCAGAAGAGGAGCTTGTCCTGTGCAGTATCTCTGCTGTTCCCAGGACTGTGCTCTTGATCTCTCATGTCATTCCTGGGATCTGCTGGAGCCACCTGCCCAGGTATGGAGAACTCCGCCCGAGTGCTCCGATGACCACGGAGGTCACTGTCGCCTTCAGCTTCCACGTCTTTCTTGTATTGATGCCAGAGGCTTCAAACAGTTATATTGTTCCAGCAGGGCATCTTGAGGCGCCTTGAGGCGCCTTTTGTTGTGATTTGGCGCTATATAAATAAAATTGAAATTGCATCTGACAGCCGGCAGGTGTTGATTGGTTGGATCTTGTTCTTCCCGTTCAGCCGACTCCTCAGGACTCGTCTCTGCAGGTGTTTGGTGGTTGCAGCTTTCCTAACAGCCTCTTCATGGTTCCCATCTGACTGTGGGACTCCAAGTATCACAGCTACATTCTCTGCCTGCAATGTGCAATCCCCTCAGTTCTGATCACCTTCCCCCTTTGTGTTACATCCTCCTACACGTCTCCAGTCCGAATGACAGGCCAGTGTTATTGCTGTTATTGATCTTAGTGGATCAGTGAGCTGATCTCTCATTCACGCCTAGCATGCAGCTCGATGTCATCCATGTACAGGAGGTGGCAACGTGTGCCGTTCACACAGACTCCAGATGTCCAATGACATCTGTCTCGAGGGCAGAGGTGTGTCTCTCCTCTGTTATCACTCTCTGCAGGCGTTTGCGGTTTGCAGTAGTGCTGCTGTACCATGCAGTGATGCAGCTGGTCAGGGTGCTCTCCACAGTGCAGCTGTAGAACCTGCTGAGGATCTTGGCCAACATACCAAATTTCCTCAGCCTCCTCAGGAAATACAGCAGCTGCTGAGCCTTCTTGACCAGCTGTGTGGTAAATGGCCTGTATTTGTATAGCGCTTTTACTAGTCCCCTAGGGACCCCAAAGCGCTTTACACACCCAGTCATCCACCCATTCATACACTGGTGGAGGCAGCTACAGTTGTAGCCACAGCTGCCCTGGGGCAGACTGACAGAAGCGAGGCTGCCATATCGCGCCATCGGCCCTTCTGGCCAACACCAGTAGGCGGTGGGTGAAGTGTCTTGCCCAAGGACACAACGACCGAGACTGTCCGAGCCGGGGCTCGAACCGGCAACCTCCGATTACAAGGCGAACTCCCAACTCTTAAGCCACGATCCCATGTGGTGTTCAGTGTCCAGGTTTTCAGTTTTTATTTGTCATATGCAAGTTAGCACAGGGTCAACATCGCAATGAAATGTATTTGACGAGCAGAAGACAGTCACTCAGCAGAATGGTACAGTAGAAGAAAAAAATAAAATAAATAGAAAAATAGTAAAGAGCAAAATATTAATAAGATGTAGTAAAAGAAAAAAAGAGAGATTTCTAGTTAACTGACTAAATATATATATAAGTATGTATAAATATATGTACACACTAGTGATTAAATAAAGAAAGTCTTAAATAGGAATGTGCCGGTGGTGATGGGATATTGCACAGGAATGAGCAGCAGTACATCAGGTAAGGTCCTCACTGATGTGGACGCCCAGGTACTGCTGCTCACCCTCTCCACTTCACGCTCCCGGGTAAACAGCGGCTGGTGAGGCCTCTTCTTCTTCCTCGTGTCCACTATCATCTCCTTTGTCTTATCAGTGTTGAGGGTGAGGTTGTTGTCCTCACACCGTGACACCAGAAGCCACGTCGTCCTCTCCAGTGATGCGACCGATCACTGCAGTGTCATCCGTGAACTTCAAAATGATGTTGTCTTTGTTGGAGGTGATACAGTCATGGGTGACCAGGGTGTAGAGGATGGGGCTGAGGACACAACCCTGTGGGACGCCAGTGTTTGTCTGCCAGTCAAAAAGTCCTGTAGCCAGTCACAGAGGGTGGAGGGTGCAGGCCGAGTGTTGCCAGCTTGTGAGTGAGTTTGTGGGATCACAGAATTGAAAGCGGAGCTGTAATCAACCAAAAGTACCCTGATGTAGGAGTCTTTGTTTTCCAGGTGGGAGAGGTAGTAGTGAAGGGCAGCAGTGATGGTGTCTGATGTGGACCTGTTGGACCGGTGGGCACACTGCAGGGGTCCAGAGTGTCTGTGATGTTGCTCTGGATGTAGGTGGCAGATTTCTTTTCTCATGTATTAACCACATATTTAATCATATCACATTAGTTATAGTAATATCACTTTCTCACTTTACCATAGTAAGAGCACTCCTGTCACTAGTTTACATGCATGTGGAAAGTTACCACAGTGAGGCCGTTGTAATGGGAGACGTTAAACAGATAGTGGGACTCCTTCTGCTTATCAGGGATGTAACTCTTTAGGTGACGGCCAAGCATAAAACAAGGTCATAATTCTCTCTGTGAGGGAGGAGGTATAGCCCCCCTGAGAGGGGCAACATGTGAAAGTTTGTGGATGTTCTTTGTCTGTGTGTCTGTATATAAGATGTAAGGGCGGTGGCCACAGAGATGGTCCTGGTGTTTCACTGGGATGCTCTCTCCACATTGCAATGTGTTTATTAAACCCACTTCAAATCAAGCTCACTGGGTGTGTTGCAGAGTATATAGTTAGTGTAGTTGTTGTTTTGTTTTGTGTGTCAGTTCTACTACTAAGTGTCTGTAATGTCGGGTTGTGTTTAGTGGTTGAGAGGAGGCGGCAAAAACACTTAGCAGGATAGTCAAAATCAGAATCAGAATCAGAATCAGAATACTTTATTGATCCCTGGGGGAAATTATTTTTTGTTACAGTGCTCCATTATAAACCAACATTAAGACAAGACAGACAATACGCTAACTAAGAATAGTACAATATATACATATATATACATACATACATACATAAGTCACTCATAAATAAATAGCTGGAAAAGAAACATGTGTAGTTGTAGCAGCAAACAGTGTGTTAAGTGGATGCGTTGTACAAGGAGATGGCCACAGGCAGGAAAGATTTCCTGTGTCGTTCAGTGGTGCTTTTCGGTAATCTCAGTCTCTCACTGAACGTGCTCCTGTGACTGACCAGCATGTCATGGAGTGGGTGGGAGGTGTTATCCAACATTGTCTTTATCTTGGACAGCATCCGCCTCTCCGACACCACCTTGAGGGAGTCCAGCTCCATCCCCACAACATTGCTGGCCTTACGGATCAGTTTATTAAGTCTGTTGGCATCTGCGACCCTCAGCCTGCTCCCCCAGCATGCAACAGCATAGAGGATCGCACTGGCCACAACAGACTCATAGAAAATCCTCAGCATTTTCTGGCAGATGTTGAAGGACCTCAGTCGCCTCAAAAAATAGAGACGACTCTGGCCCTTCCTGTAAAGTGCTGTGGTGTTTTTAGCCCAGTCCAGTTTATTGTCAGTGTGTACTCCAAGGTATTTATAGTCCTCCACAATGTCAACACTGACCCCCTGGATTGAAACAGGGGTCAAGTGTTTCCTGGTCTTCCTGAAGTCCACGATCAGTTCCTTGGTCTTTGCCACGTTGAGCTGCAGATGATTCTGCTCACACCACGTGACAAAGGAGTCGACCACAGCCCGGTACTCTGTCTCATCATCCCTGCTGATGCATCCAACCACCGCAGAGTCATCAGAAAACTTCTGAAGATGGAGGTCTCTGTGCAGTGGCTGAAGTCTGTGGTGTAGAGGGTGAAGAGGAAGGGGGAGAGGACAGTCCCCTGTGGTGCCCCTGTGTTGCTAATCACCTTGTCAGACACACACTGTGGGAGACGTACATATTGTGGTCTTCCTGTCAGGTAATCAACAATCCAGGACACCAGAGAAGCATCCACCTGCATCGCTGCTAACTTATCACCCAGGAGGGTCGGCCTGATGGTGTTGAAAGCACTGGAAAAGTCAAAAAACATGACCCTCACAGTGCTCGCCGGCTGGTCCAGATGGGTGTAGACACGATTGAGCAGGTAGATGATGGCGTCCTCTGTTCCGAGACGAGGCTGATAAGCGAACTGAAGGGGATCCAGATGTGGTCTTACTATGGGTCGCAGCTGGTCCAGGATGAGCCTTTCCAGGGTCTTCATGATGTGGGAGGTCAGTGCCACGGGCCTGTAATCCTGGGGGCCACTGGGACGAGGCGTCTTTGGTACAGAGAGAATACACACTCACACTGGGAATTCCACAGTGTGTCCTTTAATGCACCTGATAATGGATTGCATTTATATAGCGCTTTTCGAGACGCTCAAAGCGCTTTTACAATACCACTATTCATTCACTCTCACATTCACACACTGGTGGAGGCAGCTACAGTTGTAGCCACAGCTGCCCTGGGGCAGACTGACAGAAGCGAGGCTGCCATATCGCGCCATCGGCCCCTCTGGCCAACACCAGCAGGTGAAGTGTCTTGCCCAAGGACACAACGACCGAGACTGTCCGAGCCGGGGCTCGAACCGGCAACCTTCCGATTACAAGACGAACTGCCAACTCTTGAGCCACGATCGACCTTCTCTTCGGCAACCATATAAGCCCGGTTGAACGGCTGCAGCTTAACAAACATAGTGTTTACAAACATAGCACAGTGTTCGTACAACCCATAACGTTGCAAAAGAAAGGTGTCTGGAGAGGTAAAACATAAAATCCGTCCCTCCTCATGCACTAGCGTGCAAGCACATGTCCACACATTCACAGAGAGGGCAGTGGCGCATACCGATGACAACATTAACCCTCAACTTGGGTTGTCTTAAAGAGACACTATACCACTGTGACTTTTACATGTCACAGCAAAAAAGCCACCAACAGCAGGTTGAAGTGTAAACGCTGTGGGGAAACAGGAGGAGTGATACACCTCCTGTTTCCCCACAAAACAGCACAACCAAGGACTTAGAAGCACAATATAAAATACAAGTTAAAATGCTGGGTCACAAAGAACCGTGACAGACTCACCTTTAACTGCCCAAGACAAAGTTATGTGACATTAGTGATGTTTGTACTAACTTGGTTTTAAAGCTTTTACTTTAACTTATACGCTGTTCAATAGTTGTAGTTGATGATTTTATGGATAATTAAAGTCATATATAAGGAGGATTTTTGCTTCGGTTTTCTCATATTTTTTTCTCAGTCTCATCTTTTGTCATTTCAACTCCATGTGTGGCAGATTCCAACCTCAGCCAAGCTTTCCTATAACTATAAAAGACTATAAAGACACATCTCCGGGATGCACTGGTACGCATCTTCAGTGATGTATCCTGGGGTCATCAGGTGTTTCGGGTCTCACAACATCATACACCCTCGCCCAGGCGACCCAGCTGGGGGTGATCAGGCCCCGACTTGCGTACCAGTAGCTACCCACGGATCAGCCCTCTTGATCCACAGCCACCTTGTGGCTTTCTCTGCCGCTTCACTCACAGCCTGGATGGCCCTCTTCTTGGCTGCCCCAGCCACGCCCAGCCAGCCTAGGACTTTGCATAGTGATCGTCCTGCAAAGCCCCTACAACCCACTTCTATGGGCTCATAGAAAGTCTTCCAGCCCCTTCCCCTGCACTCCTGCACTAGTTCCTAGTACTTTCCTCGTTTCCTTTCATTGGCCTCCTCGATCTGCTCTTCCCAGGACACTGTGAGTTCCAGCATGATCAGCTGTTTTGAGGCCTCAGAAATAATTATCATGTCTGAACAGAGGGATGTTTTTGCAATGTTCTGAGGGAACTGTAGCTGTTTACCCAGGTCAGCCTGTAGCTGCCAATCAGAGGTTGTGTTGAAGAGGCCGGTTGTTAAATTCGGGCGCACCTGGGGTTTCTCTCCAGCCTTAATGAAAGAGATTGCCTTCCTCGGAGCATGATGATGCTTGCTGGTGCTGATTGCTGAGGCAATCTTTTCAGCAACTACTCTGAGCACCTGGTCGTGCCGCCAACGATACCGACCATCGGCCAGGGCCCTTGGGCAGCTGCTAAGGAGGTGTTCTAGGGTCCCTCTTCCAGAGCACAGGGGACAGACAGGTGTCTCGCTCTTCCCCCACAGATGGAGGTTTGCTGGGCTTGGCAGAGTATCGTATACTGCCTGCACTAGGAATCAGATCCGGTGGAAGTCTGCCTGCATGATGTTTGCCCAGGTGACCTTGCGCTGCAAGGTGCTCTCCCACCTTGTCCATGCTCTCTGCCGCTTAAGGCCTACAGCTCGACTTACTCGCCCCTCCTCCACACCTGCTCGGACCTCTTCCTGGAGTAGCTGGTGTCTCTCCTTTCCCTGTGCCCTGCTGACCTGGGCCTTTGGGAAGTACCCCAAGCCTGCTCCCCCTGTTGCTAAGACCCTCACCAGTGTTTTCTTCCTTAGGTGTGACTCCGCCACCTCAACTGCCTTCTCAGCCTTCCACTTTCTTCCTGTCCTTACCTCAATACCTGCTGATGCCACCTTGCAGTCTTTAGAATCTCTGTACTGTAGGGCTTCTTCTAGAGCGGGTATTGGACGAATGTCACCAATGTCACCAATTTTCTAAAGAAATATATTTCAGAAGGTTCTGTTGACATGAAAATCTCACCAGATGTGGCAACAACCCATCAAATCCACACATGCAAAGTAATCAAACCACACGTTTCCATAGATTATGTGTAATAAAGAGAAATAAGACAGGGAAAAAGTCTTGAACACACTTGCTGCAGTTTGTTTAACACTTTGTACAAAAGCCCTTGTGTATGATGACAGCATCAAGATGCCTCCTGGTGGACAAATTAGTCGAACACATGTATTCTGTGCGCTGTGGGCGTGGCTCTACACAAAGTGACAGATAGTCTCTGAGGTAACCACCATGAGATGCTCAAATGCTCTTAACTTGCACATCACATGTGCTCAGATGTTTCTCCACATCAACAGGGCCCCTTCTATAAACTGTGAGGATTCAGGTCAATGGCCGTTCTATCAGCTTTAGTTTCTCTCTCTGAAACCAGCTGGCTGTGTTTGGGATCATTGTTTGCTGAAATGTCAACCCTTGTTTCATCTTCATCAACACAAATTTTACACTAGAGGGTGTATTTACAAATGTACTTACAATGTCTCAGAGTTTATGAAAAATCTAATATTAAACAGTTCCTAAAATAAGCACACTGGTCAACTGGCTGATTCATTTCTTTTATTTTTGTGTCTTCAGTCTCCTGTGAATGTGGAGTCAGTGTTTCTTCCCCAAGATCTATATTTGAATTTTAAGTTGCTTTCAGATCATGTGAATGATCACACAGATCAGACTTGGTGCAGATAAAGTTAAAGGTGCAGATACATTTGAATTAAACTTGAATGAGCCCTTTCCACATCTGATCTCTGCTCTTGTTACAGTCACAGTTTCCAGGAAGCTCCACAAGTGTGACGTGCTGGAGAAGAGGTTTGTTTGGCAGCCTGACAGTCACACACTTCACTAGTGGCCAATACCACGTCTTTGCCTTATTACCTTCTCTTTGTCTTGAATCATTACTTGAAGAAGAAATGACATAACTAAAAGTTCATATTAAATAAACTGAAACTAGCAAACCCAAAGTAACAAATGAGTTTTGCATCAATCATTGGTTTTTAATTTGAGATTGTTTCGAGTTCGAAAAATGTTGAGCAACAGAACACACCAGCAGAGGCTCAGGAGAGTGCAATCAGACAATGAGTTTATTAAAACACACGCAGGAGAAGAAGTATACAGCATCACATCAGCAAAACGCCTCCCCCTAAGAATACACAAGATGATGATTTCATAGCATCAGGGTTTTACGCCCCCTCGTGCGTCAATTACAGATTAAAATACATCGATTACAGTCAATGGTACATCTTAAATGTGTAAAAAGAGATACAAAAGTTCAGTTTTTGATAACACCTGCCATACATGGTAATACATTTCAAGCCTACATGGTCCCTGAAGACTGATCCCTTTCTTAACTGCTCTCCTGTCATCTGTTACCAAGTAGACTAACATGCAGTTAGAAGCTAAATGAATTCCAGACCTTTGGCCTGGCAAGTTTCTAGATTATATGTGTTTGCAAGCGTGTACGCGGCCTTCTATGTTCCAGGTCACCCACACAATGGATTGTGAAGACATAGCGCTTCACAAAGCTTGAGACCTTTAATAGACTGAACATCAACTCTGAATGAGCACAAATATGCAATGTGTATAAAATGATCATAGCTACACCTGTAATGAAAAAGGTTAATATGATGGCAAACATCTTTGATACAATATCAATCCTGTAAGTAATATTATTAAGGCAATGTTAATAATGCAGGTTATATTATTGCAGTAAAAATAATTTCTGTATCTCCACAAGATCTACGTATGTCCAAGAATGCTAATCACAAACTGCTAATGAACTTCTACCATGGAGCTCCTTCTGCTGCACACTGTGGTTCAGCTGCTGTGGAGGACAAGAGGAAACTGCAGCGGGTGGTGAGGGCAGCAGAGCGGCCCTGGGCCCGACACTAACCTCCCTCAGAGACATTTATATACTGGCAATGTCATCCTCAAGGACCCCTCGCACCCTGGACACTCACTGTGCACCACCACCCATCACATTGCACCTTATATTGCACTGATCACCTCCTCCTTTGTCTGGCATATAACTTGTATATAAAAAAAGCAGGAACTCCAGCAACACTTGAGGGAAGAAGAACAACTTTAATAATTGACCACCGCGTTTCGGCTTGTGGCCTTCATCACGGTCATAGTAAAACATTGTAAAGAATTGCTTAAATACAAGACAGGAAACAGAAAAAAATTCAAATTAACCAGTCAAAACTTCATAGATAGGTCAGCTGACATATAATAGGTAGGTATTGGTTAATTGGTTAAGTCCCGCCCAAGTAAATACTGGGCTAGATCATTAATGATGAGGAGGGGGGGACATAACCCCCATATGTCTGAAAATAACACATGCATGAAATGCATAAGAAGGATGCTATAAATATACACACAGATTTTAAACAAACAAAACAAAAACAGGGGGGCAGTCTTTAATGGTAAAAGCACGTTAGAATTAGAAAACAAGATTACATCATCACATGGGAACACATTTGTTAAAAGAACCTTATTTATGTCTCTAAATTGTAAAGTCTCTAAAGATTAGACTTAAAATGTAGACTTAAGATGAGATGTCTAGCACGCTACTCCTTCTTTGGCTGAACTAACAAGATTACTTGAATAAACATTACTCATGTGAGAGTAATTTAACTGATAAAATTAGGATAAAAAAATTAAAATAATTCTTTTTAAAAAAGGTGTAGTTCATAAAACCTCATTGATAGAAAAATGCTCATTCATACCTCTGGGGTGCAGACTCTTAAAACGGAATATCCAAGATGCTTCTCTTTTTTTCCGGATAAAATTTATGTTGCCACCTCTTTGGTTTAGTTTAATGGCTTCAATGCCGGAAAAATAATGGTGAATTTGGATGTTTATCGTTGAAGTGTCTTGCAACAGGGCTGGTTGAATCATTCCTCTTGATCGAACTTCTGTGTTCATTAATTCAATCTTTAAGAGGGCGGGATGTTTCTCCTATATATATCTTATTGCATGGGCACTGTATCATGTAGATTACATTTTTAGTTCTGCATGTGATAAAGCCCTTTGTGGCAATGGCTTTGTCACTTATAGGGTCTTTGAATGATTTGACATTTTTGGTGTATTGACAATTAATGCATCCCCCACACTTGAAATGACCATGTAGGTTATGAGTTATCAGGGTTTGATCTGGAGCGTCACCATTGGTGATCAGGTAGATTCTGTTCCAGTTATAGTCCCATAAATCATGAAGCTTGCTGCCAGAAAAGCTTCAAATCTCCTTTAAAAGCTATTTGTGGTCTTGGTTGTGGTCACTGATATCATTTGCAAAAACCCCAGTGTGAGAATTGTTGTGTGTGTGTGTGTGTGTGCGCGTGCGTGTGTGCGTGCGTGCGTACATGCGTGTGTGTGTGTTTGTGTGTGTTTGTGTGTGTGTGCGTGCGTGCGTGCGTACATGCGTGCGTGTGTGTGATTAACATTATCGTGCAAACGAACCAACAGAGTTTGATTCTACCGGCTGAAAGTCTCCATAAATGCAGGCGTTTCGGCGGCTACACCGGCTTCCACGAGTGTGACGCTTATTTTGAGAAAATAATAGAATATAAATTTATTTTTATATTTCAATATCACAATAATCTTCCAATGTAGAACTACAAGTTAAAAAAGAACTAAGATAAATCAAATCCACTTCAGCTAAATACTTCTCATTTATTTCCATCTTACATGCTGTGACTGCAGCCATTCCCACATCTCTGTGAATGGGACTCATGGACATGGATCAGTGGTTGTTGATCAATGGTCCTGAGAATCTGCATAATTAAGATGAAGGAACGGAGCTCCCAGCCCATCGTTCCTGCAGCTGCTTTCAGTCTTTATGCAAATGTCCTGTTTGTAAGACTGAAACCTGCAGCTGAGACTGAAGACGTCACCTGATGATGACGACACGTTTCTCCCACAAAACGCTGCGTCCAGATGAACAGAAGCAACAGACTCACTTTCCTGGATGATTGAGATGCATCAAGACTTCATTGTGTGTTACTTCTCATTCAGCACAGACACATTATTCCTGTTAGGTCATGTCAGCTGTCACTCAGTACAAGCACAACTGTGAACAACACAAACTTCTCTTCAATGTGTCACAGAAACACTAAGTGTCAGAGCCTGTATGACACACAGGACAGACTGTAAGCTCTGCTGGCTGCACAGCACTTTGTAGCAGTTTTCCAACATGTCCTCCACCCGTGATGTCAGTGGTGGGACCCCAGTCACAGCACTCAGCACCACCTCCTTTAAATGGATTTTATAGCAGTTCCTCCCGTTACTCGGTGCAACGCTTCTTAAATGTGTTTTTGCAGGATAAAACACAGCAGGTGGTGTAGAGAGGACGTCAGCTGACGGAGCAGAGGGAGGCAGACTGTGGATAAATGACAGAGTGAGAGGAGAGCAACCATGACAGAAGCACAGGTGTGGCAGATAGAAGTGGCTTTATAGACACTTATTGTCAGTCCTCGTGCATGCTGTGGAAATAAGTGTCTGTGTCATGAGGTGACATGTGAGCTTATCTTTGGTCAATAATGTCATGATCGGCTGTGTGCAGGCAGGAATTTGACCCAAACGCAAACTCACTGGAGACAAGACTGAACTCAAAATGGCAGCTTTTATTGCTGAACACAAAACTCTACAAAACCTAAACTGGGAAGACTCTAACAAAACACACATAGGGAGCCACAGGTAGAAACAGAAAGAGAAGAGAAAAGAAAAGAAGAAAAAAACAAAAACAAAAACAACCCCCCCCCAAAAAAACAACAGCAAACAAACAAACAAACAAACAAACAAACAAACAAACAAACAAACAAACAAAAAAACTAGGGTTAGGAGGCAGCAGGGCAGCCAGGTTTACGTAGTACTCAGGGTTGTAACATCGTACACAAAATCACACCTCATATGCTTAACATAGTCTGTCCATTTAGACCATATTCCCTGGAAGTTTAAGAGAAAATGAGACTTTTTCCATCGTATAGATCTCTTGTACAGAATGGATCCAGTCTTCTATCGTTGGTGGTTCAGGCTTAAGCCATCTTCTCGTAAGAGGCTTTTTACTTACGGCCAGAAGGATGTACAGGAGTCTTCTGTCGTTGGAATCCAGTTTATCCACTGGTGCATTGCACAAAAACATGGTCTCAAAAGTTGAAGGAAAAACAAATGAAAAAACATTTTGTAAATGATCATGGATTAGAGAGCAATACTGGCGAATATCTTTACAGTCCCAAAAGATGTGGAAATGGTTAGCTCCGTCTCCCCCACATCTCCAACATTTATCACCAAGTCCTCGATATCTTTGTTGAGCAGGGGTAATGAAAAATCTCATGATGCTTTTCCAGCTAAATTCATGCCAAACATTAGACCCAGTGGTAGCCCACTGTATCTTGCATGCGTGAGCCCAACACTTCTCTGTAATTGTCAAATTACCCTCCTTTTCCCACTTCGCTTTAATATACAGAGTGCTGTCGTTTTTACACCGCCGGATGCTGTTATATAATTTAGAAATAATTTTACTTTGCACTTCAGATTTGGTTAGTAATAAGAATGTTTCTACAAATTAAGTTGTGATTAAAATAATTTCTGATCTGTAGATATCTAAAAAAATCATCAGATCCCAAGTCATGTTTACTCCTCAAGAGATTTATTCTAAAGACACTTCTTCAGCTGAGAATCTAAAGGTAGAAACACACAGACGCTGCAGCTTTTACTTGCAAGGGCATGATCACAGATGCTCCCACCAGAGTGGGGCCTGTGATGTGCGCTCTGTTCTTGCACTTGTCTTTATTTATATACAAACGTAATACAACAGTGAATACATCTATTCATAGGCAGAGGGATGTTAGTGTGTAGGGAGTGTGTGTGTGGTTCTCTTCTTGTTAGTGCAGATAAAGTGTCCAGCTCTCCTCTTCCTGGCAGGAGTGAAATAATCACAGCTGGTTCAGCTTTTATCGCTGTGAGGAAGAATTTATCAAATCTAAGTCATCAAAAGGTCATCATGCAGTATTCTGTCACATGCAAACTTATATCACTCAAAGCTTATACTGACTGCTAAGTACAATTTTATATTGACAAACTGAAGGAGGAACACACTGAGAAAAAAAAGGAACAAAAAAGGGCAGCTCTTGGATTTACGTGAGCATCTCGCGTGTGTTTAACACGATTGCCTCAGGCTTTAAAGATCTGTACAAAATTCAACTTCATTGCATCAAATACAGGAAATCATAGCTTTCCTGTATTTCCTCCATTGTTGGCATGCTGGTTAGTGCTGTTGCTCCACAGTAAGAAGCTCCTGGGCTCAAGGCCACAGTCTGGCTAGTTTGCAGTGGTTTCTCTCTGGGTATTCTGGTTTCCAGTGTGAGAGGAAAAGTCAGGCAGTTATTAGAGCTAGGTTAACTGATGATTCTAAATTATCCATGAATGTAAACGGCTGTGTGTTTCTATCTGATAGACTGGTGAGCTGTCCGGGGTGTACCCTGCCTGGTAACCTATCACTTCAGGGTTATTTCCCGGCCCTGCTGCAACCAGGATAAAGATAGGAGGATGGTAGTTGTTGTAGACCCCTTCAATTTTTATGGTAACCAGGATCTAGACTTGATACTGAGACAAAAACGGTGCCGACTTTAGGATTAGTGAATGTCCACAACAATTCACCCAGCCTGTAGAAGAAGGGTGGAGGTTTTGTCTTGCTTTGTTTTGTGTTTGCAGGAGCAGAAGGATGACAGAGACTAAAGGGGGAGGCTGTAGCTTCACATGAGTGTGAGCTGCAGACTGAACCCTTTGGTTGCTAATGTTGAGTCACTGATGTTTGCATTAAGAAAATTGTGTTTTATTAGCTGTGTTTTAATTAAGGTATCACATTATATTGTTGGGAATGTTAAATGCTAAAGTGAAGAAAAGCTTTGATTTCACTCATGACTGAACATGTTATTATTAACCATAGCAGGCCACTGTAAAGAGTCAATTAGCTTTTATAGAGGGAAAAAAGGCCAAAAACTCTGTTAATACCTATGAATAACAGGCAATGATAGACTTGTCACATTCAAAATAGAGATATGTAATAACAAACACGGGTCCGTGTCATTTAGGTTCTCCATTGAAATAGTCAATCATTTAGAAAAGTAGAATATATATGTCTCAACGCTGTTTCTCAATAATATTAAAAACCTAAAAACTATTGTTGTGGAAGATAGAAGTCACTGTGACAGCCCTCTGACTGTGGAGGACGTTTGTAATCCTATTTCTGCACTTAAGGCCAACAAATCTCCCGGCACAGATGGTTTGACTGCAGAGTTTTATGAATCATTTTCTAATCTCCTGGCTCCGTTCTTACTGCAGCTTTTCATAGGAAGTGTAGAGAATAACATCCTCCCTCCTACTCTTACTCAGGGTCTCATAACACTTATTCCAAAGCCAAACAAAGACTTACTTCTTATTGATAATTGGAGACCCATCTGTCTGCTCAATGATGACTATGAGATTATGGCTTTAGTACTTGCTAACAGAATGAAAGAGTTCTTGGACACAATTATCGATGAGACACAATCAGGCTTTATGAGAAACAGACACCTTTCTAAGAACAATCCGTCCAGCCCTTAGTGTTATTAGTGATTTCTCTGAGGCATCTGGTTTATGTCTAAATCTTAAAAACATGTGAATTACTAGCAATTAAAGGCTGCACTGCAAATGCTCTCTGTAACATTTCTGTTAAACAAGAAGTCACATACCCAGGACTGTTAATATCCAAAGACCAAAAGTCAAGATGCTCGTCAAACTTGTCAAACAGTGTTGGGGAATTCTCTTTTTTTTTTTTTTTTTTTTAACGATCAGAAATGCTTTTATTTCTCAATGTATACGTTTTAAACAGTCATCGTAATTTCTCTTTTTTTATCAGCCATAGTAGACATGTCCAACTGGGACTTAACCCACATATGGTTGCTGGAGTCTATCCCAGCTATCACATGGTGAGAAGCACCATACAATCTTAGCAGTTGCAGGTTTAACCATTCATGCTCACATTCACACCACATCAGTTTAGAACCACAATATAACCTATTATGTCAGCATTGAGGGCAGGCTGGGGGGTTTGTACCATTTTCTCTCCAGGAAGCTTTGGGTGGTTCCTTCCGGTGGAGCTACCTTCCTGGGCTTTCTGTTCCCTGCATCTGGAAGTAATAATTCATTAGAGACCTCCATATTTAAGGACCGGTTGTGGCCGTGATTTTCTGGCAAACTGTTATACCTACCTTCATGAATTTATGATCCACCTGCTCAACCACCAGAAGAACTCTCCTGTTTCTCTTTTTTTCACTTTCCCACTCTCAACTGGCCCTGCTTCCTGCACCTTCCACATTGCTCCCCACCTCTGTGAGACTCAATATGCTCTGGACCCAAACCACCATGCTCTTTACCCTGCTCCAGAACCCAGCCTGCCCACAGACCTACCTCCTCTCTTCCTCCACTCTGGGAGCCACAAATCCTCCCAGACCCCCAGCATCCGACTCCTCTCCCTTCACTACTGCACCTCTTGAAAAAAATAAAATAGCTCCAACAGAAAGACTCAAACAAGGTGATGTGGCATGGAAAGCTTCCAAAGGTTGCATGAAAACTGAGTAAATTAAAATAATTTACTGCAGTTCTAACTGTAAAAAAATCATCAGTAGAAAAAACACAACTCTGCTAAGATTAACACACATCTATATAAAGCAGGAAAACATCAGTAAATCATTTTTATCTTTCAATAAGGGGATGGGAAAGTCTCACATTAGGATGCGCTAGTTACTGTTTTCTACTGAATACATTTTTAGAAATTGTGACCTGAATATTATTTTGCTGAATGTCTTTAACCGAATGACTGACTTTCCTGTCTTTTTCTTTCGTTTCATTCCTCGCCTCAGCTCTCACACCAAAAGAAACCAATGATCATTTTATGACAGTTAAAAATAGAATAATGGTGCACACAAATTGCAACGTGATTGGAGAATAATGTGCTCAATTATTTGTGTGTGTGCGTTTTAAAATACATGAACACAAAAAGTGGGTAAGACATCTTTTCTGAGAGTGTATCTTTCAAAGGTCTCTAGAAAACATCAGTGGGTACTTCTAGTGTTGGGTGGTTATCCTTCAACTTGAGGGTATTAACTGTTAAACATTATGGTGTTAAGGTTAGGACAATGTGCTTGATTTTTTTTTTTTGTGTCCCGTTTGGATCTTTAGCATCAGAATTGTTGTCTTAAGGCCAAGAAAGATGCCAAGCGGATTTATTTTACCAAGTGGATCATCATGGCCTTGCCATATTGGTCCATTTGATTGACCTTTATTATAATTATGAATTTATTTTATTTTCAGTTGCTACAAACGGGACAGACATGACTGGGGGATAGGACAGGGAGAAAGAATGAAAGAAAGAGAGGGAGAGAAAGAAAACCAGAGGGGAGAAGAGACGGTGAGAAGGGGGGAAGAAAGAAAAAAAAAACACCTGGGTCACCTGTATGGAGAAAAAAACAGAAGAGAAAGCAAACAACAAAGAGCAACATAATAAAAAAACAGCACCATCACAATAAACTAGCTAGCAGTAGATATCAGTAGATACTAAATAATAAACGATATTGTGCAGCACGCAAGATAGACAGCGCACAATGTGCTTTGAGGCAGCAGCCAAGAAAGCTGTAGTCCGCGTCTGTGATCACCCGTGTGTACACCTGTGTGCATACCTGTGTGGATCAGCATGCTTGTATTCCAAAGGTTTCTCCATGTAACGATCTGCTAGAGGGTGTGGGGGGGCCACAGCCCCGTCCTCCAGGGCATGAAGCAGGTATGGAGGAGATCAAAACTCCAGACATCCAGAGGCCCCCAGAACACAAGAGACCAAGGAAGACCAACAGAGGGGCAGCCGCGCCACTGTCCCAGTAAGAGCTGAGGAGAGTCCCAGATGAGGGCTCACCCAGCAGCCGCGGAGCAGAAGCCAGGGGGAGTTGCAGTGACGCGCCCGTGAGCTCCGCCGGCAGCCAGCTGTGCCTGAGTGATCGAGCCCCAGGCCGAGAGGCCGGGGGCACCCCACCTCCGAAGTGGCCCGAGCGAGCCCCAGGCTCCAGGCCCCGATAAGCGGTCACCAGGGAGTGAGCCGGTGTGTACCCGGACGCCCACCCCCAGACACAAAGAACCACCAACGCACCGATGTCTGAGGGAGTCCGCCACCGGCAGGGGAAGTGGTGGTAGGGAATTCTCAATGGTGCTTGGTGCCATACCCTCAGGGACTTTAATGTTATATAAAAACACTGACAGCTCAATATCTGCCTCAGTCACTCTCCCTGATCCAGCTGAGTCAGCAGTGGGAAAAATCTGCTTTTCACAGGAACTTGGTAACAGCAATAAGAGAATACGTAGTTTATTCCAAGAAGATATCGTCTCTCTCCCATATATAGAATATCTTACTGGAACCGACATGTTCCAGATATCACCTGGAAGACAGTCTGGATGATCCCATAAATATCTAATTGTGAACAAGGTGAAGGAAATCTCATATAAAATTCTTCATAAATGTGACCCAGCCAGTCACTATATGGTAACATTTAAAAGAGACATAAATACTAATTGAACTTTCTGTGGGGATCATCCAGAAACTGTGGCACATCTCTTTTGGTTCCTCTACACAGAGATTCTGGAAGAATTTAGCAGTTTTGTTATTGTCCATATTTTAAGGGAGTTTTCTTTACGATGGAAAATGTTTTATTCTGTTTCTTTAAGTTCCCCAGGAAGAATGATAAATGTTTTTTATAAAAAATTTGTTAATACTTTTAGCTATTTTATATCCATAAATGTAAGTTTATTAATAAAACACCATATTTCTGCCGTTTTATAAGGATATGAATTGTACATACAATCAATTTCAGACTCAACCAACAAAAAGCCTCTCAGAACAATATTTATATGTAGATTTTTTTCGCCTCCTCATATCATCATTTTTTTACTCCTGGTTCTGTATGTTCATGTTCTGTTCTTTTGTAAACTTCATCTGTTTGTATGTTGTATACTCATTGTGTTTCAATAAAGTTCGATTTAAAAAAAGGTACGTTCTAAACGAAGCTTCAGACGTCACTGATCACGTGACTCTGGCCAAACGAATCAAGCCTCGACACGGTGCTTCTGAAGCAGCGCGTTGATCTTTCTGACACACGCACCGGAGCGTCAGCTTCAAGCGGACCATCACTACGTCTCACATCTAAAGGTGTCAAGGTAACTTTGAACTGAGTTCAGTCAATCTGGAGTTTTTCCAAGTTTTCTGTTGCTCTCTGTGAGAGAAGAGCGTTAAAGGCGGGGCTCTCCAGAGTCCAGCAAAACAGGAAACCACAGCTGGGTGTGTGTAAGTGTGCAAACCAATAGAATGCATCGTGGTGGGGGGGGGCATCACGGGCAAGAAAAAAATAAAATAATCGGTCGTACCCATGCTTCCCCGACGTCATGCCAGCGCATATTGGGAAATTCGTAGGCACCGATCGGTTTTCTATCAGCCATTTGCTGGGAGTAAGGGCGCCCTCCGTTTGCGAGGTGCGCCTGCTGCTGGCGGCACAGGGAGGAGAGGGCGGGGCGGCGGGGAGTCTCTGGCTGGCTGGAGCGGCATCTAATAACCAACTCGCAAAACAAAATAAAAACAACAAACAGATATTATGATACAGACTTATAATCTGCACCCATGTTTTTTCTACATTCTATAAAGTGAGCGCGAGAGCCCTCGGTGCGCCTGCGCGCTGCTGAAGTCAAAGTAAACTTTATTGTCATCTCCGCTACAGACAGTCCAGCATATAGAGAGACGAGACGACGAGGCTGCAGTTACAGCGGTGCAAGTAAACAAACAATAAATATAAGAAGAGTAAGAAAATAAATATAACTTTAGGACTCGGGGTAAAGGATCAATAACAATTTAAATTATAATTTACAGTTTGATGATTTAAAGTCTCACACAACCCGTCAAAAGGGGCGGGGCCGGCTGCTTCCAAGTAGAGCACATTTCATTTATAATGATGTAAATCCAAGCCCATCATGGATTCACGATCTGAATCCTGGGTTGTGTGAAATCCCAGAAATCAACCTTAGACAAAGTGAATCTGTGAACTAAGGTGTAGGTCTGTTAGGTTAATTGTGCTGATCCTCGGGTTGGGGGATTTGTGTTTGTACTGGAGCGCAAAATTCAAACCAATGGAAGATGGACAACAAAAGTTCAAAGCCATCAGGTGCTCAGTTTATGTATTTATTTTTGGCCTGCATCAGTAAGAAATGCCAAATTATATACACAAAGTTACAGGAATCACCACTCCTGTTATTCATGATGATTTCAGTAACATCACATAATAACATGTAACATCCTGTAAGCACAGTCTGCCTGTGTCTTTTCTCTGCAAATGAACATTTTCAGCCAATATAGGTAATACATCAACATGGTTGCCGTGGCTAAGTTAGGAATATTTATAATGTCATTTCAAAACTTGCATATGATCTGCAATTTGTAGCAGATCTACTGACTGTCACAGAGTAGCTGGAGCAGTCTCAAATGCAGGTCAGTCCACTGCTGCCCCCTGTGGCCAAGTGCCATAGCTACTGCTGGATGAACTCGTGACACATCTGCACCTGTTTCTATGAACACATTGAGTCTGAGTGGCTGCACTTACACTGGTGCATTCAAACATATTGAAAGATGGCAGCAATGTGGATTGTCAAGACTCAAACCAACCATTGAGCAAAGACAGCAGGATCACTTGTTTCTGTTTGTTATACAGCCAGATTTACTCGTGACACACATGTGCAGCTGCTTTATCACCTATTCTGAATTTGTTTCAAGCACAATACATTTGTTACACATGTTGGGATATTGTGTTTGTTTTAAATGTTATATACCTGTGTGGTATGTGACTTGTGTTGCCATGACGCCAGGTCTCTCTTGGAAATGAGATTTTTAATCTTAATGAGATTTTTTTTTACCTGGATAAATAAAGGACTAATTTGTAACTTTCAGTGTTTTCCGGTCTTCCAAAAGAAAAAAAACCTTCAACTACATGACATGCAGTTGTGTATTTGTTTTCACCTTATCACACACTTGAAGTTTTACAAATCCCCACTTCTTTAGTGAATATCATTTCAGTCTCAGACAACCTCGTTTCTCTTACAGAGGTTGAATGCACCTTCTGCGGATGGCGGTACCACACAGTGTGCGTGGACTTCCCCTGCACAGAAGGCAACTACAAATGCTGTGAATGCTAAATAAACAGAAACAAATGATCCCTGTTGTCTTTGCTTGATGATTGGTTTGAGTCTTGACAATCCACATTGCTGGCGTTGCATCTTTCAAAGCCAGCAATGGCAGGTATCAGTGCTCAAAGCTTTTGTGTTTGTTTCCAACAAGTTGCCCACCTCGGGAAACAAAAATGTGTTCTTTTACTTGTCAGATGAACATATGAGACACTTTGACTCTTCAGTGCAGTGTGGAGCCTAACAAAGATCTGTTTTGTGTCCCAGCTGATCAGCAGGAGGAGGAGAGTCTGACGGAGCAGCAGAGGAACATTTTCAGCTACTTGGACTCAGCTCAGCCACTACAGAGGAAACAATGAGCTCAACACAGAAGGTGACAGACAGAGCAGGACCATATGACCAAAGATATTTATCACCATATACATTTGAACATTTGCCATAACGATGTAGCTGACGATAGAATTGACACCAGACAAAATACTTTACAGCTGCACAACTTTATTAAAAACCCATCAATGTATTTTCACTGAAACAAGCAGCTGTTGTTTATGTGCATTAAAGTTATATAAAAATGTAACAGTGCAAGTGCAAATTCCTCGCTGACAGTTTAACCAAAAGGCGTTTCCAGTGGAAACTGGCCGACACATCCTGAGCATAACCATGTATAATATCCACTAAACTTCAGAAGAGGTTATACAGTCGTGGCCAAAAGGTTTGAGAATTGCATAAATATTGGAACCTGGAGAAGTTGCTGCTTAAGTTTTTATAATAGCATTTTGCCTGCACTCCAGAATGTTATGAGGAGTGATCAGATGAACTGCATCGTCCTTCTTTGCCATGAAAACGAACTTAATCCCCAAAAAGCCTTACCACTGCATTTCATTGCTGTCATCAAAGGACCTGCTGAGACCATTTCAGTGATCGTCTTCTTAACTCAGGTGAGAATGTTGGCGAGCACGAGGCTGGAGATCATCATGGCTGTATCCCGATTCAGGTTCTGCAGCTTTAAAGTCCTCAAGGGCCGCGTACTCAAAGGCCGCTAAGGCCGAAGTGCGAGGCTCGTAGGCTCGTGAAATGGGACGTCTAGCCTCCGTCGCGCTGCCCAGGTTGCCTAGCAACCATGATACTAACAGCTGGAAACGTTTCATACAGCTTTGTTTGACAGAAATGAAGGAGAACATATTTAGTTCATTTGTTTCTACATGAGCTCTGTGTGATTTGATGAGTATCTGAGGCTGAGACCACAGGACTGTGAAACATGATTGTTGGGCTTCATTCCTGTGCTGAACAGTCGTTTAAGATTAGCTGTAAATAACAATTAGCTAATGTTGTTCATGAGACTAAAGTCATCTCACTGTGGTAATGTAAATATAATATGGCCAATATTATAGTTATTATATTAATCACTTCACTCACAGACAAGTATCTGTGACAGTGTGTATATAGATGTATCATATATAAGAGACAAATATTGTTCATTTAATATGTTGGTACTAAATTTGGCTCATTGCTTACATATATGTGTAAAAGCAAATGTAGGAGCTGTGATAACTGTGTCTGATAGAATGAAGAGTCGACTGATATATGAAATATTCCTTTATTGGGTGAGAAAATCAGACCATGTCATAACTGCTGTAAGTCACACAGAATAGATATCAGAGCCTTAAACAGGCTGACGTCTGCTAAATGGGTCAAACTGGGCAGAAAGTCTACAAACACATAACATCCTTATAGAATATGATGTAACACTATAGATCAACTTAGCTCAGAATATATAAAGCATATAAACAGTTACAGCAATATGATGCAACAAACACAGCAGCTACTGATCCAAAATACTCAAAGCTTCATAGAACTGAAACCAACATTTATTTTAGCTCCATTCTGCTGCTGATACAGACTTTAGGTTTCTGAACATTAAACTTGTTGCTGCCTTTCATAGTGTGTAACTTGAAGGCCCTGAGTACTCTGAGTACTTTCTCCCACACTGGAAACACTGGGATGATCACATTATTTGAACATTACCTAATAAGACTGATTCAGCACAGACAGTTATGTTAAACTTTCCTAGCAGTCCTTCACAAACAGGGAACAGTCTGTCTATTCTCTCCATCTGTCAGCTGCTGCTGGCTCTTCCTCCTCCTCTTCCTCACACACTGCTGAGTTTGTCCTGGTGGATCATCAGGGCTGCAAAGCCTCACAGATGATGTGCAGCAGTGGGTCCCTCAGTCTGTCCTCACTCTGGACACTTGCAGTCGTCACACATGGAAATCAAATGTGTGATAAGCTGCAGGATTCAGACACAAGTGTAACTTATAAACACATGTTCATACTTTTATTCCACAATCAGAGAGAAAGAAACAGAGAGAGAGTGCAGGACAGACAGACAGGTGACAGTCTCAGGTGTACACACTGCTACACAACAGCACAGAGAAGCAGGATTTAGTGTTTGTGTTATTACGAGTGTAAACAAGAAGAGTTCCAGATGGTGCAGTGGACACATGTGTGATTGCTGTGATTAAAGCATCTTTCTTTCAGCTTAACGAGTGAACCGTCAGCTCGTTCAAACACACGTTAAAGTCCGTTTGGCTCGACACCACCGAACAGAGGCAGCAATATAACATAGCTAACATTAACAGTGCAGTGGATCCTGCTTGTGCCGTGATGTTCAGGACTGCAAACCGAGCAGCATCACTGACTTTCAGCTTGTTGTGTTTGTGGATATATGACTGACTTTAATTATCCACAAAATCATCACAATCTCTGTCAGATTAAGGTCGACTATTGAACGGCGTATATTTTAAAGGCTTTAAAACCAAGTTAACGCTGAAAGTACAAACATCACTAATGTCACATAACTCTGCCGACAAGGCATAGCTATGGCTATGAAATGCTCTTTGTGTATCACTTCTTCATTATGAAAGATGTCATTAATGCACTAGTAATGTCTCATCTGGAGTATTGTTCAATCATTTGGTCAGCAGCTAATAAGACAGATCTTAACAGACTTCAGTTAGTCCAGAATAAGGCGTCCAGATTAGTGTGAAGATGTTCATACTATACTAATATTGATAAAATGCATAATAACCTTTCTTGGCTTCCTGTACAGGCTAAAATATTCTATGGCTTACTTGTAGTTCTAAAGAAAGCAATTCTGTTAAACACACCACATTTATTCTGCTCAGCTGCAGTATCCAGATGAAATACATCATCATATTACACAGTTTTCAACAAGCTGCAATTTAGTAAATGCTCGAGTTAAAAGTAACGTTTTGTAAAACTGTTACATTTAGAGCAACTTTTAAGTGGAATAAGTTGCCTTAAAAAATTAGAGAATTATTCAAAACTTCAATGAACACTTAAAAGCCGATTTACAGAGCTTTTAGTTGTTGTAAATATTGTAAGACATGATTTGTTTTTGAAACTTGTGTAATGTGCCTCAATGTTATTGATATTATTATTATTGATTGCTTATATTTGAACAATTGTGAAACCTCACTGTGGATGTAAGAGTGAAATTATGTGGATATCTTGAATCCACTTTATTGTGTAATATTTTATGTGAGTATTTGACGGAAGACGAGCAACATCTGTTGTGGAAGCTAACGGGGTTCCTTTAGAATAAACAAACATAGGATTTATTATCACTGAATAATTCTGTATAAATCTATACAAATTATAGAAATATGTAATAGGAAACAACAAAATAATCTAAATTATAAAATAATGTGTGTGTGTGTGTGTGTGTGTGTGTGTGTGTGTGTGTGTGTGTGTGTGTGTGTGTGTGCATGATTTTAGTGTTTGAACAGTCATGAATTATCTTTAACAGCAGGTTGGATGTAATGTGTTAGAACTACCAGCAGGTGGGGATAAGAGACCTTTAAGGTGTTTGGTGCCACGCTCCACCTTCAGGTTTAAAACTAGTGTTAATGGAGTTTGAAGGCTGAGTTTGTTCCACGACTGCATTTCACTCACTGCCTCTGTTTGTATCTCTGTCACTGCAGGACCAACATGGAGCCAGAAGTCAGCGCTCTCAGGAGGCCGACAAACCTCACAGAAGAAAGGGAGAGAAAAAACACACCTGTGACGAGTGTGGGATGGAGTTTACTCTGAAGGCTTCACTAAAACAGCATCAGGTCATCCACACTGGAGAGAGACCGTTCAGCTGTGAACAGTGTGGAAAGTCTTTTTCCTGGATGCGTTCCCTAAAAACACACCAACTCATCCACAGTGGAGTTAAAGCGTACAGCTGTGATCAGTGTGGCAGAGCTTTTACTCACAGTAGCAGCTTACAGAGGCATCTAGTTACCCACTCTGGAATTAAGCCATACAGCTGTGATCAGTGTGGCAGAGCTTTTACTCGCAGTAGCAGCTTACAGAGTCATCTAGTTACCCACTCTGGAATTAAGGCATACAGCTGTGACTTGTGTGGGAAGTCTTTTTCCTTGAAGCGTTCCCTAAAAAGACACCAACTCATCCACAGTGGAGTTAAAGCGTACAGCTGTGATCAGTGTGGCAGAGCTTTTACTCGCAGTAGCCACTTACAGAGTCATCTAGTTACCCACTCTGGAATTAAGGCATACAGCTGTGACGAGTGTGGGAAGGGTTTTACTGAGAAGGCTAAACTAAAACAGCATCAGCTCATCCACACTGGAGAGAGACCGTTCAGCTGTAACATGTGTGGAAAGTCTTTTTCCTTGAAGCGTTCCCTAAAAAGACACCAACTCATCCACAGTGGAGTTAAAGCGTACAGCTGTGATCAGTGTGGCAGAGCTTTTACTGACAGTAGCACCTTACAGAGTCATCTAGTTACCCACTCTGGAATTAAGCCATACAGCTGTGATCAGTGTGGCAGAGCTTTTACTCACAGTAGCAGCTTACAGAGTCATCTAGTTACCCACTCTGGAATTAAGGCATACAGCTGTGACATCTGTGGAAAAACTTTCAGCCAGAGAGGGAGACGAAATACACACCTACGCATTCACACCAGACATGATGTGTACTGCTGTGAACAGTGTGGCAAATACTTTACAACAGACGCACAGTTACAACAACACATGTTTACCCACACTGAGGAGAGACCTTATCAATGTGACCTGTGTGAGAAGACTTTTAAATCTCCACATGACCTGAGACGACACCAACAGATCCACACCAGAAAGAGACTCTACAAGTGCAGCTACTGTGAGGTATGTATTTATATTGTTATCTTGTCATTTTAGCCTGACTGTTTGGAACAACTCTGCTCATTAAACTGTGTTAGCATGTTAGCAATTCTACTGCATGGAAAAGCAGCTCTGAGTGATTATTCAGATTTTCCTTTCAGTTATGATTTTAGTATTACTGTAGTATTATGGTGGTAGTATTGTAGTTATTGCAGCCCAGTAAACTGAGTGTGTTAACTGAAACAGTCAAATGTAGTTGGACGTCTGCAGAGATGCTCTTTATTTCAGGCGACGTTCAGGATACAAATGTTGAAGGACTGACTTACACTGTCTTTGTGTCTTTGTTTAGAAGCAGAGCGACACAGATGGATCCAGTTCTCAACCCTGTCATCACTGTGGTGGTGGGAAAGACTTTCTTTGTGACCTCTGTGGAAAAACTTTCAGTCAGCAAATTACCCTAAAAGTACATCAACGTAGACACACTGGAGACAAACTGAAATACTGCAAAGAATGTGGGAGAAGCTTCACCACATCAAGTGGTTTAAAACGACATAAACTGATTCACAGTGGGGTTGAAAAGCACCTCTGTGATCAGTGTGGGTCATCCTTCACTACTGAAGGTCATCTTAAATCACACGAACGAGTCCACACAGGAGAGAAACCACACAAGTGCAGACACTGTGAGAGAAGCTTCTCACATTCACATAATCGTAACAGGCATGAACGTGCACACATGGAAGGAAACTACAGCTGTGACCAGTGTGACAAGAGCTTCAGGAATCTCAGTTCATACTCTGCACACAAACGATCCCACGTTACTAATAAACTGTTTCACTGTTACCAATGTGCCCAAACATTCACCTCATTGTCTGCTCTGTGCAAACATCAGCGCGATCACTCAGGGCTGAAATCACTCCCATCACTGGATCACAGTGAATCTGAAGACACAGAAAGATCCTCTGGTTTCTGTGTCAGACTCAAAAAGCTTGAGATCAGGCTCCACAGAGTTCAGATAGAATCTCCTGTAAAAATCTGATGAGGCAGCTGTGAATCAAACTCTTCCCCTAGTTCCATTTTAAGCTTTCAAAACTGTCCTACTGTAGTGTTCATGTCAAGTGGTTAGCTTTCTTTTCATCAGTTGGTTGAAAACTCTGTTTCCTATTATAAAGTTTTTGTTTTAATGTATTTTGATCCACATAAATGTTTTATTGTTCGGGTTCTTTATGTTATTGAATCTTGCAAATGTTAAATAAAAAATTCAAATGTAAAATATCTTCACTGATGGTACAAATAAACTGTCCTTTCAGCTTTAGCTCCTAATTTATTCATTATTTATGGATGTAGCACAGCAGCCGTCTCTTGATTAACACATGGAGGGCTCGGGATCTGATGGTGTCGTCTCCCTAATTTGCCCACTCAGTAAATCTCACTCATGGCCAAGAAATTGAAATAAACCTTGTTTCCCTGCTGGATAGTGATCCACTGTAACTCTGCTCCTCCTTCCTGTTTAGGATTTCTGTGGCTGAAGTAAAATTCCCTCCATCCATCACTTATCCCAGCTAACCCAAAGTGAAATAAAGTTTTGCTCGTCTTAAAAAAGCATTACAATAATGGGCATTACCAATGCAAACTGAATGATACAGAAGATGAAAGAAGAGACTTTGATCAGTTAATAAAGCTCATGATCTGGATTCATTGTGGCTGCTACACAGATACTTCTGGGTCACTTCTCTCAGTTAGGAACCTTCCTCACCAAACTGACTGTTGGACCACACCCCTGGTTTCATGAGAAATTGTTTCAGCCATGATTTCTCTTCCTGTATTTCAGAGTAAAGACTGAAGTGACAAATGGAAGCATGTTTAAAAAACACAATGTGAGAGAGACGTTGAGGTCCTTAGAAGTTACCCTGGGTTTTTCTGTCACCCTGCTAGATGTTACACACCTTGTTATTGGACTGATTTCTACTGCTGGACTACTCCTGCGGAGAGTAACAATACTCTTACTAATTAGCTCCCTTTCACACCTTTGGGGATATTTATTTTTGTGTTTGCAGCGCTGTGAGCCAGAACAGCGAGAGAAAAATCTGCAACAGCGACGAGCCGAATGCTTACGTGAATCGCAGCAGCTGCACATGTGTTACGCTGAATTAGAGGATATCTTTGCTCTGGATTTCTATTTCTACTTTTTCATTTCTATATGATTCTTCTTGCATCTAAAGAAAGATGATTCAATTTGCTAAATGTTGATGGCTCTTCGTGCTCAGGTGTAAATGAGACGTAATATTTGCTCTTGGTTTGGTTCTCCTGTACAGAACCTTGCAGTACAACAGAAACCTAAAAACATTATTTGTAGTTGTTATTCTTAGTTGTTCTGCTGCCTAAATACCACAGGGTCTGATTATGAAGTTATTGAGCTGCACATACGTTACGCTCTGCTTAAGTTCGAGGTCACAGCGTCTGTAGAGCAGCTGGAACATAATGAAGTCTACAAGGTTAAAGTTTTCTCTTCAGTTATTGTTCTTTCTGCTGCTTGGTTTGATGGATCTGAGAGCTTTTGTTTTTATTATTGTTATTATAATTATCATTAATATTTTACTCTCTAGAAGCTTTAAAATAGTGTTTGTGTTTGAAAAAATTGATTTAAGAATTGAACAGAAACATCTGTCCTTCTGAAAATGGCCCAAAGGCACGGAGACAAAGTCAAAGGATGCAACCTGTAACTTTCTCTTCCTTCATGTCAGGACCATCATCCATGATTTATATAAAATGCATATAGCAACAGTAGCACTTTAGTTTGGACTTTATGATTTCTGTAACTGGAAAATATTATTTTGTTTAAAGACAGAAGTGACCACATAGTTGCAACATCAAAGGGAAATATTAATTAATTAGCATCAAGTATATTTGTTGCTTAAGCGTTTGCACTATAACTTAAGTAGGATTATAACTTTTAAGGAAGGAAAGATTTCAGATATTTAGTTCACTGCTTCAGTTATTTTATATGAAATTAAAACATTTACGTTGGTCAAATATGATGCTCTAAATCAAATAAAAGTTTGAAAATAAATGATGTATTTTTAAATGCTGCAACAAATGTTCACAAAAAGTAACTATAATTAAAACCAGTTAAACAAAATCAAATGTTTGAATCATGCTTAACCAAATGCCAGGCTGGAGAGCTGAACCTAAAGTATACGTAGAAAGATTTCAACATGTGAGCAGTTTTTAATGTTTTTATCACATATAAATGTCACAGCAGTGGGTCCTGGCCCAATGCTTTGTGTTTTTGCTTTTCTTTGACTCTTGTTTTTCTTGCTTTTTGTTCTTCTTATTTATCAGGCTCTCAGTAATCTTAGTTCTCCCTCCCTCAGTGTTCATTTCAGCCTGTGTTTAGTTTCTGTTCCCGTGTCCCACGTTTCATCGTTTCATGTCGAGTCAGCCCTGTCTCTCTGTTTCCTGTGTCTCCCCAGTCAGCCCCGCCTCCCTCGGGCACTCATGTGTGATACAGAGTAATAAACCTGACTACATTTGCTACACTCTCTTTATTACCTGTTACTTTAAAATTCATACACTAATTATGTCTGCCCATCTCTCTAATGTGAAGGTCAAAGGTCAACATCCCAGTGACATAAGAATAATCCCAAAGGGGCAAAGGCAGCGGTTAATTTAGCATAAATAGCATTAAGGGTACAGCAAGGATATACTTTTACCAACCCGTTCTCACTCCCGACGCGTAAAATAATGACGATTTGTCACGTCCCTTAACTTCTCATGCTGACGCCTAAGGTACCCTTCCACGTTTTTATGTGACGCTGTGGGTTGTCAATTCATTCCAATATGAACGTGCTCGCGGCGATCAGAGACGCTTCGAGCAGAGGCTCCAGCCATCCATTTACTCCAATAATAACCCCGTCACGGCGAAACATGACGTCGTGAAGCACAATCTAACTGGAGACCCGGGGACCCTCTCCGCGAACGGGTTTTTCTCCCTAATTTAATGCTTTCTTTTAATGACATCGTTAACATTTCTCAACAAAAACACGTGAAAGTATCACTGATAATTCAACAATAAAATGGCTTCATGTTGTGGCCATCACACAGTGTTTTCCAAACTGATTCACGATCTGAAAGTGCTCAGATTTAACGTACATAATCCTTTGTTAGGTTTATTAACTAAGCTGTAGTGCCTCTGCACCTCACTGTACAATACCTTGTGCAATACTTTTGTAAATAGTCAACAGTGCAATAGACTCAATACTTGAAATGTGCAATTCACTTGTATTTTTATTTTTTATTCCTATTTATTCTATTTATCCCCTTTGTATATTTTATTTATATTTGTCTCTGTATTTATATGTGTGTGTGTGTGTGTGTGTGTGTGTGTGTGTGTGTGTGTGTGTATATATATATATATATATATATATATATATATATATATATATATATATATATATATATATATATATATATATATAACAGTTCTGTAACTGTAACTTCGGTCGTTGCTGTGCTTTTTTTGGAAGTCGAATTTCCCAGAGGAACCCACCCGAGGGATTAATAAAGTTCTATCTTATCTTATCTTATCTTATTATTTTCATTTCACACGTAAAACACATTTATAGATTCATTCACCACTCCTGTTAGTTTTGGATGCGCTCGGCTCCAGCCAATCAGACCAATTTACGCAGACGCACTAATCCCGTAACTGCACACTACCCATAATCCTCGACCGCCGTCGCTATGGGAATGAAGATAACAACAGCTTGGTGCTACCCGTTATTCCTTTATTTACTCTAAAATAATAACCAGCGATAATACGAAATTAAACTGGCCCAGTGTTTAATTATGTAATTAAAAATTGCAAATTTTAGTATTTTATTTTTTACAAATTGCAATATTTATCTACAGCGCGCCTTTAGCGACACGTCAACAGATCTTAAGCAAGCGATTGGATGGTTTTTACTGCAATGCATCTTGGGAGTCGCAGTAAATGTATCTTTCAACTCACGGTCCTGCAGCGAAGTTTTCGACTGGACACGAGGCAGATCCTAGCTAAGTAAGTTGTGATAAACTGTGGGTAATTTGCATGTTCACTGAAATATTAATTTCAGTGATATTAAACTGATATTAAACTTGAAATGTTTTCACAGAGCAGTCTGTGTACCAAGAGAACTACTTCTGCAAAAGTTTATTTAATTTTTTTTGTGATGTATTCTCATGTGTAAGACACTTGCTTGGCAACCCAGCTAATGTTAGTACTGCTCTATTTTAGCAATGTATCTTTTCTGTAATCAATTCAGGGTTTTTTTTTAACCCTATTCACGTAATTAACTCAATATTAACGACTTTAATCTCGTAATTGATTTTTTTTCTAAATATGGTGTAATACTGCCTCGTAACATAAGTTATTTCTTTGGTCATAAATTATTTTTGTAATCATTTCACCAAAACAGACCTGAAATAATCCCTACATGTTCCATTTTCATTTGCAGAAATGACAAAGCTAAAAACCAAACCATGCCCTTCCTGTCAGGGCCCAAACACAATAAAAGGGCAGTGGTACGGGAGAACGGACGAGAGCAACTGGGGTCAAGCGAAGGGACGGCGCTTTGTCCGGTTTTCTCCCGTGCACGAGAAACATGAAGAAGCTTGCCTATTTGTGTCTTGCTTTGCAGTGTAATTATATTGTCTTCAACGTTCCAGCGGATAGGTACAAGCTACAAACCTATCATTAATTGGTCCTTCGATGCCGGAGCCCTGGAGTCGCATTCACCGAGGGGAGGAGAGGCACGCTGGAAGACTGACGTCAGCCAGGAAGTTCCTGTGGATTCGCGGTCTGTCTTTTCTCCTCGATGAATGACGATTGGCGGGACTCGAGGCTGATATTACACGCTAAGCAACGCCAAGTAAGTTTAAAGAGGCCGACTCTATAACCGTGTCGTTGTGCAGTCTCCGCCATTTTGTGAGGCGTTGAGAAGTTCGCTGCTTTGTGGAGCGAAACCCGGGTTCCTTGCTACTGTGTGCAGCAAGAGGTTCCTTACCGCTTTGTGGGGTAAGAGGTTCCTCGCTACTTTGTGCAGCGAGAGGTGAGTTCTCCGCCGCTTTGTGGGGTGTTGAGAAGTTCCGCGGAGTCCAGATTGTGCTGGACAGTAGGCCTATTTTGTGTTATTGTCATTTTCGTCGTCGTCTCGTTGTTGTTGTTGTGTGTGAGTGTGTGCGGAGCAGAACGCGTGGTGTGTGACGTCAGCAGCTGTTGTTGTTATCATGGGTTTCTAAGCAACCAAGAGTGAGTCGGAGGGAGACAGACGTTTGTGCTGGACTTTGCTCCTGGCAGCACAAAGTATTTATGTAAAAAAGAGAGAGAGCGAAGGCTCCACAGCTGCGCGGGTGCACGCGAGCGCGGTCGCGCGGGTTTCACGCGGACCTGAGCCGTGCGGTTAATCGCAGGCTTATGTTAGAAGTTTTCAGGAAACACACCAGCCTTGAAGAGTGTGTGGAAAAGGCCAGCCCACATCAGCAGCTATGCTCTGGTGAATGGCTTTCCCCCCACCCCTTGCTGACACAAAATGTTTATTCTTTAACTTGCCCTGATCGACAGCAGCCTGTGTGCCAGACCATAGATTTAATTGAGGTGGATAGTTGTTAAAAGTAATCTACATTAAGCTTGTGGTTGCTCAAATTCAGTACAATGACATATGAGGAGAAGTGATATAGGCAAATATTTAAACTAATGAAGTGCATAGAGGCACTTGACCTGTGTGAAAGACTGTCGTCTTATTATGAGCCATTGTTGAGATATGGAGCACACCTGTGAAAACAACTAATATGCTGAACCCTGTATGAAACATCTAAAGGTACATGATGGAGAAGCTGTATTGAATATGAAAGTGTAAGACTTTGCCGCTGTGGGCAGAGCATGCAACTACTGTGTGATGTTGCGTTGCAGTTTTTTTTCTGAGCTGATGAGCAAGCTACACATTATCAGATTGAGAGCTGTCTGAGAACTACTCAAAGAAAGGGAAACAGAGAGTGTGCAGCGTTTCCATGAGCAGTTTTCCTGCATCTTGACTCATGTGTGTGGAGTGTTCATAGCATCAGCATCATGTTTTTGTTTATTTGTTTTGTTGGGTTGAAAATAATTAAATAAACGTGTGATCATATTTATGGATCATCATGGTATCATCAGCCATGTGATTTATTTATGCAGATGAAAAAGTGAGTGTGAATGTGTCTGACATCACAGTGTTTCTGTGCGCTGTGTAAAAGTAATTGCCTCTGATTGAGAAGAGAATTTATATTGTAGAAGAAAAATAATCATAGGAAAAAGGTTTCATGTTGATCAGCCGAAAAACAACTACAATGTCATTTTCTGCTTTTAAGAAAGGATTGTTCACACAAACACACACACAGAGAGAGAGAGAGAGAGAGAGAGAGAGAGAGAGAGAGAGAGAGAGAGAGAGAGAGAGAGAGAGAGAGATGTGTGTTGATTAAGCAGTGATGATGATAATGAAAATGTCTTAGTTTGTCACTTTCAGGTGAAAAGCAGACCTGAATCAATTTTCCACATGCAGCAGTCGGAAGAAAGTTATATTTCAACATCATTGGAAACATGCAGGCCAAGTTTCTGGCTGACTTATTTACAGCGCCATGTGTCTCTCAACCTCACAAGCAAGCAAGCTCTCACTCCTCCCTGAAGAATGCAGCTCCAAAGAGCAATAACATGATAAAGAGACAGCAGCAAGTCCTGAACAAAAAGTCCTAGCAAAGCAGCAGCAATGTGGACAAACAGCATCAGAGAAGAGCAAACCCATCATCCTGACTGATCGGATGAATGGCACTGTGTTTCCAACAAGCTGCAACTTCACTATACATGTGAATAAAACTTTTGAGGAGAACTGAGGAGACTGTTGGAGTTTGACATTTGCCACCTGTGGAGTAAAATGGCAAGAAGAGACAGTGGAACACAGGACAAAGCTGAAGGAGAACTGCCGGCTATTGGACTGTTGAAGTGGGAGAGGACAAAAGAGTGAGATGACAACAGAGTGAGAGTAAGTGGAAACACAGAGGAATGCTGTTATTAAATGTGGGAAATCAAAATTTGGGTTAGCAAACCTGGGGAAAAGAAAACTGACTGCTTAAGTTGGAAAATTGAGACGGAGTCTGAAACACTGCGAAAATAGAAACATATACAAAATCACACACACAAGCAGAACATGCATTAACCCTACTAATACAAACAAAAGAGAGCTCATGAAGATTAGACAACATCTTAAGCGTGTGAGTTTGTTTATCATCTTGTCCAAATCACTTAGTGTGATGCAAAGACCAGTGGACTCATAGCACATTAGTTAAGAAATGATTAAATAATAGTAGAGAAGTGTGTAGGAAAGGCAGCTTTTAAGAACATGCTCTGCTGGATATGCAGCTCCACAGACATGCATTAGACCTGCCTAATAACACAAACACACATGCAATGAAAATTAGCTTGTTATCTCTCATCAGTGTTAAAATAGTGTCAATTTAGCAGACACTTGTTATCAAATACTGAATTTATCCAAAAAAAAAAAAAAAAAATTGACTCTCCAGGTTGCAGGACAACAGTTTAACTTTTGTGGGAAAAAGGATCCTGGTTTGAGCAACCAGTGATCAGACAATAAATTTAGTGTTAAAATGGTAAATTGGGAGAAGCTTCCTGCTTGATTGAGCAGCACAAGTAATTTACTGTATGAGGGGAATTGTCTTTTGTGATACTATTTTGAACATGCTTTTCTGTCGTCCTGTCAACTTAGTGAGTTAATAGCTGATATGCAAATTAGTTGATCGTTTTAGATTAATGAAAGGTGACTGAATTCTAGCACGAGTGAATGAGATGTGTTGGAGTTTGTTGTGTTAAGTGGAAACTCTAAAACACTGAGTTTCCTGTTTGATGTGCGAGTGAATCTTGTATTTAGATACACAACTCTGAATACGTCAGAACAAACGTCTTTTGTGAAGTGCATGACAGCATGTCACATGTTTTATGATGAAGGGAAAAAGGAAAATTGAATAAAATAGATCTGTGGCCTAAATGAGTGAAGAGCACAGACCTGGTGATTAAACTCATAGCTAATATGACATTAGGGTTATGTTGTGTTTTGTGCAGCTGATGGTTGGTTTGGAGTGAATCTAGCTGATGATTCTTCTCCTGTTGTGAAGTTGATGAGGAGTTTGTGTCATGACTTAACAAGGCCTTTTTATTTTGATACTTTCACAGTGCACTGAAAGTTTGGTTTGATAATCTCTGTTATTTTTCATTTTTATCTTTTGAACAGGCACTGATTTTGTTTGTCTATTTCTTTTCTTTAAGCAGATCTGCACGTCAGGAATTAAAAGTGCTATACGACCGGTCGAGAACGCTGATACAAGTGAGTTTTCTCCACACTGAAATGGGCTCAGGAGAAAGCCACTTATTTGGGACAATTATTAAATGAGTGTCCCAGCCTAAAAAGGATTCAGCGATGTAATCCCATCTAAAGTTCTTTTTCTTTTCGACATGACGTCATTTTGCTGGAAGTGGAAACTAAATGCGACGACAGGTTCCACTATCAGCAAAGAATGAATGAATGAATGAATGAATGAATGAATGGAAATAAAGAACAAACTGACTGACTGGTAAAAGCTGACAGGACTTGACCACGACTCAAGGTTAACCTCCACCTAGACAGGACAAAAGGGTGGATGAATTTATGTGTTTTTGTTACAGGAGCAGAAAGATGTCAGCAACATTCGAGGTTGCATGACGATTTAATCTTTTAAATGCCATTTTCTCTGTCTGTGAATTTACTATGTGTGTGTCATCCACTAACTTGTGTTGCTCACAGACATTACTGTGAGAAAGTGTACACACCTGCGCAGCGCTAACATTTACATTTCTTTTTACAGCAGATGATTAATCATGTGTTTGATCATGTGATTTATAAGAGGATTAGTTAATGTTTTCCTACTACAGGATTTCTGGGTTTATATGTGACTGTCATTCTTTCCACAGCTAGGGTTGGCTACCTTTATGGTGTTTTTATGGCACCTCTGGAACCTGTTGACCTGTGTCTGACCACCGTCTGACCACAGTCAATGTGTATTGCTAATGTTTGTTTTTCTGAGACTGCATGTAGAAGATTCAGCTGAAACAGACAAGTGACATGAGTAAAACAAATAAGAGGTTACGGTGTTTCTGGGAAAGTTGAATATGGGCTCTTAGCTGGCCACTTTGAGCCCATAGGGATATATGAGTGGGGTGACTTTGCTTAAGGGCGGTCACCGGTTACATTAATGTTAACTGAGCACATGGGATGATCCATGTCTGAGGCGAATTATGGTAATGATAGTGATTTAATGATTTGAGAAAACCTGCACATGACACTTGTCTTGCCCGTGCTGAATGCTTATTACTCTTTTGATATAATTGTTTATACGTGTGAAGTGTGATTTTATTTCCAGATCTTGTCTTCCAGGCCATGATGGCCAGTTTTTAAGACAGGGATCCAGGTTTGGTGAGTTGACGCATGGGAGTGTCCATGCGTCAAGAGGTGGAGTCCAAGGATTAACATTAAACAATGTTTACTATTATTGTTGCAGTGATTTGTGTGATTAGCCGTTTATTTACAAGTATTAAATCTATGCAAGTGGTGCATCCATGTTCAGATGAGGCTTTGATGGCCTATTAGTGAAGTTCACTGAACTAAAGAATGTGGTTTGATGATTGTTGACATGCTCTCCACATAGAAGTCTTTCTGAAATACAGGTGCAGCAGTGAGAAGCGAGAAACATTCCAGGCATAGCCCAGGCAGTGGTTGAGGTCAAAGGTCAAGCTGGTTGGGGCCCATCATGAGATCAGACCTTGGAGCCACAGCAAGGACCATGAAACTGCCTGCAAAATAGCGGAGAGACCCTCCTGGATTTATCAGAGCCTGTAAGGGGATTTTTATGAAATACAATATAATCAAGTGTGCCTTATATTCAAGTGTTCATATATTTTCACATAACAAAGCCTATTATTAAAGAGAACATGATGCATTCTTTACTTCAGTAGCTGTGATGTCAGATAAAGCATGATATACGTCTGTATACTTTACTCCAGTGTGTAAGGTCAAGATAAGCTGAGCTAATGCCTAAACTCTCCCCGACTTCTTGCAGAAAGAGGAAGTACTATGTAACCTGCTTTGCCCTATAAATAAAGCAACCAAGCCTGCATTCGGTGTGTGTGTCTTCTCAGAGGCATTCACCCGTGCGCATGTTTTATAAAACTCTGAGTCGGTCTGCAGTGTCTTATTTCTCTTATTTGTGATAGAACAAATGTCTTCCCCTGACATTTAATTGGTCCTTCGAGCCGGATAACTGACTGTTATTTTTAACGTCTAGTTGTCCACAGACGGTCTTCATCGGATCCTGACGTCGTGATCGCCTGCGCTGGAAAAAACCTGTGCACAGTAAAGAAGAAAATCCGGGGAGGTGAATTCGATCTCCGGTCAGCGTTTTACACAGGCCACACGGCGCCAGGACTCGATGTGCCGGATTCAAAACGCAGCGCCACAGTAAGGTGAATATGAAACACTGCATTCCACCAAGCGCTAAAATACGTTGATATTGAGATTTTCCATCAAAATAGTGTGTAAACCTGGTTAGCGCCGACAGATCTCAGTCCAAGAGGGGCTTACAGACAAGCAAGGCTGGTGGGACTGGCTGCTGAGTGGCTCCTGGAAATCCTTACTGATTAAAGGCCTGTTGGCCCTTTTCAATGTGATGTTACTGTTTTGCATTTTTGCTGCTTGTATTATCCCATGCCTGAGAAGCATAATGGCAAACATGTTTAGACGTACTTTAGGAAATTATGTCTTGATCCAGAGAAACATGGAAGATCCCTATCACCACGAGTATGGTATGCTGAACATGGGGGAAAGAGTGGAAAATCCATACCATAATCTTGCTGGAGCTGTTGTTTAAATACTTCACTGAATGACATGTAAGTTGAAAATGTGATTTAACAAGTGACTATGCATTGATTTAAACATGTGAAATATATTAACATCAGGAGGGAAATGTAAGGGGATTTTTATGAAATACAATATAATCAAGTGTGCCTTATATTCAAGTGTTCATATATTTTCACATAACAAAGCCTATTATTAAAGAGAACATGATGCATTCTTTACTTCAGTAGCTGTGATGTCAGATAAAGCATGATATACGTCTGTATACTCCAGTGTGTAAGGTCAAGATAAGCTGAGCTAATGCCTAAACTCTCCCCGACTTCTTGCAGAAAGAGGAAGTACTATGTAACCTGCTTTGCCCTATAAATAAAGCAACCAAGCCTGCATTCGGTGTGTGTGTCTTCTCAGAGGCATTCACCCGTGCGCATGTTTTATAAAACTCTGAGTCGGTCTGCAGTGTCTTATTTCTCTTATTTGTGATAGAACAAATGTCTTCCCCTGACAGAGCCACTGCAAAGAGGTCGAGGTCCCAGGAAACCCCAGAACCCTCAAGACAGCACAATAGAGAAATCTCACACTTGGTTGTTTCAGTGGTGAGGGGGGAGTGCTGATTGAGCCCCCGTAGGGTAAGCTCGCACTTCAACCTCCAGCCTCTGATCAACTCTAGGGCAACCAAGTGCGAGGCGTGACGGCTGAATCAGCTGAACCAGGAGGAAGGCAGAGAAGCTGAGTGTTTTGAGACAGATCCAGCAGGGCCAAAATCAGGACTATCCATGACGAGAAGGAGTGCCTGAGAGGATCGTCCACAGGATGGGAGCTGAGGCCAGGAGAGAGGCTTCAGGAGGATCAGAGATCATCTTCAGCAGCGTTGGGACAGGAAAACTCGAGGGATGAGGGGAGCATGCCAAGCTCCATCGACAGCGCAGAAGGAGTTCGAGGATGACATCATGATTCTGAGAAAAGCACAGGAACCAGAAGCTATGGTGGTGATGACAGCAGTTTCCTATGAACATCACCTAATGCGGTGCCACTATACTGTGCATACGATGACACTCTGAAGGCTGCTGGGATCATAACAGTAGTAAGATAATGGAACCCTGCACCCTTTCCACAGAGGTGTTTTCTGCGGAGTATGGACAATGAAGGAGTCATAAATATCCCCCTCGCAGGACGAAGGCCTGAAGTGAGGTAATGGGAGGCCATAAAACTAGAGTGCTGAGAGGTCTGCAGCTTTGGAAATAGCTGAGACCCATGTTGACAAACAACAAAACCAACTGGTATGTTTGAATGTTTATTCTACGTACATTTGGACTCTGGTCCTATGGACAATGATGGAAACAACTGGAAGAGACATTCATGACGCCCTGCAGAACTCAAACCACTCTGCAGAGAGACATGTGATTTGCACACCTGGAGGAAGCATCACCAAGCTGAGATGTTTTTGAAAATGTTACTTTCTTATTTTCACTATTAAATTAACAATTTCTTTGGTTGCTCGTAAGATGCAGTTTGCCGTTGGACGAGATCAATGAGGACTGGGATAACCGCTAATACATTTGTTAAACTGTGTACTTTTACAGTAATTTAGGGTGATTTGACATATGCTGAATATAACAATGTTTGCATTGAAACTGTCAGACATGAGGTATTCGTAACTGGGGACTTTTCAAGCATAAACGTCAATAAGGGGGGAATGTTAGAGTTTGTATTGTTGATTGTCATTTATGCTTAGAAACATTTACTCATATATGCTTAGAAGTATATAATCATTGGTAGATTGAAAGGATGTCTCATCCTAAAAGAGGTCTGTATTAACTCTGTGTGGAGGGGGGGTGCGTACATTCCTCTGCACAGTGTCCTGGCATGGATCACACCCCCTAGGAGAGTTTATCTTTGATTTATGGTATAGCAAGCACACGTATATCTGTTTAAGTATAAGAGCCTTTTGTTAGATGGACCCAGACGTCCTGGTACAAGCTAGCGCCAGAGTCTTCACAGGGTCACATCTTGACCTCACACAGATCTCTCACACACACCCACATACACACACGCACACACACATCACACACACACACACACACACCCACATACACAGGCAAGGTACTCTTTGTTTGTATGTAGACATCATATGTTAATGAACCTATGCATATTCATGTAACCTCAATAAAAGGGCAGTGGTACGGGAGAACGGACGAGAGCAACTGGGGTCAAGCGAAGGGACGGCGCTTTGTCCGGTTTTCTCCCGTGCACGAGAAACATGAAGAAGCTTGCCTATTTGTGTCTTGCTTTGCAGTGTAATTATATTGTCTTCAACGTTCCAGCGGATAGGTACAAGCTACAAACCTATCATTAATTGGTCCTTCGATGCCGGAGCCCTGGAGTCGCATTCACCGAGGGGAGGAGAGGCACGCTGGAAGACTGACGTCAGCCAGGAAGTTCCTGTGGATTCGCGGTCTGTCTTTTCTCCTCGATGAATGACGATTGGCGGGACTCGAGGCTGATATTACACGCTAAGCAACGCCAAGTAAGTTTAAAGAGGCCGACTCTATAACCGTGTCGTTGTGCAGTCTCCGCCATTTTGTGAGGCGTTGAGAAGTTCGCTGCTTTGTGGAGCGAAACCCGGGTTCCTTGCTACTGTGTGCAGCAAGAGGTTCCTTACCGCTTTGTGGGGTAAGAGGTTCCTCGCTACTTTGTGCAGCGAGAGGTGAGTTCTCCGCCGCTTTGTGGGGTGTTGAGAAGTTCCGCGGAGTCCAGATTGTGCTGGACAGTAGGCCTATTTTGTGTTATTGTCATTTTCGTCGTCGTCTCGTTGTTGTTGTTGTGTGTGAGTGTGTGCGGAGCAGAACGCGTGGTGTGTGACGTCAGCAGCTGTTGTTGTTATCATGGGTTTCTAAGCAACCAAGAGTGAGTCGGAGGGAGACAGACGTTTGTGCTGGACTTTGCTCCTGGCAGCACAAAGTATTTATGTAAAAAAGAGAGAGAGCGAAGGCTCCACAGCTGCGCGGGTGCACGCGAGCGCGGTCGCGCGGGTTTCACGCGGACCTGAGCCGTGCGGTTAATCGCAGGCTTATAAATGGAAGAGATTCAAATGTTAGAAGTTTTCAGGAAACACACCAGCCTTGAAGAGTGTGTGGAAAAGGCCAGCCCACATCAGCAGCTATGCTCTGGTGAATGGCTTTCCCCCCACCCCTTGCTGACACAAGATGTTAACTCTTTAGCTTGCCCTGATCGGTTCTGTACAGGAGAACCAAACCAAGAGCAAATATTACGTCTCATTTACACCTGAGCACGAAGAGCCATCAACATTTAGCAAATTGAATCATCTTTGTTTAGATGCAAGAAGAATCATATAGAAATGAAAAAGTAGAAATAGAAATCCAGAGCAAAGATATCCTCTAATTCAGCGTAGCACATGTGCAGCTGCTGCGATTCACGTAAGCATTCGGCTCGTCGCTGCTGCAGATTTTTCTCTCGCTGTTCTGGCTCACAGCGCTGCAAACACAGAAATAAATATCCCCAAAGGTGTGAAAGGGAGCTAATTAGTAAGAGTATTGTTACTCTCCGCAGGAGTAGTCCAGCAGTAGAAATCAGTCCAATAACAAGGTGTGTAACATCTAGCAGGGTGACAGAAAAACCCAGGGTAACTTCTAAGGACCTCAACGTCTCTCTCACATTGTGTTTTTAAACATGCTTCCATTTGTCACTTCAGTCTTTACTCTGAAATACAGGAAGAGAAATCATGGCTGAAACAATTTCTCATGAAACCAGGGGTGTGGTCCAACAGTCAGTTTGGTGAGGAAGGTTCCTAACTGAGAGAAGTGACCCAGAAGTATCTGTGTAGCAGCCACAATGAATCCAGATCATGAGCTTTATTAACTGATCAAAGTCTCTTCTTTCATCTTCTGTATCATTCAGTTTGCATTGGTAATGCCCATTATTGTAATGCTTTTTTAAGACGAGCAAAACTTTATTTCACTTTGGGTTAGCTGGGATAAGTGATGGATGGAGGGAATTTTACTTCAGCCACAGAAATCCTAAACAGGAAGGAGGAGCAGAGTTACAGTGGATCACTATCCAGCAGGGAAACAAGGTTTATTTCAATTTCTTGGCCATGAGTGAGATTTACTGAGTGGGCAAATTAGGGAGACGACACCATCAGATCCCGAGCCCTCCATGTGTTAATCAAGAGACGGCTGCTGTGCTACATCCATAAATAATGAATAAATTAGGAGCTAAAGCTGAAAGGACAGTTTATTTGTACCATCTTCACGTGAACACATTCAAGAACATCACAGATGAAGAAACATTAAAAACTTCCACACTACATAAAGCAAGAAAAATAGTTTTTCTTTCAGGTGGTTTCAGAAAAACAGAAACATCAAACATCTCCAAGACTCTCTTTGAAAGAACTAAAAACCTTTGTTCTCATGGTCCAATCATGAGTGAACTCCCCGATGAAGCCTTGTGTGCTAAAACATGTCAGAGTTTCAAAGGTTAAACATGAGTTTCCAAAACGTTTTGCTGGAGAACAATGAACTATTTGACTGAGTTTCAATCATTTACAGACGAGCAAAACCAGGACAGAGAAAAAAGGACAAAACTGACTCAGTAAAAAACAGAAAAGAAGATCCCATGTAGATCTGTATTATGTAGAAGTTCAGCCCAGCAACCAGTTCAGTTCAACACAAGTTTAAATGATTCTATCTGAACTCTGTGGAGCCTGATCTCAAGCTTTTTGAGTCTGACACAGAAACCAGAGGATCTTTCTGTGTCTTCAGATTCACTGTGATCCAGTGATGGGAGTGATTTCAGCCCTGAGTGATCGCGCTGATGTTTGCACAGAGCAGACAATGAGGTGAATGTTTGGGCACATTGGTAACAGTGAAACAGTTTATTAGTAACGTGGGATCGTTTGTGTGCAGAGTATGAACTGAGATTCCTGAAGCTCTTGTCACACTGGTCACAGCTGTAGTTTCCTTCCATGTGTCCACGTTCATGAATGTTACGACTACCTGACCGTGAGAAGCTTCTCTCACAGTGTCTGCACTTGTGTGGTTTCTCTCCTGTGTGGACTCGTTTGTGTGTTTTAAGTTCACCTTCAGTGGTGAAGGATGACCCACACTGATCACAGAGGTGCTTTTTAACCCCACTGTGAATCAGTTCATGTCGTTTTAAACCACTTGGTGTGGTGAAGCTTCTCCCACATTCTTTGCAGTATTTCAGTTTGTCTCCAGTGTGTCTACGTTGATGTACTTTTAGGGTATTTTGCTGACTGAAGGTTTTTCCACAGAGGTCACAAAGAAAGTCTTTCCCACCACCACAGTGATGACAGGGTTGAGAACTGGATCCATCTGTGTCGCTCTGCTTCTAAACAAAGACACAAAGACAGTGTAAGTCAGTCCTTCAACATTTGTATCCTGAACGTCGCCTGAAATAAAGAGCATCTCTGCAGACGTCCAACTACATTTGACTGTTTCAGTTAACACACTCAGTTTACTGGGCTGCAATAACTACAATACTACCACCATAATACTACAGTAATACTAAAATCATAACTGAAAGGAAAATCTGAATAATCACTCAGAGCTGCTTTTCCATGCAGTAGAATTGCTAACATGCTAACACAGTTTAATGAGCAGAGTTGTTCCAAACAGTCAGGCTAAAATGACAAGATAACAATATAAATACATACCTCACAGTAGCTGCACTTGTAGAGTCTCTTTCTGGTGTGGATCTGTTGGTGTCGTCTCAGGTCATGTGGAGATTTAAAAGTCTTCTCACACAGGTCACATTGATAAGGTCTCTCCTCAGTGTGGGTAAACGTGTGTCGTTGTAACTGTGCGTCTGTTGTAAACTCTTTGCCACACTGTTCACAGCAGTACACATCATGTCTGGTATGAATGCGTAGGTGTGTATTTCGGCTCCCTCTCTGGCTGAAAGTTTTTCCACAGATGTCACAGCTGTATGCCTTAATTCCAGAGTGGGTAACTAGATGACTCTGTAAGTGGCTACTGCGAGTAAAAGCTCTGCCACACTGATCACAGCTGTACGCTTTAACTCCACTGTGGATGAGTTGGTGTCTTTTTAGGGAACCCTTCAAGGAAAAAGACTTCCCACACATGTTACAGCTGAACGGTCTCTCTCCAGTGTGGATGACCTGATGCTGTTTTAGTTTAGCCTTCTCAGTAAAACCCTTCCCACACTCGTCACAGCTGTATGCCTTAATTCCAGAGTGGGTAACTAGATGACTCTGTAAGTTGCTACTGCGAGTAAAAGCTCTGCCACACTGATCACAGCTGTACGCTTTAACTCCACTGTGGATGAGTTGGTGTGTTTTTAGGGAAAGCTTCCAGGAAAAAGACTTCCCACACAAGTCACAGCTGTATGGCTTAATTCCAGAGTGGGTAACTAGATGACTCTGTAAGCTGCTACTGTGAGTAAAAGCTCTGCCACACTGATCACAGCTGTACGCTTTAACTCCACTGTGGATGAGTTGGTGTGTTTTTAGGGAACGCATCCAGGAAAAAGACTTTCCACACTGTTCACAGCTGAACGGTCTCTCTCCAGTGTGGATGACCTGATGCTGTTTTAGTTTAGCCCTCACAGTAAAACCCTTCCCACACTCGTCACAGGTGTGTTTTTTCTCTCCCTTTCTTCTGTGAGGTTTGTCGGCCTCCTGAGAGCGCTGACTTCTGGCTCCATGTTGGTCCTGCAGTGACAGAGATACAAACAGAGGCAGTGAGTGAAATGCAGTCGTGGAACAAACTCAGCCTTCAAACTCCATTAACACTAGTTTTAAACCTGAAGGTGGAGCGTGGCACCAAACACCTTAAAGGTCTCTTATCCCCACCTGCTGGTAGTTCTAACACATTACATCCAACCTGCTGTTAAAGATAATTCATGACTGTTCAAACACTAAAATCATGCACACACACACACACACACACACACACACACACACACACACACACACACACACACATTATTTTATAATTTAGATTATTTTGTTGTTTCCTATTACATATTTCTATAATTTGTATAGATTTATACAGAATTATTCAGTGATAATAAATCCTATGTTTGTTTATTCTAAAGGAACCCCGTTAGCTTCCACAACAGATGTTGCTCGTCTTCCGTCAAATACTCACATAAAATATTACACAATAAAGTGGATTCAAGATATCCACATAATTGCACTCTTACATCCACAGTGAGGTTTCACAATTGTTCAAATATAAGCAATCAATAATAATAATATCAATAACATTGAGGCACATTACACAAATTTCAAAAACAAATCATGTCTTACAATATTTACAACAACTAAAAGCTCTGTAAATCGGCTTTTAAGTGTTCATTGAAGTTTTGAATAATTCTCTAATTTTTTAAGGCAACTTATTCCACTTAAAAGTTGCTCTAAATGTAACAGTTTTACAAAACGTTACTTTTAACTCGAGCATTTACTAAATTGCAGCTTGTTGAAAACTGTGTAATATGATGATGTATTTCATCTGGATACTGCAGCTGAGCAGAATAAATGTGGTGTGTTTAACAGAATTGCTTTCTTTAGAACTACAAGTAAGCCATAGAATATTTTAGCCTGTACAGGAAGCCAAGAAAGGTTATTATGCATTTGATCAATATTAGTATAGTATGAACATCTTCACACTAATCTGGACGCCTTATTCTGGACTAACTGAAGTCTGTTAAGATCTGTCTTATTAGCTGCTGACCAAATGATTGAACAATACTCCAGATGAGACATTACTAGTGCATTAATGACATCTTTCATAATGAAGAAGTGATACACAAAGAGCATTTCATAGCCATAGCTATGCCTTGTTGGCAGAGTTATGTGACATTAGTGATGTTTGTACTTTCAGCGTTAACTTGGTTTTAAAGCCTTTAAAATATACGCCGTTCAATAGTCGACCTTAATCTTACAGAGATGTGATGATTTTGTGGATAATTAAAGTCAGTCATATATCCACAAACACAACAAGCTGAAAGTCAGTGATGCTGCTCGGTTTGCAGTCCTGAACATCACGGCACAAGCAGGATTCACTGCACTGTTAATGTGAGCTGTGTTATATTGCTGCCTCTGTTCGGTGGTGTCGAGCCAAACGGACTTTAACGTGTGTTTGAACGAGCTGACGGTTCACTCGTTAAGCTGAAAGAAAGATGCTTTAATCACAGCAGTCACACATGTGTCCACTGCACCATCTGGGACTCTTCTTGTTTACACTCGTAATAACACAAACACTAAATCCTGCTTCTCTGGTGCTGTTGTGTAGCAGTGTGTACACCTGAGACTGCCACCTGTCTGTCTGTCCTGCACTCTCTCTCTGTTTCTTTCTCTCTGATTGTGGAATAAAAGTATGAACATGTGTTTATAAGTTACACTTGTGTTTGAATCCTGCAGCTTATCACACATTTGATTTCCATGTGTGACGACTGCAAGTGTCCAGAGTGAGGACAGACTGAGGGAGCCACTGCTGCACATCATCTGTGAGGCTTTGCACCCCTGATGATCCACCAGGACAAACTCAGCAGTGTGTGAGGAAGAGGAGGAGGAAGAGCCAGCAGCAGCTGACAGATGGAGAGAATAGACAGACTGTTCCCTGTTTGTGAAGGACTGCTAGAAAAGTTTAACAGAACTGTCTGTGCTGAATCAGTCTTATTAGGTAATGTTCAAATAATGTGATCATCCCAGTGTTTCCAGTGTGGGAGAAAGTACTCAGAGTACTCAGGGCCTTCAAGTTACACACTATGAAAGGCAGCAACAAGTTTAATGTTCAGAAACCTAAAGTCTGTATCAGCAGCAGAATGGAGCTAAAATAAATGTTGGTTTCAGTTCTATGAAGCTTTGAGTATTTTGGATCAGTAGCTGCTGTGTTTGTTGCATCATATTGCTGTAACTGTTTATATGCTTTATATATTCTGAGCTAAGTTGATCTATAGTGTTACATCATATTCTATAAGGATGTTATGTGTTTGTAGACTTTCTGCCCAGTTTGACCCATTTAGCAGACGTCAGCCTGTTTAAGGCTCTGATATCTATTCTGTGTGACTTACAGCAGTTATGACATGGTCTGATTTTCTCACCCAATAAAGGAATATTTCATATATCAGTCGACTCTTCATTCTATCAGACACAGTTATCACAGCTCCTACATTTGCTTTTACACATATATGTAAGCAATGAGCCAAATTTAGTACCAACATATTAAATGAACAATATTTGTCTCTTATATATGATACATCTGTATACACACTGTCACAGATACTTGTCTGTGAGTGAAGTGATTAATATAATAACTATCATATTGGCCATATTATATTTACATTACCACAGTGAGATGACTTTAGTCTCATGAACAACATCAGCTAATTGTTATTTACAGCTAATCTTAAACGACTGTTCAGCACAGAAATGAAGCCCAACAATCATGTTTTACAGTCCTGTGGTCTCAGCCTCAGATACTCATCAAATCACACAGAGCTCATGTAGAAACAAATGAACTAAATATGTTCTCCTTCATTTCTGTCAAACAAAGCTGTATGAAACGTTTCCAGCTGTTAGTATCATGGTTGCTAGGCAACCTGGGCAGCGCGACGGAGGCTAGACGTCCCATTTCACGAGCCTACGAGCCTCGCACTTCGGCCTTAGCGGCCTTTGAGTACGCGGCCCTTGAGGACTTTAAAGCTGCAGAACCTGAATCGGGATACAGCCATGATGATCTCCAGCCTCGTGCTCGCCAACATTCTCACCTGAGTTAAGAAGACGATCACTGAAATGGTCTCAGCAGGTCCTTTGATGACAGCAATGAAATGCAGCGGTAAGGCTTTTTGGGGATTAAGTTCGTTTTCATGGCAAAGAAGGACGATGCAGTTCATCTGATCACTCCTCATAACATTCTGGAGTGCAGGCAAAATGCTATTATAAAAACTTAAGCAGCAACTTCTCCAGGTTCCAATATTTATGCAATTCTCAAACCTTTTGGCCACGACTGTATAACCTCTTCTGAAGTTTAGTGGATATTATACATGGTTATGCTCAGGATGTGTCGGCCAGTTTCCACTGGAAACGCCTTTTGGTTAAACTGTCAGCGAGGAATTTGCATTTGCACTGTTACATTTTTATATAACTTTAATGCACATAAACAACAGCTGCTTGTTTCAGTGAAAATACATTGATGGGTTTTTAATAAAGTTGTGCAGCTGTAAAGTATTTTGTCTGGTGTCAATTCTATCGTCAGCTACATCGTTATGGCAAATGTTCAAATGTATATGGTGATAAATATCTTTGGTCATATGGTCCTGCTCTGTCTGTCACCTTCTGTGTTGAGCTCATTGTTTCCTCTGTAGTGGCTGAGCTGAGTCCAAGTAGCTGAAAATGTTCCTCTGCTGCTCCGTCAGACTCTCCTCCTCCTGCTGATCAGCTGGGACACAAAACAGATCTTTGTTAGGCTCCACACTGCACTGAAGAGTCAAAGTGTCTCATATGTTCATCTGACAAGTAAAAGAACACATTTTTGTTTCCCGAGGTGGGCAACTTGTTGGAAACAAACACAAAAGGTTTGAGCACTGATACCTGCCATTGCTGGCATTGAAAGATGCAACGCCAGCAATGTGGATTGTCAAGACTCAAACCAATCATCAAGCAAAGACAACAGGGATCATTTGTTTCTGTTTATTTAGCATTCACAGCATTTGTAGTTGCCTTCTGTGCAGGGGAAGTCCACGCACACTGTGTGGTACCGCCATCCGCAGAAGGTGCATTCAACCTCTGTAAGAGAAACGAGATTGTCTGAGACTGAAATGATATTCACTAAAGAAGTGGTGATTTGTAAAACTTCACATTTTGATCCGGGACGTACTCTGCATGAAAACAAGCGCTCACTCTTCCTGCTCAACAAATGACAAGGGCGGAGCCTTATACCACGTGATACAGAAGCTGTGCCGTGTGATGCTAAAATTAGCAGGAAAAAACAACGGAGAGCACGTCAGGGATGACGAGAAAGTGACAGGAGAAAATCCGTCCCGGTCAACCACCCAAACATCAATAACGGGAACCTTATACAGCGCTTCCCTATACCCGTCGAACTCCCGCAGGCACAAAGAAATTACGGAGGCTATCACTTATCACCTGACCAAAGATATGGCTCCATCAACACTGTGCAAAACGAGGGATTTAGGAAAATGATCAACACCCTAGACAAACGCTACACAGTGCCGTCCCGCAACTATTTTTCTATTGTTGCACTACCTGCTCTGTACACGCAGCGTCGAGCAACGGTGGAGACGGAATTTCAAGCAGGACAACATTTTGCTGCAACAACAAAACGTGAGACATTTGTTGTTTTATGTTTATTTATTGTTATGAGAGAATCATGATCTCAATTCTAAGCCAAAAAAATCGTGATTCTCATTTTATGCAAAATCGTGCAGCCCTAACATTAACACAAAACTGTTGTTTCACCAGAGAAACACACATGAAGAGAGAGAGAGAGAGACAATAACAGCTACCAAACAGTCGTCATAATTCGTCACACAATGAGAAAAGGACAAATCAACAAGTAACAATGACTAATTAATATTAAAATCTGTAACATAATGTATTGTTTGGAGTTTAGTCTGATTGGTTCAGGATGAGCTGCCATTATCCAATCACACGTCTGCTTACCTGCATCTTTTCTCTTTTTTCTAACCTGAGCACCTGATGGCTTTGAACTTTTGTTGTCCATCTTCCATTGGTTTGAATTTTGCGCTCCAGTACAAACACAAATCCCCCAACCCGAGGATCAGCACAATAAACCTAACAGCAGGCACGTGCAGAGGGGGGGGGGGGGGGCTAGAGGGGCTTGAGCACCCGCCCCTTTCCTGATGGGTGCCCAAGGTGCCCTTTTGTTGAGGCAACTTTTTTTTAAAAAATTATTATTATTTTTTTTTTAATGTGTGTGTGTGCGTGCAGAGTCTTGTCTGTGCCCCTCAACAATAATATTTAACTATTAATCACAGTTTTGCTAAATAAAAGGATCTGGCTTGCATCAGTCACATGATCACATTTAACCAATGGTCGCCCTTGACGGCAGAACGCGCTGGTTACGAGCCAGGAACGAGCTCACAAAGAGCACGCGCATTTGTTGCGGTCCGGAGCTATAGGAGAAACACAAGTTAACTCAGAGACACAGACTGATGCGACAAAACCAGTAAGTAGGTGTACAGCGTACACTGTAGTGTGTAGCACCCAGGAGTATTAGCTTATTACGTACACGTTGGTAAGCTGTCTTGTTGCAACTGACGAACTGAAACAAACGAGCGTGCTGTGTGTGCAACAGCGCGACAAACATTACCTGTCCTTTTATTAACTCATTCACTGCCAGCCATTTCCAAACGTATGCTTTCAATTGACGTCTATAGCCGTCAATGGCAGTGAATGAGTTAACTGCACAAGTAGTGCTGGTCACAGCTGCTGGCTACCTGTGTAAGGCTGTCATGGGTCTGTAGCTCTGTCACCGTTTTAGGGAACATATTTAGTTTTAAAGTAAGTTTCCGGGCTTTTCCTGCCTTTCTGGAGGGATTATATTTCACTAAAAAACGATCTAATATGCATGTCCACATAATTATGCATTATTATAATTATAATATATTAAAAAACACACGCTGTATTTTAAAGAACATACATTAAGAAGCAGATTATATTAGATTTATATTTTAAATATGACAAAATTTGGATTTTACAGCAGTAAAATGATTGTATCTCTACAGTTTAAACATGTAATAAGCTTTGCCCTGCACAGAGTGGATAGTGAAACAAATGGAATCATCATAAATACATTATTTCATATTTATTACTTCCCCCTCCTCTTTGCTTTATTATTGTAGCTCTAGTAATAAATAATAATGTAAGGATTCTGGATCAGCACCATGATGCCCATAGTATATACAGTATTCTGAAGAAGGTCTAACATGTCACTGTGTGTGCGTGCATGTGTGTGTTTTATTTAGATGGATTTTTAAAAAAAATATTACCCATGATATAACATTGTGCAGACATGGCTGGTAAGGACATGAGGAGGAAACAGCAGGAGCTGTGTGAGGCTACTAAAGGCAGGGCTATAACATTTTTCTGTCATCATTTTATTATAGATTAAGTGCAGGAGTTGTTAGGTGTGGATAATTAGATTATAGTTTATTGCAATAGCAAGTTGTGCCTTGTTCTCACATAGACAGCAAGTGGAGAGTGATATATGAAATGATGGGAAGGAAGGAAGAAGAGAAGCAAAGAGTGATTCACAGGCAGAGCCTAAATTATTTCTCACAGTTTTTTGTGTCCTTATGGTTCCAAGCGCTGTCACCAATCTTTGCATTTTGTTATTATCTCATGACACTTGTTTAATCAGCTACCACCTCTCCTGTGGACTTTTTAATGTCTACAGTGTCAGACCAACACAGCCCTGCCCTCATAGCTGGACTGGCCATCGGGCATACCGGGCATTTGCCCGGTGGGCCGCTGGCGATTTTTTGTTTTTATGGGCCGACCGATTTCTTTTTTTTTTTTTTTTTTTTTTTTGGGAAGGGTATAAACAATGAAAGGTGTTGGATTGGCCAATTGGTCATGATCGACTCTGGGCTGGACCAATTACAGCCGAGGAGGTCGGATGCACCCTCCCCCTTGTTTAGCAATCTTATAGACGAACTAAAGAAAATGGAGAACAAAAAAAGGAAAGGAGGTGCCGAAAAAATTAGGGCCAAAAAGAAACAAGCCCTTCAGGCAGACGCTGCCAAATGTGTGAAAATTACTGAATTGTTTGGTGGTAGCTATGGCAGAGCTTCCACAGATTTAGCAAGATCAGCAAGTGGTGGAGGCCAGCAGGTGGATAAGGGAAAGGGGAGGCAAGAGGAGGAGAGACCCGAGGTGGCCGCCGGTCATAGTGGCAGAGGAACTGAACTTCAGGTAAGAAGTTATGACCTGCTGTCTATCTGTGTCAGATATAAACTAATTTTAGTTGTAGTTTGTTTTCGTTGTGGTGACTTTATACAGTCGCTTAGAATAACTCGTACAGCGTAACTAGCATGACGGAGTTTATATACTGCTGGGCGGGTGCTATGAAGTTACTGATAGTAAATTTTATTTTATGCTTAAGGTTAGTTTCTCAAACTTCTCAAAATCTTAACAAATTGTGCCAATCCATGTTGCACCAGCTGATTTATCATCAAAAGTGGAGAAGTCTGTGACAGAGGAGACAGAAGAGCAGCAGAGAGAGATGGAAGAGCAAGAGAGAGAGATGGAAGAGTAAGAGAGAGAGATGGAAGAGTAAGAGAGAGAGATGGAGCAGGAGAGAGAGATGGAAGAGCATGAGAGAGAGATGGAAGAGCAGGAGAGTGAGATGGAAGAGTAAGAGAGAGAGATGGAGCAGGAGAGAGAGATGGAAGAGCATGAGAGAGAGATGGAAGAGCATGAGAGAGAGATGGAAGAGCATGAGAGAGAGATGGAAGAGCAGGAGAGAGAGATGGAAGAGCATGAGAGAGAGATGGAAGAGTAAGAGAGAGAGATGGAGCAGGAGAGAGAGATGGAAGAGCATGAGAGAGAGATGGAAGAGCATGAGAGAGAGATGGAAGAGCATGAGAGAGAGATGGAAGAGCAGGAGAGAGAGATGGAAGAGCATGAGAGAGAGATGGAAGAGCAAGAGAGAGAGATGGAAGAGTAAGAGAGAGAGATGGAGCAGGAGAGAGAGATGGAAGAGTAAGAGAGAGAGATGGAAGAGCAAGAGAGAGAGATGGAAGAGTAAGAGAGAGAGATGGAAGAGTAAGAGAGAGAGATGGAGCAGGAGAGAGAGATGGAAGAGCATGAGAGAGAGATGGAAGAGCAGGAGAGTGAGATGGAAGAGCAGGAGAGTGAGAGCCAGGGCATCGATTACTTTGCTCGCCCTGAACCTGCCATATTACAGGCCTTCTTAGATTACCACCCACAGCAGAACAGTAGCAGTGCAGTTGTGATGAGGGTGTTCAGCTGTAAAGATGGCACCAACAGGAAGTGGCTTACTTATTGCAAAGAACGCCATTTATTGTTCTGCTTTGTGTGTCTGGCATTTGCAAGGCTGACTGACACCAGCACATTTATAACAGGCATGAGTGACTGGCGACATATACATCTGCGCACAGAGGAGCATGAAAAGAGCAATACACACCAGACCTGTGCTGAAGCTTTTTTCTTAAGGTGCTCAAAAGGCAACATCAGGAGCTTGTTTGCTGGCAGTCAGTTGTCAGCTCACAGAGCACAAGTGAAAAAGAGACGGCAAGTTTTAGAGCGTATAGTGGATGTGATCAAAGTACTTGGGAAGAGGGGACTCAGCTATAGGCATGTGGAGAATGAGGCTGCATACACTTTAGGTGATAACACCATCGATCATGGTACTTTCTGGAACTGATTGTGTTATTAGGCAAGTATGATATGTGCCTTGGAGAACATTTGAATGACTGCATTGAAAAAAGCAAGAAGTTGCATCAGACCAGTGGATCAAGAGGTAGAGGATCTCTCATCACCCTACTCTCCAAAACAACTGTCAACTCAGTGATTGATGCACTTGGCCATCTCCTTCAAGAGAGCATCGCCAGTGATGTCCAGAAAGCTGGGATGTTTTCTGTTCAGCTAGACACAACCCAAGACATCGCAGGTTATGATCAGTGTTCAGTAATCATCAGGTATGTTACTGAGTCTGTGCAGGAGAGGCTTGTCTCCATAGTGAGGTGCGAAGCATCCACGGGGCAGTACTTTGTAAACTTGCTTTCTGGAGTTTTAGAGCATCTGAATCTAGACAAGGCCATGTGCACTGGGAATGCAACAGATGGTGCTTCAAATATGCAGGGCCAGTACAAAGGCTTTTCAGCACTTATGACTGCCCAGTCTCCAACTCATGTGCATTTGTGGTGCTATGCACACATACTTAATCTTGTGATTGCTGACACAACACAAAGTGTCATTGAAAGTGGATCACTCTTTAATTTACTTAATGACATAGCTGTGTTCATCAAGGAGTCCTATCACAGGGTTAATCTGTGGGAGAAACAAACCGAAAACACAAGACACAGACGCCTCGGTCCAATAGGTGAGACACGGTGGTGGGCCAAGCATGATGCCCTCCAGAAAATCTTTGGACATTTTGGAAAACCAGATGATGGCCTCTTCGTTGATGTAGTGCTGACGCTGGAAGCCATTGAAAAGAGGGAAAAAGAAAAGCCAGCTGTTCGTTCCAAAGCACGAGGCTTTAAAGAGTGTCTCTTGAAGCATGAAACTGTGTTAACAGCACAGATATTTCTTAGAGTGTTTGAGCAACAACTCCTCTGTCAAAGTACCTCCAGTCAAAGGGGATGGACATTCTCTCTGCCCATCATATGGTGACTGCCACACAAGATGGCCTCAAAAGTATTGCCAGGGACTTTCCAACTGTGAAGACAGCTGCAGACACATTTGTGAAACAGACAAATCAAAAACTAGAGGAGAGGGAGAACAACACAGACATGGAAGTGGAGGCTGAACTACCTAAAAAGAGAGCCAAAAGGAGAAAAGGCATGGCCGGAGAGATGCCTGAAGATGAGTTGCAAATCAATGCTGAGAAATCATATGAGGTGAAAGTGCACAACATCATCCTGGACACAGTTATTGAAGCAATCCACAGACGATTTGTCATGCATGGCCCTCTTCTTGCCGATTTGGCATGGTTGGACCCCAGGAAGTTTAGCCAGGTCAGAACAGTTTCTCTTCCAAGTAATGCATTTCAGAACCTCAGCGCCTGTCTACTTAAATTTGACAGCAGGGCTACAGTTAATAACCTTCAGTCAGAACTGAAACGTTTTGCTGAACAGTGGGAAAGGCTTAAGACATCACATGTAGATGAGTACACGACCAGAACAGCAAAGGACAGATCTGAAGAATGGGACGAAGAAATTGAAATTGTGACCGAAAGCTGTGGTTCTTGCAAAAATTGCCCACTGTGCTGCTATCAAATACTCAGGCGGTTCAACATGCTGTCTGATGCCTATCGTCTCCTTGGGCTGGCATACAAGTACCTGCTGACCCTCTCCCTCACTCAGGTTGCCTGTGAAAGAACATTCTCTACACTCAAGTTCATTAAAAGCAGACTCCGAAGCAGCCTGTCTGCAAACAAGCTGGAGATGTTTATGCTGATGGCCACTGAAAAGGACATTCTCATGTCATTGGACTCTGACATGGTCATTGACAGGGTAGCTGAGAAGAGTGACCTGCTGAGAAAGCTCCTTTTGTAACCTGGTGAGGTGAAATAAAAATGAGCAAAACATTCCTAATTATCTATTGTTAATATTAAATTCAGCTTTATTGTTATTGCCTAAATGAATACGTTTAGTATCTACCTTCACTTCAAACAAGTCAAGTGATTGGTAAATGCTTAGAATTTGTCCATCTTAATAGATAGAATAAATATGAGATTGGAGTATTAGGCATTTATAAACATATATTCTTACAGTCTTAATCTGTCATTGTTTCATTTCAGATGCTGTCAGTCATTTTAGGAGGACTGAAGTGTGTTCATTTTAAGTAAGTACTATATGGAATATGATTCAACCATTTTTCTAGAGTAAGCATACCAGTACTGTCATCGTCTGAAAAAATCTATTAAGTACAATTCTTTCTCAACCTTCAGTGTCTGTCCTTTCACTTCTTAAAGGTTTCCATGTCTTAAGATATGTTCAGTGTTGCTGCTGTGGAAGTGTTGTAGGTGACCTTTTATTGATGAGTGAATAGTCTTTGGTGATACAATTCAATCATAATCTGTCCTTTATAGATTTTAATATTAATCTAATCTTTATTCCTTTCTGTCCTGTTTGTCAGGGTCTGATCATACATTGTTTGTTTAAGAGGTTCGAGACCATTCAACTTTTTAAGTTCATCAACGTAAGTACTGGTGTATATGATTTCTCTAATTCCTTTCTGGAATAAAGATGCCAGTACTGTGATCATCTGAGCAAGTCCATTCACAGTTCTTTGACCTTTCACTTGTGTCCTGTTTTTCAGGGTCCCATATAATTTCTTCAGAAGTAAGTACTGTATATGATGCCAGTATTTTCCCATATTTTCTAGATACTGTATTAGTACTGTGTGTAAAATGCCATCAAAAACTCAATTAAGTGTTATTCTTATTCTTCTTTCTCACCTTTCTTTCGCTGTCTCCTTTCATATTTAAAGGTTGCTGTGTTAACAAAATATATTGTGCTACCATGCTGTTTTCTATTGTTTTGGTAAATAAATACTTTATGAAAATATCCCTAAATCTGTCATTTATTAATTTTAATATTAATTAATGATCATGTCTCACCTCTAGTGTTCTTGGTCTTAATTTCAGGTTTCTACCATGTGTTGTAGATAGTTCAGGAGGTTAACTCTACCAAGCAGTCTTTTTGTTTCCGCTATGTACTGTTTAAAATCCCGAATAGGGAGAATGGTGTAGGTTTAACTTTATCAGATTGATACATATATCCCAACAAGGCAGTGTACATCAAAGCAGTTGTTTTCATGCAAAGGCTTTATGGTTTTTCCTATAGCGATTGACAGACCACGTGACTTTGCGCATTGCATGCCGGGAACTCCTGGCAAAACAATCCAAGTACCGCATCAAATACAAGCATTTGCAATTGCAGCACCGCAAAACGTTCATTCTCCGGTTCCAATACCTTCTTGTTTTTTCTTTTCCGCACAAAAAAGGTATGTACAAAACGACGGAGAACAATGCCGGTCCGTACAAAGACAGACTCGACGAAAAGACAAAGAAAAGATACGAGGAAAAATCAAAGGAGTGAAAGGGTCAGACCCTTACGAGCACACAGAGGGACAAAAGACGTTAGCGTGCTGCCCAACTTTCACCACGCTCAGATTTATAATTATACGGTTCTTGGAGTGAGTGCATACACTCATGAAGTTTAGTAACTTCAGGTCACTGCAACAAGCCCAGGTACAGTTTACCGACGGATGGGTACAGGACCTTGAAATGCACCGAAAGACCATCGTACGAACAAAGGTAAGTTTACCTTTGTTCGTCTCACAAATCGTCTTCATAAATACACATTCGTTAACCGTGTATTAATATAACCTTTGAGCTCAACGGTAATTAATTAGTAGTGGAAAAATAATTGTAATATTTGAGCCATTTCTGCTGTCCAACTACTTCTTACAAAATACATTTTTAATGTTAATTAGATTTTTTTTTACGGCATAAATAAAGGTTATATAAAAGTCACTGCCAAAGACTGATTGCGGCTTCTACCTTGTTACACTAATGTTGTTTGTTGCTCAGTATGACTTTATGTCATCCATGAGGGATGCATTTGACATATGTTTCACATATTATAGCCCAACAAGTTACTTATAGCAATTTAAATACGAGCAATCAGTTTCTTTGCAAATACCGGAAATCAGTTTTTGGCAGACAATCACTTTTTGGCACAACACCGGCTATTGCAATTAATAATACAGCAGCTTCTTGCCATTTTTTGTGTTTCTTTTTATCGCTGTGTAACTGAGTTCAATTGACACCCTGCATGCGCTAGTACCGCTTGCCAAAAGTTCCCAGAATCCTTTGCGGTTTTATCCATGAATGACGTCACATTTTCGGTGGGCCCTCCAGCACTATCCACAGCAACCCCTCAACAGCAACATTGTACCCATCAGGTAAAGCATCAGCTACGTTTGCTTTGCCTTGTTGCCCATATTAGATTCTTGATGAAAGTGTGTTGTTGTTATTCAGCCTGGTTCAATGTGCCCCTTTTTAACTTTGAGCACCCGCCCCTTTAAACCTCTCTGCACAGCCCTGCCTAACAGACCTACACCTTAGTTCACAGATTCACTTTGTCTAAGGTTGATTTCTGGGATTTCACACAACCCAGGATTCAGATCGTGAATCCATGATGGGCTTGGATTTACATCATTATAAATGAAATGTGCTCTACTTGGAAGCAGCCGGCCCCGCCCCTTTTGACGGGTTGTGTGAGACTTTAAATCATCAAACTGTAAATTATAATTTAAATTGTTATTGATCCTTTACCCCGAGTCCTAAAGTTATATTTATTTTCTTACTCTTCTTATATTTGTTGTTTGTTTACTTGCACCGCTGTAACTGCAGCCTCGTCGTCTCGTCTCTCTATATGCTGGACTGTCTGTAGCGGAGATGACAATAAAGTTTACTTTGACTTCAGCAGCGCGCAGGCGCACCGAGGGCTCTCGCGCTCACTTTATAGAATGTAGAAAAAACATGGGTGCAGATTATAAGTCTGTATCATAATATCTGTTTGTTGTTTTTATTTTGTTTTGCGAGTTGGTTATTAGATGCCGCTCCAGCCAGCCAGAGACTCCCCGCCGCCCCGCCCTCTCCTCCCTGTGCCGCCAGCAGCAGGCGCACCTCGCAAACGGAGGGCGCCCTTACTCCCAGCAAATGGCTGATAGAAAACCGATCGGTGCCTACGAATTTCCCAATATGCGCTGGCATGACGTCGGGGAAGCATGGGTACGACCGATTATTTTATTTTTTTCTTGCCCGTGATGCCCCCCCCACCACGATGCATTCTATTGGTTTGCACACTTACACACACCCAGCTGTGGTTTCCTGTTTTGCTGGACTCTGGAGAGCCCCGCCTTTAACGCTCTTCTCTCACAGAGAGCAACAGAAAACTTGGAAAAACTCCAGATTGACTGAACTCAGTTCAAAGTTACCTTGACACCTTTAGATGTGAGACGTAGTGATGGTCCGCTTGAAGCTGACGCTCCGGTGCGTGTGTCAGAAAGATCAACGCGCTGCTTCAGAAGCACCGTGTCGAGGCTTGATCCGTTTGGCCAGAGTCACGTGATCAGTGACGTCTGAAGCTTCCTTTAGAACGTACCTTTTTTTAAATCGAACTTTATTGAAACACAATGAGTATACAACATACAAACAGATGAAGTTTACAAAAGAACAGAACATGAACATACAGAACCAGGAGTAAAAAAATTATGATATGAGGAGGCGAAAAAAATCTACATATAAATATTGTTCTGAGAGGCTTTTTGTTGGTTGAGTCTGAAATTGATTGTATGTACAATTCATATCCTTATAAAACGGCAGAAATATGGTGTTTTATTAATAAACTTACATTTATGGATATAAAATAGCTAAAAGTATTAACAAATATTTTATAAAAAAAACATTTATCATTCTTCCTGGGGAACTTAAAGAAACAGAATAAAACATTTTCCCATCGTAAAGAAAACTCCCTTAAAATATAGACAATAACAAAACTGCTAAATTCTTCCAGAATCTCTGTGTAGAGGAACCAAAAGAGATGTGCCACAGTTTCTGGATGATCCCCACAGAAAGTTCAATTAGTATTTATGTCTCTTTTAAATGTTACCATATAGTGACTGGCTGGGTCACATTTATGAAGAATTTTATATGAGATTTCCTTCACCTTGTTCACAATTAGATATTTATGGGATCATCCAGACTGTCTTCCAGGTGATATCTGGAACATGTCGGTTCCAGTAAGATATTCTATATATGGGAGAGAGACGATATCTTCTTGGAATAAACTACGTATTCTCTTATTGCTGTTACCAAGTTCCTGTGAAAAGCAGATTTTTCCCACTGCTGACTCAGCTGGATCAGGGAGAGTGACTGAGGCAGATATTGAGCTGTCAGTGTTTTTATATAACATTAAAGTCCCTGAGGGTATGGCACCAAGCACCATTGAGAATTCCCCAACACTGACGGGAAAATTATATAGTGTAAGGAATTCATTGTAAGTAAGTAGTACTCCCTCGTTAAATTTTAAAACTTAGTAGTGGCCGCCATTGTTGGCAGCTGAAATTTGGCTGGGCCGCGCTATGAATTCTGGGATATGGTGGGGCACGAAGGACACACCCGACCCATCCTTCAAACTCAGGGGAATGAAGGACGCATTTGAAGGAGTCGAGGAATCGGGACAGCCTTCGTCGCCTGGCTGTGACGTCATCGGCCTTCAAATGCGGCCTCCGGAGGATGCAGCCGACGTTTTGGGACACAGCTTGTGTGTCTTTGTTGGTCATGTGACCTCCCAGCGACTACACATGGAAATGAGCAGTTTAGCTCAAATCTGGCAGGTTTCCATCGTCTGTTTTTGTCCTGATGTCCATGAACATGAACACTGTCCCTGTCAAACACGTCCAGATAATCTGATCCAGTGTTGTTCTTCTTCTGTGGTGTTTATGATGGAGCAGCAGCTGCTGATCCTGATGTCCTCCACCAAGGGGGCAGCAAATTCAGCTGACTGTCATCATTTATTAATTTTATCTTGCAGGGTTTTTTTCAGCAAAACAAATGCTGCAGACAACCTCAATCATACTGTTGTGCTTTATTGCTCCAGCCGTCCTGTAAACGAGTCCCATCTTGTGGCCACATTTGGTAATGTTTCTGGAAACTAGCTTTACTATGAGCCAGTGATGATTATTTTTAATGAGACTGTAAGTGTCAGGGCTCTGTGTGCGGGCAGGCGGAGAGGAGGATCCAAACGCAGGACTCAGACACTAACTTGAAACTCAAAGACCTCAGCTTTATTGCTGGTATGAAAGCAAAACATGAAGTGAACATGGAATATGGAGAACCGAAACACACAGGCATAATCTGATGGTACGACGTGACACCTAGCATGGGAAAACACAGGGCTTAAATACACAGGGTAGTAATGAGGGAATGGGCCACAGGAGGGAGACACAGCTGGGAGAGATCAGGGCTAACGAGACGGGGGAGCTAAGCTGCACACACTAACATAAGACAAAGACTTTCACAATAAGACAGGAAACAAGAAGTACTAAACCAGATGCAGACATGACACAGAACAGAAACCGCAATACACATGAGAACCCAAAACCTAAGAACTGATCCCTCACCAAGAATAACAGAAACAGATCCATAATGATAATAATAAACAAAGCACCAGAACATCAGAAAACAATCCATAATGCAAAAATAAACCAAAACATAATAAACTCAAAATACTGGGTCCAACGGACCCAGAACCGTGACAGTACCCCCCCTCTAAGGGCTGGCTCCCGACAGCCCCAAACAAAAAAGCACAAAGCACCAGGCCAGGGCGGGCGGAGGGGGCCCAGGACGGAGGGACAGAGACCAAACAAAAAACAAGGAGCACCAGAGTCCAAAAACGCAGAAAAGCACATCAAAAACAAAATGAAACCAGAGCTCAACAAGAGTCCATGAAAAGTTCTGGGGGCCGACCGTGCACACGGCAATGGCGGCGGTGCAGGCAAAACCAATCAGGAGACCGACCACTTGGAAGGCAGTGGCGGCCACTGAGCAGGTCCGGAGGTCGGCCGCGTTGCCAGCGGCGGCAACGAACTCCTTCCGGAGGCCGTCCCCGAAGGCCATGATGCCAACTTAGCGGCCTGGAAAACGGCTGGCAGAGGCGAGGCGGAACAGGTCGAGCTGGCTCTGACGGCGGTGTGGCAACCACAGGACCAGGCGGGGCACGACCAGACGAAGACGAAGGCAGAGCTGAAGCCGGACCAGACGAAGACACGGAGGCTGGACCAGGCGTGGATGAAGGGACGGCTGCAGGCGGTGATATGAAGGCTGCAGGCGGTGATATGAAGGCTGCAGGCGGTGATATGAAGGCTGCAGGCGGTGATATGAAGGCTGCAGGCGGTGATGTAGAAGTCGCGGGGGATGAGTCAGCAGGTGACGGCTGAACAGACTTCCCCGGACTGTCAGCAGATGTGAGGATGTGCTGGCTGGGTCCTCCAGGACCCTCAGCTAACGAGGCGTGGTGGGCTCCTCGGACCCTCCAGCAGACGAGGCAGGACGCTGGCTGGAATCTCCCAAACCCCCAGCGGACGAAACATGAGGCAGACGAAACATGAGGCTGGCTGGAATCTCCCAAACCCCCAGCGGACGAAACTTGAGGCTGGACGGGCTCCTCGGGCCCTCCAGCTAGAGCAGATGCAGGGCCAGAGGCAATAGGGACCCCTGACTGAGGGTGAAGATGAGAGGCTGACTTAGCAGATGACAAAGCTAATGATTCCTCCACTAACTGCGCTACTGACTGGGCTATGGACTGCAACAAGGTTCGGAGAAGGTCTGATTGTGGTAGAGCCTGAGCTATGGGTAGCGGGGGTGAAGACTAAGCTACGGGTGACTGAATTTGAGATGAAAGCGGTGGAGTAGGTGACAGGGCTACAGGTGGATGCTGAGCAGGGGACACTGGAAACTGAGCTACAGACAGCTGCTGATCAGAAAACTGAGCTGAAAGTGGACGGGCAGCTGACTGAATAAACATAGCCCCAGAATCAACAGTTCCAGACGAAACAGTCTTAACTCCTGGATCTGAAAGAACATCAGGCGCACAGTCTTCTGAACCAATGGGAAAATAGTCATTCTTAAAACGAAAACTTTTATTTTCCCGAACCGGAGAAACACGAGCTGTAGTGTTCATGAAGCTGGCGTTCGCAGCTTTGGGGGAAACAGTCTGTCTATCCCTTGACAAAAAAGGTGAATGAAGGGAGACTCTGTCACTCACCCTAGGCGGTTGTTTGAGCTGAATCCCAGGCTCCTGCTGGAGCTGTGAGTGCTGGCTGCGTGTTCGCTGCCTCCCTGTTGAAGAGGGAGCGGCGCTGGCGGAATGTGACGAGGGAGGACTCTGCTGTGGCTGCTCCTGCTGTGATGTGGAAATGCTGGGTGAGTTAGGTGGCACGATAATCATCCCTAACATCTTGTAAAAAGCTTGTGCAGGTGTAAGCTGATTGCTGTTAGGCTCGTAGTAATCCTCCCGGGACCGGCTGGAGCGTTTTCTGCGAGACCGGGGCGTCCGCGGGGAGGAAATAGACGAGTGGGCCGAAGGGTAGGCTGCTAGCGAGGAACGGCAGCACGGAGGCCCTCCAAGCGCTAGCCGGGTCCCGTCAAAACGGGAGCTGCGCTTCCACAGTGAGTCCGCTAGATCCATTACTGGTCGCGTCGTTCTGTCAGGGCTCTGTGTGCGGGCAGGCGGAGAGGAGGATCCAAACGCAGGACTCAGACACTAACTTGAAACTCAAAGACCTCAGCTTTATTGCTGGTACGAAAGCAAAATGTGGCGAGACGAGGTTGGGATATAAAGTAAATACTCTTCAGTTTTAAAGAACGACAACGCCACCCTGGGAATTTCACCCAGAGAATACTGGAAATGACACTAAATCACCAAAAAGGCACTTAGGTTCGCTATACTCAATCCAGAGACGAGGTTCAATAATAAACAAATTGACAATTTATTGGTAATTATTTAAAACACCGAATAAAAACATAATCATAAATATTCAAATACAAATATGCTTAAAAAGGTATTCAGAGCTGAGGCTTACCAGTGGAGGGGCAGGGATGCCACACACAACTAAAGAAAGAAAACACACCAAAACACAAGTGCAACACACTATCACACACTCACACTAATAAACTAGACAAGGCAGGTGTGTACACTCAAGGGATCCCACCACCAAGGCACCCTAGTCTCCACGTCGGCACTCCGCATCTGAATAAAAGAAACAAAGAAAATGTTAATATATTACAACAAACTAATGTGTAGCACCGGGGGATAACCCAACTGCAGGACCACACTGGTGATCTACAGCTAGAAAAAGGGCCTCCCACCAGTGGTGTAACAGAAAATCCAAACTACAAATCAAAAAGCAATAAAACAACATACAATCTGAATAAAACTCAAATCTGGAGCAAACGGAATCGCCGTACTGCTCCAACTTGCCGTCACACGACGACAAGTTAACAGTCAATCAATATGCACGCCAGCTGACTCCGATAACCGGCATGCATATGGCCGTTGTCCACGCCGACGTCCACTGTAAAAGCTGACAGCAGCAGGGAAAGAAATCTCACAACGGGAACAGACGGTAAAAGCACAGCAAGGCAAAACAGCAGCACTTCAGTTCGTGTAGCTTGGCGCAAAACTAAGGCCCACACTTCCTGCGAAACATAATAAATAATTACTATAAAAGAACAATAGAAGGTAGAGAGCGTAACAAAAGTTGATTACGTACCAAGTAAGCCGGGTCACAGAACGTAAGCAGAATAGCTCAGAGGAGGCTTCTATAGCTACGACCAGCCGCGATGGAGGCCTCAGAAGAATAACCCGCAAATGATCTCCACCACACCGAGGGGAAGTCAGGTGACCAAAAAGGAGACCACAGGCAAGCGACGCAGAGACACTCAAATGGCCACTATTTATACCAGCGCCCCCCAATGGGCCAGGCCGAAAGTGGGTTGGACCGAAGGATAACATTCATCCTGCCACAAAAACATGAAGTGAACATGGAATATGGAGAACCGAAACACACAGGCATAATCTGATGGTATGACGTGACACCTAGCATGGGAAAACACAGGGCTTAAATACACAGGGTAGTAATGAGGGAATGGGCCACAGGAGGGAGACACAGCTGGGAGAGATCAGGGCTAACGAGACGGGGGAGCTAAGCTGCACACACTAACATAAGACAAAGACTTTCACAATAAGACAGGAAACAAGAAGTACTAAACCAGATGCAGACATGACACAGAACAGAAACTGCAATACACATGAGAACCCAAAACCTAAGAACTGATCCCTCACCATGAATAACAGAAACAGATCCATAATGATAATAATAAACAAAGCACCAGGGGCCCGTTCTTCGTACCTCGCTAAGTAGGTTAGCCGGATTAGATTGTTGACGATTTCGCGTGATCCTGGATCAGTCGGTTCCTTGAAGCTCATCCGGGACTTGCTGTCATAGCAACAGAGCCGTAAGCGTAAACCTGCTCGGGAGCAGGTTTACTTTATGTAAACAGGATTAGATCGCGGCCACGCAGGTATGTCCGCTTCATTTATACGAAAGCAACAGCGATATTTTTCCACTGTTTCACCATAAATAAATATTATCAATGTAACTAAAGATAATGCAGCACTTGATCCTTTTATTGATGTCACACAGATACATACAGGTCATTTCCTAAAAAAGGGAAATGTACTATTAACATTCTATTACATGTATGTGATTATTACAGATGTAATTCATATTTCAGAGTAGTAATTGTAAATTACTTCGTGTAATCAAGATGAGAGACCACGGCTATAAAAGCGAAGGTGGATTTGGGAAGCCTGTCGCAGCCATGTCCTGTCCGTATACGCGAGCCACCCATTGCGGAAGGTGCAAGATTGATAAGGAGAGTCCTCAGAATTCAGCGTATATTGCGGGACAGACAGGATCCTTTAGCTCAGCGCGACAGTGTGCTCATAGAGAGATATCGATTTTCCCGTGAGGGTATTATTTACTTAACCAACTTGTTGACGAGGGGGTGCAGGACCACCACCTGTCTTTTTTTCCTCTGCCCTTTTCTTGGTTGCTGTTATGAACAAACTAACAGAGTATTACAGGCCAGTATTACCTTGCCAAGAGACGCAAAGCAATCTAAGTGATAAATATTACCATTCTGTAGAATACTCCTGTATTCCACTTTTACTTGTTCCCATGTTCTTGTGGGTCCTGTTGTGGCTCTAATGTGAAAGGGGATATAATATAACATATTATAATATAATATAATGCCATATGATATTGGACAATATAGTGTCATATGATAGATCTACCCTACTGCCTACTGGTGTTGGCCAGAGGGGCCGATGGCGCGATATGGCAGCCTGGCTACAACCGTAGCTGCCTCCACCAGTGTGTGAATGTGGGAGTGAATGAATAGTGGTATCGTAAAGCGCTTTGGGTGCCTTGGAAAGCGCTATATAAATCCAATCCATTATTATTATTATTATTAAATTACCTACGAGTTTGATTTGTCAGCAACTTTCTGCCAGCCCTCTCTCCTTGCTTTTGCAGCCTTTGCAGTGTTCTCTTGCGTTTTAATTAAACTCTGAAACTCCTGAAATCCCTCACTCATGAGTTCTTGCTCTGCTGCCGGAAAATACCGAGCACGCCCCTTGGACATTTTCGCCGACCAATCAGCGGGTTGCCGATCAATGTTTCTACTATCGATGCGTAGCCCCTTTTACGACACCCAGTGATGTCACATTCCTGCGTCCAGCTGTAGTAATCGTCAACAGCAGGTGTGTTCGGGGAACCGGATTAGCGAGCTCACGGTTAGCGCGATGATTTGATCTTGGATGTGTCATTTGATCTTGGATGTAGTAAGCGACGTACGAAGAACAGGCCCCTGGGCCCTATTTCAGGAAGCCGGTTCAGAAAACTCAGAGTGAAAAACGATACTCAGGGTTGAGTAACCCCGAACTGTCCAACTCGGAATATTCGGTTTCAGAAAGGCTGATAACAATTAGTTCAATCAACGCGGAGTTGCTTTAACCCCAAGTTAGGCGCGCGCACGAGGATACATAAAGCCCTGATTAGTGGAGCACAGATTAAGCGAGTCACCATGGAGACGGAGGGAAAGAAGGCGCGGTCAATGCATCTTACAGCGCTTGACGCTGAAATTCTGATGGCAGCATATGCCGATAACATGCAAATTTTGCAGAAAAAAAGTAACACAGCCTCAGCTGCAAAAAAAAGGGAGCATGCATGGCAAAACATAGCCGACAGAGTCAATGCGTGAGTGTTAATTTAAACATTGATCTAGGGATTTCCACCCATTTAACACGTTATTTTATTATATTTTATTTTTTATTTTATACATTTTATTTTGTGATGATGTGAGCTGTTAGATTATTCTGTTATTATATGTTACCTTATATATGTAATCAAAGTAGTTGAATTAGAATACTGCTGTAGATCACATTATACCCTTTAATATAGAGTGTGTGAGCTGTATGTAGTTTAGTTCTCGTTATACTTTTGAGTTAAAAGAACATATTCACATATTAGTTCATTAGATAAATGTGCATCACTCTGTATCCTTGATCTGCTGGGAATGTGTTACACTGTTTTCTTGACATGCTTAATTGTTGAATCATGAAGAGAAGGTTGTAAGCAGGAGACTCTGTGCATTATTTGTACTAGAGATGGCACGATACCACTTTTTTTATGTCCGATACCGATATCATAAATTTGGATATCTGCCGATACCGATATGAATCCGATATAGTGTTTTTTAATCAACAAAACTGTTTTTTTTTAATATCTTGCTGCATTTTGTATAAGTTCATACTCAAGTTTAAAACAACAACTACACTAAAGCTATTCTGTTATACCTGTATACAAAAAAAATATTTCATAGTTCAGCAACACTGATCAATCTAATAAACTTAGACCTACACCATCCTCCCTATTCTGGTATTTTAAAGAGTACTTAGCGTAAATATTAAGCAACCTAACTAATAGGGTTCCAACTCCCAGCAACAACAAAAATAAATAAATAAAAAATAGGGAACCACCCCTCACGCTCCACCTCATGATGCTTAATCGACGTAATCAACCTTAATTTGATGCAGTGTGGAAAAAAAATGCACAGAAATCAATTATTTTTCAAGAAATATTAAATAGATTCAACATCTTTCTTCAACAAAATTGCAGACTGCACAGATGGTACCTTCCCAAAGGAAAAAGTACTATAGCTTACTAGGGTATATATATTAGACTTAATAGTCACTATATACAGTAATTGACTTCTATTCATTTTACATCAAATTAAAACTTTGGGTGTAAGATTCGGATAATTATTTATTAAAAGCGAGACATTTTAAATGAGAATAAGAAAGAAAAGTATGTCTTTGTGCCCCCTTTTCCCAGTTAATGCCCTATCGGCCCCCTGGCTAAACTTTGCTAGATCCGCCCCTGCACAGTTACCAGCCGTCAGCTACGTAGAAAAAGATCCTCGAGTAGAAACTAATAATAAATAAATTCTAACAACAGCTGATCAAGCTTAAACGTGCTGCTGTTGTTCAGCCGCTGGTTTCCTCTTTCTGGTGCAAAGTGGGCCAAAAACAAACCAGAGAGACGGACTCGCGACAGAAAAGCTGATCAGCTGATCATTAAGCAGTTTCACGATTGAAGTAGCAGCCGGAGAGCGAGAGGCAGTCGCTCGTTAAGCTTAACGCAGGAATGCTTTACAAACATTCAGAGGTGGACTTACACACTTGCTTTACTTCTCTCGGGATAACTTTGTCGGAGATGAAATGCCGGGTTGCTAGCGAAGCTCCAAATGCTATCCAGACCACCGACAGGTCCCGCATGCCACAGCCGCTCTATCACGTGATGCATACTGCTCCAACGTGCTAACGTTCTGAGGTGAGTTACGGCGTGTTGCAAGTTTTGTGAGGTGCTTTCGTGATATTTAATGGATCGGATTACATTTTTTATTTTTCTCCGATATCTGATCCAGTAATTTAGGTCAGTATCGGACCGATACCGATACGTAATATCGGATCGGTCCATCTCTAGTCTAAAGACAGGGGAGATAGACAGACCACATTCCACACCCCCACCTTACAGAAAGCAGAGAAACAACTGCCGAGGTCATAACTTAGGCGCTGTAACAGAGAAAGAATGTGATGTTTTGGCTTTTACGACTAGCTGGGGGCCACTAGAGACTATAAAAAGCTGAGCAACCCGTCACCATTTTGAGACATGCTGTCGAACCTCTGCAGGCATCTCTCCCGTCCGGACATTGTAATGCTCTGACTGTTGAATTGTATGGAAATAAATGATTGTTGATTGAGCATTTATACACCGAGTATTGTCCTTCCTTCAGCCCAAAGATTCAAAGAATTGGGTGATTTCAACAGAGCACAAGTGCAACCCAACAGGCCCCAAACGTTCCTGGCAGCAAGTAAAAATGAAATATAAAAATATAGTCCAAACAGGTAAGGTGTAATTGTATTATGAGCCATAGTGCTTGGTCTGTTTGTCCGATGTAAATCAATTGCAGTTAGAGGCTACATTAATTTCCCCTCTGTAAGCACTTATTGAAATTATCTGAGCACATTACAAGTACATATTTGCTTACTCTGTATGCTCAAATGTGACCCGTTATAGCCAACAGAAAAAAAGCGGAGGCCCGAAAAACAGGTGGGGGTCCTCCACCACCACCACTCACAGAGCCTGGCCACTTGGCTTCCACATTTGTGATAATGTTGGCAGCATCATATATGATCTTCACAGTGCAGAGAACACAAATTAGCATCCATTACTATAATGAAATAATTTGTTAGTTTGAAATGCTACAGGGAACTATGTACCTGTACATTAATGCTGTGGAAAGACTTCCTGTTCACATAGTCTCCTTCATTTACTGAAGGAGCAATGATTGGAATGTGAGTGCCATCTGTACAGCCAATCACGCCTGGGAACCGTGAGAATAAATGTAAAATTTAAGTAGTAGTTCAAGTATCACCACATCATGAATTAAGTTTTGTTCATCCTGCTACCTGCAATTTTGTGGAATCCCTCTTTGATAAATCTTGTGGGTCTATGACCGGGGAACACCACAAACGAGTACAGGAGACGTTTCAGTGCAACTGTAACATTCCTGACTGCCCGACAGACGGTAGCCTTGGAAACGTGCTCAGCGTCACCAATATTATACAGAAAGCTCCCGTTTGCAAAAAACCGAAGTGCAATACAAATAATATGTACAGAACTGAGAGGATGTCCGCGATGTGTCACATGAGCAATATTAGGCCTGAGGATGTTCTTCAAATAAATTATAGATTGTGCTGAAAAACGGTAACGTTCACACAGGAAATCATCAGGAAATGATAAAATGTCCAAACGCGCTCTAATCACTCTCTCCCGGCGGAGAGCTCTGCGGAGAATTTGGGCTTCAACATCTACTGGCTCTTCAAGGAAGGGGCACGCCATGTCTGACACTTCCTACAGTCAGGTTTCCGACAAAGAGGCGGAGAACGTCAGGGTTAGTTGAAGTAAACCTGCTAGGGGGCAGGTTAGCTTCACGGAGTGTGTCGTCATAGTGACTCACTCAGGATGAATCTAAACTCGCTTTGTGAAACTGAAAACCCAGAGTTTTCGTTAACTCAGGGTATACTTAGTCAGAGTTTGCACTAAACCGGCTTCCTGAAATAGGGCCCAGAACATCAGAAAACAATCCATAATGCAAAAATAAACCAAAACATAATAAACTCAAAATACTGGGTCCAACGGACCCAGAACCGTGACAGTAAGGTTGTATAGTGCAAATGTTGGCATTTGGGGGGGGTTACCCTTATCAGTGCAGAGGCTGCGGCACTTGTAAACAATCATCCAGTTATTACTATTATTATCATAAACTGTTAGATCTGTTACTACTCCTTCAATGAGAGGTCTGGACCTTGACCAGGCGTTACCACTGCAGTTCTTTCATTCTTTTCTTTGTCAACCATTCTACTGTAGGTATGATGGTGTGCTTGAGAAGGAAACAGTGCAGTCAATATATTTGGTACAACTGCGGTAACAGTTTTATTAATAATAGAAATTTTTTTAATGCAAGTAAAGTAATAAAAACATCCATTAGTTCTAGTAAAAATAGAGCTGGCAGACCTCAGTCTAAGGACAATAAAGATGGTGTCAAACTTTGGAAATCACCAACCACTTTACTCAGACTAATATTGTCGATTTGAACACTGCCACCTCAAGCTTCCCTTTCAACTTCTCGGGGTTGTTATTTATCTTTTCAGATCCTTCCAGCAAATGTCTTCTTCTATTATTAATACTGGCACCTAATTACATCATCTAATTAAAGTCTGTAATTACACACAGATCTATTTATGTGTATCAGTATTTCTGTATGAGTGCATGGGTACGTGCATATATAGATGACACTATGCATGAATATACATATATTAGTATAGGTATGTGAGCAAAATTGCATCCACGTTTGCATCTGTGTAGATGAACATATCAGGCTCATCACAGTTGAGATTTCAATTCTATTTTTCTCCCATCCAGGACAAGCTGTTTATAGCTTTTCCTGTTACCCTTGTATGTCCTCGGCCCTGTTTCAGGAAGCCGGTTTAGTGGAAAAACTGAGTAAGTATACCCTGAGTTAACGAAAACTCTGGGTTTTCGGTTTCACAAAGCGAGTTCAGCTGCAGCCTGAGTGAGTCACTATGACGACACACTCCGTGAAGCTAACCTGCCCCCTAGCAGGTTTACTACAACTAACCCTGACTGTCTCCGCCCCTTTGTCGGAAACCTGACAGTAGGAAGTGTCGGACATGGCGTGCCACTTCCTTGAAGAGCCAGTAGATGCTGAAGCCCAAATTCTCCGCAGAGCTCTCCGCCGGGAGAGAGTGATCAGAGCGCGTTTGGACATTTTATCATTTCCTGATGATTTCCTGTGTGAACGTTACCGTTTTTCAGCACAATCTATAATTTATTTGAATAACATCCTCAGGCCTAATATTGCTCATGTGACACATCGCGGACATGCTCTCAGTTCATTGCATATTATTTGTATTGCACTTCGGTTTCTTGCAAACGGGAGCTTTCTGTATAATATTGGTGACGCTGAGCACGTTTCCAAGGCTACCGTCTGTCGGGCAGTCAGGAATGTTACAGTTGCACTGAAACGTCTCCTGTACTCGTCTGTGGTGTTCCCCGGTCACAGACCCACAAGATTTATCAAAGAGGGATGCCACAAAATTGCAGGTATCAGGATGAACAAAACTTAATGTATGATGTGGTGATACTTGGACTACTACTTAAATTTTACATTTATTTTCAGGGTTCCCAGGCGTGATTGGCTGTATAGATGGCACTCACATTCCAATCATTGCTCCTTCAGTAAATGAAGGAGACTATGTGAACAGGAAGTCTTTCCACAGCATTAATGTACAGGTACATAGTTCCCTGTAGCATTTCAAACTAACAAATTATTTCATTATAGTAATGGATGCTAATTTGTGTTCTCTGCACTGTGAAGATCATATGTGATGCTGCCAACATTATCACAAATGTGGAAGCCAAGTGGCCAGGCTCTGTCCATGACTCACAAATATTCCGTGAATGTACACTGAGCACAAAATTTGGACATGGTGAGTTGAGAATACTTTAAAATATATAAAGACCAATTGCTTCAGGGACATTTGAACTGAAGTGTACCCTTCTGTCTTAGGAGAGTTCACTGGCTACTTGCTTGGTGATAGGGGGTATCCATGTTTACCCTATTTGCTTACCCCTTACCCTGAACCGGGCCCACAGCAGCGATATAATCTGGCTAATTGCAGGACAAGAGCCAGAATTGAAATGACTATCGGAATGCTTAAGGCCCGGTTCCAGTGCCTGCAAAGACTCAGGGTCACCCCAGAAAGGGCATGTGACATTATTGTGGCATGTGTGATTCTTCACAACATTGCCACAATTAGAGGAGAACACTGTCCTTCTGAACCAAACATCAGCAGTGATCCAAACCATGAACATCCTGACCCTCCCACGGACATACAAGATGGAAGCGCAGTCAGAGACACCATATGTCACAATCATTTCTTTTGACCCATCACCTCAACATGTTGAAAGAAGAATAAACAGATTTTTTGTTCAACTGGCTTTATTGGTCGCCTGTATTTCCTGTACACAAAGTATTAAAAGATGTAAACCTCATAAAGTGTCTCTGTTGCTTCCTCCTCTGTAACAGCTGTCAATGTTTCTTCATTATTTTCCTGTAGTAAAGAAATAGACAACATTGCTGTTCTACTGTAAACTCATATAATCTGTGGAGTATTACTCACAACTGCATGTTGGTCTGGCTCAACAGGAGGCTGCACCAGATGCAGTACACCATCACCATCAACTGATAGAATATGAGGTTTATACAGGTCACTTATAACTTACAAGGGACCAAATGGCAATTAACAAACATACCAATCACCTTACACTTCATTGTCATTATGCTCTCAAAGACAACCAAGGCTGAGGGAAGGCAAAATCAGTCGGAAAATAACTTCACTACAAAATAATCCATTATGGTAAAGAGTTTATCAAATGAATGAGTAGCACTGCAAAGGTGACTGTGAAGAAAGGATGTATGCACATCATGTATTATTTTGAATTTACCCCTTATGTAGGCACTTGTGTCTTGCGGGGTTATTGACTCAGAGGATGTCCCCGCAGAGATGCCTTCGGCCACAGGGCGCCCACTGTTTTGGCTGAGGGCAACTGCTCAGCCTCTGTGAGTGGTGGTGGTGGAGGACCCCCACCTGTTTTTCGGGCCTCCGCTTTTTTTCTGTTGGCTATAACGGGTCACATTTGAGCATACAGAGTAAGCAAATATGTACTTGTAATGTGCTCAGATAATTTCAATAAGTGCTTACAGAAAGGAAATTAATGTAGCCTCTAACTGCAATTGATTTACATGGGACAAACAGACCAAGCACTATGGCTCATAATACAATTACACCTCACCTGTTTGGACTATATTTTTATATTTCATTTTTACTTGCTGCCAGGAACGTTTGGGGCCTGTTGGGTTGCACCTGCGCTCACATCACATCACAAAATCAAATGTATAAAATAACAAATAAAATAACATATGATAAAATAACGTGTTAAATGGGTGGAAATCCCTCGATCAATGTTTAAATTAACACTCACGCATTGACTCTGTCGGCTATGTTTTGCCATGCATGCTCCCTTTCTTTTGCAGCTGTGGCTGTGTTACTTTTTTCCGCGGAATTTGCATGTTATCGGCATATGCTGCCATCAGAATTTCGGCCTCAAGCGCTGTGAAATACATTGACCGCGCCTTCTTTCCCTCCGTCTCCATGGTGACTCGCAAAGGACATACACCCATGTGTGTTGATTTCTCCCCAAGATGGCAAACTGAAACACTCCAAGTTGGTGACTTTTGGAGATTTGTTTCCCTGGATGATTGAGAATGCATCAAGATGAAACACAAAAGGAAGCTCACCGCTTTTAGCAGCTCCCCCACCCCCTCAATCACTCACCCCCACTCCCCTCCCTCCAGAATTCCTAGGTAACGACCCAATATACATATGAATGACTCCAGCATTTGACTGACTGCTCTCCGGCTTTTAAAGGTAGAAACGCAAAATGATGACTCCGCGGGGGTCTAAGGTAGAAAACCAAAATGACTGCTCTCCGGGGGTCTAAGTGTTAATCTGTGCTCCGCTTATCAGGGCTTTATGTATCCTCGTCCGCGCGCTTCACTTGGGGTTAAAGCAACTCCACGTTGACTGAACTACTTGTTATCAGCCTTTCTGAAACGGAATATTCCGAGTTGGACAGTTCGGGGTTACTCAACCGTGAGTGTCGTTTTTCACTCTGAGTTTTCCAAACCGGCTTCCTGAAACAGGGCCCTCGTCTTGTGCTACTGTTGTTAAAAATAAAAAACAAAAACAAAGTAAGCTAAATATACTTTGGGAGCAGTAATTAGGCCTTGGTTACAATATAAAGTGTAACCAAAATCAATTACGTAGTATTATTATAACCATAAAACTATCACATTTTCTGTGGTCGGCAATTATCAGAAGCCCAATTCCACACACCTGCAAGTCTGTGATTCCTGAGAAAGTGCTTGGACATTAGTCCAGCTCCAACTTATGTTCAAAAAAAACGTGTAGAATCCTTTAACACACTCACTTTACTGCAGCAAGTGTGAAAGCATTTAGGTTGGACAAAACCCAGAGTATAGCTACCAACGGTACATTTACTACACTTCACACATCTGTCTAGAATGTGCCTCCATTGTTGAACAAGAGGAAGTGGCCTACTGTGCATGTACAATTTTATTTACATTGCTGTCTTTGGACACATGAGATGTTTGCAAAGTCATGTCCAAAATCATATGAAGCTGAACAGACTTCAGATTGGAACGAAATGAAAGGAACTTGTGTGGGTCAGTCTTTCTCTGCAATCACCTGCAGTGAAGTGACAATGAAATTAAAGAATTTGGAGCTTTTTGTCACTGCTGTTTATTGCACTGCATGTTTTAATGCAGTTAGTACTAAACTGAAATTAGAGACCACACAAATCCACTGTTGGCTTAATACAATTTTATAAAGAACAAAGCTAATTTCACAAAGTATCTCAGAGATTTCGTTTTTGACAAATCATTGTAATAAAAGACATGAACAGATCCACAGGAAACAATTTAAAAGTATCCATAACTCATTGAGCACACTGTCAAAGGCTGATGAGGTGCATGCAAGCTACCTGGATTTCATCCTAATCATTTCAAATTTTACTTTTTAAACAAATGGAGACCATAAGTACAAATGCTATAGAGTAAAGCAACATTTCTCAGAGTGTCTCAGGTGTCGCCCAGTAACCTACACAGAAGTGTTCACTGTGGCTCCAGCACTTATTCAACAGAATAAGTAACAAGGTATTAGTCTTCAGGCTGAAGGTCAAACAGATGTTTAAAAATTTTTTTTTGCTGTCCTTCTGCAATCCACTCTCTTCATCCACTCACTGCATTAGGCCTGTTGTCTTCTCCTGGGTCAAATCACTGAAATGGAACAAATTTGATCAGCCTTTTTAAACATTTCATCTCAAAAAGAAAACCTCAGGTTTTCTGTTCCTGAGACTTGTGTGTGCGCAGCTTTGATTAATGTGTAATCAGAATGAGTGACCATTTACCTGATCATCCTCGCCACCTCCTTCTTCATCATAGTAATAGACGTTGTCTCTGACACCATCATCCAGCAGGAGTGGCTCCTTTTTCTCCCTTTTCCTCTGTTTTGTAACCAGCAGCACTAGCAGCAACAGCGCTGAACACCGAGCACAACGTTTAGCACACAGTAACCAACCAAATCCTACTTAGCCGGGAAAGGAAAGAGATGCACCGTCCTGAGACTACAGATGTGTGACTCACCGAGCAGCAGGATGGCTCCAAGTATTCCAAGGACAAGGGGCAGGTTGCTGGGAGCTGCACCATAGCGTCCTGGACCTACCATTATCATAGGCACCAATGGTTGCAGTGTATCTGTAGTTTGTGACGAAGATACCCTGTCTGTCCATGGACGTGTACACTTTAATAAGACCTGTGTCCTTGTCCACGTTCAGCCAGCCTGCTGGGTCAGTCAATATTTTGTACCTGTACAAGACAGTCACAGAACGATAGTAATACTATCCAGGCAGAATGATTAGAATTAGCATGTTTCACAATGTGATACAGTGGAACCCCGACTTACGAAATCAATTCGTTCCCGAGGGTCTTTCGAAAGTCGAAAATTTTCGTAAGTCGATGCACCCATCGCGCGTTTTGACTGAGGCGATGCTGAACGATGGGCTATAGGCTAATTGCTAACCAGAGCAACAATACGTCGTTCAAGTGGAACAGCGAAGCGCAAGTATGGAAGCCAAGGGGTTGTCACATGAATCGGAAGGCATTGTGTGTGGGCTCAGCCAATCAGAGCCAGTGGATTTCGTTACTCAGGCATTTTGCCATAACACGGGCAAAAATATTGCCGTTCAGTGCCTTCGTAACTTGAATTTTTCCGTGAAACGGGGTATTCGTAAGTCGGGGGTTCCACTGTATTTGATTTTGAACATCCTCCGCTTTCTCCTCAGGCTAAATACACGGTGCAAGAATCAAACACATTAACTGTTACAGGGTTCTCACATCATTTAAAAATACTGGTGGCCAATAGTACCATCCATCAGCCTCCTAGTAGATGCAGCTATGGTAGGAATTTGAATGTCCTAAGTTGCCTCATTCTTGGGTTATCGGATTCACAAACTTTGGTGTCCACAGCGCCTGTCCAGCAGGGTGGTGACAATACCCAATGAGCCTTTTACAACTAAGGAGTTTAAAAAATGCTTTAAGACTTTAATGATACAAATTAACTAATTAACTGTATTTGGGTCTTTTATAAGCCTAATATTCTATTATGGTATACAGCTATTCAGTGTTTTATCGCTATAGACAGTATTCTGTAATTATATCTGCCACACATGAGGACAGTGAATCAATTTTGACCATCAAACAGAACAAGGAATCTAAAACATTTATCTATAAGGAAATTTAATATTTGCAGCACTTATGAGGTCAATGATACATTTTCTTTAGCAGTAGAAAGTCTCTCCCCCACCCCCCGACTTACGAGACTGTCTGCTTGCGTGCAGTGTCTGGGTCTGAAGCAGTGTACTGCACCACGGCTTCATCCACAGCAAGGTCCTGGTTTTACCACAAGAATCTCCTTTGGATCAAATATTGGAGCTTCATTCACATCTCTCACATTCACCACCACTGTGGCGGTAGAAGTGACCACAGAAACACCAGCAAAAGGAATCTCATTCTCCACTGAAACCAACAGAGTGTGCTTGCTGGCCCTCTCGAAGTCCAGCTCCTGGTTGGAAGGAAGGGAGGAGGAAGGAAAACAAAAAAACAAAAAAACCCCACACACAACAGGGTGAGGGTGTTGGCACAGATTTTTGTGAGGATACAAGAAATCACAAAAATGCTGCCATCAAATGACACAAACATTCATAGATGATAAGCATCTCCCAATATTATGAATGAATTCCTGATTTTCTTCCTACCTTTGCAGTAGAAAGGATTCCTTCCTGTTTGTTAGTTCCCGTTTTTACTGTGAAAAGTCCATCAGGATCACCACTGACGATCTTGAACTTAGCGTTCCAGGCTGGAGTTTGTGGTTCATCCTCATCTGTTACCATCATCCTAACCACCACAACATCCTTTTTGTTTTCATCAACTGTTGCAGTATACTGTGAGAAAATAAAGGATGGGTCAGAAATCATGGCAGTGAAAACAGATCTAAAGCCTCCTAACTAGGAACTGAGAATAATGGCCTCATTTTGTAGTCTGTGTCATTATATTAGGTTCATTACTTAATGCAAGCCTACAACTGTGGAGTCCATAAATTTAATTCGCTATGCATGTGGTAAAATATTGTTTTTAACTGCATTTGTACATTTCCCATGTGCTGTCAAAGACTGGGTTTTTGCTGTGTCAGTATGTGTGAGTGCAACATTAATAATGCAGTTAGATACAGGATGAATGTGCTGCTTTAACCATGTGAAAAAGCAGCAGTTAAACAGGAAGTTTCCAGTTACTTCGTACTTACAGATTTCTGAGTGAAGACTGGAGCGTTGTCATTGCTGTCCGTCACCGTGAGGATGACTTTGGTTTGTCCACTTAACCCTTCTCCCATCATATCTGCTGCTTGTACTGTCAGAGTGTACTGTGGATATTTCTGGTAAGATACAGACATCAGCTCATCAACAGGAAGGAAGAAACAATGACATCGGTTTTACAGACTGTAACACAGCCTTCAGACGGACTAAAGCTCTTCATCTATGAAGGCCAATTCTGCTGAGAAGCTGAAGCTAAACTCATTTAATATTTCGCTTATGACAAACATGATGCTGTTGAGAGCCTTGGTCAAACTGTTAGAATAAAGTATTTCTTGACCATTTGGCACAAGGCTGTTTGTTGTTGCTCTGTGACTTCTTTGTGTTTCAAAGAAGTTCATGATGCTGCACCAGAAACAGCTCTGATCTCCTGTAGTCTGCATGGAAGACACAGACTAGTCTGACAAACTATTCGCCAAGTATAAATAGTTTGTCCAGAGGTATGACACAAACCAGAAATGTAGACAGAAACTAACTATACTTCAGAGGCTGTGTCTAGTTTTACTGTCAAAAAAAAAAAAGACAAAAAAAAAACCCACCATGTTTTTTTGCATCACCCTCTTTGTGATTGATTTCTAGCAGTGACAGGCAGACTGCTGATCCGGATTCATTATAAAATGTTTTTTCAGCCCTTCAGTGTAAAAGGACACTTGTGTTTTAAATGTGTTTAACAGGTCTTACCTCTCTGTCTAATCCGCTACCAGTGACTGATGCTTCCAGTAACTGGGTTGATTTCAAACATGTTGTCAGTGGGCAGCGGTGGGTCCTGATTCAGAATACGATAGCGGAGCTCTGAGTTGTCAGTACCTGGCTCATCGTCATCTTTGGCCTCAACCTTAACCACCTCCGTCCCTGGAGTGGAGGAAATAAAAAAGAAGTTCCTGAAGGTCTTCACACTGCTTCAATTACAAGATTTACTAAATAAAATTGACTTAATGCAAACGTCTGCTAATTTCCTTCCAACCCAAATCCTTCTCTGGTGCTTTAGGTGTCATTCTGAATTTCTTTAAATCTCTGGGCATCTTGAAATTCATTAAATATAGTGGATAAGTATTAGAAACACGAACAAAAGCAAAGAAAACTACCCAAGCCCAGAGGCAATAAGGTTTCTATACATACCGATGGCCGTGGCCTCAGCAACATTTTCTTTGTAGTCTGTCGTAAAATAAGGTTTGTTGTCGTTCTGGTCGATCACATTGACTTTAATCTCCATAGGATCCTCAGCTTGTCCTGCTCCGTCATCCACAGCATGTGCTTCAAACTACACAGACAGAAGATTTTAAGTTTAGATTCGCCCCCACACAGACACACACTTTTCCAATAGAGATTGACAGACCACGTGACTTTCGCGCATTGCATGCGGGGAACTCGTGGCAAAACAATCCAAGTACCTGCATCAAATGCAAGCATTTGCAGCACCGCAAAACGTTCATTCTTCGGTTCCAATAAATTCTTGCTTTTTCTTTGCCCTCCAAAAAGGTATGTACAAAACGAAGGAGAACAATGCCGGTCCGTACAAAGACAGACTTAATGAAAAGTCAAAGAAAAGATAAAAAAAAAATCAAAGGAGTGAAAGGGTCAGACCCTTACGAGCACAGAGTGGACAAAAGACGTCAGCGTGCTGCCCAACTTTCACCACGCTCAGATTTATAATCATACGGTTCTTGGAGTGAGTGCATACACTCATGAAGTTTAGTAACTTCAGGTCACTGCAACAAGCCCAGGTACAGTTTACCGACGGATGGGTGCAGGACCTTGAAATGCACGTGTAGAACGAAAGACCATCGTACGTATCATAAGTTTACCAGTCTCACAAATCGTCATAAATACACATTCGTTAACCGTTTAATAATAGGACCTTTGAGCTCAATGGTAATTAATTAGTAGTGGAAATAATTTCTGGTAGCATCACAGAAATGTAGCAGTGACAATAATATTGTATGCTGTAATCGTACTGGACAATTAGTGATACAAAAAACCTGTTTTATCCTGTGAATAAAAGTATATGTTTTTGTCAGTGTACCATAATAACAGAAGCGAAACGCAATATTGTGTCAGGACAATTCACTATTTATGCACAATAAACAAAGGAGCATAGCGCGACAATTTCTGTTCAGCGCCAGACTTGCTTGTAACCTATATCACCAATTATGTTAAGAAAAATGATGCATTAACTACTACAAAACACTGACCTTTGTGGGAATGTCTGGAGCAGACTAACCTGTGACCTGTGCTCTGGGACGTTATATTTGGTCTTTGAATGGCAGCAATCCAGTCGCCTCTTTGTTACTTCGGAAACATGGCTTGAACAATTTCTCTTCAACGACGTAATCCGATAACAACCGATCTCTTTACCCGTCGGCTTCCCGTGGCTGTCATGCGACCGGCTATTGCAGTTAATAACACAACAGCTTCTTGCCATTTTTGTGTTTCTTTTTATCGCTGTGTAACTGAGTTCAATTGAAAGCCTGCGTGCGCTAGTACCTCTTGCCACGAGTTCCCAGAATTCTTTGCGGTTTTACCCCTGAGTGACATCACATTTTCAATCTCTATGGGGATCAAAATCCAATAATCAAGTACACACATGGAAAATCATTTGGACAGAGTGAGGATGATTACCAGGTAACGAGCTGTTTCCTCTCTGTCGAGTGGCTGTGTTACATACAGATAGCCCGTCTCTCTGTCCATTGTGAAACGATTAACAGGAGGCAGATCAGCTCCAGGACCAGTGATGCTGTAAAAGATCTTCTTTAATTTATCGTCACTAGAGCGGATCTGGAAAAACAAACAAAAACTAATGAAAAACACAACAGGACTAATTAAGATCACTCTCACCATCTAAACTAACTGTTAAATAGTAAAGAGGCTGTGCATTAGACTCAAATTCAAGAGATTTCTGGTTATTTTTGATATATAGATCAGAAGGACTCCTTGTGATCTCAAATCAAAAAGATTGTTAGATTCTCTAAGCATTTTGGGCACACTATAATTACTCATTGTAAATAAGTTGAGTTATTAGCGTAGTGTTATCGTCAACCAATTTACTCCAGTTTTAGTTAATTTTGTGTGTCACTGTTGCCAAGTTCAAAACACTCCAAAAGCGCAGGATTAAGACCCTATAGTATTAGAAAGAAATCACAACAATCAGCTGATCTCCATGAGTAAACACTTGTCACCGTGAGAAAGCAAACCCCCTTTTAACTAGAGAAATGTCCAACAGAACCAGGTTCAAGGACAGGGAGCCATCTGCCACAAATTGTTGGGGAGTGAAAGATGGGACAAATTTTAGCATTTATAAACTGAAATTTAAAAAATAAAAACAATTATACCCAAGAGACAAATAAATCTTTAACTTGGCACTTAAGTATCAACTTTTCTGTCTGCCAACAATATATAGATCTTTACTTGTGCCTTTACACTTCACTTGCGTTACTCTAAAGTTAACTGATAGTCATACTAAGAATTACTTATGACATCCAAGAAAAAAAAAAAAAAAAAAAAGACATGCGGACTGCAGAGGAAACAACAGCGAGATCCTATGCAGAAATAAACATTTAAAATGCAGTTTATTGTCAAATTAATCACAAGGTCATTCAGTTCACCTTACCCAAACTACTTTCAGGGGATACGTTCCTCTCTTATTCTCAGGAACATTGAGTGGAGGAATAAGCCAGGCCCTTTTCCTCCTCCTCAGCCCTCCACCAGACTTGGGAAATTGCAGAATGGGCACTTGTGGCTCAGCGGCATTCTGGAAGAACATACAGACAGCTTTTTTAGCAAAAGCTTGGATAGAACACCACTCAGAACTTAATTAAACTACGAGGAGGAGCACAGACGTTCTCAGAACAAGTTTTAAATTATTTTCAGACTATGATGGGTCTGTGTCTGTCCAGAGTTAATATCAGTTTCAACATCTTAGCCATGAAGGCCAATGAGGCATTATCATCACCCTACCAAGCAGGACATGTTGATACTCAAGTTTGTGAATCTGATCAATTATATGTAGCCTCACGAGTTAAGTTGCCATCTGTTGTATCTACTAAAAGTGTCGGAAACAGGCATTTTGCATGTATCGATTCCAAATGTACTTTTCATTCATGCCCCATTAAACAGAGTCTCTAAACCTACCTCTGTGTTGTTAATAGAGTCCGTTTCAGTACTGTGATGCTGAATGTTGAAGTTTGTGTGGGCTACATGGTGGTGCTTTCCACGGTGATGCTCAGGGTGAACGACACTGACTGGAACTGTTATTTTGTGACCATGAGAGTCCCAGGAGTGGATGAAGAAGTTCTGGTGTCCTTTATGAAGAACAACCTCTCTGTTTACCTGGAAGGTAAAAATAAATATATAAAAAACAAAACCTTTAGCAGAAATACAACATACGCTACATTCGTTAGACTAAGTCTCCACAAATCTTACTTTAATATCTTCTTTTCTAAACTAACCCCAACTTTGCTGTCAGGTCTGTCAACTCTACTTACCGTTAATGTACCATCTGCCTTTACAGTAAAGTGACTGTCATCAGTGCTGAAAAGAATTACTGTGCGCTCTGTGCAGTCAGTGAAGCCCACTGGGAAAGGATAGAAAAGAGTTAATCATTATGAATGTGGTACATATAGTGAAAAATCTGGCAAGTTTTTTGTATTCAAAGAAAAGCGACAGACACCACTCCCTCTTCCTTAAGAAAAGCAGCATAAGTGACTGCAAGATGACTAAATGGTTTTTAGCTCTGGATAGTAGCAACACTCAGTCAGGTTATCAACATTATTTACTTTTAACAAAAGTGTCAAAACTGCATTTACACACACACGGCCAATTTTGTTTTATTTGAAGTACACATTCTCATACAACCATCAATCTCGCTTTGAGGGTTTAAATTGGTAAAAATATTAATAAAAATTTGGCGTTTAGCTCAGGTTGTCATTTCAAAAAGCAATAAAATTGCCAGTGCAGAACAGATTTTTTCTGGTTTCCATTAAAGACAACATAACTACACAACACCTCACTTCCCACACCCTTCAGGGGACCATGCTTATGAAAATTACATATTGACAACGTAATGTTAATCCATTCTTCATTTCTTTCATTCACTTTAATACTTAACATTCATTGTTAAATTTCTGCGATTGGTAATTCATTTTTAGGATACAAGAAAGAAGAGAAGGGATAAACAGCCTTGACTTGAACTAAAACAATTCATAGAATTGTCTAAACCTACGTATTCTTAGAAAACAGCCTATTAATATAAAACTATCAAGACATGCAGTCAAAGTAAAGCAGTATTGGAAGAGGAAAAGGTTGTATAATGCATCTGTAATAACCATAGGCCAAGAAAGCTAAAACAATGTTTATATTTTAGTAGGGTTGGAACCATCAATCATTTCGAACCAGCTATTCTACCCATTATTCACTGCTCCTTATAGAAGTATTGTGGAGTAAGCGTTTGCTTCACTACAGCCTTTTCTCATTAGTGCCTACTCAACTTGATTTTTAGTTTTTTTAGGTTGCAGTACTTTTGGCACCTACTCTAGGGCCCTGTTGGCATCTACTCTTAATGACATTTTACTGAATTGTATTGAAAAAGGACAGAAACTGGCATATGATGTCCAGATATAGATTTCTGCAATATTTTCCTAAATAAACAAGGTAAAGCTGTACATACATTTACACAGCGTTTTAATCTGATTATCATAAATTGCTTGTGTCTTAAAAACCCCCCCATCAAAGTGGGTAATTAGTTATTCAGTAGAGACAATTGATAAAGAAACAAATATTCACGTTAAAGCAAACATGCATAACCACAACCCATTTAAAAAAACAAACAAACAAAAACTGTTTAAGTCTGTTTATAAGAAGCTTTTAAAAACCTTTCAGTTAACTGAAATCAAAGAAAACAGTTCCTTTTTCAGAGTTTCACTTGAATAGCAAAGCCTGTAAAACAGGTTCGGGGATACTGCTCTGACCAGCAGGTAAAAGTAACAGAAGCAGAGTGAGAGCAGGCTGAGACATGTTTGGGTTTCAACTAAGAACAATGTGCCCAGCTAATCTGCTGAAGGCCATCTGGGCTGGAGGAGTCCTTTACAACAGCAGAGTTATTCCATGTAGGGCTGCAACTCAGGTCTAAACCCTCCGACAGTTTCATACAAACAAATCTGTAATGTGAAATGATACTAGACAATAGAAACAAATACCCAAAAACAATTTCATTTAGATTATGACTAAGAGTAACGCACCATCCAGGCAGAAAACATTAACATCCAAATCAAACACGTTTAAAAACACCCATGTACGAGCCTACACTGGGTTGCTCTTACCTTTGCCCAGCCTCATGCCCGGCCTCAGATGTTCCCTGGACACTCTGAAAACTAGCAGCTCTGACTCAAATCCAGGCACACATGTTGGCCTGTTAGCTCTCTCTAGTGCTGACACCTAGGAGAGGAGCAACAGTTTCAGTTAGACGTACAATAAGACTTCAGGCTTATAAGAGTTCGAAACTGAATAACTACAAGTTTAAAAAAAAAAAAAAAAAAAAAAAAAAAAAAAAATCACAAACTTGAAATGTTTTCAGCATTGAAAGGTCAGGATTTTAGGTTTTTCCTTAAGCTGAACGTCGTGCAGCTTTGAGCTGTTGTTCAGAAAATGCCATGCCTTGGCAAAGCATTGCACTGCTTAATATACACAGTTTAAACACTAAATAATAAAGAACAAAATAACTGTCACTTTAAATACTAATGAAAATGTGTCTAACGCTCCGTGTAATTATATGAATGAATTGAAAGTGTGCCTGTAAGCCAAATGACTTTATTTCATTTTAAAATCCCAAAAACGATATTACTTGGATGATAGTCCTTTTTCTCTTTTACATTAATGAATCTTTTTAAAAAAGTGCTTCTCGATATGTGTAAGCGAAACAGACTGGAGTGAACAAAGCTGAAACCACAACTCTGAACTGGAAATTAACCTGCAGACAACGTCATGAGCGGAATCAGGGCGAGGCTCGCTCACAACCTCGAACTCTTCGAGGCGGAAGGGTATGAAAAGAAAAAGAAAGACGGCCTAAACCTCCGCGTGTGTTCTGCGGTTTCGACACTTTTTTAAAATACATTTTTTTTTTTAAATATTTGTTGCAGATTGCTCTGCGGAGAAAGCTGCTACACACAATAAGGATTTTAGACCCCCACAAGTTCGTTTGGCCCACTAGTCCCAGCAAGTACCATAGCTGATAAAAGTATTTCTTTATTAAAATCGAAGGCTACTTCACGCATAAAGAGGTGCCGAAATTATTCCGCGAAGAAAAGAAAGGAAAGACTGCTTGTGAGATACCCGGTGTTGTCCAGTTCAATCAAATAAGTAACAGGATTAACCGACATTTATTTTTTGCGACTCTAAGGAGAAGGGACAGTGAGAGAATTGAGCACCGATGGCAAAATATTAACCAAAAGAGGAAGTCTCACCTGGAAAACGACGATTAAAGCACCAAAAACCGCGAACAATGCGGTCGCCATTTGTCTAAGTCGTATTTTTAGTATTCCTCTCGAGTACACAGCCAAAAACGAAAAGAATCCTAAATATATTCCTCTTTGAACTCGCTTCTTGGCGTCTTCCTGTTGTGCCCTGAAGGTAGTTTCTGTAACTGAGACTCGACTCTGCAAGGCGCTCTTTCAGGTACTTTCAGCACATGACGTCAGCTTACAGGTGCGCAGGTTCCGTGTTCCTAATATGGTCATCCCAGCCCGTCACACCTGAAGTGACAGGAACAAGTAGTTTCTGTTCATAAATAATAAATAGAGACACAGCGGATAGTAGCAGCGGACAGCGTTATTATAGAATAGAATAGAATAGAATAGAATAGAATTCAACTTTATTGTCATTGCACATGCACAGGTACAGGGCAACGAAATGCAGTTTGCATCCATCCAGAAGTGCTTTAGTGATATAGATATATTACAATATATATTAGCAATAGTATAGATATGTAAGTATATTACAGAAATGGGTCTATTATGGTATGTTATAATGTACACGGTATTATCAGCAATGATCTGAGTCTGAGTTCAGTTAGCCACATTCGGGAGCTCTCAGTCTCATTTCCTCTTGATAATCTGTCTCTCACTCCCCATGTCTTTCTCACACATGCACACACACTGACATTCAGACTTTATCCACAGTTGCTTACTAAGAATCACTAAAAAACACGTGAAGCTGCTGACAGAAAACCATCTTTCATTTGTAAAGCCAACCAACAGTGTTATAAAGTCATTAGTGTGAAACCAGCCTAAAAAAAACACAAATGACTGTCTGAAAACCAGTGGATGTATTCAGCTGAGTGTTGAAAGGAAATCATCGACAGTATCCCCGAACAGAAGCCAAATACAGAATTTGATGATACAAATTTAAGCATTCAGCTTTATTTGCTTCAGTTTTCACTGTCATCTGAATACACAACATCCCATTTGCTAATAAGCTGTTGTAAGCGTACCCACTGAAGTAATGCTATGTGCTGATAAACATCAGTAATTGATACTGAAGAAAAATGGACTTTTCTCATCCATGCTGTTCTTACCCTCACAGTCTGAAAGCATGTGACTGAGAGAATGCACTACTACTTTATTTTAAATGGAATTTCATTTATTCAAGTCCAATAGTTTAAGTGAACAATGTTTGTAGTAGTCTACAACAATAGTTCTCCAGGTTTCTTGAAGGACATTAGTAGTGATATACCTGTACTTTCTTTCTCCAATGTGGCTTTAATGCAACTAGTCTTATAATTATCTACTAGTCTGCAACAGTTAGACTCGATGATTACACATAGATGATTTAACTACTTTAGGGGCATTTCACTTTTCTAAAAGTTTCACAGGCCAACAGTTTTAAATAGAGCACCACAAACAACATGTATTCTTTTAGAAATAAACTGTGACACTTCTTAAAAACACATATTCACACCTAGCCACACCCTGTAACAGTTAGACAGAGGGGGTGCAGTTAGGCTCCCAACAGTCTGCAAAAAGGCATGAAGCAAACAAAAGAGGCTCCCTTATCAAGAGCATCCCAGCCCAAAGGGGTTTCTTCACAAACAGTTAATTCCATTATCTTATCTTATCATGTCAGAGGCCAACAGAAACCATGTCCAACAGAGTCTCCAAAGGCCTGCTCCCTTTCTTCCTTACATCGTGCTCTTTTATCTAAATCAAATCAAATCAAATCAAATCAAATCAGACACAAAACCCCGAGGCTTTCATTATTATATCTGGAGACTTTAACCATGCCACACTGGATTCTACTCTGGCTGCTTTTCACCAGTTTGTGAATTGTCCCACAAGGAGCAACAGGACAATTGACCTACTGTATGCTAATGTGAGAGATGCATAAAGAGCCACCCCCCTCCCCCCACTAGGGAAGTCAGACCACAACCTGGTTTACCTACAGCCACAATACACACCCCTCGTCCAAAGGCAGCCTGTCACAACGCGCTCCATCCGGAGATGGACCCCAGAAAAGGAGGATGCTCTGAGAGACTGCTATGACACCACAGACTGGGATGTGCTCCTGAGCCCACATGGTGAGGACATAGAGGGGGCGACACACTGTCTTACAGACTACCTCAACTTTTGTGTGGACACAGTCGCCCCTGCTAAGACGGTACGGTGTTATCCTAATAACAAACCGTGGGTAACACAGGAAGTCAAAGCTGTCCTCAACATTAAGAAGAAGGCTTTCAGGAGCAAAGTGAAGGAGGAGATGAAAGCAGCACAGCGGGAGGTGAAACGCTGCCTGAGGGAAGCAAAGGACACCTACAGGAGGAAGGTGGAGCAGAAGTTGGAGAGGAACAATATGAGGGAGGTCTGGAATGGTGTGAAAACCATCACAGGCCACAACACCAAGAAAAGCACAGTGTGGGGGACTGTGGAGAAGGCAAACGAACTCAACAACTTCTTCAACAGGTTTGACCAGCCCACAACCCCCCCACCCTCACCCTCACCTTCACTACAGAGTCCTCTCCCCACTCTCCTGCCTCCCTCGCTTCCCCCCCTTCCTGACACCATGACACCCCCCTCCTCCAATCAGCAGCAAGACATCTCCCCCCCTCCCCTCCTCCCAAACATCTCCCAGTGTCACAGTGGATCAGGTCAGGAGACAACTGAGGAAGCTTCGCCCCAGAAAGGCAGCAGGCCCAGACAAGGTGTGTCCTAGGATGCTTAAGGCGTGTGCTGCTGAACTTGGGGAGCCGCTACAACGAGTCTTCAACCTCAGTCTGCGACTGGGGAGAGTGCCCGCCCTATGGAAGACATCCTGCATCGTCCCGGTCCCCAAAAGGAACCGGCCCAATGAGCTGAATGACTTCCGACCGGTGGCACTGACGTCACATCTTATGAAGACTCTAGAGCGGCTCTTCCTCAACCTCCTCCGACCACAGGTACAACATGCCCAGGACCCACTACAGTTTGCATACAAGGCGGGTGTCGGAGTGGAGGATGCCATCCTGTACCTCCTACACAGAGCCCACTCACACCTGGATGGGGGAAAAGGCACGGTCAGGATCCTGTTTCTTGACTTTTCCAGTGCCTTTAATACCATCCGGCCCTGTATGCTTCAGGAAAAACTGAACAGGATGGAGGTGGACCCCTGCCTGGTGGCTTGGATCTCCGACTACCTCACCGACAGACCACAGTACGTCAGGCTGAAGGACATCACGTCTGACACAGTGGTCAGCAGCACAGGAGCACCACAGGGAACTGTGCTGTCCCCTCTTCTCTTCACCCTGTACACCTCTGACTTCTGCTACAACTCTGAATTATGCCATATTCAGAAGTTTGCAGACGACACAGCCATCATGGGGTGTATCTGGGATGATCAGGAAGAGGAGTACAGAAGTCTGGTGAGGAACTTTGTCGCATGGAGTCACACAAACCACCTGCAACTCAACACCTCAAAGACTAAGGAACTGGTTGTGGACTTCGGGAGGTCCAGAGAAGGTCCACTGCCGGTTCAGATAGAGGGGGAGGAGGTGGAGGTGGTCAACAAGTACAAGTACCTCGGGCTGTGGGTGGACAATAAACTGGACTGGTCATGCAACACAGAGCACCTGTATAAAAAAGCCCAAAGCCGACTGTACTTCCTCAGGAGGCTGAGGTCTTTTAACATCTGCAGGAAGCTCCTGAGGATGTTTTACCAGTCGGTGGTTGCTGGAGTACTTTTCTATGCTGTGGTGTGCTGGGGGAGCAGCACAGCAAAGAAGGACTCATCCAGGCTGGAGAAACTGATCAGGAGGGCTAGCTCTGTGGTCGGCATGAAGCTGGACACTCTGGTGACAGTGGCAGAGAAAAGGACATTAAAGAAACTGCTGGACATTACGGACAATGCTGGGCATCCTCTGCACACGGCCATAAACAACCAGAAGAGTCTGTTCAGTGACAGGTTGCTTCTCCCCAAGACAAGAACTAACAGACTTAAAAACTCCTTTGTCCCACACGCCATCAGACTGTTTAACTCCTCTCTGGAGGGGAGAGGGAGGGGAAACAGGAGGACAAAGGAGGGGGGAACAACTAAGCTGTAGTGCCTCTGCACCTCACTGTACAATACCTTGTGCAATACTTTTTGTAAATAGTCAACAGTGCAATAGACTCAATACTTGAAATGTGCAATTCACTTGTATTTTTATTTTTTATTCCTATTTATTCTATTTATCCCCTTCGTATATTTTATTTATATTTGTCTCTGTATTTATATATGTGTGTGTGTGTGTGTGTGTGTATATATATATATATATATATATATATATATATATATATATATATATATATATATATATATATATATATATATATATATATATAATATTCTGTAACTGTAACTTCGGTCGTTGCTGTGCTTTTTTTGGAAGTCGAATTTCCCAGAGGAACCCACCCGAGGGATTAATAAAGTTCTATCTTATCTTATCTTATCTTATCACATGTGCAGGCACACTGGCACAGCACATGCGAGTGAAATTCTTGTGTGCGAGCCCCACAAGCAACAGAGATGTGCAAACACAACAACACAAACGAGCAAAATACAAGAATGGCCAACCTGAAACTAATAAATATATGTACAATATATAATAGTGTATGCATTTCTGGATGTGTATACTAAATATTTTCCTACGTGTGTGTGTGTGTGTGTGTGTGTGTGTGTGTGTGTGTGTATACACATTTTTACAAATTAAATAGTAAAAAAAAAAATAATAATAATAATAATAAAATATATAAAATATACAGAGTTGAATATGTGCAAAACAAGTGGCATTTATATATCTCTACATCTCAGAGGTCAACTGAAAGTAGCCCCACAAAAACACCCCATAAGACACACAGTATTTTCCTCAGCACTTCACAACTGCCGCAAGGTATATCGTTTTAACTTTTTATTTTTTCACCAGAATGTGCGTTGGAGCCGACTTTGCTACCCGCACAGAGCGTTTCTGACAGTCGGGCGCTGCTTATACAATAGAGAAAAGCAACAATACAGAGTGTTTCTCTGCTCCAAGAAATCCGAGGGCCTTTCACACAGTAAGCATGTCTGTTATACCCAGGGCATAAATGTCTGTATGTCAGTGCTGATTATTCAAACCCTGTTTAAAATGTGCTGATGTATTTTTATTTTTTTGCACTAAGTAATCCCAAAATACAAGAATTTGTGTACACGCCATCCACTGATACACATACAATAGTAATGCTAATCTACTCGGTCTATTATTTAGCACGGTTATACCATTGTGAATTTAGCTATACGAATATGCTCAAGAGTCTATCATATGTTTAACATGCAACTAAAAATTCGAAAATATATATTTTTTAAATCAGTAACTTTGCAAATTTAGAGGAAATGTTTTCGGACAACATATGTGTCACATTTTAAACAGGGTTTAACAGAAACAGAAGCCAGTTGAGTCTAATAACAGATTAAATGCCATGTTGAGGCTGTCATTTTTAGCATCTACATGGATGTTAAAATCACCCACAATAATTATTTTATCTGAGCTCAGAACTAAATTAGATATAAAGTCTGAGAAATCAGACAGAAACTCTGTGTAAGGCCCAGGTGGACGATAGATGATAACAAGTAAGACTGGTTTCTGAGTTTCACAGCTGGGGTGGACAATGTTAAGCATCAGGCTTTCAAATGAATTAAAAGTCTGTCTGGGTCTTTCATTAATTAATAGGCTGGTGTGAAAAATTGCTGCCACACCTCCCCCTCGGCCTGTGCTTCGAGATTTCTGGTAGTTAGAATGACTCAGGGGTGTTGATTCATTTAAACTAACATAATCATCCTGCTGCAACCAGGTTTCTGTAAGGCAGAGTAAATCAATTTGTTGATCAATTATTAAGTCATGTACTAACAGAGACTTGGAGGAGAGAGACCTAATATTTAATAATCCACATTTCACTGTTTTACTCTTTGGTTCAGATGTGGATACTTTATTGTTCTTTCTTTGTAATTGTTTATGTTTAAGTTGTTTGTTGCTGGTTTTTAGTTTGTGTCAGCTTCCAAAAAGACAAAAAACAGTCTCTATGGAGATGGGTTTTTGGGGGGGGGTAGCAGGAGGAGAGAAGCTGCAGAGAGGCGTGTAAGACTGCAGCTCTGCTTCCTGGTCCCAACTCTGGATAGTCATATTTTGGGGGGTTTAATATTATTATTAGGATGTCCAAAAAACTTGATGAAAAGCCTTCAGTTAATCCAAAATGCTGCAGCAAGAGTCCTGACAGGGACTAGAAAGAGAGAGCATATTTCTCCTGTGTTGGCTTCCCTTCATTGGCTTCCTGTTAAATCCAGAATTCAAAATCCTGCTCCTCACATACAAGGTCTTAAATAATCAGGCCCCATCTTATCTTAATGACCTTGTAGTACCATATCACCCTATTAGAGCACTTCGCTCTCGCTCTGCAGGCCTACTTGTTGTTCCTAGAGTATTTAAAAGTAGAATGGGAGGCAGAGCCTTCAGTTTTCAGGCCCCTCTTCTGTGGAACCAGCTTCCAGTTTGGATTCAGGAGACAAACACTATCTCTACTTTCAAGATTAGGCTTCAAACTTTCCTTTTTGCTAAAGCATATAGTTAGGGCTGGACCAGGTGACCCTGAATCCTCCCTTAGTTATGCTGCAATAGATGTAGGCTGCCGGGGGATTCCCATGATGCATTGAGTTTTTCCTTTCCAGTCACCTTTCTCACTCACTATGTGTTAATAGACCTCTCTGCATTGAATCATATCTGTTATTAATCTCCGTCTTTCTTCCACAGCATCTCGAGATCACAATTCGGATTGTCAATATAACACCCAGCCAAGAAGGTAGATGAAACCTCAAACTGTCCCACAAGGAGGGGACACAACACTGGCTCAGAAGACAGGTCAACATGGTGGCTGACTGGGAACGTGTCTCGATGACGCTAAACTACGGGTGTCACTTTTTGCCTTTCTTTTCCTTTTTGTCGTCTCTCTTGGCAAAGACGGACTGCTCGGCACACGAAGCGCCCAAGCCTCTACGGAGGAAGCGGTGGAGGCTTGCGACATATACTACAACTATGATAAAACTAGCTAAACGTTTGCAGTCGTTAGCCCAGAAATACCCTCACGTGGCTGGCCTGTCGACTGTGGGGCAGTCCGTGGAGGGCAGGCAGCTGTGGGTGATGCGGATCGCCAGGGACCCCGACAGAAAGTCACTGGGGAAACCTAAATTTGGATACGTTGGGAACATGCACGGCAACGAGGCCGTGTCCAGACAGGTGCTGGTTTGCCTGCTGGCCAGATACGGGGAGGAAGAGCGCATCACTGAACTGGTTAACGGCACGGATGTTTGCATCGTGCCCGGCATGAGTCCCGACGGCTTTGAGAGGTCCACAGAGGGGGACTGCAGTGGTGATCACAGCGGTCGAAATAACGCCAAAAATAAGGACCTAAGCGGAGGTGTGGTGGATCATAAATTTGATTAGTTTTGAAGTTGTACATCTCTGTTCCTTACATTTCATGTCATGCCCTTATTAATGTTTTATTTGTTGCTTTGACTGTTTTCAAATAGAATATGCCGTGGGAATATAGAGGGAGATAAGTAGTGAAAGTTTTGCCTGGGTTGATTGTGCGTCGATCCATTGTTAATGCCTCAGGGCTCCAGTAGGTGGGTTCGCGCGCTTCCTCCTTCACTCAATACAGACGAGTGAGAGTGAGAGCTGCGTGTCTGTGCCGTTCTTTCACCTCTCCTCACTATTTCCCCTGTTTAAGGGCACAACAGAGGCTTTCCTGACCAGTTCGACAAGTCTAGCCAAGTCTAGGCAAGGCAAGTTTATTTGTATAGCACAATTCAACAACAAGGTGGTTCAAAGTGCTTTACAGAGACATTAGATTTGTGCTGTTGGGGGGCCTGCATGGTGGCACTGTGGTTGCCAGTTACCCTTTTGATGACTCAGCCTCCCACGAGCAAGAAGGTCACTACAGCCCGTCGGCAGACGATGGTCTGTTTCGCCAACTGGCCCTGGTATATAGGGAGTGCAGAATTATTAGGCAAGTTGTATTTTTGAGAAATTTTATTATTGAACAACAAACATGTTCTCAATGAACCCAAAAAACTCATTACTATCAAAGCTGAATGTTTTTGGAAGTAGTTTTTAGTTTGTTTTTAGTTTTAGCTATTTTAGGGGGATATCTGTGTGTGCAGGTGACTATTACTGTGCATAATTATTAGGCAACTTAACAAAAAACAAATATATACCCATTTCAATTATTTATTTTTACCAGTGACACCAATATAACATCTCCACATTCACCAATATACATTTTTAATTGCACCTTAGAACACACATTCATCAACACTACAATGAGCGGGTGGAGGGAGGTTTGGAGTCTTCTCTCACCCCCGTTCTCTGCGGCCTGCTGGAGCGGGGGGGCTAGGAGGAGGAGTTGGCCGTCCGACTGCGGTCTGGAGTGTGGGGCCTCCCTGCTGCTGCGGAGTCGGGGCGGTCTGCCTCTCCCCACCGCAGGGAAAAGGGTAACACCACCTGGGTCTGGGTGCAGTTCCCCCCTCCAGGGGCAAGGGTACCTAGACCCGGTTTGTAGAGTACGCTTGGGGAGTGTGATCGTGTGTACAGCGTCTCTTTATGTCTGTCTCCACGTTGGTTGAGTGTGGAGTAAGTGCATATGAGAGCATGAGGGTGGGAATGGATGTTTGTATCTGTGTGTGCCTGTATGTCTGTGTCTATATGTCAGGTTGGGTGTCAGGCGCCACCTCTCTGGGGACATCTCAGGCCCTCCAAGGTTTGGAGGCCTATCTCCCCCCACCACCACTTCCCCTGCCAGTGGCGGACTCCCTCAGACATCGGTGCGTTGGTGGTTCTTTGTGTCTGGGGGTGGGCGTCCAGGTACACACCGGCTCACTCCTTGGCGGCCGCTTATCGGGGCCTGGAGCCTGGGGCTCGCTCGGGCCACTTCGGAGGTGGGGTGCCCCCGGCCTCTCGGCCTGGGGCTCGGTCACTCAGGCACGGCTGGCTGGCGGCGGAGCTCACGGGCGCGTCACTGCAACTCCCCCTGGCTTCTGCTCCGCGGCTGCTGAGTGAGCCCTCATCTGGGACTCTCCTCAGCTCTTTCTGGGACAGTGGTGCGGCTGCCCCTCTGTTGGTCTTCCATGGTCTCTTGTGTTCTGGGGGCCTCTGGATGTCTGGAGTTTTGATCTCCTCCATACCTGCTTCATACCATAGAGGACAGGGCTGTGGCCCCCCCACACTCCCTAGCAGATCATTACATGGAGAAACCTTTGGAATGCAAGCATGCTGATCCACACAGGTATGCACACAGGTGTACACACGGGTATTCACAGACGCGGACTACAGCTTTCTTGGCTGCTGCCTCAAAGCACACTGTGCGCTGTCTATCTTGCGTGCTGCACAATATCGGTTATTATTTAGTAACTATTGATATCTATGGCTAGCTAGTTTATTGTGATGGTGCTTTTTTTTTTTTTATTATGTTGCTCTTTGTTGTTTGCTGTCTCCTCTGTTTGTTTTTTCTCCATACAGGTGATCCAGGTGTTTTTTGTTTTTTTTGTTTGTGTTTTTTTTTTCTTTCTTCCCCCCTTCTCACCGTCTCTTCTCCCCTTTGGTTTTCTTTCTCTCCCTCTCTTTCTTTCATTCTTTCTCCCTGTCCTATCCCCCAGTCATGTCTGTCCCGTTTGTAGCAACTGAAAATAAAATAAATTCATAATTATAATAAAGGTCAATCAAATGGACCAATATGGCAAGGCCATGATGATCCACTTGGTAAAATAAATCCGCTTGGCATCTTTCTTGGCCTTAAGACAACAATTCTGACGGCTATAGATCCAAACGGGACAAAAAAAAAAAAAAAAAAAAAAATACATTTCTGACATTCAAAAACAAAACAAAAACAAATCAGCGACCAATATAGCCACCTTTCTTTGCAAGGACACTCAAAAGCCTGCCATCCATGGATTCTGTCAGTGTTTTGATCTGTTCACCATCAACATTGCGTGCAGCAGCAACCACAGCCTCCCAGACACTGTTCAGAGAGGTGTACTGTTTTCCCTCCTTGTAAATCTCACATTTGATGATGGACCACAGGTTCTCAGTGGGGTTCAGATCAGGTGAACAAGGAGGCCATGTCATTAGTTTTTCTTCTTTTATACCCTTTCTTGCAGCCACGCTGTGGAGTACTTGGACGCGTGTGATGGAGCATTGTCCTGCATGAAAATCATGTTTTTCTTGAAGGATGCAGACTTCTTCCTGTACCACTGCTTGAAGAAGGTGTCTTCCAGAAACTGGCAGTAGGACTGGGAGTTGAGCTTGACTCCATCCTCAACCCGAAAAGGCCCCACAAGCTCATCTTTGATGATACCAGCCCAAACCAGTACTCCACCTCCACCTTGCTGGCGTCTGAGTGGGACTGGAGCTCTCTGCCCTTTACCAATCCAGCCACGGGCCCATCCATCTGGCCCATCAAGACTCACTCTCATTTCATCAGTCCATAAAACCTTAGAAAAACCAGTCTTGAGATATTTCTTGGCCCAGTCTTGACGTTTCAGCTTGTGTGTCTTGTTCAGTGGTGGTCGTCTTTCAGCCTTTCTTACCTTGGCCATGTCTCTGAGTATTGCACACCTTGTGCTTTTGGGCACTCCAGTGATGTTGCAGCTCTGAAATATGGCCAAACTGGTGGCAAGTGGCATCTTGGCAGCTGCACGCTTGACTTTTCTCAGTTCATGGGCAGTTATTTTGTGCCTTGGTTTTTCCACACGCTTCTTGCGACCCTGTTGACTATTTTGAATGAAACGCTTGATTGTTCGATGATCACGCTTCAGAAGCTTTGCAATTTTGAGACTGCTGCATCCCTCTGCAAGATATCTCACTATTTTTGACTTTTCTGAGCCCGTCAAGTCCTTCTTTTGACCCATTTTGCCAAAGGAAAGGACGTTGCCTAATAATTATGCACACCTGATATAGGGTGTTGATGTCATTAGACCACACCCCTTCTCATTACAGAGATGCACATCACCTAATATGCTTAATTGGTAGTAGGCTTTCGAGCCTATACAGCTTGGAGTAGGACAACATGCATGAAGAGGATGATGTGGACAAAATACTTATTTGCCTAATAACTCTGCACTCCCTGTATTCCCAGAACCACCATGTAATGAAGACCACTTTTTGTCTACATGAGGTGCAGGAACAGTCTGTGGAGCAAGAGACACCATACTTCTTACTCCTCTCAAAGGGAACAAGGTGGGATTTTAAATCTTTTAGAATCTTCTCAAACGTGATTATCAGTAGAGATCTCATTTCAACTGATTTAACTGATTTATTCATTCCATATTACTGGTTTATTTCCCATTCCCCCCCCCCCCCCCCCCCAAAGAGATTGGGAACTAAGAGAAATCAGTCTGTAATCCTACAAAAAAAATCTGTGAAAAGAAAATGTTTTGTTGTTCTTCTGCTTCTTTTATCTGGAAATGTGCAACCTAATCCTGGTCCAGATTGCAAATTCTTAAGTACTCCTTGTGATTTTAAAACTCGAACAGGTCTTGGTATCACTCATTTACATGTCAGAAGTCTTCTTCCCAAACTTGATTTTGTGAAAATTTGGATGAAAGTTAGATACTGATATTCTTATATTATCAGAAACCTGGCTTACTAAATCAATTATTGACAAAGACATTGCAATAATGGGCTATAATCTTTTCCGTTGCGACTGCCCCAGAAAGGGTGGCGGTGTTGCAATTTATGTAAAAAGCAAATTCCATGTTACTGTCGATTCATCGGTACCTGTTCGTAAACAGTTTGAACTTCTTGCCCTCAAGCTCCAACTTTTCAAGGGCTATTTTATTACCATTGTGGGCTGTTATAGACCCCCCTCTGCTAGTAGTGAGGCTTTAGTTTCACTTAGTGAAAAACTATCTACTTTAGATTTTAATGGAATTGTGCTGGCCGGAGATTTCAACTGGGACTGGTTGTCCTCTGCCTCAGACAGTTTTAAATCCATGTGTGATTCATATAATCTCACACAACTAATTTACAGCACATCTCGTCCAAATCTTAAATGCCCAGAAAAGTCATCACTTATTGATTTATTTTTAACTAATATGCCGTATAAATATTCTCACACTGGGGTTTTCGCAAATGATATCAGTGACCACTGTGTGGTAGCTGTAGTCAGACAATTGAAGCTCCCAAAATCAAGGCCACAAATAGCTTTTAAAAAGATGTAACAATGTGACATAATGCAATATAATAGTGTCAGTTACACATTGTGGGTTGCACTGTGGCCACACAGCAAAAATGCCAGTGTTGATTTTTCAGTGTTAGCAGAATTCAACAGAGTTCCGAGTTAGTTCAACACTTAATCGAGTTAAAATAACACATCGGGAGTTGATTCCTGAAAAGTGTTAGTGTGGATTTTAGTCGTTACTGCATTTTAACACTGTGGGTGTTAAATTAGACCACACCTTCATTTCCTGTGGAGCTCCGCATTCCAGAATCTTCAGTCGCCACTTTTTCTTGCTGCTGCGGTAAGTTTTATTCGGTTAAATATTAAGTTTTAGATTGATGTTAGAGCAGGTAACATGATAACTAGTAAAAAAATATTATTTATATCAAAATACATCATCTTTAAGTGTCATATTTGAATTTTAACTGTTTTTGTTAAGCTGGGCTACTGCTAGCTAGAACTCTGCAAAGTACCAGTTACTTTCCTAATATTCATTTAGCATAATCTGGCTGTTGGCAGACTGTAATGAATATTACTTGTTAATATATGTCACAGTTTTTATTAAATGCCTTTTATTTATTTTCGAATTAAACTGCTAAAGCCTTAGGGTCAGTGGTCTCAAACTCGCGGCCCAGAGGCCACTTACGGCCCACGTCAGGTCAGGTGAGGTGAAGAAGTATAATGCAATTTGGCCCTTAAAGTGACTTTTTTTTGTCATTAGCCAAAAATGATTTAATATGAAGGCAATAAGGGCAGAGTGTTACGGGCCCTCATAGGCAGCGTAGTCCGTGCTGCGGGGAGAACGTGGAACTGCCCCTCCCGTTGTGTGTTTGAGCGCGAGAGAGGGAGAAAGTAGGAGCTGTTACCGAGGAGAAATGGAAGAAGAAAGCATGTAAATATAATAATAACCACTGCCGCCAAAATGAGTGCCTGGTTGTAAGAAAGCTGTTAAGACTCGACTGTACACTGTGTTCGCTGACAGTAAAGCTACAAGCCCGACAACCCGACGTATTAGCCAGAGGTGTCATTACCACGGTTCAGAGCCGCGGACCTGGCCGAGGTAACAAGAGAGTACAAACAGGTGGTTTGATTGGCTTTGTTAGTTCAGCGAGAGTCAAAAACTAATGTGAACACTTATTTCTGCATTTTTATTTTGTTAAATATGAACACAATTAAAGCAGAAGTGCTGCAAAGTGTCTGACCAGAAAGAGAGGACCATTGTGTTCATTTGGTAGTTCAATTAAAGGCATCGGTTAGTTAAGAGTGAGGGGGGGGGGGGGGGGGGGGGGGGAATGCGTTCATATTTGCAGTTTTGTCTTGTGATACAATATTTGAAATTTAAAAACGAACAAACCAAACGCTACATTGTCAGGAATATTTGTGGGTGTTTTCTTTGTGGTTTCTGTTTTTTTGAAGTAGCCCTCCAATGAGATGACAGCTCATTTAAGTTTGAGACCCTTCCTTAGGTGAACTAGGATGCTTAAGGGTAACCTGGGAGTTACATTACACTATAATGGCCCCTACATCTTGTAAATTATGGGAATTTCATCATAGTGCGCATTTCTGTAGCCAGTAGGTATTTTTCTTTTTTTTTAGATTTACATTTGTTTGTGGTACATTAAGCATTTTCTAGTCTAAAAATGAATAACAGGGTTATATTAGGGTTTGTTAGAGAGTGGGGAGGGGTTTTATGGCGTAAAATATATAAAAATAATAAAATAGAAATATGGTTCCTACTAACCCCTGTGATAGTTGAGAGAATACTGTATTGCAGTCATGTTACACAGCTTGTACTACTTAAAAATGGACCAAGGATGTTTTTTCTTAACAAAATTAATTTAAGCTCAGTCTAAAGGGACTAGACATGCTAGATATTTTGCAAAGAAATGGTGTTATATGCTGGACCTTATTTTACTCTTGGAAGGTGGTGATATGCTGGTTCCTGAGAAGAGATGAAGTAATCAAAGTCAGCTTTTCAAGACAGCCCCAAGACTCTTCGCAACTTGTGTTCAAATGTGAGGCCGTTGTCAGGTGATAAATGCAAGGAAGAGGTACTCAACTGACATGAAACGTGTCAAAGACAACATGAAGGTGACATTTCAACATAGGCAAAAACTGGTTCAAGAACCTGCCACAGCTTCTGCTGTCCTGGACCTTTTCCCAAGATTTCTGGATACACCTGGCTTGGTAAGGCATAAAATGATTTAATGACCGCTTTGTGGTTCCTTTGTTTGTTTTCTTGTTAAAGTGTTGTTTCTGTTGTTACACTTTGTGTTTAAGATTGACCAAGACTTCACAATGCTGTTTGTTGGGGAGGAAGTGTCTGCAAAGTTCTTTGCAAAGTGGCCAACATTCTTCAAGCCAAGGATCATCAAAGACTGCAAAAATCTGTCTCAGAGTACAGAATTGGATCAGCTGCTCATTTCTGCACAGCGTTACTCTGACGAGGGTGGTAAGTGTAAGTTGGAAATGGTAGATTTTGCATGCCTTTACAGCATTTGCTTAATTCCCACAACACAATATATCACTGGACCATACTGGTAAACCTTTACTACAAATTGGAATACAGCTGTCCATTTTCTAAATCACATTGGGTTTCTGTTCATTTCTGTATGGTATGAAAACAAGCTTACAAACATGTTAAACTTGAAATGACATTTAAATGGTAAATGGCCTGCATTTGTATAGCGCTTTTCTAGTCCATAGGACCCCAAAGCGCTTTACACTACATTCAGTCATTCACCCATTCACACACACACTGGCGATAGCAAGCTACATTGTAGCCACAGCTGCCCTGGGGTACACTGACAGAGGCGAGGCTGCCGGACACAGGCGCCACCGGGCCCTCTGACCACCACCAGTAGGCAAACACGGGGTTAGTATCTTGCCCAAGGATATTTGGCATGGAGCCAGGGTGCAGCCTGGGATCGAACCACCGACCTTCTGATTAGTGGCTGACCTGCTCTGCCACCTGAGCTACAGCCACCCTACATTATTATTTGCGTTATATCTGGAACCATTGCCTCAATATATAAGACAAAATAAAGAAGTAGAAGGTATTAATATCCATGAAAAGGAGCATAAATTAGCCTGCTATGCAGATGATATTTTAATATTTTTGGGTCAACCATCAAACTCTTTACCTAAATTAATGCAATCATTTGAATACTTTGGTCGACCATCTGGATATAGGGTTAATATGAGTAAAACACAATTGCTTAAGTAAGTATAAGTATCAATTAGCATGGCAAACAGAGTACTTTAAATATCTAGGAGTCATAATACCTAAGGATCTTACAGAACTATTAGAACGAAATTATTTACCAATACAGAAAAAAATTAAGGAACATATAGCGAGATGGAATCTAATTCCATCCATCCATCCATCTTCATCCGCTTTATCCGAGGCCGGGTCGTGGGGGCAGCAGCCTGAGCAAAGAGGCCCAGACCTCCCTCTCCCCAGCCACCTCCTCCAGCTTATCCGGGGGAATACCAAGGCGTTCCCAGGCCAGCCGAGAGATATAATCTCTCCAGCGTGTCCTGGGTCTGCCCCGGGGCCTCCTCCCGGTGGGACATGCCTGGAACACCTCACCCAGGAGGCGCCCAGGGGGCATCCTTGTCAGATGCCCGAACCACCTCAGCTGGCTCCTTTCGATGTGGAGCAGCAGCTGCTCTACTCTGAGCCCCTCCCGGATGGCTGAACTTCTCACCCTATCTCTAAGGGAGAGGCCAGCCACCCTTCGGAGGAAGCTCATTTCTGCCGCTTGTATCCGCGATCTCGTTCTTTCGGTCACTACCCACAGCTCGTGGCCATAGGTGAGGGTAGGGACGTAGATCGACCGGTAAATTGAGAGCTTCGCTTTTACACTCAGCTCCCTCTTCACCACGACGGACCGGTGCAGCGTCCGCATTACTGCAGCTGCAGCCCCAATCCGTCTGTCGATCTCCGGCTCCCTTCTCCCATCACTCGCGAACAAGACCCCGAGATACTTGAACTCCTCCACTTGGGACAGGAACTCATCCCCGACCCGGAGTGGGCACTCCACCCTTTTCCGGCTGAGAACCATGGCCTCAGATTTGGAGGTGCTGATCCTCATTCCCGCTGCTTCACACTCGGCTGCGAACCGTTCCAGTGCGAGCTGGAGGCCCTCACCCGATGAAGCCAACAGAACCACATCATCCGCAAAAATCAGAGATGAGATTCTGAGGCCACCAAAGCGAAAGCCCTCCGCCACTTGGCTGCGCCTAGAAATCCTGTCCATAAAAATTATGAACAGAACCGGAGACAAAGGGCAGCCCTGGCGGAGCCCATCACCCACCGGGAACGAGTCCGACTTATTGCCGGCAATGCGAACCAAGCTCTTGCAACGGTTGTATAGGGATTGAATGGCCCGTAGCAATGGGCCAGACACCCCATACTCCCGCAACACCTCCCACAGGACACCCCGAGGGACACGGTCGAATGCCTTCTCCAAGTCCACAAAACACATGTAGACTGGTTGGGCAAACTCCCATGCACCCTCAAGTATCCTCGAGAGGATAAAGAGCTGGTCCAGTGTTCCACGACCAGGACAAAAACCGCATTATTCCTCCTGTATCCGAGGTTCGACTAGCGGACGAACTCTCCTTTCCAGCACCCTGGCATAGACTTTCCCAGGGAGGCTGAGGAGTGTGATCCCCCTGTAGTTGGAACACACCCTCCGGTCCCCCTTCTTAAAGATGGGGACCACCACCCCGGTCTGCCAGTCCACAGGTACTGCCCCTGATCTCCACGCAACATTGCAGAGGCGTGTCAACCAGGACAGCCCTACAACGTCCAGAGCCTTCAGGAACTCGGGGCGGACCTCATCAACACCAGGGGCTCTGCCACCAAGGAGCTGTTTAACTGCCTCAGTGACCCCCGGAAATTGGTGGGTCATTCCCCTCATCCCCAGACTCTGCTTCCTCCTTGGAAGACATGTCAGTGGGATTAAGGAGGTCCTCGAAGTATTCCTTCCACCGCCTGACAATTTTCTCAGTCGACGTCAGCAGCGCTCCGCCAGCACTATACACAGTGCAGGTAGAGCACCGCTTTCCCCTCCTGAGACGCCTGACGGTTTGCCAGAATCTCTTCGAGGCAGTCCGAAAGTCTTTTTCCATGGCCTCTCCGAACTCCTCCCACACCCGAGTTTTTGCTTCAGCCACTGCCCGAGCCGCATTCCGCTTGGCCTGTCGATACCTGTCGGCTGCCTCCGGAGTCCCACAGGCTAACCAAGCCCGATAGGACTCCTTCTTCAGCCTGTTGGCTCCCTTCACCTCTGGTGTCCACCATTTGGTTCGGGGATTACCACCACGGCAGGCACCAACCACCTTGCGGCCGCAGCTCAATGCAGCAGCTTCGGCAATGGAGACGCTGAACATGGTCCATTCGGACTCAATGTCCCCAGTCTCCCTCGGAATGCTGTTGAAGCTCTGCCGGAGGTGTGCGTTGAAGATCTCGCGGACTGGGGCCTCTGCTAGACGTTCCCAGCACACCCTCACTATGCGTTTAGGTGCACCAGGTCTGTCCAGCGTCCTCCCCCGCCACCTGATCCAACTCACCACCAGGTGGTGATCAGTTGACAGCTCAGCCCCTCTCTTTACCTGAGTGTCCAGAACATATGGTCGCAAGTCTGGTGATACGATTACAAAATCGATCATCGACCTACGGCCTAGAGCGTCCTGGTGCCACGTGCACTTATGGACACTCTTATGTTCGAACAGGGTGTTCGTTATGGCCAAACTGTGATTAGCACAGAAGTCCAATAACAAAGCACCGCTCGGGTTCAGATCAGGGAGGCCGTTCCTCCCAATCACGCCCCTCCAGGTCTTGCTGTCATTACCCACGTGAGCATTTAAGTCTCCCAGCAGGACAACAGAGTCTCCAGGTGGAGCACCTTCCAGCACCCCCCCCAGGGACTCTAAGAAGGCTGGGTACTCTGAACTGCCACTCGGCGCATAAGTGCAGATGACAGTCAGGACCCATTCCCCGACCCTAAGGCGCAGGGAACAAAACCTCTCGTCCACCGGGAAAAACCCCAACGTACCGGCAGCAAGCCGAGGGGATATTAGAATACCCACCCCAGCCCGCCGCCTCTCACCAGGGGCAACTCCAGACTGAGACAGAGTCCAGCCCCTCTCCAGGAGACTGGTTCCAGAGCCCAAGCCATGCGTAGAGGTGAGCCCGACTATATCTAGCCGGTACCTCTCAACCTCACGCACTAACTCAGGCTCCTTCCCCACCAGAGAGGTGACATTCCATGTCCCAATTGCCAGTCTTGGCAGCCGGGGGTCAGTCCGCCAGGGCTTCCGCTCCTGGCCGCCACCCGGCACACAATGCACCCGACCCCTATGGCGCCTCCTGCGGGTGGTGGGCCTGCCGGAGGATGGGCCCATGTCTCCTCTTCGGGCTGTGCCCGGCCGGGCCCCATGGACTAAGGCCCGGCCACCAGACGCTCGCCCTCGGGCACCCTCCCCGGGCCTGGCTCCAGGGCGGGGCCCCGGTAACCCTATCCCGGGCAGGGTAAACTGTTCCCTCGATATCCTTTTCATAAGGGTCTTCTGATTCTGATCTAATTCCATATTTAAGTTTATATTTTAGAATAGACTCAATTAAAATTAATATTCTTCCTAAATTATTATATTTATTTCAAACATTACCAATAGAAATTAACCAGAAACAGTTTAATGAATGGGATAAAATTTTGTCAAGATACATATGGCAAGGAAAAAGGCCCCGAATTAGATTTAAAACCCTACAACTTAACAAAGGAAAAGGGGGTGGGGCTTACCTTCTCTTAGGGAATATTATTGGGCAGCACAATTAAGGCCTATGATATGCTGATGTAATCCTTCATATGACGCTCAATGGAACGTTATTGAGGAGAGTCTGACCTCCATCCCCATATAAGCTATTATAGCAGACAGAAGCTTGCAAAATTTAATAAAAACTATTGAAAATCCATGGATCAAGTTGACTTTTAAAATTTGGGAAACAGTAATAAAAGAATAGAAACTAGAAGAGGATATAGCAGTTCTTAAGTGGTGTGCATATGACACACATTTTGCTCCAAATAAATTGGACACCAGATTCAAAGATTGGACATATAAAGGATTAACAGCTTTATGTATGGTAATGGAGGAAGGCAGACTAATTAGTTTTGATAAAATGAAAGACAAATATTCATTAGAAACACAGGATTTTTATAGATGTCTACAGATGAGGCATTTTGTCAATAAAACGATAAAAGCTAAGGCTGAATTGAGTAAACAGCTGCTAGATGTATTTAAAAGGGCAGTTCAAATAAAAATAGAGGTATTATAGGTGACCTCTATAAAGGATTAACAAATATGAAATTACACTCAACCTTGTATATCAAAACAAAATGGAAAATGGAGGGAGGAATAGAGATAAAGGAGGAAGAGTGGACAACAATATGGGCATATCAATGGAAATGTAGCAGCTCACAGAGCTGGAGGGAATTTGGGTGGAAATGCCTGATAAGATATTTTATTACACCTCTCCAAAAATCTCACTATGAAGGTAACCCTCCCGCTTGCTGGAGAAATTGTGGAAATACAAATGCAAATCACTATCATATTTTCTGGGACTGTCATGTTATTAAAACTTATTGGAAGGGAATACATGCAGCAATACACGAGACATTTGGAAGATATTTACCTTTGGAAAGTAAAACTCTATGTTTTGGACTTATGCCAGAAGGATGGACAAAGAACGATAAATACTTGTTTAATATTTTACTGGCAGCAGGCAAAAAAGCCATCACAAAAAAATGTCTTTCTTCAGAGAGCCCAACTATGAACACGTGGATGAACATCACACTGGACATTTACAGAATGGAGAAAATGACAGCAGATGTGAACTACAAGAGGGACCTGTTTGTATCACGATGGAAGAAATGGATGGACTACATTAGAAAACGCAGGCCAGTTTTTGCTTTTGCATTAGATTTTGACTTTGTTAACTACTAGAAGACTAGAGGAAAAATTAGTTACATTAATGGAAACAAAAACACACTCCCTATATTTATTTATTTATTTTTCTTTCCTTTTTCTTTTTCCTTATGTATTTTTTATTTATGTTGTTTGTTGTTTCCTGTTTTGCTTCTTTTTCTTTTCTTCTTCTTCTTTCATTCTTATTGTATGGATATTTTAGTTGTTTAAATATAGAAAAAAATAAAAAAAAAATATATGTACTGAAAGAAAGCTGAAGTTGATGGTATTGTATAGTGATTCTAAAATGTCAATAAAAAAAAAAATAAAAAAAAGCTGGAATCAAATGAGTCCAAGTCTTCTGGTGATTCAGCATCACATTCATCTTTGCTCCTTGTTCTGCATCCCCACCATGGACTTCATTCCTTTCCAAGCCAGCCTTGAGTGTCCTTTATTCAGCTCATGCTCTGCTTTACTTTTACATCTGATTTTAGCTGCTTTTCTGTTTTCTCTTTGCCAGAGGTTTCCTTAGTGTCATGGATTCTTTTCATTTTACTCAGCATGTGTCTGGTCCCACACACACCAAAGGACACACACTGGACCTTGTTTTTACTTTAGGTTTAAACATTGATTTTATTTGTACTGAGGACATTTTTATTTCGGATCATCATTGTATTCTTTTTAATCTGTCTTTCCATTTGTCCCTCTCTCCTATTCGACATGTGGTTAGCTCTCGCATCTTAACTTCCTCTAGTGCTGTTAAATTTTCCGATGCCTTTAATTTAGTTTTATCTCCTTATAACGATGTTCATTTTTTAACAAATCTTTTTAATAATCATTGTCTTTGTATTTTAGACAATGTTTGTCCTGTCAAAGTTAGACTAGCTCCGGTTTCAAAGTCGTCTCCCTGGTTAAATGACAGCATTCACTTCTTAAAGCGTTGCTGCCGTAAGGTTGAGCGTTTATGGAGGAAAACGCGTTTGCATGTCCATCTCCTTTATCTAAAGGACCTTTTAGTCTCTTTTAACACTTCAGTTCGAGATGCGAGGGCGGCCTATTTCTCAGACTTAGTGTCTAAGAGCAGAGGTAACCCTAAGGTACTATTCGACACCATTAGTGATATTGTTGCTCCTGCTCCACCTGCTGTCCCAATTTCATCAAATGAAGATTGTGAAAAATTTCTTTCTTTCTTCGTTGAAAAAGTCAGTAACGTGAGGAACAATATCTCTCCTTCTGTGTCTCTCTTGTCTGATCCAACTCAAGCTAGGCCTGTAATGTTAGAAAGATTTTTACCTGCGTCCTTACCTGAGCTGGTCAAGTTAGTTAATTCAATGAAAGCATCCTCCTGCTCTCTTGATATTTTACCTGGATCTTTGTTTAAAAATGTCTTTCAGTCTATTGGTCCCTGTGTGCTCACAATTATCAATACCTCACTGGTTTCTGGTCAGGTCCCTGTTTATTGTAAGAATGCTGTTATTCACCCACTGTTAAAAAAACCTAAGCTTGATGCTTCTCTTCTCAGTAGCTACAGACCGATTTCAAAATTACCGTTCATTTCTAAGATTTTAGAAAAGGTTGTGGCTAAGCAGCTTATAGCTGTTCTAGATGAATACAGCATTCTGGATAAATTCCAATCTGGCTTTCGTAGAGCTCACTCTACTGAAACTACACTTCTTAGAGTCTCCAACGACATTTTAATGAGATGTGATGCAGGAGAATGCTCCGTTCTGTTGATGTTGGACCTGACCTCCGCCTTTGATACTGTGGACCATCATATTCTGCTAGATAGGCTGAGAGACTGGGTGGGTATATCGGGCTGCTTTGGACTGGTTTGAATCCTATTTGCATGAACGATCCTTTTCTGTGGCTACCTCTAAGTACAGTTCCTCTTCTACTTTTCTTACCTATGGTGTGCCACAAGGTTCAGTTTTGGGGCCTTTATTGTTCTTACTGTATTTACTTCCTCTTCAACACTTATTAAGCACTTTTAAGGACATTTCGTATCACTGCTATGCAGATGATATTCAGGTATACATCTCCTTTAAGCCCCATGATGTTTCCAAGCTACAGATTTTGCACAAGCGCATAGACTCCATTAGATGTTGGATGGCTGGAAACTTTCTTCAACTAAATGAGGAGAAGACTGAAGTTCTTGTTTGTGCTCCTAAAAATTTTGTACCTGGTGTTATGGAAAACTTAGGTCCACTTGCTACATTTGCAAAACCGTCTATCAGGAGCCTTGGTGTTAGTATTGACTCAGCTCTGACTTTGGATGCCCATGTAAAATCTTTGGTTCGCTCCTGTTTTTATCATTTGAGAAACATTGCTAAGCTGAGTCCCATTGTATCGCGCTCCGAATTAGAAATTGTCATTCATGCATTTGTTTCATCTCGTCTGGACTACTGTAATTCTTTGTTTACTTGTTTATGTAAAGCCTCTTTGGATCGTCTGCAAGTTGTTCAGAACGCTGCTGCAAAGCTTCTGACCAAGTCCTCCAAGTTTTCCCATGTCACACCCCTGCTGATTCAGCTGCACTGGCTCCCCATTAAATTCAGGATCCAGTTTAAGGTTTTGACCTTGACTTTCAGGGCCCTGCATGGACAAGCACCAACATATATAAGTGAACTTTTACATCCATACATTCCCAGCAGGTCCCTGAGGTCATGTGACCAGGGCTTGCTTGCTGTCCAACACACGAGGCTGAAAACAAAAGGCGACAAAGCTTTTGGAACTGTGGCCTCCAGATTGTGGAACTCTCTCCCTTTGAGCCTGAGATCTGTGGACTCAGTGGTCGCTTTTAAAAAACAGCTAAAAACCCATCTTTTTAAACTTGCTTTTAGTTGATTTTTATTTTTAGGTTTTAGCTTCTGTGAAGCACTTTGTGATTTTTATCTTGAAACGTGCTATATAAATAAAGTTTTACTTACTTACTTTTCTTCTCTCCCTCATAACAAGACAGCTTCTTCTGCCTGAGAACATGTTGGAGTGATTTACTAATCCAGGGCTGATTTTTGGGGAAAATAGTTCCCTTTTTCCCAGAATGAAATGTAAGTAGAAATAAATGATCTAAGTGAGAACATGAGCCTTTAAAAATGCTCTTCTGAGGCTGCTGCCAGTGGTCAAAGCCTCCAACAAAGCTCTGTAAGTACATATGTGATCATAGCTTTAGCTTTTAAATGTTTATTTTAGTTAACACAGATCAGGTGGAACAACTCAAATAAAATATCAAAAATATTAAGTGGTCATCGGTACTCGGTTTGTTCAATACTGAATACAATGGAGCACAAATTGTCCACGTTTCTGAAATATTTCTGGGTGTAACTGTCACCAAAGTGCAATTTAGACCTGGCCTGTGGTTGTTATCTAAGTGATAATCATCAATTCTACTAAAACAAATACAAAATAAAGAAATTTGACACATTCTGTTGATATCAAAAGCACACTGAACAATTCAGTGTTGTTTTACTGCTGTTCTCTCTTCACTTCTTCTCCTCTGATTCTCTCCACATGTTGCTCTGCATCAGTGCTCAGTTTCCTGACAAAACAAGATGAAATATTGCTAAATATAATAGTATCTCATTACGCTTCAACATAAGTGTTTTATTTTTGTAATTGTTTATCTGTTATTTTTCAGACTGAGTCACTGTGACCTGTCAGAGAGAAGCTGTGAAGCTCTGGCCTCAGGTCTCAGCTCTCAGACCTCTAATCTGAGACAGCTGGACCTGAGTAACAGTAACCTGAAGGATTCAGGCGTGAAGCTTCTGTCTGAAGGACTGAAGAGTCCACACTGTACACTGGAAACTCTCAGGTGAGATCAAGCATTTTTCTTTCATCAACTGACAGAATTAGCAGATTAATAATAAGCCAGTCCTCTAATAAGAGGAGAAGTGGAGGTGTTTTGAAGGGCAACGTACTCTTATGTTAACAAGACAGGAAGTAGTTCCTGGGAACTGCTTCCTTTGTTATTGTCTAAGTAGAAACATGATGGTGAAACAGTGATGAGTTTGCAGAGGTGGATCCACACAACACAACAATGCTGTTGCGAGCTGAAAGCAGACTTCTCACAGATTCTGAGGCTGCAGGTTTCATCACTGTCCAACCAAAATTCACTGAACCAGCAGTAAATGAACGTCCAAAACGACGCTTCATGTTTAAAAAACAGATGATCAGGGGGATTTGTGTTTACATCTTTTTTGTGTGATCTGTTCACCTGCTGTTTCAGCTGTTTGGTGGTTGTTGAGATGGTTTTGTGAACTTTTAGCTGAGATTCTGACGTTTCTGTAGATACCACACATGTCTAATTACTTTGTACAGCATGAATGGCCATAACGAGGTTTTTAACAGTAAGAAAAGTTGTAAAACTTCAGAAAATATAGTTAAAAGTCCAAAACCTTCTACGTCTGGTGGCTTGTGGTAAGGAGCAGATCAAACGAGTAAAGAATTACGTTATAATTATAAATGGCTTCAACAGCACATTCAGGTCTGTGAGACTCATTCAGACACTGAGCCGTGGCTCTGTGCTATATGCACATATTTCTGCATCTCTGCCATTCAGACACACTTTATATATAGTTTATTTTATGTAGTATTCAATACTGAACTGTACATTTAGTCTTTTTAAAGGCAGCAAGTTTTATTCAGTGTTTTCATAAAAGCCTTATTTCTATCCATTTACTGCTATTAGGAAGAACACGTGAGGTTTAAGACCTGGACCAGTTTGAAACCTTTTGTCCTCCACAATGGAAAATGGGTGGAAATAAAAATGGGTCTCACTTTAGCCAGCTCCTAATTTTATCAGTTCTGCTCTCAGCGTCTCCTGTATATCTCCTATATAAATGTTGCACTCAGCTTTGTGCTCTCCAGTATCACTGAAATGCAGCCAGATGCTGCTCATTTTGCCTTTTCACTCTTTCCTGACACGCTTGCATTTCAATACAGCTCCCATTTCTCTGTGTACTGGTCTCTACCACTACCCTTGCTGTCTATGGGACATTTCCGTCTTCTTTCACATAATGGTATGATCCCAGTCTGTCTCTTAAAGTGTTTGGCCACATGGTTTGCTCATCAGAATAACATCTCAGCCGTGCTCACATTGATTATCAGCAAGCCTGAAAATTCATCAATATTTGACATACGAAATTATCTCAAGGCCTGGATTTGGCCCACGGGCCATATGTTTGACACCCCTGGTTTACACGGTTTGGTATTCAATGTACAACTGAGCTAGCTCTCAGCTAACTAGCAGACAAGCTAACTGCTGGGACTGCGTCTTTCTAACAAGAGAAGAACAAAAGAATTTATTGGTAAATCAGGGTGGAAAATAAGTATTTGGTCACCTCAAACAAGGAAAATCTCTGGCTCTCACAGACCTGTAACGTCTTCTGTAAGAAGCTTTTCTGTCCCCCACTCGTTACCTGTATGAATGGCACCTGTTTGAACTCATCATCTGTATAAAAGACACCTGTCCACAGCCTCAAACAGTCAGACTCCAAACTCCGCCATGGCCAAGACCAAAGAGCTTTCGAAGGACACCAGGAAAAGTATTGTAGACCTGCACCAGACTGGGAAGAGTGAATCTACAATAGGCAAGCAGCTTGGTGTGAAAAAATCAACTGTGGGAGCAATCATCAGAAAATGGAAGACATACAAGACCACTGATAATCTCCCTCGATCTGGGGCTCCACGCAAGATCTCATCCCGTGGGGTCAAAATGATCATGAGAACGGTGAGCAAAGATCCCAGAACCACACGGGGGGACCTGGTGAATGACCTGCAGAGAGCTGGGACCAAAGTAACAAAGGTCACCATCAGTAACACACTACAACGGCAGGGAATCAAATCCCGCAGTGCCAGACGTGTTCCGCTGCTGAAGCCAGTGCATGTCCAGGCCCGTCTGAAGTTTGCCAGAGAGCACATGGATGATACAGCAGAGGATTGGGAGAATGTCATGTGGTCAGATGAAACCAAAGTAGAACTTTTTGGTATAAACTCAACTCGTCGTGTTTGGAGGAAGAAGAATACTGAGTTGCATCCCAAGAACACCATACCTACTGTGAAGCATGGGGGTGGAAACATCATGCTATGGGGCTGTTTTTCTGCCAAGGGGACAGGACGACTGATCCGTGTTAAGGACAGAATGAATGGGGCCATGTATCGTGAGATTTGGAGCCAAAACCTCCTTCCATCAGTGAGAACTTTGAAGATGAAACGAGGCTGGGTCTTCCAACATGACAATGATCCAAAACACACCGCCCGGGCAACAAAGGAGTGGCTCCGTAAGAAGAATTTGAAAGTCCTGGAGTGGCCTAGCCAGTCTCCAGACCTCAACCCCATAGAAAATCTGTGGCGGGAGTTGAAAGTCCGTGTTGCTCGGCGACAGCCCCAAAACATCACTGCTCTCGAGAAGATCTGCATGGAGGAATGGGCCAAAATACCAGCTACTGTGTGTGCAAACCTGGTAAAGACCTATAGTAAACGTTTGACCTCTGTTATTGCCAACAAAGGTTATGTTACAAAGTATTGAGTTGTATTTTTGTTATTGACCAAATACTTATTTTCCACCCTGATTTACGAATAAATTCTTTACAAATCCTACCATGTGGATTCATGGATTTTTTTTTCACATTCTGTCTCTCACAGTTGAAGTGGCCACGTAGGCAGGGGTCATCATCTGAGCTCTCCATCACCTGAGAGAGATGACAAAACACAGAATCACAGAGCATGAAACCAACGTTTCTCCTCCCAGAAGTTCAGTCACAGACCTGCAACAGAAACAAGAGTCAAAGATTCAAATGACGCAGAGCTTTCATTTACTTATATCCACAAACATGTCCTCTACATATTCATGCTGTATTTACACACACATACAGAGGCTGTTTGTCTCTCACACACCGACAGGACACTGAGAAATACATCATGTTAAATATACCTGCAGGCTTCCAGCTGTGCACTTTGTCCCTGTCAGCTGTGATTGCCATGGCAACCTTGGTGTTGTGCGCGATGCAGGGACGTGTTCAAAGGCAGACGTCTGGCAGCAGCATCATATTTGATGCACTATCTGTACTGAGTGTGCTGACTTTATTTCAAATGTCCCACTGCTGTGCAACATGAATCACATGTTCTGCACGTTTCTGTAACTCCCAGGTAACCATGGTTACCCAGCCACGCCCAGTAGTCTCCAGAGAGACCAACAGCTGGTTCATGTTGTAACGCCGTGGCTTTCGTAGTCTCTCCTTTTTCTACAGCTCATGTGTTCTTCTTGTGACGCTGCGTCTTGAGGCTCATACATGCCGTCATTTGTTGATCCTAAGAACGTTCCTCAGACCGACTTCTTCAACAACAGATAACTTTAGTTGTATCAACACTGCCTCCTGGAGCAGTTTAAAATGAACATGTCAAAGCTCTGTACCTGTCTCCATGTTTCTGTCCCCGCCCCTTTCTCTCTGTCCTGGGTCATGTGAGCGCTGCAGTAGTATTAGGCCCACCCTCAATGCTCCCATTGGCTGAGACGCATAATGACGCCCATTTCAAGCCAGCACTGATCAACATCCCTCCTGTGACCCATGGCTGTTATATTCAGAGCCAGTGAGCACTTTCACAATAATCATGATTTTAAAAACTGTGATTAAAATAATTGCTGACGTTAATCAGTTAATGAGTTAACGAGATTATAACAGGTTAAGTTGCCCTAATAATTAGACTTTGGTGACAAACTGATGTGATCTCCATGTTTCCTTTGTTGGACTGTGGGCGAGTGTCAGAACTGAATGTACTGAGTAACATGTAGAGTTTAAACATGTGTCAGTTCCAGTTTTAGAGCTCTAAAGTGCAGCTATCATGTTAGGAATATGTTAGGAATAGACAGGAACACTGAGCACACTGAGGTCAAATCTTTATTTTACCACTCGCTGCATTCTTGATGTTCATGAATTCAGCAGCTTCATGATTGTCTGCAGCATTAATCTCATATTTCCATTAAAAGTGTTGAATTTGACTGTTTGATGTTCTTTATGATCTCTGGCACCAGTTCATCTGTAGGCTGAGCTCAGTCCATCCATTTAGTGAAAGGTCTCCTTGTTCTGTGAGCGTGCACAGATCCTGAAGCAGAAAGCCTGGGTTACAGAGAAATGATCATCACTGTGATGATGCTCATCATCTCTGACTGGGATTTGAGGTTTTGTCAAAGCAGCAAAGAAAGCCTGGCTATGTTGGACTGGGTGTGGAAGCAGCTCCCAGTTTGAGTTCAGGAGACAGACACCCTCTCTACTTTGAAGATCAGCTTCAAACTTTCCTTTTTGATAAAGCTTATAGTTCGAGCTGGATCAGGTGACCCTGAACCATCCCTTAGTTATGCTGCTATAGGCTCGGGCTGTTGGTGGACTTCCCATGATGCTCTGCTTTCTTCTCCCCACTTTTCACTCCTGATGCTTTTATATGTCACTACTGCATGTCCTTAACTTTTGTCTCTCTGTTTTGTTCTTGTCTCTCTGAGCTCATCTCTTCTCTTTCCCCTCACCCTGCAACCAGTCATGGTAGATGCTCCTCCTGGAGCCTGTTTTCACTGGGAGGATCTTTGTGTCAAAGGGAGTTCTTCTTCCCACCATCACCAAGTGCTGCTCACAGTGGAGGCGGTTACCTTACACTGTTAAACAGCTTCAGATGACTGTTGTTGTCTGTTGGGTATTGTCACTTATAAATAAATGGTAAATGGCCTGTATTTATATAGCGCCTTACTAGTCCCTAAGGACCCCAAAGCGCTTTACATATCCAGTCATCCACCCATTCACACACACATTCACACACTGGTGATGGCAAGCTACATTGTAGCCACAGCCACCCTGGGGCGCACTGACAGAGGCGAGGCTGCCGGACACTGGCGCCACCGGGCCCTCTGACCACCACCAGTAGGCAACGGGTGAAGTGTCTTGCCCAAGGACACAACGACCGAGACTGTCCAAGCTGGGGCTCGAACCGGCAACCTTCCGATTACAAGGCGAACTCCCAACTCTTGAGCCACGATCGCCCTAAAGTTACAATGGACGGATAGATGTTATTGTGACAAAGAGAAAACAACTGTTGACAGATAGATTGTTGTTTTGTGTGTCTGCAGTCTGTCAGGCTGTCTGATCACAGAGGAAGGCTGTACTTCTCTGGCCTCAGCTCTGAGCTCCAACCCCTCCCATCTGAGAGAGCTGGACCTGAGCTACAATCATCCAGGTGACTCAGGAATGAAGCAGCTGTCGGCTGGACTGAAGGATCCAGGCTGGAGACTGGACACTCTCAGGTATGAAGAATGTCTGATAGAGGAGGAAGAGCTGGAAACATTTCCTGTGTCTTTCACTCACTTCCTGCAGATGACACATGAACAATCACACATGCAGGAATATTTTCAGGGACAGACACACTAGTCTAGCTGGATAGTTCATGGATATTTATGTAGGGGTCTCCAAGGAGTCTGTTTGCAGGAACATTTAGGTCACAGGTGTACCTGATATAGATACCAGTGTACCTAATAAAGTGTCAGCTAACATTTGGAAATGGAAGCTTAAATAATGACAAACTGTACATTCACAGCTGAATTCACAATAAATTTGTTCTCAAGTGCACATTTTTCTGTTATTGTTGTCAAACAACAGAATGAGAATGAAATATTGATTCTAACAGGGCCCATAAACAGCATTAGCTTAGCAGCATTAGCTTATCAGAGTTTCCATCATGGTCACACAAATCCTTAGCAGAGAAAAGTGTCACATCATTATAACACAAGATAAAAGGGTATTAGCATAAGCTACTAATGCTTATTCACCTCAAATTAGCTTTCGCTGCTAATGGTAGCCTACTTAGCATTAACTCCTCACTAATATAATGCTAATTCACATCAAATTAGCATTAGCTGCTCATATTGTTATAAGGAAAGAGAAAACGGTATTAGCATTAGCTACTAATAATTATTCAGCCCTAATTAGAATAAGCCTCTAAAAGCAGCCTACTTAGCATTAACTCCTCACATCGTTGTTACCCAACGGAAAAGAGTATTAGTATTAGCTACTATCATTTTTAATAAGTAAGAGAAAACAGTGTTAGCATTATTGAATAATGCTAATTCACACTAAATTAGAATTAGCTATTTACAAGAGCGTACTTAGAATTAGCCGCTCACATTGTTAAAAATTAAGGGAAAACAGTATTAGTATTAGCACATAATGCTAATTCACGTCAAAGTAGCATTAGTTAATAATGGCAGCCTACTTAGCATTAACTGCTCACTAATATAATGCTAATTCACATCAAATTAGCATTAGCTGCTCACATTGTTAAAAGGGAAGGGAAAACAATATTAGCATTAGCTGCTAATAATTATTCACCTAATTAGAGTTAGCCCCTAATGGCAGCCTAGTTAGCATTAATTCCTGACATCGTTATAATGCAGGGGAAAAGGGTTACCATTATCGGATAATGCTAATTTACATCAAATTAACAATAGTTAATAATGGCAGACTTTTCGTATCATTAGCTGCTGTCATTCTTACAAAGCAAAGGAAAACAATATGAGCATTAGCTGCTAATGCTTTTTAGTCTAAAATTAGCATTAGCCACTAATGGCAGCCTACTTAGCATTAACTCCTCACTAATATAATGCTAATTCACGTCAAATTAGCATTAGCTACTAATAATTATTCACCCCTAATTAGAATTAGCCGCTAATGGCAGTATACTTAGCATTAACTCCTCACATTGTTATAATGTAAGGGAAAAGAATTAGCATTATCTAATAATGTTGACCTTGGCCCACTGGAAAAGTTCAGAACTAAAGATTTAGGAGTGTTTCTCGATAGCTCTTTCTCATTTGAGAAACAAATGAATTCTGTTATTAAAACCAGCTGTAAGGTTTATATTGTTGATTGATGCTTAGAAATATTTACTCATATATGCTTAGAGTTGTATAATCGATTGCATAATGATAGAGGTTTGATCCTGAGTAGTCTGTAAAGACTCTGTGTGCCTTCCAGAGTGCTCTGGCATGCACACACCACTTGGGGCCATGAGAGAGGTCGTACCCTCTCTTACTGATTTATGGTGTAGGACAGGGGTCTCAAACTCAATTTAGCTGGGGGCCGCTGCAGGCAGAGTCTGGGTGAGGCTGGGCCGCATTAGGTTTTCCACAGGAAAGGCATGGTTAAAAAATTCCAATCTTCTCAAATCTCTTTTTTTATTTTTTAACACAAAATATGAAAAATAAATAAACAAATTAAGAATTAATAAGAAAATCAATCAATCTGTAATACATAAATAAAACAATAATAAGATATTTTTAGTCAGTGAACTTGTGTGTTTCTTTCAGTCTTCTATATCTGCTGTATTTAGATTGAAATGTCTGTATTAACAGTTCTATAACCTTCTTCTGAACATGAATGGAACACTGTAGAAAATGAACTGTTCTTCTGAACATGGCTTCTCTTGCCTACTCCTTGCTGCTAGAGACCTGGCAGCGTTTCCTCTCGCATAGCCGAGCCAGATTTGGCCTGAGGGAGGAAGCAGTTGCGGCCCTCAGTATGTCTTGAAGATGATCATCCGTAAGTCTGGACCTGTACTTGGACTTATTGAAGTTCAAAGTGGAGAAGAGCTTTTGGCACAAGTATGTGCTACCAAAAAGGCACATGGTCCACTTGAACATTCGGGAAAGCCGAGGGAAACTAGGGCTCAAGTCTCTCAAAAATTGTCCAAGCTTGTCTGCTTTTCCACTCACCTCCCTGAACTTTGCTTTGAGTTCAGAGTTGCACTGCAGCTCAATGAGCTCCATTTGAAGCACAGAAGGGGCATCTTGCACATCAAAGGAGAAGGGGTCTGCAAAAATGTGAAAGGTGGCTCTGTGTGTCTTGAAGTCAGCAAATCTGTGATCAAATTCCTCCTGTAGCCTCAAAATGACATCAACATACTTGTCAGCACTGAATGGTGTGCCTGCATCCACGAGTGCCTTGCATGCTGGGAAATGGCAAAGGTTTGTAAGAGCCCTTTGTTAGGGGGACCGCTGGACTCTTAGCACCAGCTTTGGGGTCACAGGGTCACATCTGGAACGAACACACACACACACACACACACACACACACACACACACACACACACACACACACACACACACACACACACACTATGCACAGACTGGTACTCTTTGTTCATACCTGTGTAAGACGTCATAATGAACTTGTGCATATTCATGTAAGCTCAATAAAGAGCAGTGTTACGAGGGAGCAGACGAGAGCGACTGAGGTCAAGTGAAGGAACGGCGCTGTCACAGTTCTCTCCCTCATCAATTGTCTGGTTCCAGCGGTGGGTCTGTGCTAGACGACCCATCACCAGCTTTTTCCACTGGTTACCAGTACGTGGTAGAATCCACTTCCAGATCTGGTTGTCTTTAAATCTGTGAATGGATTGGCTCCATCTTATCTCTCTTTAACAAAAGAATCCAAGTGGAGCCCTCAGGTCTGCAGATAAGCAGCTTCTGACCAGAACTAGACGTAAAAACAGAGGTGAGCTTTATCGATGGCTGCAGCCAAACTCTGGAACAGTCGCCCTTCACATCAGGTCGTCACCAACACTGGACATTTTTAAAAGCCGGTTGGAAACACATTTGTACTCTGTAGCTTTCAATCCTGACCAGTCTTTATAGTCATTACTGTGTATGTTTCCTATTTTCTCTCTACTCTGTGCAGCACTTTGGCTCAAGCTGTTTTTAAATGTGCTGATAAATAAATGTAGATTTCTTTGAATAAAACAGTGGAGCCGAGCTTTGAGCTCAGTGTGTAACAGTGTGTGTGTGAGAGCCATGTAATGTCCATGTGTGCATGCTGACTGTGCTGCTCTGACCCCCCTCCTCCTTTCAGGGTGGAGCCTGCTGGAGTCCGATGGTTGAGACCAGGTCTGAGGAAGTGTAAGTGTGTTTTTAATGGGATTCATGAAAACAAAGCAGCACACATTCAACCATCTTCATCATGTCAGGAGTCATCATCAAAGTGTCAATCAATGAACAGATGATGGATCAATAACTGCAGCTGGATTGTGTTTGTTCTCTCCATCAGATTCCTGTCAACTCACAATCGACACAAACACAGTGAACACAAACCTCCAACTGTCTGACAACAACAGGAAGGTGACACGTGTGGAGGAGGTTCAGTCATATCCTGATCATCCAGACAGATTTGATGTTCATCAGCTGCTGTGTAGAAATGGTCTGACTGGTCGCTGTTACTGGGAGGTCGAGTGGAGAGGAAACGTTTGTATATCAGTGAGTTACAGAAGCATCAGAAGGAAAGGAGGCAGTGATGACTGTGTGTTTGGATGGAATGATCAGTCCTGGAGTCTGGTCTGCTCTGATGATGGTCCTGATTATGTCTGGCACAATAACAGAGTAACATCCATCTCCTCCTCCTCCTCCTCCTCCTCCTCCTCCTCCTCTGTCTCTAACAGAGCAGCAGTGTATGTGGACTGTCCTGCTGGCACTCTGTCCTTCTACAGAGTCTCCTCTGACACTCTGATCCACCTCCACACCTTCAACACCACATTCACTCAAACTCTTTATCCTGGGTTTATGGTCTGGTCTCCTGGTGCCTCAGTGTCCCTGTGCTGAGTGGAGTGTAAAGAGTGTCTCCTGTTACAGAAACACTCTGACTGTTGAACAGATAGTTCAGTCTGTACATGTCTGTCTCTTTCACTCACAAACACGTTTTCAGATTCATGGATTCAATCAGTTGATGTTTGAAACTCTTCTAAATGATTCCTTGTAAACTTCTTCCTCTTCAGTCACAAACAAACAGGAAGTGATGTCACATGTGTTCCTGTCCACACAGCAGAATGAGTCTATTGCTGACAGTGATGTACAAACAGAGTGAGCATTTCTGAGGCCCAAAATAAACTGAGTAGTTCACTGAATGAACAATGGACTGTGAGCTCAGTTCCTTCATCATTAGTATGGATTATATATGTATATGTATTATATTAGTATCATATATATCAGGTGCTGCTGCTTTCAGTCATTGTGCAAATGTGCTGTTTGTAAGCTTGTAAAGCTGCAGTCAGCTGAGACTGAAGAAGTCACCTGATCAGTGAGCAAACGTTTCTGAAAACGTCCAGATGAACAGAATCAACCTTTTGGGATCAGCCAGCAATGCAGCATCATTGTTGTTCAGCTTCAGAGGTTTGCAGGAATGAACTGATGACCAGAAACAGCTGCAAAGTCCAAGAAAATACCAGCTGGAGTTCAGCTGCATTTGAAGAAGTCAAAGAAAAGTAAGGATGGCAAAGGGCGACGTTTTCTTCCAAAGAGCTGCAAACATGGTCGACGCCTCATTAGAAGAATCATCTGGACGTTTGTGAGGAACTCTAACCAAGAAAGCAACGTCACACAGATCCAACAGACAGTTTCCATGACTGCAAGTGTTGAGTGGAAAAATGCTACATTGCATTATTGCATCCTCTCACCACAGGAGGCGCTGTTGGCACCACTGATTGCTGATCAGCTGTTCTCTGATGATCTGATTGATACTGTGAATAACGGGACTCACTGAACTCTGTGACACAGTGAAGATTACAGAGTTTAACTTCAACATCTGACTGACGTCACACAGACAGAAGGATGAACCAGTGAGGCACAGAACACAGTTACTGGAGATACTGGATCAGCTCCATGTGAACCTCTGATGGAGAAGCTGCTGAGCCAGAGAAACATCAGGACATGACAGCAGCTGCACTTATCTAACAACATGTAGCAGAGCTGATCTATGTTAGAGGATCTATCACAGCAGCTGAAGCCAAAGTCCAACACTGGATACCAGCTGAGCCTGTGCTGAGTGTAGTGTTACAGGAAAAGGGCAGAAACACTGGTAGCTCCCAGTGATGCTGACTGGGGCACAGAGCTGAATGATGCAGCATCAGGACACTGTTTCAGTCTGACTGACAGAGAAACCTGTAGCTGTATCTACATGTGAGGCAGAGGCCACACAAGCAGCTTTCTATGTTTCACAGTGACTGAGATCTTCAGTGGGGGTGGACATGCTCCTGTACAGACCTCTGAGGAGAACCAAGGTGCAGTCAAAGAGTCCAGTCTGTCCTCACAGATGTGAACATGTGCTTTCATCAGGTCTGCTGTCAGCTAGCAGGCTCACATCAGAATCACTGTTCCTGAAAAACACAGTCTGTGTGACATCATCAGTCAGCTGATGGTCCCAGATCTGAATGGTTTCTGTCTCTACTGCAAGTCAGAGAATATCACTGAGGTGTGGATCAGGTCTGAGTGAGCTGTGGAGGGACAGCTTTAAACAGTCCACAGGTCTCACGTCCTGCTCAGTCTGGTAGCAGATACCTCGTATTGTTCCAGATGTGCTGACATCAGCAGCAGCACAGCTGTGTGATACCATGAATCTCAGTTATTGATCCAACACACAGTAAATACAAAGATCAGGATTTCTGAGAGTAATCATTATGAGTCTGAACACATGATCACTGAATGTTAGTCTCCACAATAATAAGCTAACACAAGCAAACACAGCTTTCAGCTCTTATTTTGAAACTGGCTTATTTAGAGAGCTGTGATGTGAGCGTGCCTGGCTCTGAGGCACTTGGGTCAGCCTCTGTTGTTTAGAAGTGTTACAGACTGTGAATGACACAGACCTGTCAGTTTCCATGTTTGTCTGTAACACAGCTCAGGGGCTCCATGCTGAACGCATCCATCCAGTGTTATTGATCCAGGACTGATACCAGCATTGGGATCAATACTACAACACACAATCACATGTGTCCACGTGATGTGTTTGACCAGCTTTATTCATTAATGATCAATCAGCTTATTTACTGCATCTGAGTCCAGCTTCATTTAAATGATCCAACCATGAAAATGACATCAGTCCTACAGAAGCACTTCATGCTAACAGGAAGTCATTTATTAAGGTGGAATAACACAGAGACACAACCACTCACAGCTAACCTGACCCCACTAACTGCATGTGTTTGGACTGTGGGAGGAAGCCGGAGTACCGGAGAGGACGCACACAAACACGGGAGAACATGAAGCTCTGAAACAAAGATGGTGGATTTGACCTCAGGACCAGGCAGGGTTACGGGGGTCATGACCCCCCAATAATAGATCCAGCTACACTGAAACTGTCAATTTCATTTACTTTTACAGTTTTAAAGCTATCAGGCTGCTTTGTGGCTCACTCAATACTAAACTAAGATACTTTCAGTGTGAATCATTTGCAGGAACACAGGCAGGATTTAAAGTGCAGAACTTTACAGTCTCTGTCTCAAAGTTGGTCTGAACATGCTAACAGCTCTTTGTTTTTTTCAGTTTTCACTGGTTTGATGTAATGAAAGAAATTTTTTTTTTTTTTTTCTTTTTTTTTTTTTTTTTTTTTTAATTAAAAAAATAAAATGAAAGAAATTTTAAAGAAGCAGACGATTGTTGTTATTTTAGTTCTATAGTTTCATAAATCGTGGTGTGGCTCTAAGTCAACATTCAGAATAAATAAGATAATACAGCACTTTGATGGTTGCCTTTGTATTTTCCCAGCAGTGCTCAGGTTGGTTCTCGGCTACATTTACATACAGATGTTAATGTGTTCAGCAGCTGGACTCATCTGAGGAAGGAACATTGGAAAGGTGCTCAGTGCACAACTGCATCACTAATTTTATGTAAGACCCTGTGTTTTATTGTATTTATATATTTGTAACATTTGACTCAAACACTTTTGGGAAGGATGAAAATGTTTTCAGGAGGAAGTTTTTCCTTCTGTCCGACTGCAGTACACACAACACTGCGTCTCCCTCCCTTATCACAGTTCCTCAGGCTGCTGATGAGCGCCCCCTGGTGTCAGTGTTGATGACGTCATGCACAGTGAAACATAAACAGTGTCTGTTAATAAAAAATCATGTGTCCATTTTCATGTTTGCATCATGTTTCTGTAAAATCATCAGCTGTTTCTGAACCTTCTTCATTGTTTGACTCATTCCGACAGCTGTGAGCTGTGATGGAGTCAGAGCAGCTTCATCACTGATGTTCAGGTGAAGCTGAACTTAATAAACTGTAGAAATGATCAGGATTCAGGTTGGATGTGTAAAACACTTCTGTGTGAGGTCGCAGTGCTTCATATGTGTGTGTGGGCTGAAGCACACACGTGTGAGTCCTCAGAGGTTTCACACACATCACTGCACACACTTATAATCCTAGTTTAAGCTTGTGGATCATATCGGACACATCAGCAGCTCTTTGGAGACAAAGATTTGAGATTTAAGATGAGTCATAGTCTTTCTATCCATGGTAGCTTCCACTGCTGAGGCTCGGGAAACATGAAGAGGATAATTAAGAGCAAGCATCAGCTCTGTCTCATCTAACTACACAGTATTATGATCATGCACTTATGTCTCAAACTAAGACACAATGAGACAAAATGAGTTCTGTGAGTCTTTAGATTATCAGTAAATTCTGGTGACAGTTTGACGCTCAGTGGAGCCATTTTTGGTTTGTGATGAGTGTTTTGTGAGCTTCTGTTTTGTGAGTCGCTCTTTGTAATTTAGAAGATCGTGCAGAAATGTGCGCGCCCTTATCTGAGAGGACACGGAGAGAGTGTCGCAGACTCGAGGTGAGGAGATAAACCTCGGAGCAGGACGGCCTGCACGTTACCCATGTGCATCTTTTCAGTGACATCAAGTGAACCCATAATAAGCATTTCTATGTCTTAGACATCATGTCCATTTCTAATGAGAGATTATTTTTAAATGAGGGAAACCTGGTCTAACAACACGCTTCCAACAGAGCTAAAGGTTCACCACAGTGAGATGGTGGGACTCTGATAAGAACTGAAACACTGTGTATGAACAGCTGAGACAAAACTATATATAAACACTCATTTATTCCAGTTTAGTTTACAATGATTTTAAAGTAATGTGGAACGATTCATGTTCATGAGCTGTTACAAACACAACTATTGATTTGTCTATATATGGTCGGACTACAAGGCTCGTGTTGAGGCTCTTGGAATAATGTGTGAATTACAGCAAGAAATGATGGTTTTCCATTTTACCAAAGTGGAATAAAATCACCACAGCAAAGAAATCATGTTATTGTCTGCAGCTAAAATATATGGTGAACATGGTTTTATAATAATGTGCAAACACAACCTCACTCTGCTCTATACGAGGAGCCAACCACAGCTGTCCGGGTCTTCATCCACCACCTCCACCATCTTTGCTCATCATCATTCACTTAATTGCTGATTGGTTTAAATCAAACTCCATTACAGGTTCAACTCCATCATATAACAGCATGTTGACTTTGGATCTGGTGTGCAGTGCCACCTTAAAAGATGAGGAAACTAAGAGATTACAAAAAAAGAAGTGGAGGAGTTAAAGAGCTGCAGCAGATTAACAGTTTCTGACAGTCATGTGTTAGAAAGAGGACGATTAGATGAGCTGAGGGATCCATCTACTGCTCAGTGAAGCCTCATCAGAAACAGTCTCAGTGGAAGGATGGCTCTATTGTTAAGGAAGGACACAGGCAGAAAGACTGGCGTCTGTCACACAGGAACTGGACTGAAAATCAGCTGCACATATTCATCAGGATGTGCAAACATATTATAGGTGTGGAATTCAGGACAGTACCATCAGAAGTTGATCCACTGTGCAAATGTCTGATTGGCAGTGGCTTCATTTTTCACTATGAACAAACTGCTAATGCAGCATCACAGGACGTCAGCCATGGATTGGCCTCCCCAGACCTCAACATTACTGAAACATCTTAACAGAGGATGGAAACAAAGGGAACCAACATCCAAGAAAAGACCAAGACTCCAGGCTGTGCTGAATTATAAAGGTGGACTGACCTCCAGGGTCCTTAGTATCATATAAGCTCAGTTTGTGTCTTATATACTTTCCATTTATATAACAAAATATATAGAAACGAGGGTGGTTTAAGATGTGTGTAGAGTTTTATTCATTATCTTTAGACAAACAAAGAAAGCACCATCCATTCGTCTCCAGTCTGTATGAAAAACAGGGGAAAGGTCAAATTAAAACTTTGAAATTCCTTTCACAATAAATCCATAAATAAACAAAATAAAACATAGAAAAGTGTTTAAACCCACTTTTCCATAAAGCTGTCAATAGGAAATGTTCCAGTAAACATGTCTGTGTTTCTGCTGTTTTCCTTTCATGCGTCCACAGCTGACAGGTAACCCTATTGGAGTCGCCATAGTGACGGGTGGCGTCTCAGCTTCAGCGTGTTGATGGGCACAGCCATGGTTACCACAGCTGGAGTTGGTGTACGGCGAGCTGTGAGAGGACAGAGATGGAGAACGCACATTTAACTCTTTAACAGGAGATACGTTACGACTAACAGACGACTGCTGTCTACATGATGTCTTTGCAGCCCTTATGCTACATGTTACACAACTTTTCTTCATGCCAACAAGACTGAGGTGCCACATAGTCGACACATACAGCTGATTATGATGCATGTTTTACTATTGCTATGTTCACATCATCTGCTTGGCTTTATTACTGAAAGCCTGGAGATCCTCTGACGTGTGCATGGCTGATGTGAAGTATGATTAGTCCTACATGACATCAACAGCAGAGGCAATGAAAGCTTTGTTGTTAACAGGTTGTAGGTAAAGTCAAATGTCTACTTCTACACTTGTGTTGGGTAAAGTTCTTCTCACTGCAGCAGATTTATATCTGTGCTTTCACAGGGCGTGATGTGGAGCTCAGCGCTGAGGTGCAGGTCTCCTTGGAGACGGCATCCTGGCTGAAATATTATCATGCTTCCAAAACATTTCAGCTTTTATTTTGAAAGAAACAAGACTTGAAAACGAGTCCCCTTCTTCCTCTTTGTCTTTGTTCTTCAGAGGAGTGTCACCTGGACAAACTCAGGGCTGTTCTAGAGCCTTTCTTATTATTTGACTCCATAGAAATAAAACTGAATGGAATCAAACAAAAACTCCCAAACAGCTAAAACACTTTGCTTTATTCTCTTTTTTAACAAATACGTTGAAGTCCATCCACAACAACACAGCTGAGATCTCCTTTGTAATCAAGTGTTTCCATCCTTTGTACAGATCTGCATACAAAACAATCATTTACGTCCCACAGAAGTCTAGTTACACGTAACTATACAAGAACTGGTGAATGACAGAAACATGAGACACATGATCACAGGTGATAACAAAAAGAGAAAGAATCCATGTGTTAGTGATGTTTTTCAGCCCTGATGGCTCATGTTGGAGAAACAAGCTGAGGTACGTGGAAAGTTCACACACACAAGTGGGCGTGAGCGCACACACACAGAGAAACACAACTGAAGCATCTGTTTGCTGTTTCTGCTTTCATCATCTCTGCTGCTGTGTCAGGCTGGGGTCTCTCAGTGACGTGGTTGAGGTGAAGTATGACGAGTATCCCTGATTCAGTCCATCGAGACAAAGGGCAAAGAAAGCTGTTGTTAACAAACTCTATGGTGATGTGGCATTTAGCTCTGACTCTACGCTCTGCTGAATCCTTTGAACCTGCTGATCAGTAAAGCTCTACGTGCTGCAGCAGATTGACCTCATCTGTGTTCACAGGTGTGGACCTCAGCGCTGAGGTGCAGGAGACTTTCATTCAGTTCTCCCTGCAAACAGCATCCAGCCTGGAAATACTGTCATCTTTCCCAGAAATGGTGCTCTTATCTCAGAGAAGAAGTCTGATGTAAATAACTGCAATCAACAGTGATGTTCTGCACAGATCACTTTTCCATTTTGCTCTCTAGATGAGTCCCAGCTGCCTGACCTTGTGTCCAGGTGATCGTCTCACTGAGGAGCTTTTGTTCTGAAAATCTCACGTCCATCACCTGTTTCCTTTTTACTATCTCTGCTCTTTCTTTATTCACAATGCTCATAATATCACACAATTATATTCATCACCTGCATGTTTTTATCCAGCTGCTGTTAGAACCAAACAAATAAAAAGGATGAAAAGCCTGAAATCCTTTGATTTATTACATTTGAAACAAATATGAGAGCATCCCTAACAGCACAGCTGAGACCTTTGTTTTAATCAAGCCTTTGTATCGACACACTTGTAAAGATTCATATACAAAACATAATAGAATAAATCAATATAAAATACACATAATCACAAAAATGCAGCCATGTTGTGAGTTTGCATCTAAAACATGCATGTTTCCCTTTGTACAGGCAGATTTACAGCAGACAAAGCAACACGCTGATCGACTTTGACCGCTGCAAAAACAAAACACCCACCAAGTCTGAAGTCGATCAGAGGAACTGTTGACAGACTGACAGACAAACAGATGCTTGATTCATTAGTGCGATTAAATGTTCTTCTTTAGCAGCATCACTTCATGTGTTTGTGTTCCAGGAATAAAGGTCTGTTTAAACTGGACGTCTCCTCAGCATCACTCGTGCTGTCGTGGTTTCAAAGCTGTGCAGAAAGAATCTGAGGGATGATACAGAGGTGACCAAAGTTACAAACATCCAGCTGTGCTGCAAATGTTTGCAGAGCTCCAAACTCTTTGGCTTTCTGCAGAGCAAGTATGGAAGAAGCACCTGAGCTAACTTCAGTTTAGACGATATGAGGAAAAATGCTGCTTCCCAAAGTTTCCTACAAGTATCCAGTTTATATTTAGAGAAGCGAAGGCTCTTTATCCTGACAACTACTCCCTGGTGGATCCCTGTCCTGTGACAGCAGCAAAGACTGTGTATCAGTATCATCAAAGCCACTTCAATAACCAGTGTTTAAAGCTCTCTAGCAGATGGACTTCAGTGGCAGCAGCCTCTGTCTGCTGTGTACAGAAGGTTCTCTGATGAAGCACACAGCAGATGCTGCACTACAACAGCAGCAGCAGCTCAGCTTCAGTTTGCTTCGACGCCCTTTTTGACCTGTGAAACAGCAGAAAATGAAACATTTCAACACCCGTTTGTTAGCGTGAGCTATTCTGCTGTTTTTCATCATTTCACAGGTGAAATAAAATCACATTTACTTCCTGTAGGAGTGATCGTGTCCAGCCTGACTGAGACCATGTGCTCCATCCTGCACAGGTAATAAACCTCTGACATGAAGGGCTGTCAAGTAGTTTTAGACAAATGGGGGTAAAAGAGACGTTAAAAGCTTAAAGAGAAACTACATTTTCTAAGAACTGTCTGACGTTCACCTCTCACACAGTGGATACGATTCTGCCGCTGCAGGAATAATCTTTGTGCTTATGAAACTGTCCATGTGTTTGCAGAGAATGTCACATGTTCAAAGCCATCCCAGCACCTGGGGTTTGTATAAGTGCAGCTGCTGGTGGGGAGATAGTCTCACTCTTCTATATAAAGAGTCAGCAGGCAGCAGATCTTCATCTGTGATCTCCTCCATCATCACGTCTTCACTCTTCAGCAGCTATGGCTTCACTTCGTGCCCTTCTGGGAGTGGTGCTGTGCTCCTCATGGTTTCTGCTTCTGCCTCAGGCCGACTTTGATTTACAGAGTCATCCATAATATTTTTTATTTTTTATTTTACTGCCCATCTATTTTCATACAAATGTCTCCGTCTTATGGAAAAGGGGTGGAGCTTATCCAACGAGGACAGGCAGGGCCCCCCCAGACAGTTTAGCAGTCTATACAGGAGGCTGACCTTTGCAACATGTACTTCTATAATGACTTCACCATTTAGGTTATTTGGTTATGTTTCACCCTGGATTTTGTGTGATAATATTTATTTTGTCCACTGATTTAAAAACAACAAACTATATGAATATAAAACAGAGTGAACAACAAAACATCAGCTTTGGAAACTTTGATGTAAAATTCTGCAGTTGTTTTCTCAGATATAGCATAAATCAAACTAACATACATCAGTGTGTTATTAATGTGCACACACACACACACACACACACACACACACACACACACACAGAGACACACACACACACACACACACAGAGACACACACACACACACACACACACACACACACACACACACACACACACACACACACACACACACACACACACACACACACACACACACACACACACACGTGTTACAATAAACAGCTCTTATGCTTCTGTATGATTCTCAGTGCTTTCCATTTGCGTGTCCACAGGTTGCTGTAAGTGGTGCTTGACTGCAGTTTGCTCTCATTTCAAGTGGTTTGCTGTCACAAAGCCAACAGGAAGTCCGGCCATGGTTGAGCCAACTGAAGATGGGTTGAAGGTGGCGTCCTCGTTTCCTCTGTGAGCGCGAGAGGACAGACAAAGCAAACACCGTTTGGACAGCATTAAAATATTTACACTGATGATTAATGTTGTGTCTTTGCACCTGTAGCGATACATGTTGGAAAATGGAGACTTTAGCCACCAAGACTGACGTGCCTGGAAACTTCCCTGTGAGTACGCCCACAAAGACAGGAAACAGTTTAACCACCGCGGTTAATCCTCCATCATCATCATCCAGTATTTTTCACATCTTTTCTTCTGCTGTTTCCCTTGTTGTCAGTCACGGGGTTTGTGACTGAAATGCGTGTGGTCGACGGGAAGCCTGACGAGTACGGCCTGAATCATTCCATCAACACCGGACGGAGTGAAACCTTTGTTGAAAACAGATTATATGGTAACGTTGCATTTAGCTTCAGTAAACTGTGAAGTTACAGCAGCAGATTTACATCACGTGGCTTCACAGGAAGTAGTCTGGACCTCAGCGCTGAGGTTCAAGCAGCTCTGCTTGCAGACGGCATCCTTCCTGAAAATGTTCTTCATCTTCCTAAAACCAGAACTTTTACATTGGTGCTGAAGTTCTATATAAAAACAGCCTGAAATACAAAGTGATGTTGTGCACTGATTACCTCACACTTTCCATGTTTCCTTCTACAGAGGAGTGTCCGCCTGAGTGTTTTGTCTGATCTGTTGTTGATCGTCTCATTGACACTGCATGCAGATCTGACACCAGGGCTGGACTGGGACAAAAAATGGTCCCGGGCATTTTGACTGGAGACCGGCCCCCCAGGTATTAAAGGAAAAACCATGAAGCCTTTGAATGAAAACAAACGCTGTTGTCACAGTGATGGACGCTGTCTTGTTGGTATACATGCATCAGTCTAATAAACTTAAACCTGCACCATCCTCCCTGTCCTGGTATTCTAAACAGGAAGTAGACTGTTGGTCGAGTTAACCTCCTGAACATCTACAACACACGGTGGAAACCTGACATTAAGACAGAGACTAGAGGTGAGACATGATCATTGCTGATTACTGATGACAGATTTAGATATGTTTTCATAAACCTTTCATTTGCCACATCAATAAACAGCACGGCAGGGCAAAATATGTTTTCTAACATGGCAACCTTTAAAAAGTGAAAGGAGACAGAAAGACAGCTGAGAAAGAATCAAACGGACTTTTTGATGCATTTTACACACAGTACTGGTGCAGAATCTAGAAAATGTGGGAAACACTGGCATCATATGCAGTACTTACTTCTGAAGAAATTATGATGGGACCCTAAAAAATGACTATGTACAATAATGGATTTCTATACATTTTACATCAGATGGAAACGTTTGTTGTAAGATTCAGATAATTATTTATTAAAAGTGAGACATTTTAAATGAGAACAAGAAAGAAAAGTATGTCTTTGTGCCCCCCTCTCCCTGTTAATGCCCTACCTGCCCCCCTGGCAACACTTTGCTAGACCCGCCCCTGCACAGTTACCAGCTGTCAGCTACACAAAAAGGATCCTGGTGTTATTTGTCTCTCAGAAACAGTTCATAACTTCAACTCATTTTTGTTTTGTCATGTTTTGTTCTTTACATTGTCTTTCTTCTATATAATTGTTAAACATTTAATAAATATGTCTACAAAAAGATTTTAAAAATCAGACATTTCACACAGACACCCAAATGATTTCTGACTGATGAAGGGGGCTGAAGGTGCCCTGCTCTTGCCCAGCTTCTGCTGCTCTCTCCCTGCTCACTGTCAGCAGCTGGCAGCCTCGGTCCTGCCTGAGACTCTTCATCTATCAGTGCCAAAGAATATGGGAAATAGCAACGCACAACATGCACATTACAAAACAAGCACATGAATCAGCATTACATTCATTAGTGAAGTGCTGACGTTCGTTCCTAAACTTTGGGCCTTAATTAACATCACTGTGAACTAATGTTTGCTTTGCTTCTTAACCAGTGAAGCAGCGAGGGGCTTTCTGAGGTTCCTGCTCGTAAATGCCCAAAATGAGTCGAGTATTTCTCTGCAACTACAAACTCTGCTTTCATCAGAGGTGTAAATATTACAGCACTGTGTCAGAGTCACTGAGGCTGGAACACAGAAAAAGGAAGTAGATGTATTTATTTTTAGACTTTATTGCCTGGAACCACTTTAAAAATACGCTTTGGGTCACAATTAACTGCAGAAACCAGGAATCCACATATGAACATTATCTGTGCAGAGATTTATGCTTCTGAAGGTAAACAGTGAAAACTTGCAGCACTAAATGCACAGATAGCCAGGCGTTTCACATTTTGGGACCATCTGCCAGTTTTCATTTCTTAGGTATTGAAGAGCAGAAATGATTGAATTTTATTTACATGCTTAAAAATGTTTGCTTTTGAATATTATTTGAAGAATTACCCACACACTCAGGCACTGTGGGCCTGTTTCCCTTTGCACAACCGAGTGTTGGAAACGGGCCTTTTCTCTTTAAACTCTGAGGGGCTGTAACTTTGGCTTCTATTGGCAGATTTGCATGATTGACCCTCTTTTTAAAATAGTTTTAGCCAAGAGAATCAAGCTAACATCACTGTTTTTACGTCAGCTCACGTCACACGAGCTGTTTCAAGAAAAGTCCTCCTGTCACACAGCAATGGCTACATGAATCACACCACTCTGCTTAAATAATAATAATAATGTTTAGTGAAGCAGGTGAAGCAAAGGGCTGCTTTTAATAGGCTGGGAGACCCAGGTGTGCTGCTTTAGCTGCTGAGCCTCTCATGCTAGCCTCCATCTATAAGCTGGGATCACAGGAGCACTGCAGTCCTGACTAGATCAAGGATTGTTATTCATGCAGGTGACAAAAGTTTACATTCACAGAGTCATAGGATTGAGCCTGGTTTGAAAAGCAGCTGTTTAATGCAGCTGCTTAGAGTTCACACACAGTAGAAGAATCAGACTTGAGTCACATTTCAAACACTGGAAAAATACTCAGCAAGTAACAATGAAAACAGCACAGACTCAGTATATCCTGTTCAGTCCTGTGTTTGATATGAATGTGCTGTTCAGAGAGGATCTCGTGTCCTCTTTTACAAAGCCTTTGTTTCATGATGTTTGTGTATAAATGAATGTAGGTGTGTTTCTAAGTGTGAAGGAGCCCTGGGAGAAAAGACTGAAGCTTGTGCCAAAGAACAAACAGGAAAGAAAGATCAGCATTAATGAAGACGAGCACAGAAGGAGCCCAAGCACGTGTTGCTTTTTCAGATTTCTCTAAAAGTGTGTGTTCATTTGTTCCATCCTTCACAACAAACAACAGCTGACAGACACACATGCACTCTGTGTCACTTCACAGGGGCTGATGAAAGTGGACACAGTAAAGGGAGAGCTGGACCTGCTCTACACATCCTGCACTCTGTTAACAGACTTTATTCTGCAGCATCAACAGATAAAAATATATGAAGATATAGAAACGTTTAACATTGTGACTGTTCACATTAGTGAAGCTGTTACTTTGCTGCCAGGTGGGAAAAGAAGCCTAAAGCTGAGTCTGATTAAACATCTGCTGCACCAGAGAGTTTCATGGCCCTGCTTTATCCTGTGCTTGCTGACCACCTCGTCCTGAAACCTCTTCATCATCCTCACAGTTGTGTGAAGAAAGAGGGAAGCAGGTGGAAACCATCTGTGCTGCTGTGTTCACTTGTGTGTGTGCGTCTATGGTCATATCTAATGTGTACCTACAGACAAACACAAACACCTGGCATTGCACAAGAGTCTCTATGGAGCAACCTGCAGATGTCAGAGATGTGATTAGAGGGTAAAGTGGACTAGTGAGAGCATCTATGTTGTTGTTGTCTGCTGGGGGACAGCATCAGCTGCAGAGATGCATCAGGATCAGCAAACTAATCTGCAAGGCTGCAAGTGTCACTGAAGGAGTTTGAGTCAGTGAGGGACTCAAACTCACACAGCTGGTCAAGAAGGCTCAGCAGCTGCTGTATTTCCTGAGGAGGCTGAGGAAATTTGGTATGTTGGCCAAGATCCTCAGCAGGTTCTACAGCTGCACTGTGGAGAGCAGCCTGACAGCTGCATCACTGCATGGTACGGCAGCACTACTGCAAACCGCAAACGCCTGCAGAGAGTGATAACAACTGTGGAGAAGATCATCAGGACCCCGCTGCCCTCTCTGCAGAGCAGCTACCATCACAGAGTCCAGAGGAGAGACACACCTCTGCCCTCGAGACGAAGGTTCAGAAGTGTGAAATGTAGAACATCCAGACTCAACAACTCCATCTTCCCCACTGCTATCAGACTCCTGAACAGCTGACCGACCTCAAACTGCAGTTTGCACATCAGGTCACTTTGCACACTAAGTTCATTTTGCACATTAAACTCCATGTACATCCATGTACATCGACATCTGCAGACCACACGTGTCTTCACTTACTTATTTGTACTTATTTGCTTTTCTTTCCAAGCTCCTTCAACAACATCATTCATAGAACAACTTCCAGCTTCTTTTGCTCGGCTACAGTTTGGATGGATTTGCATTTAAAGATGCAACAAGACTAAAATGGTTAGGGTCAGGAGGTCAAAGGTCAGAGCTCCTGTGGGTCTGAGGGCGGCCTCACGCTGGAGAAGGATGAAGGAGTCTGACCTGAGCCAGTGTTTGACATGAACACATCAGCACTGCTGTCAGTGAGCCTAACGACAGCCGTTAGCATCATTTCAGTGTTTCAGTCATAAAAACACTTCCTGTCACTGTGGTGGTTACAGTGACATCATGCAGTTTGTGCTTTGACCTCCAGAGGGCGACAAATCAGCACAGACAGAGAGCTCCATTCAAACTTTGCTGCCATCAGGAATAATTCTTCAAATATAATCATCAGTGTTTGAGCAGTTATGATATCAGGGACAATCTAGACATGTGTGACAATACTGAACATGTCACATGACACACCTCAAACATCATGTGATCCACTCTCAGTCTGCACTTTCATTCATGACTTCAACAGGTTGAAATGAGCTTTGAAGAAACATCAGTGAAATAAATCTTTCATGGATTCATGTGAGCAGCAGATGAACTTTGTACCAACAACATCTTCAATAACAGAGTCTGAATGAAGCTCAGGTGTTGATGCTGCTCACTGATTGGACGCTTGCTTTCAGCTCTGCTCTCAGTCTTTACTGCACAGGTGAAGGTAGAAAGTGTGACTGGATCTATAGACTGGAAACAGAGAAACATGCTGAACATTTGAAGCTTTGCAGCAGAAATGTTCATGTTACAAATACAGCAGAGCTGATCTGGGATCAGTGTGTTCACACCTGCAGCTACAACAAGGTTTCATGTCTCCACACGTCAGCATGTGAACTTTACTCTGACTCAGTCTGAGCAGTCAGACGGCATATTTTTAAAGTTAACACATCAGCACACACAGAGCTGAGCCCCTCCCACCTGTGCTGAGTTTCAGGTGGAGCCCCGCCTCCTTCCAGGAAGCAGCTCACCTGTGTGTCCGTGTTTAGTGTCCAGGTGTGGAGTGGAGCTTGTTGTTGGTGTGTGAAGAAACTGTAAGTTTGCTTTGTTTCCTCCTTTAACAGTTTGTCTTTAGGAACTTTACTGTTTGTTCAGCTCGTGTTTGATTTCTTCACACAACAAACTGTGTGTGTTTGTATTTCCGGTCTCTCCATTAAAGTCAGTGTGTAATGTTTCCTGGCTAACATCAGCTGTGTGCAGCTTAGTTCAGCACAAATCTGCCGCTCCATAGTTCACGGTAACGGACTCACAGCTGGACCAACGAGGCCGAGTGTGTCCGCCACTCTGAGCTACGTTCGTGTTTGTGTACTTGTAGTTTGTACTTTGAGTTCACTCAGAGCCCACAGAGGACGCAGCGTACGTGATGACGTCACAGCCCTTTACCTCCTTTACTGTCACTGTGATTAATATTTACACACGAGACACCTGCAGAGCTCTGACGCTAAGCTAGCACACAGCATGCTAACACTAAGCTAAAGCTAGGCTAGCCAAGAACCCAGAGTGAGTTAAAGCTGAGTAAACACTGACCCCAGACCAGCACCGTGATAAAGTGAGCTGCTGCTGCTGAACTTGAACAGGTAACAAAGTGATGAGCAGTCAGGCTGCAGGTTTCTACCTGTTCATGTTTCTACAGTAGAATCACTTTGAAGTGTCTTTGTGCTGTTTCATCTTTGATTTGTGTTCATAAACACTCAGAGAAACATCACGTGACCTCATCAGGATCTGTGTTGGTGTGTGGGGCTGTACCTCAGCTTTATGTTGTTACATGCTCATTTGTTCATTTTACACAGTAACATCAAAGTAATGTTATGAGGAGTAATGAAGTAACGTACTCCATTACTTTTAATCAAAGTGTTCTGTGTAATATGTGTAATAATGACTGTTTTGAGTAATGACCAACACTGATCACAACAAAGAGGAAATGCCTCCAACATGCACAAACATTTGAGCCACAACATGCAGTTAATGTGCACAAATGTCTTTGATATGCTGCTCAGTGATGGTGGTGACTGTCAGAGCAGAGCTACTGAGAATCAATAAGTAATATCAATGATGGGATCAGAATCACTAAATTCTTCTCATCCCTGTCAGTATCATACATGTGCTGTATAATGTGATAAATGTAGAGGTGCTGGCTGTTCTCTCACTCTGCTGTTTAGCTGTAAAGGACGCCTCCCTGCCTTTGTCTCATTCATGACCTTTAATAGTCTCTTCTAACATGCAGAGATCTGTATGATCTGTTTCATAGAGTCTAACCAGCCTGTACAGGTAACAACAACAGTCACTGCATCACTGACACACAAACGTCATCTCTGTCAATAACAACATTCATAAATGGAATAAAAACACATCAGTGGATCATTGCTGGAGCTGATGTTTGTGCTCCTGGTGCAAAGGCTCTCAGTTTCCTCCTTGAAATAACATCAGTGGTGGGTCAGCGACATGCTTTCTTTCCCTCTCAGGTTTAAATATCTGGGACTCTCCACCGTTTGGTTTTAGAGCTGAAGAAGCTTCTCAGATGAAACGTCTTCCAGAAACTTAAAGACGTCTCTTTTCTCTCCAAGCTCCTTAGATCACATGACCTGGATGACTGAACCTACAGACATATTGACCTGGTTTCATGGTCACATGACAGGTCAGAGGTCAGCGACTGTAACTCAGTTCCTCCTGTTAATGTGAACTCACTGAGTGTTTGTGGTTTACCTCTCAGACTGACTGAAGATGATGATGGAGGAAGAGGAGGACAGAGCAGAGTCTGCAGGGTCCAGCTGTCCGTCTGTGAGGAGTGACCGGTCCAAAGGCGAAAATCCACTCTTCAGTGGTGAACCTGGAGCAACGAGGTCAGAGAGCTGTGATGACTCCTTTACATGTTTGTGTTTCCTGGATAAATATGACCTGAAACATCCTCAGATTGTTACAAAGATTCATTAAAAAGAAAACAATGAAAGAGAAAAGATCCAAATGTTCGACTTGGTCATTTGCTGTTTGAGGACAGTGATGCTCATATCTGTGGGGAAAGTGTGACCTGAGTGGGTTCATGTTTGTCTTTAAAGAACAGAGCTGCTCTGATTCTCTTTGTGTCTGATCTGTTAAACAGTCTGAGAGGTCACACAGAGACCCAGCAGCTAAAGCCTGGATCATACTGGCTGCTGTTACTCCATCAGGACAACACTGAACCACAGTGGTGTGGATGTAGTGGATAAATCCCACCATACTGATGCTCAGAGTTAACCACAGGGAACAAAACCAGATGTTACCTTCAGATTGTGACCTTTGGAGTGGACGATGCAGATTTCAATAGAGAATAAATGTTGTTGTTTTTCAGCTGTGAAGAAAGAATCTAATTTTCTGAACTTAAGAATTTATGATGCTGGAAACAACATGGAGACTATAACACAACATTTCCACTGTGTTCATAGAATGAATGTAAAACTGTCAGACATTCATTAAATATGCAAAATGTCTACAGAAGCATCAGAGGGTCAGACGTGAAGCACTCAGTGATTTTGATCAAATGACTCATCAGTTATTGATCTGTACTACACTGATCTACCACGTTAGTAAAGCTGGTGTTCTGGTGGTGGAGGGAGACTCGGATCATGTTCTGGTTTTGGAGCAGTGATCTGCTGATGGTTCAGTTTGATGAGCTTCTTCAAAATCATCCCTGACATCACCACTGAAAGGACGTCCATGAAAACAGACTGAAAATTACTGATATGTTCACAATCTGAGAGTTTAAAACTTGACAGACTTGATTCAGATGAAGTTATTTGAGCAGAAACTCCTGGATCTTTATCCTGTGTTGATCTAATCCTTCATGGTTCCTCCACAGAGTGGAGCAGCAGAGCTCAGAGGTTCCCAGTGGTCAGTCTGCCCAGCAGCATCAAACACAGCTGGACTCCATATTTATGGTCTGTACATGTACAACAACTACTTTAATATTAATAATAATGCATTTATTTATAGGTCCCTTTCAGAACACCAAGGACTCTGTGGACTAAATGACCAAAAGAAAACAAACTTTGAAATCAGACGGTGCAAATGTGATCACAGGGAAACGTTTTAAACATCGAGGCTTTAAACAGAAACCAAAGTGAAACAGTTTGTAGTCGAGATCAGTGGGAATGAAGCTGAATAACTGTTTCTTCAATAACTTTGATCTCTTAAAAAAGAAAAACTAGCTGAAAGTCTGGCTGCTCTTATGAAAAGTACAGAGAAATTATGGGTCGCTCAACACTTGTGCACAATATAAGAGTTTAAATAAATCTAAAGAATAACTCAAAGTCCTACAATCATACTGAGAAAATCATCTACAGCTAACTATCCAAGTGGATTTGTTTAAGACAGCTCCATCTGCTGGTGGCCCTCTGCAGGTGCATGAAAGGGGCGTGTTTATATTGAAAGTAGTAGAGAAAGTAAACCCCACGGGAAGGAGGAGGACTCTCAGCAGCTTCCAGCTCATATTCAGACATTTGACTTCTCACTGAAAGCAGCAAGTTTGAGTGTCTGTACCTTAGTTAGAAGAGATAACATGTCAGTAGTAATTAGAGTTGATTGAGCAATGCTGTCCTTGTAATGTAGTTTATGATTTTTATGGACAAGTCCAGTTTTTCTGTAGAGCCTCTCAAGTTGGTGACAGCAGTCAAAGTTCACGTGTAAACCAGAGCAGCAAATCAGGTCCAAATGTGTTGTTCACAGTGAGTGGGATCATCATTGGCTGCTATGTTAACCTCCTGCAGCAGGATGTGTTTGGTCAGAGAATGGATAGATCACGAAGTCATTGTTGAGTTTAGGGAGACAGTAGACAGTTGGAGGAGGTTCAGCCAGTTGACACACAGTAGATAAAATAACTGAAGGCAGGAGCAGACACCTGTATGACTTTCCACCTCTCACATAGATTATTTCCCTGGGCAGCACCACAGGGCTGGTAGATGTAAACAAAGCTGGAGGAGAGGATTTATTCATCTGAGAAAAGTCACAGAGTTGTGTCTTGATGCTCAATCATCCAGGTACGTAAATCCCAAAAAGCTTGATTCTGTTCATCTGGATGTTTTCAGTGGGAGAAACGTTTCATCATCATCAGGTGACTTCTTCAGTCTCAGCTGACTGCAGGTTTCAATCTCATAAACAGGACATTTGTATGACTGAAACCAGCCCACTGAAGGAACAATGGGCTGGGAGGTCAGTTCATTGATCATTGGTACGCATATTGTCAGGACCATTGATCAATGGTTGTTGATCAATGGTCATGAGTCCAGTTCACAGAGAGCTGGGGAATGGCTGCAATCACAGCATGTAAGATGGTGACAAATGTACCCTTAGGCCCCTCCTCCATTCAGAGATGGTCTTTCCTTTTCACATAAATGGCCTCCTTGACTCCGCCCTCAAACCAGCGTTCACATTTACTCAGGACCTTCTTGATGTGAAGTTCTTCTGCTTCGCTGGCTGCTGTGTCTGTGGGGATGGTGTTTGTTCTGTGTTGTAGCGTCCTGATGGCGCCCAGTTTGTGCCCCAGTGGATGATGAGAGTCAAACCTTAAATACTGATCTGTATGTGTAAACAGAGTGAACCTTTAAGACCAGTTGTCTGTACGATCAACTCAGTCACCTGAAACATCTCCAAGTTTCTGGCTTTGATCATCAACCTGTTGGTAGTTCAGCTCTGAACACCAGTGAAATGTTTCTCCCACTAAAATCGCTGCATTCATATGAACAGCATCAACGTTTTGGGATCGTGGAGTTGTGGACAAAGTCTCAGTTAATCAGATAAAGTCAAACCTATAATTGGTAAAGAGTTCGCGGATGATATGCCCCTTGATCGTAAAGAAGTGGATGTTGTGTGGACTAAAGTTCAGAGTGGTGGGTCTTTCATAAATATTCTGTTCCAGCTGCTGGAGGACAACATCATCACTTTTGTGAAGAACGAGCTGAAGAAGATCCAGAAGGCTCTGAATCCAAATAAGCCCCAGTGCTTGGAGTTTCAGAGGGAGGATGATGAGCAGAGGAGCAGCAGAGAGGCATTTGTGAAGATCACAGTGGACTTCCTGAGGAGAATGAAGCAGGAGGAGCTGGCTGACCGTCTGCAGAGACGTAAGAGGATTTATCTAAAGATTTAAGCTGCTGGATAAATGAGACACTTGTGACACCAGTGTGTTCAGTCATTTCTCAGTGGGTCAGAAATTGTCATCAGCATTTTGTAAAATGTGATTGTTAAAGTTGTATTTTTATTATTATTATTCAGAACTTCCAGCTGCTGTTTGTCATCGTAAACTTAAGTCTAAGCTGAAGAAGAAGTTCCAGTGTGTGTTTGAGGGCATCGCTAAAGCAGGAAACCCAACCCTCCTGAATCAGATCTACACAGAGCTCTACATCACAGAGGGAGGGACTGCAGAGGTCAATGATGAACATGAGGTCAGACAGATTGAAACAGCATCCAGGAAACCAGACAGACCAGAAACAACAATCAGACAAGAAGACATCTTTAAAGCCTCACCTGGAAGAGATGAACCAATCAGAACAGTGCTGACAAAGGGAGTGGCTGGCATTGGGAAAACAGTCTTAACACAGAAATACAGCCTGGACTGGGCTGAAGACAAAGCCAACCAGGACATCCAGTTCATATTTCCATTCACTTTCAGAGAGCTGAATGTGCTGAAAGAGGAAAAGTTCAGCTTGGTGGGACTTGTTCATCACTTCTTTACTGAAACCAAAGAAGCAGGAATCTGCAGCTTTGAAGACTTCCAGGTTGTGTTCATCTTTGATGGTCTGGATGAGTGTCGACTTCCTCTGGACTTCCACAAAACTACAATCCTAACTGACCCTAGAAAGTCCACCTCAGTGGATGTGCTGCTGATAAACCTCATCAGGGGGAAACTGCTTCCCTCTGCTCGCCTCTGGATAACCACACGACCTGCAGCAGCCAATCAGATCCCTCCTGACTGTGTCGGCATGGTGACAGAGGTCAGAGGGTTCACTGACCCACAGAAGGAGGAGTACTTCAGGAAGAGATTCAGAGATGAGGAGCAGGCCAGCAGCATCATCTCCTACATCAAGACATCACGAAGCCTCCACATCATGTGTCACATCCCAGTCTTCTGCTGGATCACTGCTACAGTTCTGGAGGATGTGCTGGAAACCAGAAAGAGAGGACAGCTGCCCAAGACCCTGACTGAGATGTACATCCACTTCCTGGTGGTTCAGGCCAAAGTGAAGAAGGTCAAGTATGATGGAGGAGCTGAGACAGATCCACACTGGAGTCCAGAGAGCAGGAAGATGATGGAGTCTCTGGGGAAACTGGCTTTTGATCAGCTGCAGAAAGGAAAGCTGATCTTCTATGAATCAGACCTGACAGAGTGTGGCATCGATATCAGAGCAGCCTCAGTGTACTCAGGAGTGTTCACACAGATCTTTAAAGAGGAGAGAGGACTGTACCAGAACAAGGTGTTCTGCTTCATCCATCTGAGTGTTCAGGAGTTTCTGGCTGCTCTTCATGTCCATCTGACCTTCATCAACTCTGGACTCAATCTGCTGGAACAACAACAGAGAATCTCTACATGGTCTAAACTATTTAACAAACTAAAACTTCAATCTCTCCACCAGAGTGCTGTGAACAAGGCCTTACAGAGTCCAAATGGACACCTGGACTTGTTCCTCCGCTTCCTCCTGGGTCTTTCCCTGCAGACCAATCAGACTCTCCTACGAGCCCTGATGACACAGACAGGAAGTAGCTCACAGACCAATCAGGAAACAGTCCAGTACATCAAGAAGAAGCTCAGTAAGAATCTGTCTGCAGAGAAAAGCATCAATCTGATCCACTGTCTGAATGAACTGGATGATCGTTCTCTAGTGGAGGAGATCCAACAGTCCCTGAGATCAGGAAGTCTCTCCACAGATAAACTGTCTCCTGCTCAGTGGTCAGCTCTGGTCTTCATCTTACTGTCATCAGAAGAAGATCTGGATGTGTTTGACCTGAAGAAATACTCTGCTTCAGAGAAGGCTCTTCTGAGAATGCTGCCAGTGGTCAAAGCCTCCAACAAAGCTCTGTGAGTAAACATGTTGTCATCGCTTCATTGTTAAAATCATGGGAAATAAATCAGAAATGCTGAGTTCAAAGAGCACTGTAACATTTTTTAAAATAGTAAATTAAATGATCATCAGTCACTCAGTAAATATATGGTAGTTTTAATGTTTCACTCCAGCATTTCTAAAACACACTTTGTTCTGTAACTCTTATCAAAGGACAATCCAGACCCAGCCTATAAGAACATGAGCTCTGATGCTTCAGCCCCTCTGACAGGTTTATTATCCTCAGCTTGTTCATTTGTCTCCAACTCCAGGAGTTTGGTTGTTTTATTCTAAAGCACAAACGTCACCTGCCAGACTTCACCTACATCTTTTTCTGATGTTCATAATTTAAGTTCAAGTTTGTATCTCACTTTCAGTGCACACCCTCCCTTTTTAAATATAAATCTCTGCTGTGCTGTCATGTTTTCATCCTGTATGGAGGGAGAAACTCGGTCTTCATTACTGAAATTGCCTCTAAGGTCGTGTTTCTTGTCAGTAACCATATGTAACTGTAAGGCTTCCATAACCAGTGTTATCACAGAATTACAGTGGGTTCACTCTGGGTCCTCTACAGTTTCCTCCCACTGTCCACAGACATGCAGTTAGGTTACCTGGTGATCTAAACTTCATGCAGGTGTGAGTGAGAGTGGTTGTCTGTCCCTCTGTGGGCTTAGTGGAAGAGACTGGATGGATCTCTGCTTTGTCTTTGATATATGCTGACAGCAAACATTCTCCATGAAGTCTGCATTTCAGCTCATCTCCTTTATACACACCTTTAACAGGAAGAGTTTTATACAGCTAGTGTTTAAAATCAAGTGTTATTCACAATACACAGGTAATGAGCATGATTATTGAATTAGTAAGATTTTCTAAAATAATTGTTTTAGTTAATATTGTATGATAGTGTACACAGAATTATTAGCTCAGTAGGCAGAGTGGTCGCCCCATGATCATAAGGTCAGGGGTCGAATCCACCGAATAGTTACCTTGTGGTACCCCTGAGCAAGGTACCATCAAGGTACCAATCATGTGCACTGGACTGGTAGCACTCATAGTCTCAAAGGTTTAAAATTAAAAAAAGGGTTCAACATATAAACAAATTTAATTTGATCACATATATTGTTTGGTTTTTTTTGTTTTTGTTTTTTCCCTTTCTCTCCCAGACTGAGCAGCTGTAACGTCTCAGAGAAAGGCTGTGAAAATTTGTTGTCAGTGGTCAGCTCCCAGTCCTGTAGTCTGAGAGAGCTGGACCTGAGTACCAACAGCCTGAAGGCTTCAGCAGTAAAGCTTCTGTCTGCTGCAGTGGAGAGTCCACATGCCAAACTGAATGTTCTGAGGTCAGATCAATTTGTATTATGTTTAGTTCTGTTTGTTTATGTGTTTGATGTTTGTTTTTGTTTATGTCTTTATCCAGTTATCCTTGTTTCATAGCATTTTTATTTTATTTCAAAGTTAAACGGAAGTTTTACTAACCTGCTCAGCACAAGACAATAAGCTATTGCACCCTGATTACACTTTAACAACAATCTTTATTCATGTTTTTATCTTCAGACTTAACATCTGTGAACTCTCAGAGGAAAACTGTGAAGCTCTGTCCTCAGTTCTCAGCTCGCAGTCCTCTAGTCTGACAGAGCTGGACCTGAGTATCAGAAAGCTGCAGGATTCAGGAGTGAAGCTTCTGTCTGCTGGACTACAACGTTTAAACTGTAAACTGAATACTCTGAGGTCAGATCAGAAAACATTTAGTTTTTAGAATTATTAATTAAAGTTCATACATATGATGTTGTATCTTAGTATCTTTATGTTTCCTTTAAAAATAGAAAGTCAACATTTAATGTTGTGAAATGTATTAACAAACTCTACATGAGTACTTGTTTTATAGATTGTCTTTTATTTTTCAGACTGAGTGGCTGTAACCTGTCAGAGAGAAGCTGTGAAGCTCTGTCCTCAGTCCTCAGCTCCCAGTCCTCCAGTCTGAGAGAGCTGGACCTGAGTAACTCTGACCTGCAGGATTCAGGAGTGAAGCTTCTGTCCGCTGGACTAAAGAGTTCACAGTGTGCAGTGGAAACTCTCAGGTCAGGATTCAAACTTTTCCACAGATGATCATTTGAAATGTGATTTATATTATTGTATAAACAGGTAACTTTTACAGCTGTCAAGTGAACTTTTATTCACATTTGAGTGGATAATTGGACTCTGAATTACTAAAAGTTGTTATAGTCATGTCTTTGTTTATTTAAAAAAATACTTCATGCACTGCCTAATTTAAAGATTTAGGCTCCTTTGGGCCCATAATATATATATTTGATTTCTTTGTGAATGAAACTAGGAGGATATTGGCGACTGCTGATTGGCTCGCTGTTTGTTTTTTATTCACAGTACTTACTTAATTTTAAAGGCTGATTTCTCAAAATGAGATGTTTATCTTTTCTTCTACAACACGGGGAGCCACCAAATCTTCTTGCTTGATTTATTCATTACAGTTTGATTTAAAGAATATTAGACTCGTAACATAATAAATATATTTATTTCACTTCTTCTTGAGAGAAAGAAAGGGATGACTGGGTGAGCTCCAGTGGTTCATCCCAGCAGAGAGAGCAGCACACTGGGCTGCAAATGATCACAGTAGTAATGGCCATAGTTTGATAAAACAGGCATTCTTACCCTGTAGATAATACAGGGTTCTGGTGCCGATGTGGGGGAGGGGAGTCGCCCGGTACTAACTACATACTACTAACTACCTCATCCAGATGTCTTCCCTACTAAACCTGATAAGAAGTAACTGCAGTAGCCTTATAGGTCAAATCAGTTTCACCTGTTAAAGTTAGCTCCACTATTAATTAGGGGTGGGGGAAAAAATCGATACTGTGTAGTATCGTGATATTTTGTTTGCTAATAATGTATCGATACAGGGACAGCAGAAATCGATATTTTGTTACAAACAATTTTTTCTCTGAAGTCAACATGCTCTGGAGTCAGAGCATGTTGACTTCAGAGCATGTTGATCCTTTTTCTGAGCAACAATCCTGACATTCCTTCACTGTCCAAATGTGTTTAACTTTTTTTTTGGCAGCAATAAACATGACAGTTTACTTATTTTAATTTAAGACATGTTTAATTTTAATTAAGTTTGAAACTTTTTTATTTAATGTAAAATTATATATTTTTTTAAATTTACTTTCAAATTCTTCAGTTGCTGAAGGGGCTGCATAGTTTTCATAAATTGCATAGTTCAGAATAGCTGTAATTGTACCAGATGGTTGCATTCAGTTAAGTTGGACTAGACTGTAATACAAACCGTTCAGTTTGTCAACAATAAAACTGACTGAAATGAGAGAAAGACTGAGTGTGAGACTTTGATATTAGATAAAATGAATATTGATAAAGTTTACCTTTATGTGCAGAATTTAAATATCGCAAAATATTTTAAAAAATCGCAATAATATCGTATCGTGCGTTAAGTATTGTGATAATATCGTATCGCGAGTTGTATGGTGATTCCCACCTCTACTATTAATGGTGTCACTTGTTATTTCTGGGATGAGTTTAGTAGCCTGAACAGCTGCTTAAAGGAAAGTAATTAAATAATAAAAATAACCTAAGTCCGGGGGAACCTGCAAGAGCTGTTTGCACAAAGAATAATGCTCAGACTTTGAGGTTTTATCGTTTTACACAAGGTTTAAAAATGAATGTCCACAATTGAATTGCAGAAATTGTTATTGAGCTAATACTGATGTAGTTGTTATCTTTGGTAAGAAGAGGTTGGAGGAAGGATGAGCACAGTCAGGCCTAAAGATGCTCTTAATAATAATAATGGATTGCATTTATATAGCGCTTTTCGAGACCCTCAAAGACCCTTTACAATCCCACTACAGGGAGTGCAGAATTATTAGGCAAGTTGTATTTTTGAGGAATAATTTTATTATTGAACAACAACCATGTTCTCAATGAACCCAAAAAACTCATTAATATCAAAGCTGAATGTTTTTGGAAGTAGTTTTTAGTTTGTTTTTAGTTTTAGCTATTTTAGGGGGATATCTGTGTGTGCAGGTGACTATTACTGTGCAGAATTATTAGGCAACTTAACAAAAAACAAATATATACCCATTTCAATTATTTATTTTTACCAGTGAAACCAATATAACATCTCCACATTCACAAATATACATTTCTGACATTCAAAAACAAAACAAAAACAAATCAGCGACCAATATAGCCACCTTTCTTTGCAAGGACACTCAAAAGCCTGCCATCCATGGATTCTGTCAGTGTTTTGATCTGTTCACCATCAACATTGCGTGCAGCAGCAACCACAGCCTCCCAGACACTGTTCAGAGAGGTGTACTGTTTTCCCTCCTTGTAAATCTCACATTTGATGATGGACCACAGGTTCTCAATGGGGTTCAGATCAGGTGAACAAGGAGGCCATGTCATTAGTTTTTCTTCTTTTATACCCTTTCTTGCAGCCACGCTGTGGAGTACTTGGACGCGTGTGATGGAGCATTGTCCTGCATGGAAATCATGTTTTTCTTGAAGGATGCAGACTTCTTCCTGTACCACTGCTTGAAGAAGGTGTCTTCCAGAAACTGGCAGTAGGACTGGGAGTTGAGCTTGACTCCATCCTCAACCCGAAAAGGCCCCACAAGCTCATCTTTGATGATACCAGCCCAAACCAGTACTCCACCTCCACCTTGCTGGCGTCTGAGTCGGACTGGAGCTCTCTGCCCTTTACCAATCCAGCCACGGGCCCATCCATCTGGCCCATCAAGACTCACTCTCATTTCATCAGTCCATAAAACCTTAGAAAAACCAGTCTTGAGATATTTCTTGGCCCAGTCTTGACGTTTCAGCTTGTGTGTCTTGTTCAGTGGTGGTCGTCTTTCAGCCTTTCTTACCTTGGCCATGTCTCTGAGTATTGCACACCTTGTGCTTTTGGGCACTCCAGTGATGTTGCAGCTCTGAAATATGGCCAAACTGGTGGCAAGTGGCATCTTGGCAGCTGCACGCTTGACTTTTCTCAGTTCATGGGCAGTTATTTTGCGCCTTGGTTTTTCCACACGCTTCTTGCGACCCTGTTGACTATTTTGAATGAAACGCTTGATTGTTCGATGATCACGCTTCAGAAGCTTTGCAATTTTGAGACTGCTGCATCCCTCTGCAAGATATCTCACTATTTTTGACTTTTCTGAGCCTGTCAAGTCCTTCTTTTGACCCATTTTGCCAAAGGAAAGGACGTTGCCTAATAATTATGCACACCTGATATAGGGTGTTGATGTCATTAGACCACACCCCTTCTCATTACAGAGATGCACATCACCTAATATGCTTAATTGGTAGTAGGCTTTCGAGCCTATACAGCTTGGAGTAAGACAACATGCATGAAGAGGATGATGTGGACAAAATACTCATTTGCCTAATAATTCTGCACTCCCTGTATTCATTCACTCTCACATTCACACACTGGTGGAGGTAAGCTACAGTTGTAGTGGTAGGTTAGGTTTTGCCCAAGGACAAAATGACCAAGACAGAGAGAGCTGGCTCATCAGACAGACAAGCTCATCTTGTAACCTACTGGTTCGCTGGTCAGCACACCAGCTGACTAGCGAACCGGCTAACTAGCACACCAGCTAACTAGCACACCGGCTAAATAGCAAATCAGCTAACTAGCAGACCAGCTAACGGCAGCCACAAGCTGAAGGACGATTAAATGTAGTGGAGATATCAGAGATGACACTGGTGTGTCCGATTCACTCTTTAGCACTCTGGTCACTCCGGTGTGTCAGCCAGAACACCACTGAAGGCCAAATGATCCCAGCATGTGGAATAAAGAGCTTAAGGTTTGGTTTGAGACACTTTATTCTTTCACTGATTGATTCTTGCGGCTGTGATCATGTGTGTGGTTTCTTACAAAAAGGAAGTACACAATACAAATACATGACAAATAAGATGAATAGATAAGATACATATCCAGTTATATGTACGTACATCAGTATAGCTAATATAGCCATATATAAGGACAAAGATCACAGTACTATAATGCAGTAATGTTAAACACAAAGGTGTATATCTACATAAATCTGTCCTATCAGTGATCAGGGTACTGTAGTATACTTCCACTACATAAACTATAGAAACTAAACGACATTAGTGTGACTTTAAGTTACCATCAGTACAGACGAACTGATGGTAGTTGTACAAAATAAAGGCATTGCAATTATTGTGAAGGGCTTCCGGTTAAACTAAGATCAGCTGATTACCTCATAACAAATTGTTTGCTATAGAACGCAGCTCCCACTCTTCATTAATATCATGTACTGTAACTCCCAAGTAACCATGGTTACCCAGCCACGCCCAGTAGTCTCCAGAGAGACCAACAGCTGGTGCACGTTGTAACGCCGTGGCTTTCGTAGTCTCTCCTTTTTCTACAGCTCATGTGTTCTTCTTGTGATGGTGTGTCTTGAGGGAGGCTCATACATGCCGTCATTTGTTGATCCTAAGAACGTTCCTCAGACCGACTTCTTCAACAACACTAATCGGCCTGCAGTTTGTAGCTACTCACTTCACTGTGGCGTCTGTTAGCTTGTCTTTCTTTGGTTTTATCCTGACTCCTCCCACAAGCTGATCCTACGTAGTCTGCCCAAGCCTCCCACCTCTGTTTGTTTGGGTGGTTTGTTTGCTGCCATCAACAGCGTGTAATGCATTTAAGTGATACTTCAGACATGAAGTACTGCGACAATAAAAAACTCAACTTTGCTTAAAAATAACTTTAGTTGTATCAACACTGCCCTCTGGAATAATTAGACTTTGGTGACAAACTGATGTGATCTCCATGTTTCCTTTGTTGGACTGTGGGCGAGTGTCAGAACTGAATGTACTGAGTAACATGTGGAGTTTAAATATGTGTCAGTTCCAGTTTTAGAGCTCTAAAGTGCAGCTATCATGTTAGGAATATGTTAGGAATAGACAGGAACACTGAGCACACTGAGGTCAAATCTTTATTTATCCAGTTCATCTGTAGGCTGAGCTCAGTCCATCCATTTAGTGAAATGATGTTTAAAGGTCTCCTTGTTCTGTGAGCGTGCACAGATCCTGAAGGAGAAAGCCTGGGTTAACAGAGAAATGATCATCACTGTGATGATGCTCATCATCTCTGACTGGGATTTGAGGTTTTGTCAAAGCAGCAAAGAAAGCCTGGCTATGTTGGACTGGGTGTGGAAGCAGCTCCCAGTTTGAGTTCAGGAGACAGACACCCTCTCTACTTTGACGATCAGCTTCAAACTTTCCTTTTTGATAAAACTTATAGTTAGAGCTGGATCAGGTGACCCTGAACCATCACTTAGTTATGCTGCTATAGAGATGGATAACAGATGGATTGTTGTTTTGTGTGTCTGCAGTCTGTCAGGCTGTCTGATCACAGAGGAAGGCTGTACTTCTCTGGCCTCAGCTCTGACCTCCAACCCCTCCCATCTGAGAGAGCTGGACCTGAGCTACAATCATCCAGGTGACTCAGGAATGAAGCTTCTGTCGGCTGGACTGAAGGATCCAGGCTGGAGACTGGACACTCTCAGGTATGGAGAGAATGTCTGATATAGGAGGAAGAGCTGGAATCATTTCCTGTGTCTTTCACTCACTTCCTGTTTGTTTCCTGCAGATGAGACATGAACAATCACACATGCAGGAATATTTTCAGGGACAGACACACTAGTCTAGCTGGATAGTACATGGATATTTATGTAGGGGGTCTTCAAGGAGTCTGTTTGCAGGAACATTAATGATAACTGATAAGTCATGTTGAGAGTTTCATTAAAAGTAGACTTACAGTTAGGTAATATTTGGACAGAGACAACATTTTGTAACTTTAGATACAAGTATCAGCCATGTGTGTGTTTCCCATGCTGTATGTCCACAGTCACAGTGACAGTCAGTGACACTGACAGAAGGATGAAACAAGGCTGTGAATCATTTCAGTCTGTGTGTGTGACAAAGAGGCAGACAGGAGCAGCTAACATTTGGAAATGGAAGCTTACTGGAAACACTACATTCACGGCTGAATTCACAATAGATTTGTTCTCAAGTGCACATTTAGCAGCTAATGCTAATACTGTTTTCCCTTTGCTTTCTACAGCAGCTATTGCTAAGTAGGCCACTTTGCTCCGCTAAGGATTTGTGTGACCATGATGGAGACTCTGATAAGCTAATGCTGCTAAGCTAATGCTGTTTATGGGCCCTGTTAGAATCAATATTTCATTCTCATTCTGTTGTTTGAGAACAATATTAACGTTTCACATCATTATAACACAAGAGAAAAGGGTATTGGCATTAGCTACTAGTGCTTATTCACCTCAAATTACCTTTAGCTGCTAATGGCAGCCTACTTAGCATTAACTCCTCACTAATATAATGCTAATTTACATCAAATTAGCATTAACTGCTCATATTGTTATAAGGAAAGAGAAAACGGTATTAGCAGTAGCGCATAATGCTAATTCACGTCAACGTAGTATTAGTTAATAATGGCAGCCTACTTAGCATTAACTGCTCACTAATATAATGCTAATTCGCATCAAATTAGCATTAGCTGCTCAAGTTGTTATAAGGAAAAAGAGAAAACGGTATTAGTATTAGCTGCTAATAATTATTCACCCCTAATTAGAGTTAGCCCCTAATGGCAGTCTACTTAGCATTAACTCCTGACATTGTTATAATGCAGGGGAAAAGAGTTACCATTATCGGATAATGCTAATTCTCATCAAATTAGCATTAGTTAATAACGGTAGACTTCGTATCATTAGCTGCTGTCATTCTTACAAAGCAAACAGTATGAGCATTAGCTGTTAATCCTTTTTCATCTAAAATTAGAATTAGCCACTAATGGCGTATTGTTAAAAAGTAAGAAAAAACATTGTTAGCATAAGCGGATAATGCTAATTCATCTCAAATTAGTATTAGCTAATAATGGCACCTGCTTAGCATTAGCTGGTCACATTGTTATAAGGCAAGAAAATATGGTATTAGCATTAGCTGCCAATTTCTATTTACCTAAAATTAGCATTAGCCACTAATGGTAGCCTATAGCAAAAACTTCTTAATGCTAAATGAAGTTAATTAATGCTAAGTAGGTTTAACTGAAATTAAAGTAGTGTTAGCATTAGCTGCTGATATTGTTAAAAGGTAAGATAAAACATTGCTAGCAGCAGCGGATAATGCTAACACACATAATAATTAGCATTACCTAATAATGGCAGCCTTCTTAGCATTAGCTGCTCATATTGTTATAATGCAAGGGAAAAGAGTTGGCAAAAACAGTGTTAGCATTAGTGGATAATGCTAATTCACCTAAATTAGCTAATAATGGCTACGTACTTAGCATTACCTACTAATATTGATATAAAGCAAGAAAATATGGTATTAGCATTAGCTTCTAATGCTTTCTCATCTAAAATTAGAATTAGCCACTAATGGCATCCTATTTAGCATTAACTCTTCACATCGCAAGGGAAAAATTTGAATTCAATAAAAAAAAAAAAGTGTTCACATTAGCTACTTGTATTGTTAAAAAGTAAGAAAAAACATTGTTAGCATAAGGGGATAATGCTAATTCACCTCAAATTAGTATTAGCTAATAACGGCAACCTACATAGCATTAGCTGGTCACATTGTTATAAAGCAAGAAAATATGGTATTAGCATTATCTGCCAATTCCTATTCACCTAAAATTAGCATTACCTGCTAATGGCAGTCTACTTAGCTTTAACTCCTCACTAATGTGATGCTAATTCACATTAAATTAGCTTTACCATTAGCTGCTAGCATCAGCCTACCTAGCACTAGCTGCTCACATTGTTAAAAGGGAAGAGAATACGATATTAGCATTAGCTGGTAATATTTATTCACCCCTAATTAGAATTAGCCACTAATGGCAGCATACTTGGCGTTAACTCCTCACATCGTTGTAATGCAAATGAGGCTAACTTGCATTAAATTAGACTGCTGTTATTAGCTAATGCTATTTAGCAGTAGCTGCTCACATTGTTATAAAGCAAAGGAAAACGATATGAGCATTAGGTTCTAATGCGTATTTGCCTTAAATTAGACGTAGGTGCTAATGGCAGCCTACTTAGCATTAGCAGCTCAGATGTTATAATGCTAGGAAAAAGAGTGTTAGCATTAGCCGTTCACATTGTTATAAAGTTAAGGGAAATAGTGTTAGCATTAGCTACTCACATTTTTAAAAAAAGTAAGTGTTAGCATTAGTGCATAATGCTAATTCATGTCAAATTAGCATTAGTTAATAATGGCAGCCTATTTAGCATTAGCAGATAATGTTGACCTTGGCCCACTGGAAAAGTTAAGAACTAAAGATTTAGGAGTGTTTCTCGATAGCTCTTTCTCGTTTGAGAAACAAATGAATTCTGTTATTAAAACCAGCTGTAAGGTTTATATTGTTGATTGTCATTTATGCTTAGAAATATTTACTCATATATGCTTAATTTTATAATCGATTGCATAATGATAGAGGTTTGATCCTGAGTAGTCTGTAAAGACTCTGTGTGCTTTCCAGAGTGCTCTGGCATGCACACACCACTTGGGGCCATGAGAGAGGTCGTACCCTCTCTTACTGATTTATGGTGTAGGACAGGGGTCTCAAACTCAATTTAGCTGGGGGCCGCTGCAGGCAGAGTCTGGGTGAGGCTGGGCCACATTAGGTTTTCCACAAGAAAGGCATGGTTAAAAAATTCCAATCTTCTCAAATCTCTTTATTTTTATTTTTTAACACAAAATATTAAAAATAAATAAACAAATTAAGAATTAATAAGAAAATCAATCAATCAGTAATACATAAATAAAATAATAAGAAGATATTTTTAGTCAGTGAACTTGTGTGTTTCTTTCAGTCTTCTATATCTGCTGTGTTTAGATTGAAATGTCTGTATTAACAGTTCTATAACCTTCTTCTGAACATGAATGGAACACTGTAGAAAATGAACTGTTCTTCTGAACATGGCTTCTCTTGCCTACTCCTTGCTGCTAGAGACCTGGCAGCGTTTCCTCTCGCATAGCCGAGCCAGATTTGGCCTGAGGGAGGAAGCAGTTGCGACCCTCAGTATGTCTTGAAGATGATCATCCGTAAGTCTGGACCTGTACTTGGACTTATTGAAGTTCAAAGTGGAGAAGAGCTTTTGGCACAAGTATGTGCTACCAAAAAGGCACATGGTCCACTTGAACATTCGGGAAAGCCGAGGGAAACTAGGGCTCAATTCTCTCAAAAATTGTCCAAGCTTGTCTGCTTTTCCACTCACCTCCCTGAACTTTGCTTTGAGTTCAGAGTTGCACTGCAGCTCAATGAGCTCCATTTGAAGCACAGAAGGGGCATCTTGCACATCAAAGGAGAAGGGGTCTGCAAAAATGTGAAAGGTGGCTCTGTGTGTCTTGAAGTCAGCAAATCTGTGATCAAATTCCTCCTGTAGCCTCAAAATGACATCAACATACTCGTCAGCACTGAATGGTGTGCCTGCATCCACGAGTGCCTTGCATGCTGGGAAATGGCAAAGGTTTGTCTGAGAGAGCTGAGCTTTCCAGAGCGCCAGTTTTGTGGAGAATGCTCTCACGTTGTCATAGGCAGCACTGACAAGTTGCCCCTGGCCTTGTAACGTCTTGTTCAGTACATTAAGCTCATGTGTCATATCAACAAGAAAAGCTGAGTCCATGAGCCATTTTGGGATCAGTTAGCACAGGAACACTAACTCCATCCTTCTCCATGAAGGCTTCACTTCTGCTCTCAACTCAAAAAGTCTCTTTAATACATTTCCCCTGCTGAGCCAACGTACCTCAGTGAAGTCGAGCACATCCCCATATTCTGACTCCATTTCCTCTAAAAAAGCACAGAACCTTCGGTGCTTTAAGCCCCTGGATCTGATTTGGTTGATGCATTTCACAACAATAGACATCACATTGTCAAACTTCAGGCATTTGCTGCAAAGGACCTGCTGATGGATGATGCAGTGCAGAGCAATGGCCTCCTCCACGCCTTCCTCTTCCAGTTTGTTTTGTGCCACCAGTCCATGTTTCCTCCCTGTCATTGATGGCGCTCCATCTGTTGTTATTCCAACAAACCTCTTCCATGGCAAACCAACATTCTCAATGGCATCACACAGCTTGTAAATATCTGCTGAGCGGTGGTCTGGCCATGCATTGGAATTACTGTGAGCAGCTCCTCCATCACTTCAAAACTGTCATCAACACCACGGACATACATTGGGAGCTGGGCAGTGTCGGTGATGTCTGTGGTCTCATCAAGAGCGACTGAGTATACACTGAAACATTTGGCTTTCTCACACAGTTGGTCATAAATGTCACTTGACAGGTCAGAAATGCGATCTGCTGCGGTGTTGGCAGAAAGGCTGATGTTGCTAAACTGACCTTTCTTTCCCGGACAGACTATATTTGCAGCCTGCAATATGCACTTTTAGACAAATGCACCTTCTGTGAATGGCTTCCCTGCTTTAGCAATCATCTCACTAACCACGTGGCTCCGACTGCTGCATTATTCTCTTTGGTTGCTTTCTTGGAGAAATCTTGCTGCCTCAGTAGATCTGTTTTAAGACTGGCAACCCGGTTCGCTCTCTCGTCTCCCTGGTATTTTGCATCCAGCTCAGCATGTCTAGTTGTGTAATGACGTTTCAAATTGTATTTCTTGTGCAGCGCAACT